>NC_084759.1:119012218-119637218 GCF_028858725.1 Colius striatus | reverse complement strand
CCGAGTCTCTCTAAGCTAAGCAGAAGAACCAGCCTATATATCTTGGACTTCAATGGACCTAACACCACTGGGGCTCAGGGGAAGCTGGGTCAATTATCTGCTCACACAACTAATGAGTTCTTCCCTCTTTTAAGTTGCCTTGAGAAAACTTACTGATTTTCTGTGCTTTGGAAAAAGCTGTTGGTCCTATCTTAAGCCTTTAACAGAATTAGCTTTCTTGGGCATCTTCTTAATTTTGTTTTAAATTTCTATTCCTGAATAAGCCAAGAAAGAAAGAGAACATGTGTTAAGCTGAGCTCCACATACCTTAGAGCAGAGCAGGAGCCAAATTGCTGGGAGTGGTGGAGACCATGTACGTGAATGAATTTGCCTGTAGCTAGAAGTGAACTGGGAGCGTGTGGTGGTTGCTGCAGGGGTAGTATACGATGGCTCTAAAACAGAACCAAGGGGAGGGAGATGCACCACCGTTTCTGTACAAAAGAGGCTGGAAGAGGTTTTGCATATGTAGCATGCGTATGGCTGAGAGTGGAACAGTAATTAGGAGTAAGTGAAGGTGAAGCTGAAAGAGGAATTTCATGTTCTATGGCAGATCTTTCCATGTAAGCTATTGTTCAGAAAGGTTATTAGCAGGCAGCAGTACAAACTGTCCTGAGCTGCACGCTCTGCCTTTGTCTGACTACAGGATTTTTACAAGCCTTTTTTTCTTTGAGAGCTGACAGCATAATGGTCCTGGACAATGCCAAATCATCATCTGCACACTCGCTAGGGGAGCTGGGCTTTTATATGAGAGAGAGGAAGATAAAAACAGCATACTCGAAGCAGGAGAGAAATGACTGAACAAGGGAATGAGAGAAGAAGAGGGAGACTTAAATGCAGTTTTCTGGGCTGACTGATTTTTTTCTTCACTTTAATTTCCCCACCAGCACCACCTTCTCATCATATTCTGATTGTCTTGTTCCAGAACTGCTTTGGTCATTTTGTGGTCCTGTTGTGCTCTGTTTTTGAGGTAAATACCAAATAGATGCCTTAAATAACAGGGAGAAAAATCCCATATATAAAGAAAGTTTAGGACAGATGTTGTGTCTCCTCCCTCAAGAAGAATTTCTGCTCCTAGCCAGGCAACTCTACAGTCTGCATTTGCAACTGGACTCCACCAAAATGCCTCTCCAGAAGTATTGAATATGTTGGGTCAGGTCCTTTAACTGGACAGGTTTGAACTGACCAGGGCCAAGAGAGTTTCCTGATGCCTCTCCATCACTAACAACTGACAACTGCACCCCAGAACAGGTCTGCATCCCAGAGCAGACATGACTGTGCAGTCCCTGTTGAGCTTTGTCCTCCCTGCTGTCAACCATTTCCAATCCAGAACAAGGGGCTTGGTTATCAATACTGCCTGCTGACTAGGAGTGAGTTGATGTAGCAAGAGTCAGACAGAAAGCCAAACTTTTCTAACACTCAGGCGTATTAAGAAAGATCAACATTCAGATACTTTATTTCAGACTCCCATAGGCAGACTGGGGAGGTGTATCTCTAAAGCCCCTTTTCCTCCCCTCTGTTCCCTTATCTCCCTTCCCCGAGGCTTCCTACGCATCCCTCACTGCACGGCTCCTTTCGTAGCATGGCAAGAGGGTGAGCAACAATCAATCTCCTGCTCCTTTTTCATCTGCTTCCCTTTAAAAAGATTGCAGAAGCTGTTACAGTCGTTATGACTGAAAAAAAAACCCAAAACCTCACAAAACTGCTGTGAAACATTTCTGCTGCCAGTCTGTGTTTGGTAGGAGGAGGATTTCCTTCAGTCAGCGGGTCCCTAAGTTGCCCCAGATATACAATGCATGCTGGCAGGGATGGCATTTGGCTTTATCATCAGCTTTGTTGTTGGGAACAAGCTCCATATAGTAACCCTGTCATGCAGGAGTAAGGCAACATATTGCAATTCATGTTGGTAAACCCTTTTTGCTGTTGTGTGTTATTATTAAAGATATGATTGTGTCTGGCATTATGAAGTATTTTATAAATGTTTTAGGACATTTTAGCTTGCTGTACCAGCCGCATTGTCTGCGTGCCTTCAGCAACAAATCCAGGCACCTTACTAATCCGAAGTCTAGCTTTATGAGGCATAGGGAATCCTCTAAAATAATGTCATCCTGTTGCATAAAAAAATCATCACAGCTTTTTAATGTATTTTATCTTAGACTATTCCAAGGCTGATACAAAAGGGAGAGCAGGAATTCTTTCCCTTTCCTAGTGGGTAAGGTTTCTGTACTTACCAAGGTGTGAAATACTGCAGTGTAATGATTTATCATGCGAGACACTGGAAATTCTGCCATAAGCAACAGGGGTTTGGTGGGGAGGCAAAGGGATATCTCTCTAGATAACTGCTTTGTTTCTCCACAGTGATTTGGGACTGGTTATGAAAATGGGGCTGAGGGACAATGAATGGAAAGAGTCTGGGTGTCCTTATGTATAGCTCTGCCCCTTGCCAGTAACTATCTTTGCCAGTGTCTTTTCCCAGGCTACTAGATTAGCCACCATGGCTGCAGCATCAGAAGACCTGGAGATTAATGTTAGAAACCTTACCCCAGTGTCTGGAGCCCTTTCTGGAGAATTTTTTGGTCTCTTATGTGCTTCCTTGGAAACACTTTACTTAGCAAAGACTCTCAGTTTTGCCTCATTACTTGATTGTATATTAAGAGCTTATTAAAAATTACTAACAATAACCATGTAATTAACATTATATTTGTTATCATCAAAGCCCAGTATTAACTACTGATGTTTGACATAGGCACTGACATGCAATTTAAAAAAAATTTAAAAAAATAAACCAAATGGAAATTTAGCTTTTGGAGGTTTTTGGAAGATGCACAACAGTACAGCAAATTGGTGGTACCATGCTAACTCTTTCTTAGGACTTAGATTGAATTCCAGAACCAGCCAGTCAATCTGAACATATTTTCTAAAAGGAGCTCAGATACTGGGGCTCAGGATTTCCAGAGCAGCTCCTTTTGCTTTCAGCTTCCAAAAAAAGGAACCATTTTTCTAGCCCAAGATGTGCTGCCTTTTTTGACCTTCTGGCTCAATGCAGCAGAGAGTGAGCTGTCCTTGAGAAGGTGCATGAGCTGGGCTGCTCAAAACCTCCTCCCTGCCCCTGCCACCAAACCACCAAGTATGGTGGGACTGAAGAGACAGAGTTAACTAAGGAAACTAGTGCAGCCCAGAGCAGAGTCTGGCCACTCTTCAGCATGCTAGTGCAATGCAAGATGAAGTCAGCCTGTGTACCACCTGGCCATCGCCTCTCACTGGGAGGACGACTATGGTAGGCCTCAGTATTTTGAGGAGAGTGATTCTTGGCTGTGCTGTTACGTGTGCCTCTCAGGCCTAGGGTCATGGCAGAGAGGTGAAGAGGGAGTGTGAGAGCAGCACCACTACTGTTATGCTGCTGTCTTTTAGCAGTGGGCTACATAGAAATGTCTAGGGGAAAGGAAGACAAAAGCTGGTTCCTGTGTCTAAAATGGAGAGAAACAGCTATATAAGTGTCCAATCAACCAACAATAGAGCAGAATTAATTTCCTCTGAGCTGCAAAATACATGCTTAGGAGATGAAGAGACAGGCATTGGGCAGCAGCAGCTTCCCAAGCGTTACACATTTTTCTGGCCTTTCTTCTCTTCCTGTGGGGGGAAGTAGCAGCCTGCTTACAGGCCATTCCTACTGAGGCTCTTCCTTCTCCAACAGACTGGTTTCTCACCTTAGTCATACTCCATCTCTTGCTTGCTTGAATGGCGTATTGGCTGAAGGGTTCCTAAGGCTTGGGGGTAGGTTTGGGTTTTTTTTTTTCCTTCTCACTGGCCTTTCTTCCCTCATGCTCTTGCATTTACTCTTCCTCAGCCAAATGGCTCCTGCTTGCAGAATGTGGTAGGTACTGCACACACAGCAGGTGTGTACCCAGGGAGCCATGCCCATTGACATGCTATACCACCAGGAAGAGTAGGCCACTGCACTCTGTACCCCTGCATAAAAAATTAACTGTATAATATTTTATTTATCAAAATTCTATTATTTTGTTTTCTTTCCCCCATTTTCCAATATTGCTATCCAGCTCCTGTCATAGTCCATTGCCGATCCCTCTACCCTGAGTGCTCAGGTCTACGTTAAAAAGTTTTCAGATCAACCTTTTAACTGAGTAGTAGAAAAATCAAACCCTGAGGGAGTTCCCACAACTTCTCTGCAGCCTTTCTGGTTTTTGGCCTGTGACCAGAACAATTGCTTTCCAGAGCAAGCAGAAAAGGTACTAAATAAAGGACTGGGAGGCTAAGACAAGTCTGTTCATTCGTTCATTTCTTTTAGCACTGCGGGTGTTCATCTCTAGAGCAGTTTTCTGAAGAGGATGAGGGAGGATGCATAACTATACATGAGTGTGTCTGGCACTGCACAGAGGTCTGTCTAACAAATATGTTCTTGCCATACCAATAGAAAAAAAAGAAAACAAAAAATCAACACAGAAACTGAAGTCTGTAAATAGGAATGAAAACCACCTGTTTACTGTCAGCAGACTGCGATGAAACTGTTGCTACAGAGCCTCAAGAGGAAAAGAGAGACCTCCTTACCCAACACCTCCCACTGGACGCTTGGGTTTGCCCAAGGGTTTGCCTTGTGCTCTGTCCAGTGGCAAGTTGAGATGCTGCTGGGCTCATCAGGGGAAAAGGGAGCCAAGATAAAGGCCCGGCCTTTATCATGGCCTGTTCTAGCCCCCAAAGTCAGCATTGCCCACTGAAACAGAGGAGAGAGGCAGGCCCTGTGCAGTGCACGCTTTGTCCTTGAAAAAAGGAGATAAGTCAGAAAGGGAACACACTGGTCAGTTATAGTAGCTCCAAATAAATTGCTGCATTCTTGTCAGCAAATTACCTTTTTCTGCAATCACAACCCCCTCCTTCCCTTCATGTAACCCCTACTTCTCCTTCCATCTCTCCTTCCATCTCTCCTTAAATTCCACGTTTGCCTCAAGCTCCATTATGTAGTATCACCTGAGCCTACTGAGAAACATATGGCTTTTATTTGTGACTCATTACTTGAAAGGCCAGAGATCAGACATGCTCCCAGGAGTGACCTGTGCCATCCTGTCCAGAAAAAGGACATACCAGTAGCTCTGTCTCTAGCACCCCTCTCTCTCTTTCCCATGACAGCAATTCTGGTAGAGTTTCCAAGAGAAGATGCTGTTGTGGGCAAAGATGGCCTTGCTGTCACCTTTTGTGCTTTCTTTGGGAACAGGAAACTTTTTATCTTATGTGTGTGCCCCCATTTTAAGTCTCTGTCTCCACATACTCCATACAAATCTCCTCTTCCCTTCCTACACTTCCATCCATCTCTCAGCACTGATTGTGCAACTGCTCCTCTCCAAGGCCACATGTGGTCAGCTAGGTGCAACCAAGTGCAAATTCGGGCCCAGATAACCCAGTGTGCTGGGACATAAAGGTGACTGAGGACTGTCTTAAGGGCGTAACTCATGTAGCTCCAGGAGTGTGTGTGAGCTCATGTGTCAGAGTGCAGGGGGGCACTTTGGGCCTCCCCATCAGAAACACAGGAGAGAAGCTGTGTCACCTTCATGTGGAGCAGCAAGGTCACTGACAGAGAGGTGCCAAAAGCTTTGGCAAAAGCCAGGTATGAAAAGGACAGCAGGTAAAAAAAACAGGGTGGATTCAGACTCCCTTCAGCTCAATTGGGGTTGCTTTTGATCACTGGTTTGATTTTTGCCTTTGACACCCCAGGAATGGGCAGATGTCTAAGCAGCGTGTCCCGGGCTGTCGCTGAATAGTTGTCCTCCAAAGATTTCTGTCACAGTCCTTGGAGCTGTGTTTCAAGCCAGCCAGAGCCAAGCAGATACTCACTCTAATGCGGATCCAGTCCAAGAGGAAGTAACATGCAGATGCCAGCTTTGAGAAGGCCAGCAGAGAGCTGTGCTGTCTGAGCATCGCCCATCAGAAAGCACCGTAGGGAGCAGCACATTGTTGCTGACTGAGAAAAGGGCACACAACTCCTTACTTGCCATATGCCAGTCCAAGACACTATCGGAGAGCCATCTGTGGGTCTGCTCCCAGTTAGTGCTGCCTCAGCCTCTCCAAAGCAGAAAGACAGCCTTGGAGTGATGACTACAGAGAAAATAATTATAATGGGAAAAACAAACAATCTGAAGGAAGTGCTCTGAGCTCCTGCAGCATTGCACAGTCTGTTCAGGAAGGCTATCATGTCAGAGGAGAGCAGCGTTTGACCGATTGAAGCTGATTTGTGTTACTGAAAGAACATGTAATGTCATTTTGGATAATATCATCCTTTTCTCTGCGTCTGGGTAAATCTCTGAGCTTTTGATTTCCCTTGGCTTATCCTGCTGTGATACTTCCAACGCAGTGGCATGGGATAAGCTCCCTCACCTCTTTGCTGCTCAGGGGATGATTTTGGGTTGTTTTTTTTTTTTTTTTGCTTTATCAGGACACACTCCAGAAAGACATTGGATACTGGGCTAAATCTGGCCTCTTAAGATTTTACTTAGGGAAGTAAAAAAACCATAAAAGCTTTTAAAAAGCTTACAGAGATAGTAGACATGACAGTGCAGAGCTGTGCTCCTTGGCCTTATCTCCTGCGTGTTGCTGTCTGTGGCATACTAGCAAGCTACAGCAGCAGTGGGAGCAGCTGCCCTCAGCCTGCAACAGTAATGCCACCATTAAAAAAAAAAACACAAAACAACCAGAAATGTCAGAAATAATGTTTATGGCTACACTGCCTGGGCCAGCCGAGCTGAGCTTGCCCTGCAAGGAGCCACAGGCAGCAATGACAGCCAGCACATGGTAAGAGATGCAGAGACAAAGTCTCATTTTAAGCCCATCAGAGAGGGCTGTCTGGGAGGAGGAAGAAACAGTACAGTCCCTCCTGCAAGAAGGTCTGCAAAGCCAACCAAGGTGACGAGTCACTCTGGATCAGGTACTGAGCAGGATGGAGAGGAACTTCATGAGATTTAACAAGGACAAGTGCAGAATCCTGCATCTGGGGAGGAACAACCCCATGCACCAGTACAGGCTGGGGATTGACCTGCTGGAGAGCAGCTCTGCAGAGAGAGACCTGGGAGTCCTGGTTGATAATAAACTGAACATGAGCCAGCAATGTGCCCTCATGGCCAAGAAGGCCAATGGCATCCTGGGATGCATCAAGAAGAGTGTGGCCAGCAGGTCGAGGGATGTTCTTCTCCCCCTCTACTCTGCCCTGGTGAGGCCTCATCTGAAGTATTGTGTCCAGTTCTGGGCTCCTCAGCTCAAGAGGGACAGGCAACCTTCTGGAGAGAGTCCGGCGGAGGGCCACCAAGACAATCAGGGGACTGGAACATCTTCCTTATGAGGAAAGGCTGTGGGAACTGGGGCTGTTTAGTCTAGAGAAGAGGAGACTGAGGAGGGATATCATTAATATTGACAAATGTCTAAATAGTAGATGTCAGGAGGTTGGGACATCCCTTTTTTCTGTTGTATCTAATGACAGGACATAGGGTAATGGAAAGAAGCCGAAACACAAAAAGTTTCATTTAACCATAAGGAAAACTATTTCACTGTTGTCGTGGTTTGGCCCAGCTAGCATAGCAGCACCATGACAGTCTCTAGCTCGGTGCCCCCATTCACCTTCTCCTTCATTAGGATGGCAGAGGCCCCAGCGAAATGGGAGTAAAAAGATAAGCAAGGTTGTTGTGGATTGAGACAAGGGCAGAGAGGGCTTGCTGCCAATTACAGTTCTGGGCAAAACAGACTCTAGTACTCGACTTAGAGAGGAAAGTAGGAAAGTTTATTCTACAAGAAACAGAACAGAATAAAAGCAAAAAGGGAGTAGGATGATGAGAAAATTACAACCGGCACTTTAAGATCTCCCTCCCCCATCCCTCCTTTCTTCCCAGGCCCAGCTCACTGCTCCCCATATCTCTACCTCCTCCCCCTTCAACGGCTCAGGAGGGCAGGGAGTGGGGGATGTGGTCAGTCTCTCACAGATGGGCTCTGCCGCTTCTGTCTTCTCAGATGAGGACAACTCCTTGCACTCTTCCCCTGCTTCAACACAGGGTTCCTACCCCAGAACACAGTCCTTAACGAACTTCTCTGGTGTGGGTTGTTCCCAGCAGCTGCAGCTTCTGCCTGTACAGGGTCCCTCACACGGGACACAGTCCTTGGTGAATATCTCTGGCCTGGATTCTTCACCACGATTGCAGTTCCTGTGGTTACAGGGTCCCCGTCTTGGGACACAGCCTGCTCCAGCCATAGTGACACAGGGTCCCTCGCTTGGGACACAGCCTCTTCCAGCCATAGTTTTGAAGAAGAAAATCACTGCCCCTGGCTCAAGGTCTGCAGTGAAGTGGTTGGGTCCCCCCACTTGGGACACGGCCTCCTCCGGCCATAGTCACTGTCCCTGGCTCAGGGCCTTTAATGAAGTGAATCACTGCCCCTGGCCCAAGGTCAGCTTTAGCAACATGAGTAGCTGCCCCTGGTCTGGGGTCATTATCAAAATGAGTCTTTACCGCTGATGTGGGGTCTTTAAAGAAATGAAAATAAATCTCAGCTTCACCAGTTCTCTCCATAGAATGCAGGGGAGTCTCTGCTCCAGCACACTTCCTCTTTCATCACTGACCTTGGAGTCTGCATGGTTGTTTCTCTCACTGTTCCTACTCCTTGCACTAGCACCAGACAGAAGAAGAAAAAGAAAGGGCAGAAGAAGGAAGAAACAGGATGAAGAAGCCTCCTCTTCCTGCTTCTTCTTGAAAGGTGATCGTGGAGGTGTCTAATTGGCTCAGCCCCAGAAGTGGGTCTGGCTCAGAGCTGGGGAGAGTTTCGAGCAACTACTTACAGGAGCCATCCTTACAGCCCCTTCCCCCTTACCAGAAAAGGCTGTCATGTCAAACCATGACAATTGTTCAGGTGAGAGAGTCCTTGCACAGGCTGCCCAGGGAGAGTATGGAGTCTCCTTCTCTGGAGGTCTTCAGAACCTGCCTGGACACATTCCTATGCCACCTGATCTAGGTGGACCTGCTTTAACAGGGGGTTGAACTAAATGATCTCTAAAGGTCCCTTCGGACCCCTAACATTCTAAGATTCTATGATTCTAATGAGCTGGCAGAATCACAGATTTCCCACTAGTAGGAGTAGCTATTGTCCAGCCTTGCTTGTAAATGTTGTTCTCACTAGGTAGGAGCTCTAGGCAGCTAGGAGAGCAGAGTATGTCTGTCAGTGTGGGAAGGGGTACCAGGAGGAGCACAACTGTGCACAAGCCCTGGCAAATGCCTATGAATCAGCAGCCTTCACTCACTGAGATACAGGAGAGTCTTCAATGGTGATGCTCTCCATTTCTCTGCCACACTGCTCATGAGCTGTTACAACCCACAGCCCAGTGCCATTAGGCAGAGAGATGTGCTCAGCCTGTTCCATACTGGGCATGTAATGTGGCCATGTCCTTGGAACAACAAGTTGTGATGACAGCTGAGAGGGTGCAGAAGTCTATGTTACTGTTACCTTGACCACCACAGGGGCTATTTCAAATATGATGGCATCACTCTGGTCCCGTCATCCAAGCTGCACGCTCAGCTTGAAGCACTGGTGGAAGGAAGCCATAGTCTGGGACTGGGATGAGTAGTCCCCTGGACCACTTCTCCCTCTCTGCTGACTGCACAGGGACATGGGGAGACAAGACACCTTGCATAGGCCAAGCATGAGGGTATTTGAAAGCTAGTGTTAAGAGAGATGACCAGGAGGCTCTCTGTGCTCTCCTAGGTTAGGGCTTGCACCAGGTCTTTGGTGAGCTACTGGAAGTTCACCCTGGGCAAAGGACGTGGCCTCTTCCCTCTGTTGTCTGTAGACCTTCCACTGCGTGCAGCACTTCTAACTACATCCTCTTCAGCGCTAGGGAAATAGCTCAGTGAAAGTACTCAGCTTAGTCTTCCCTCCTCTGCCTGCCTGACCTTCCAGCTCTTCCCTCCCCAGTGCCAGCAGTGCAGCTGGGGGCAGAGCAGCTCCTTAATGCATAGCTCAAGTAGGAATATCCACACTGCCTTTTCAGGGGACACTGAGAGGAAGGTGGCATATGTCCCCCATCCTTCTCCTCTGGCACTCCTGGCAGAAGGAGCACTGTTGCATTGCACCAGCATTTAAGAAATAATAATAATTAAAAGCTTTCTGATGAACATGGTTAATTTCCTATTCTAAAAAGCTGCTAAGGCAGCGCCTTTTGTGCATTAGCATATTTGCAAGGTTAATGTAGTGTACTTAATAAGATAAATAATGCTTGTCATGATATTTCAGGCCAATTTTAAGGGGAGGGAATAAAAAATATTTTGCTTAACGTCTTAAGTTTTTGCCTGGTCAACTTTAACTGCTGAGACACCACTAAGTGTTGAGGTGTGTGGTTCGCGCTTCCCCTTGGCAGGTGCTCCCTAGCACTTGCAGAGGGTTAAAGGAGACTGTCAAAGCACAGATGGCACAGGTGAGCTTGGAGTGGGCTCTCGGTGACTGCCGTGATAGACATTGCTTTGGGAACATGGATAGGAAGGGCATTAAGAAGGCAGTGAAGCCATAATAGGCTGAAGGAAAAGCATATGAGATCAGGGAAAACGTTTGTGGCTGGATGGGAGGTAGTGGTGGTACCGACCTGCAGGAGAGGGTCTGAGGCTACAAGCAAGGATGACAAGCAGATGGCATCAGTAATAAACCAGTGACTGACGTAGTGGGACCATGAGGCTGAGAGAGGGAGTGGGGGCTTTCTCACCAACTCAAAACTTTTTCTTTTTTTTAATGTCCTCCTTCAACTCCCAGCTTAATGTTTTATTTTCATCCAAACATCCAGAACCAGGGAAGCATTTGAAAAATCCCCATGTAACACAATATGGGCCATGGGAGACAATCATAAACCTACTTCCTAGCTGCCAGCCCTGGGCAAGTCTCAGGTAATGATTAGCAGAGAGCCCTTGTGTTCCTAATGGTTTCTCTTGCCTCCTCTTCTGCAGAATGATTGCTTTCTTAGGCTTTTTAATAATATCCAGTAAAAGCAGCCACATCCTTAGATAAATGAGGCCACAGTGGGCAAGGAAGAAAGAGAAATTCGCAGACAGATGATCCGGGGCACCTGGCTTGCTACTCCCACGTGCCCTTCTTTTCTTACACCACCTACCCCTGACCAGTAACACAGACCAACCAGCTCATTATTTTCTTGTAATGATGAGGAGAGCGAGGGAGAAGCAAGCCAACAAAACTGCTGGTATTTGCTATATAGGAAATTAATAAATAGAGGCATCACATAGATACATACCACAGTAAAAGGATGAAAAGACGGGTAGATATTTAGCTGGCTCAGAAAGCTAGACAAGTATGATGAAGGAAGAGAGGGACAGCAGAGGCAGCTGAAAGATGAGGGGGCAGAGGACATGCAAGAAATAAAGTAGGGAAACCATAATGCATAGTGAAGAAAGAAAGATACAGTAAAAAAGATGAAGAGGGGAGAGATATACGGGTGAGGAATAAGGAGGATGGGTAAGCAGATACCGCAGAAAGACAGGCAGATGAGTCTGGCAGAGGAAGAAAGGAATAATATGTTGTTGTAGATGTCCAAGAGGGGATGTAGCAGAGGGGTGGAGGACCAGCTACAGTGGGTAGATTGATTTTTATGTTAGCTATATTGCAGGTCAAACACAGTCCTCACACCACATCGACTCCACATCTGTTTCTTTTTCCACCTGCCTGTCAGCACCCCGCTGTGTCCTAGATTTTTTCAGCTGGAGCACCTCTCGGGCTCAGCACCTAGTGTCTGTCAGCCCTGGGCTGGGGGGAGACTGGAGCCTGGGGTGAGGCACATAACATACCACACCGCATGCATGCTCCGCAGCACCAGTGAGCCCAGCCTCAGGGCAGCCTTACAGAGGGACTGCTGTCAGAAGCATGAGCATCTTACTGCTGGCAGCTCCCCCACCTCCTACCCCATCTCCTGGGGACAGGGAAGGCAGATTGGTGGCTGGAAGCCCATCCCCCAAAGGGAACAGAGCACTTTGCACAGCACCCAGTGTCAGAGCAATACTGAGGTAAACCTGAGAGGCTGACTGGCCAGATGGATGTGAGGCAAGCCATCCCACCCCACACGGCACCTGTAAACTCAAGATGTCAGCCTGTCTCACAGTCTAGCATAGGGGAAAGGGCTTTCTCAGCAGCACTGCAGGCTTAGCTTCTCCAAGCCTCTTGGTGCTGTGGTTTTGGCCTGTGTGGGGGCAGCAGCTAGCTGCTTTATGCTGCACAAGAGAGCCATTTCTTCAACATCATCACTGCAAATGGCATTACTTAGCTGACCCTTCTGTGTTGTGGGGATTTCTCTCTACCCTGGGCTGCTGGACCCAGACATAAGCCTGAGGGATCCCAGCATGGTGCAGCCTGTGTCCCTTGACAACAGTCCTGTAGGCCACCAGCTATGCAATGCCTGGCTGAGGCACACAGTGCTGTAGAGCCTATTAAAAGAGGAAACTAAGCCATCCCCCTGCCCTCATCTCAGCTGATGGTTTCCTTCTGTCTGGTCTGCCACAAACAGAGGCACTTAGAACTTCAAAAAGCTTAATTTCCCTGCCTGAGCCCTGAGCAGCTCTATGGGGCTCTGGCAAAGGAATGAACCCAGCCCAGGTGCCAGCCAAGGCAGGAGACATCTCAGTATATCTCGGTGCTCAGGCAGGTGGAAGGAGTGGGTTGGGCTGCCCTGATTGCTGGTGGAGGCAGTGTGCTGTCTCTGAGGCAGCCCAGCTGAGCACTGCTCACAGCTTTCCTGGGGGAAAGCACCCTCCTCATTACTGCTGATCCCAGTCTCATGGTAACTCTCTGCTCTTCCCTCCTCTCCTGTCTGTTGGCACCTATTGATTTGCAGTCATGTGCTGACTCTCTTTAGTTTTTCTCTATTTGCCTTCCCTCTACATTTGCCCCATCATGTTTCTGTCTTCTTTGAATACTGCTTGGCAGCATAGTGTGCTGGCATAGAGGAGTCAGAGCTACTCCAGGCAGTTAGACACTCATCCAGAAGAGGATTCCAAAAAGGAAAGGAAAGGAAAGGAAAGGAAAGGAAAGGAAAGGAAAGGAAAGGAAAGGAAAGGAAAGGAAAGGAAAGGAACACAAAAATAATTCAGGGTTTTCTCCAGTCTCTATCTCCTTAGTGCTTGCTAGGGCTATTGGCAGAGCTGGGCAGCCCAGGACTCTTCGAGCAGGTGAGCTTCAAGTTGAAGCTCCAGGTGCCTTAGGAACAAAGATGTAAATAGAAGCAGGAGAAGAACTGTCAAAGCTATACAAATGAGGATTAAGATAATGGAGGCTGATACAGTTCAAGACTAAGTTGTATTGTGTACAATGTCTTGGCTGTTGAAGACATTCCACCCAATGCTATACGCTTTGCTGTGCTCTAGATCTCTGGATGTTGCCCTGTTGGACTTCACAATCCAAGGAAACTTAGAAGAAATGAAAAAAAAAATCAAACTGGGTAAATTGAGGAGGAAGAAAAGGAGGACATATTCTTCACCTTCCCAGGCACAATCAAGTCCTCCATCACGTGCAGAAACACACACATACATACATACATACACACACAGAGAGCGTTTTTGCAGTACTCAGAAGAGCATCAGAGAGCCTCAGCCTGAAACTCAGTCTATATTGGGTCCTGTCTCTAAGCCTAGTTTTTGGCTGGCCTTCCAGACCACATCAGCAAAGGTCCATCAGCTGCACTGCATTGAAGGGGGTGTAGCAGAGGTTAACAGTAACATCTGGGAAGACTTTTGCCCATTTGCGGCATCATATATCAGCAGCATACTCTGAATCTGATTATGATGGTGATGAGGCAGCAAAACTCTGGGAGGGAAGTGCCCCACTAGAAAGCATTTGTGCCGTAGGCATGGAAATTTAGAAATGTGAACAATGGGTGAAAATGTGAACTGGGGTGTGTGTGTGTGTGTGTGTGTGTGTGTGTGTGTATAAAATGATAGCTCTTCACTTGGAAATGAAACCCAGCAGGGGAGAAAATACTGTGTAGATTTCAAAAGTCTCCACATGTCCATGCACTAAAGAGCATTTCTTCTCCTTCTCTTGTTCAACTCTGACACCATAGTTGCCTTAGACTTGAGCAGTCTGTTTGAACTACCTGCTGTTCAGAAAACTTGAGGAGACAGATGAAGCTCTTTGTTATTGAAGCCTTTCTTCCAAACCTTCTAGGAGACAGACAGATAAGAGGAGGATCCAGGCTACTTTCTGCTCCTAGGAGAGCAGGCAAACTCCCAGCTACCACTGGTCCCTGGTGTGCGTGCTGTGGAGGATTAAGGCAGCTGAAACAGCGGCCCACTGACCTGTGGTGTCCTGCCCTGCAGCAAATCCGTCATAAAACTCAGTTGCATGGGAGGTGGAAGTTCTGTCTCTGCTTAGGAGATCCTAAAGGATTTCTGCTTTATAGGAAACCCTAATAGTAGCTGGTCTGATTTTTGTCCATTGATCCCTATATTTTACCATGTGAGTGCACACTCATATAGTAGCATGTATCTCTGCATTTGAGTGCCATCTACTTACCTTACAGATGTAAATAACTGTTTATTTCTCTTAGCTTCACCAACTCTATAGAACAAAATGTGAATGGGATTTTCTTTTGCCTTGGACATCATCATCAGAAATATCCCTGTTTCCAGTGGCAGTATTGTTTCTGCTGGGAATGGTGGACAAAGCAGACAAACTCTTCTCTGGTGAACTTTCTGTGGTAGTGGGCATATGGTGTGTGAATCAGCAAAGGAGGGGTCATACTGAGGATGTCCAGAATCAGATGAAAGTCAGGATCTTGGAAACCAATCTGATTTTACTGTACACAAGTAGAGATGGTAAGGTTTCTTTTTGCACTTGTCACAGTGAAGTATTGGCAGCTCTCATGAACTATCTACTCTGAGCATAAATAATTGCCAAGGGAATTGGTTTTGAATTGTGTTTTATATGTAGAAATGTACCACTTACTAAGCGCAGTGCAACATATGGTATGATGTGTGTCTACATTAGCATTTGAGTTTGAATCCTGACTGTGCTTCAGAAGCTTATCTCCCAGGCTTCTCTTTGCTTTGTTTCCTTCTTTGCAAGAAGGTCTCTGGGCATATACTGTCTTTCTTTCAGATAAAGCTAAATCAGAAGATGCGCAGACTGATGAGCTGATAATGATGGTCAGCCCCTGGAGCCTGAATAGATCTAGTCTCGAGTAAACCTCTGCAGTGTATATAGTGTAAACTGAAGATGTCCAGTGCCATTTTGCTCTATAAATCTACTCATTTTGTACCACAGTGTTGGTAACACAGACACAGTGGTTTCCTGGCCTGGACCTTTGGAGTTCAAGGGCTGAGCCTCTTAAACCAAGTACTCTTTTGTGCAGTTTTAGCCACCTTGAAAAATATTGCAGAATGGTGGGGGTTGGAAGGGACCTCTAGATATCATCGAGTCCAACCCCTCTGCTCAAGCAGCTTCACCTAGACCAGATCACACAGGAACACATCCAGGCGGGTTTGAAAACCTCCAGAGAAGAAGAGTCCACATCTTCCCTGGGCAGCCTGTGCCAGGGCTCCCTCACCTGAACAGGAAAGAAGCTTTTTCTCATGTTCAAGTGGAACTTTCTGTATCCCAGCTTTGTCCTGTCACTGGGCACTACAGAAAAAAGCACTCACCCCAAAACTTTCCTGCACATTTGAACTTGCTCACACAATCATTACATCCGTTAGTTTTTCCCACTATTGGCCAGTTGGTAGTTTTCAGAACTGCACGTGGTTTGGCTCTCTGAGTTTTACATTGATCAGGTCAAAATGTTGACCCTAGACTGACTGTTCCTGCTCCAGCTGATGACTGCTCCTTCCTCAGTGCATACTGGCAGAGCCGAGCATTTTAGTTCTATTAGTTAAGAAAAGGTGATGTGTAGAGATCCTTCTTGGAGCATGCTCCAAACATGGTGAGGCTGATGCTTTTCCCGATTACCTGCAGGGAATCCTCCTGTCTAGGGGTCTTCAGGAGGAGAGCTCTGTGGCACAGCACCTTCTGCGTCCTGGATGGAAGCCACTGCAGCCTGTTGGTAGCGGTCGCTCATCTGTGTATCCAAACACAGCCTAGGCACTTCCTTTTCTCCTCTCTATCTGCCAGAAATTGTGTGTTTGTGGCCGCACACTGATGGGCTTGTGTGTGTTGCACCCACCCTGCCCATCCATTCCCTTGATGCCTCTGAAATGGTGCTTCCTCTAGTTCGAAGAGTATCTGCCAGTACTGAGGAAGGTCAATGGTTTTTAGTGGTACCATTAGACCACCATAGACTTTTTCATTTCCTTTCCCCAGCACTGCTGAGAGAAGCTAGGATTTTCCAGATAGCCTAATGGAGTTAGCTATTCAGAGCCAGGGACTTTCTGTGCATAGAGAGCATCTAATTCTTTTAAAGCCCATGGCAAACCCCAGCATTATTTCCTATGCAGATGGCTGCTACAAAGAAACAATTAGGAAGATAACCAGTATCTTCCCTTCCTCTCTTCCATTTTTAAAGCTGCAGGAGAAAATGGCAGTTTTTTTGGTTAAAGATAAGTATAAACCAAACCCTAAGGTGCTGACAACCCAAAATACTTGCGTGTTTCAGTTTTGAACTAGCATCTAGATTTGTATCTTGGATATGGTCCCTGGCTTTACTTCTTTGAATAGTAAATCTTTTTCACAGTTTGAACTGTGAATATAATTTAGCATTAATGTACCGTGTATGTCTTTGATATGGCCAAAAGGGACAAGTTATGTATCTGGCTTGGAGCAGAAAGACATATTACTGTGTTGGCAGGATCTTTACCACCAGGACAGTAAGTCTGGGTGTCTAAAACGCAGGACATTTGGAGAATATTTAGGTCTGGAAGCATAAAGCATGTACATACCTCTAACAGGAGCTACCCTATATTGGTATATAGATCATGTGAAGTGTTTCAGATGTAGAAGTGGGGTACTGTCTTAGGGTGGTAGAGGAGGCAAAAGAGCATCTGCAGTGAGGAACCATTTTCTGCAGCTACAAGATCTCCCTCAGTTAGGGATGCAGCAATGGGGAGATCCCTGTTCTGTTTCAAGGCTCCTTTTAGGGGTAGATTGTTCTTTTTGTCAGTGGAGGAGAGAGAAAAAGGTTTTCACTGTGTAAAATTGTTTATGGATAGAAAACCGAGCACAAGTTCTCAGCATGATATAGCCTTGTTAAGTGATGGTCTGCTTTTCCTCCCGTTGCCTTTACTGGAGCAAGAAGGAAAGAATTAGCACTCCCTAGATCTGAAGGGTAGAATTTATTATGGCTGTGATTCATTATGGGCAAAACCAGCTAACCATTTTTCAACTATTTTTAACTCTTGCATTTGAATCATAGAGCGTATGAAGCCCAAGATAGGGTCTGAATTTCTGGAAACAACTGAGTTTCCAAATGTGCAAGTAGCAGAATTGCCAGGAACGGGAGAAAAGGTGCAGACAAACAATCAGATTTTTAAGGGATTAAAAAGTCTCTCTGTTGTTTTGCAGTTAATCTTAGCTCTTGGTGATGTGAATGAGGGATGTCCGAGGTCAGAACAAGCCAGATCACTCAGGTTTGGTTAAGTCTGACCCATTATTTTTTTTATGTAGCCTGTGTTTCCCATAAGGATTGGATAACTGTGCCTCTCCTTTCCTTTTTTTTTTTTTCCTTTTTCTTTTTTTTCTGGGGAGGGTCACTATTATTATTACTACTATTGCTGTTGTTATTACTAGTTTGCAGTGGTTTTTTTTTTAGTCATCTGCGTTCAGCTCTCTTGAGAGCAATGAAAAGAAATCAAACTGCTTTTGTGAGTTGTGGCAGAAGAGTGCAAATAGATTGATTAAAAACGCTGTTTCTTTTTTTAATTTAAACAGAGCAGAGGCTTGTGGGTAATGTGCATAATGTATGCTTGGTGGTAACAAGCCACTGTGGGGAGAGAGGAGGAAAGCGAGGGAGAGAGAGGAGGAAAAAAATAAAAAAAGGAAGTGGAGCCAGTGTTGTTCTGCCTTTAAACACAAGATTGATTTTACATTTTCCCTGTGTGTCACTTTCATTACTAGCAAATTAATCCTTCTCTCTGAGGCCTGAAACTTATTTCTGGGGTTTCTCATAAGAAAATAGCTTTTGGTGTGCTACCTATTCTTAAAAAGGGAGCTTGGGGCTTGGCTACATGAGCAGGTTGCACCCATTTAACCGAAGGTGTAATTTTAAAATTGACCCTGTTACAGAGGTACACACGGCTTGGCTTATTTGGATTTTTTCATTTGACTATGAATCTGCCTATAGTGACAGAAACATAACACTCTTGAAACAATATAAGAATGCTGACTAGAGGATCGAGCCCTCAGCAAACCCCTTTGCAAGAGATGTGCCTGACAGTGATAGAGTTCTGCAGTGCCGCACTGCTCTGGAGCACAAAGGTCTGCTGGCTGTTGTAACCCACGGGGACTCGAGGACCTTCTGGGCCTAATAAAAGGGTAGATGTATTGAATGTTCATTTTAGGCCAATGATGCTGGACAATTAAATGGTTAAATCATTGGACTGCCTAAAGGTACAAGTATATTGCAAGTTGAACAAACCATTTTGCCACAACTGGGTTTCTATGCTGCTGTTGTGTGGTGCTGCTCTCTCTTCAGTCCAGGTCAAGGTACTGTGCACAGAAATTCAGACTTGCTTTGTTTCTGTTTAAATTATCTGGCATGCCTAGAACTTCGATCATCTCTGTACTCTGAGTACAGAAGGGTTTGGGTTTCTTTTGGGTTTAGGTGAGCTTTTTGCAAGTTGGCCTTTTTTTCAGATCCAGGAGATTCACGTGTGCTCTCGTTTTCTTACAGTCACGGGTCAGTCAAATCACTGCCTGGTTAACAAAACCTGCTGCTACTTTGTCTGTGTTAATGCCTCTGATGAAGCAAGAGGGCTGTTCTGATTCAATTCTGGCTCACAAAGCTGGAATGTGACCCACAGACACTTCCTTACCTAGGTAGCTTGACACTCTCTGTTTAAGATGAGGAGGTGAGTTTCAGTCTGCCCCACTCTTTGAGGATCACTTGCCAGGTGTGGCTCAGGTCTGTCTAGATCCATGATACTGTACCATAATGAGGCTGTGGTCTGAGATGTCCCATGGCTGCCTAGTATCTGGGTTAATGCAGCGGCAATTTTTCACCATCAGTTGCTGTCACAGGATGTAAGTGCAGAAGTACAGTCTTTTGGACTGACCTGAGCAGGGCCCTGCAATCATGTCAACAGCAGTGGCTGGTAATTAGCTCAGGAAGGGTGGGAAGAGAAGCTCCATCTTCCCCACTGAATATCAAACAGCACACATAGAAAAAATAGCCACTTGCAGCCACAGTAAGATTTGCTCCTATCAGTGAAAATCCAGCATGTTTTGTTTGACCATAGGTCAGGTGTTTGTTTGGATTAACAAACAAAAGAGACACCAGATGCAAGGAGGAGAGTAACTGTTTTTAAATCAAAAGGACTCTTTATTTTTCCTTTTCCCTCTAAAACTCCAGTGGCAATGTTTCAAGATGCTTAGGCTACGTTTCAGTGAAAACAACTGCCAACTTTTCCTGTGCTGTGCAGTGGCCAACTCTAACGGAGGATCTGCTATGTGATTAGGCTTCTTAAGTGGCAGGTGGGGGAGTGCATCCACTTACGGAATTATTGTTAAAATGAGGAGCTTTTGGGACTTCTCTGCAGGAACTCTGAATTGTTGGAAGCATTCCATCTTATTTCTCAAAAATGCTCACGTATAGCCTGGAAAACTACAGTCTTTACTGCTGCCTTTTGGATTTACTAGAGCCTTGAGAAAGCCATTGGCTTCTCTTTGAGCATATACTGGTTTAAATACCCCCTTGCAGAGCAAAGGAAAAGACATGACTGGGCCCATATTTGTTTCCATTCTGACTGACTTAAGTGAAGGGTGCCTGTGAACATCTGCGGGACTTGTTATTGCTCAATGGACAAGAACTTGTCAGAAATACTGGGCTGATTATCTACTATGTGAGCTGTGTGGTTTATAATTGACCTCTTTACTCCTGCCTTAGCAGAGGAAAATCTTATTTTTTATGCTTCAAACAAGTACAATTCAGAGTGAATAGATCTTCACACTGAGACAGAGGACCCACATCTGTTCTTTTCAGGATAATAGCAAAAATTCCCCAGAATTATTCTCTAGGAAGAAGGAATCTCGGTCTGGATACCTAAATCATAAGGTTGTCAGTGTCAACTCAAGGAAACTCTGAAGGGACGTGACTTTTGATGAGCCTTGATCAGTGCAGAAATGTCTCAGAAGACAGCAGAAGAAAGGAGAGTGCTCACATAACGGTAGGCATGTGAGTGTGTGCATGGGTATAGGGGTTATCTGTCTCTGACCTGGTTTGGGAGAGCGAGGACTGCTGCAGGGCAGGGAGGAGCACACTGACAGAGCTGGAAGGCTCTGGGATTTGCCCACAGTACTGATGTTTGTCCTTCCCAACTACCAAATGTATCGACATTGTAGACCAGGGAGAAGAAATAAAGACAGGTATCACACTGACTGGAAGAAGAGAAGGAAGGAGTGTTATGCTGTTTTGTTTATCAAGAAACAGAACTTTACTGCAACACAGTATGAAAGTACAAGCATTTTATGCTACTGCCTTTCCAGCCTCAGCACCAGCTGTCTTATTTTCCAGGTGAGGCATTATTGTGTTAATACTTGCAGGAAGAGGGAAGAATTGAGTCCAAATGCCCCTGTTTGAAACGTCCTATCAGCCTATAAAATATGTCTGCGGATTTGAGAATTACGCTGACTTCACAACAGTAAATTTCAGATAAATAATTTATCTCCTGCAAACACATTTCTGTACTCTTACACATCCATTTGTTTCTGGAAAGCAGCGGGGGCGATGAGGAGGCAGAAGTGATTGGTGCTCGCTGGGGAACTTTCTGTGGGAGCCTCCTGTAGCTTGGGTGGTGTTGGCTGCTGGAGGTAGGGTTTTGTTCTTGCAGCCACCAGCTCCCACATCATAAATAAAGCCATTTTGGAAACAAGAGACACCTTGAGCTAAAACTGGCATTTCTCACAGTATTGGCAGATTAAGCCAGCAACTGTTGATTTTAAATGTTTAATGAGCAATATGTTGCTGATTCTGGTAATAATGTTGTGTTTGCCTAACCTTTCTCGGTGTGTTCCCTTCTGCTGTATGCCTGGCAAGTTTCCAGGAGAGAAGGAAAGGGAAGGGAAACAAAAATAAAATAAACCCCAAACCCAACAGGAAGTATGAAACGGGGCAGAGAGAAGAAGAAAATTGAATGACTTAAGGAGTAGGGGCATAAAAGGCAGAGGTGGAACTTAATTAAAAGGAAGAGATAGCCGCAGGATATTGATGCCATGTCAGAGTATTAAATTGGGGCTTGCAGAGAAAGACAAGTTTTCCCTGCAGAGATATTCTTATTCATACTGAGGGAATTGGAAAAGAAAGGCTGGTTACTAGGAGGAGATGGACAGGAAGAGCTGTGTGGAGGTGAACCCTGAACCAGGGAGTCTCCTGAGACAGTTCAGTCAGATGGTTAAAAACAGCTGAATTGAAAGAGAAGCAGCATTGTACAAATCAGTAAGATGCTCAGTTACTTCCAAGTCAAGGCTCGTGTAATGCTCACTCAAAAGACTGTCTCCAGTATGCTGTATTTTTTTCCATTTTGTTTTTATTCAATCTCAAAACTCTGAGTGGTTCGGCACAAGCCATTTGACACTGAGTTGCAGGTTAGTGTAGAAAGGCTTATGTGCATGTGTCAGTATCTCATGAGACAAAAGAGGTTTCCTTAACCAGTGGAGATAGGAACATGCAATGGAAACAGCAAAAGCAGCTGTTTTTATAGTACTAAATAGCAGCTTCTTTTGCTGCTGCTTTCATCTCAGTCTAGACTCTCACTCTGCTGGTGTGGGTACTGACTGTTGTTTGCTGTGAAAGACTGAACTGTTGCTTAATTTATACGAGGACTTGTGCTAGGGAAAGCAGGAAGACTGAAAATACTGGAAGTTGAAGTCTTTTGTTTTCTGAATGGAGAGGCTATGGGCAACAGGGTCAAATGCATCCCACCTCTGCTGCCTTGGACCCTCCTCAGCAGGAGTTATCCAGAGAGTTATTGTGCAGAAACTGTGAAGGTTTTTGTAATGTGTTGATTGGGCTCTTGAGTGAGACCAGGCATTTTCTCATCTTTTAATCATTACCTGTTTGGCTGATGTTTAAATCAATGACTGCACGCCAAACACTCACTGCCCCATTAGGAAGTCTCTTCTTGTTTTACATAATGACTTATTTATTGCTTCCATGCCACGTGCTTCCACTGCACAGTATATATTGTCCAAAAGGGAGATATAGATACTAGGTCATATTTGTTGAAGGAAGATTTTTCTTTCTTTAATGAGAAGAATATCAGTTTTGCAATGCTTGTTACACTTTCATGTCCAGGCTGTTGCATACGGATGGTATTATATAAAGCTGACCCCATCCAGAAAAGTATGTGTTGAGACACAGTGAGATAGAAGTGTAGAGCAACAGGACACAAAGGACGTGTAAGAGCAGCCTTGCCAGAAAATGGGCAGTAGTCTACTCATGTCACCATGTTTCCTCCAGCAATGCAGGAGGTTTGAGAAGAAGATAGTGTCCTTTATTTATGTAACTTCTTGATTTATTGTTTTACCTTCAGGAGTAACCTATCACGTCCTTAAGTTACTTGCTTCCTTATTAACAAGTGAGAGTGAAACATGGATATATTTTCCACACTAAGTTTTCCATTTTTAAGAGCATACATGTATAAGATTGCTGGATTGACCTTTTTACTCCCTCTTCTACACCACCATTTTGTCTTCTGTTTTCTTACATTCTTGACAGATCTTCTAAGCATCAAAGCTAGTATATGTAAAAGTTTTTTCATTACCCTTGAGCTTTCCACCAGGTTTCTTCAAGTAGCAACAGAGACAGGCTCCCTATATCAGTTCAAATGAAACACATTCTCAGTGGGTAATCTTCAAGAAAATTTCCAGTAGCTCAACTTCCATAAATGAAGTTCTTGGCTGCCAACACCTCTCAGTCATTTCTCTTTAGCTATGGCATACCCCACCAGTTGTAGGGTGGGACTTTTCCTCCTATTTTTTTTCCCTTTTATTTTGCCATCTCTGGTTCATTTCCCTACAGCTTCAAAGTAGAAGGGTGAAGTCTTTTCCAGCCATGTGGTGTGATATGGCATCGTCTGTCTTGGAGCAATTGCCACATGTGTTTGCAATATAACAGACAACTATAAAAGCAAAACAAAGCTGCAAGTGTAAGAACTCTTTTATGTGTTTCTCCATGAATGTTTTTTGTCATTGCAATAGCTCAACTGAGTTACAGTCAGGTTTCAGTCTTTTAGACAGATATACGAGTGAAAGGAGAGAAAGGCTAGAAGATAAAAAGGAGAATAATAGGGGGAGAGGAGGAGGGAGAGAGGAGAAGAGGAAGAAGTGAAAAGACAAAAATATGTATATGAACTGAAAAAGGAGGAAAAGGAGCGTGGAGAGGGAGGGTAATGAAGGGTCAAAAAGCAGGAAAGGTGATTCAGATCTCTGGGATGGCAAGGTCTGAGACGTGTGAGCCCTTGGCAAGGCAGAGCCCTGCAGAGTGTAGTGTAACCTCTATCACAGCACTTCAGTTTAGGGGCACATAAATGGAGTGGGGTTTACTGCAAATTCTGGTTAATAACTTTCTCAAAGGGGAAAACTCGTGTATTCTCTTTGAAATACAATTTCTTGTCTCATAAATTGAAACAGCTGTGACTGTTCCCTCTGCACACAATTTTTTTTTCATCTTTTGCCTTTTTTGCTGGGTGTATGCGTATGATTTTACTTGATTTTTTTTCCCTGCAGTAGGGACTCAGAATGTGGTGTTGCATGCAGGTTTGTGATCAGTGTCTTTGCACAAGCACAAGAAAAACGCCTTGGGCATTTTCTGCTTTTAGAGAGGAACAAGTGTTAGGCTATTAGTCTGAATCTAACTTAGATTGCATTTCTCCTGAGAAAACTCAGTAAGATTTTCTGCAGCCTCATTCCCTAGAAAGGCTCTTGCCTAAACTGAGGTTTCAACTGTCACCTAGACTTCAGTCTTGGAACTGGAAAGGCTGCTAGCACCTCTATAGCTACCATAGAGAAAGAGAATATAGATGAGCATCTTGACAACTGATGCTTCTGCCTCAGCTCTTAAGGCATCCCCTCCTGCAGGGGAAATGACAGGCACTGCAGTGTACGTGGAGAGCTGTGTTCCTACCTGGAAAAGGAAGCAAGACCATCTCCCTCTTTATGATTTAATCAGTGCTGGATACTCTCTGCCAGCATCAAACAATCTCTGTCTCTCTGAGGGTTCCTAAATGTCTGATTTGTTTAGGGTTTTTATTTTCTTAATTGATAGAGCCAAGCTTGCCTTTGGGCTAGTACAGAAATCAAGAACTGTTGTGGATGACTGAGTGTACAGAAGCACACATGGGGAGTCAAACCTTCCTGCCTCCAACTCACTGTCTGCTCCAGGTTACAGTGGTCAAATCTCTGAATCATTAGCAAGTGATATATGGGTAAACATAGCATGCTGGCAGAAGCAGCACATGCAAATGTCCTGAGGAGGTTCAAATTCAGAGGGTTATATGTCACCTTCAACCAATTCCTGTTTGGAAAGAACTCAGAAAGGCTTTGGGGTTAAGTGGAGAAATACCTGAACAGGTATCTCAATTTCTCATTCCTCCAGCTATCTCCCATGAGTCCCTGTAAGTGCTTCCAGCTGGAAAAGGAGAGTGGTGTAGAAAAAGTCAGGCCTTTTCAGATCTGAGTGGAGAATGCTTCCCTCTCATAGCAGACCTCAACCTTCCCACTATATGTGACAGATGAGAGCCTCTTTGGGCAAGCTGCATATTCAGGAAATTACAGAGCAGCAAGGCCACTTCTTATGTTGCCTTAGGAGCAGACTCATGGTCTCAGCAGGTTGGGCTTCATGCCCATCCCCCTCTTGCAGAAGCTTCCTGCCACATCTCAGCTAACGAGTTGCCTCCTGTGCATACATCAGGCATCCAGCTCTGCTGTGTGACAGGTTGATGCAACGGAGACATGTCAGGAACCTTTACCCGCCACAATAGATCTGCAAGTTAGGGCATAGAAACCTCAAGTGACCTCAGCAACAAGTGACTGGAGAGGTTCACAGTGTTTCTTTCCTCCCTGAGCCTCTTGACAGCCACACTGGCCTCCACGCAAACCAGAGCTTGTTCGCAACAAGAGTCAAGGGAGGAAGAGGGAAGGAAATGCATGGGTGCTCTTCCAGGGCTATGTGAAAAGTGCTGAGGGTTATCTTCTAGATTTCCTACAGTGCTGGATAGTTTGGGGTTTATGACTACAGCTTCTTTCTTGTCTTTTTGATCCATGAATCACAGACTGTCTCATAACACAGAGCATTTTATTAACTGAGACCTTCTAGAGAATTTCTCTGTATTTGAGAAAGTAGTAATGGGAGCACTTGCCTGTCTAGAGATGAAATGGTAGTTAATGGTGTATTTTATCTGCTTTTAAAGAGATGAAGCAGGCAGAAAGTAAGGAGAAGTCAGTACCAAATGTTCCCACTCTATCTCAAGCCCTCACTGTCAAAGGTCGTGGGAGCCTACTTCTCTTCCTACGTCTATGTCTCATGCATGTATACATACCATTTAAGTGTCTGAGACCATGTTGGTACTGCCAACAGCCTTGTATTGCCTGCCTGTGAGCAGTAAAATTGTTTACCACAGATCAATACAACTGCAATAAATTTGAAAGACTCAGGCCTCAGTTACCCCTTGTATATTGTGTTCCCAGCCCACACTAATGACATTCCCACTTCTCTCCCATGGTGATTCACCTTGTTCAGGGCTCTGTTTGCTTGCCCCAACACTCTGCATCCCCTCACCTTTTTTTTTTTAATCAGCCTTTCATCTATCTTATGTTTTGTGTCTCATTTCTTTATCTATTTCCTTCTCTGTCCTTCTCCTGTCTCACAAACCTTTATTTATGCTGTTGTGTTTTAACTGTTTGTTGCCTTGTCAGCTCTTCCCCTATTCTCCAGTCTCCTTCCTTCTCCCTTCTTTCCTCTCCTTCCTGCTTGTTGCATCCACCTTTATATGCAAGCTCATACTCCCTGAAAATGATCTCAGGACTTTCTGCTCCCGAAACAGTGAAAAAATGCAGATGAATTTGCCATTCTTTAAGATCTTTAATGCCATTTCTTCTCCTTCAACTGTTCTGCAACTACAGGCTGCTGACGTTAGTGGCACAAAATCCCACCAGGATATCAACATAACTTATAAGCCAGAAAGTTGTTTTAATCAAACCCAGCATCCCATTTGGAATGCCGGACTCAGAAATACAAGGAAAGTAGTTTTGAGAGCAGGTGAGAAATAGGGAAATAAGTATTTGGGGAGAGAGGGCTTGAAAACCTTTTTTAAAATATCATTTCGATATCTTATGGACAGAAGTTGCAGGATTTTTTTTTCCACTGAGTCCTTGCCTATATAGATGGAATATTGGTATTGAAGAGGTGATAAAAAGGAATTTGATTGGATGGCTGGATTATTAAGAGAGGCTATTAACCAGTAAAAGTGTCAGAGGACCTCAGTCCACAGGGCATGGATGATTACTGTGGATGAATTCTTGGTCCTTGGAGGCCAGGTAGGAGGGCATGATTGTCGTCTTTCTCCCCCACCCCCAGTAAAATTTAGAGCAGCCTTGGATGAGCCACTCATAAAAATGTCTGTTATGTTGCTCGAAATGCAGTGAACCAAAGAAAGAAGATACCTGAAACTATTTATCAGCCTCTAACTCACAAACTCCACCTTTCTGTCTTTCACTCCATCCACTCTTGGGTTTCTAAAGAGGCATTCTGTGTCAGTGTGTAACCAGCATCCACAGATCAGCAGGGCAAGGACAAGGTATTGACAAGCCATTGCAAATAGTTCCAGCGGCAAAGCTGATAAAGAGGAGAAAGTGCAGCAGGAAAGGAGCAGTGTCTGAATGCTGTGTACTGTGGTGCCAGTCAACATGCCTGCTGTCACTACAGTCCAGTGCTGCAGCCCTGTAAACTGCCAGGAGACAGAGAAGTGGCCCACTTGCAACCTTGATTCGTGCATACACTGGCATGAAATCCTCATAAAGCAAGCAGTTTGTACGGTATGGTGATAAGAGACAAGGGGACATTTCTGTCCCTAGCTGGTGATCGGTTTATTCACTGAAGTATGAGGATTGATAGAACTTGTCACTATCAGCCCAGCTAATATAGCTGCAGATGCTACATTTAATCATATAAAGGATGCAGCGCAGTTGCAGAACAAGGGCCTCTGGCCTGCACCAGTGGAAAAGCAAGAGAAGATTCCTAAAGGACTGGTGGAGAATTGTGTTCATCTTGCACCTTTGTGACAGGAGAAAGGAGGATGTGTCCTGCTTCTGCGTGGCACTCTGTGTAGGAGTATGTTTGTGTGCATGCACGTATGCAATTTACCAAGGGTGCATGAGAGAGCAAAATGGAAGGATCTTGTGCATGAGATGAAAAGTACGTGCAGGACAAAGCAGAACTCTACCATGTGTAGAGGAAAGAAAAAGAGTGGATATGCCAAGTCACCTTTGACTGTCTTAATATCACGTTCCTGAAAACCTTGTCTTGATATCTGCAGCCGCGAGGAGAGTCAGAGCAATTGGAAGACGTGGTGCTGTCCAGCAGCACAGCTGCATAAAAGGCCAGCAGCTTCCATCCAACCAAGACCACAGCAATTCAACAAAGTGTTTGAAGTTCAATGAGGACTATTAGGGAAAAAAAACAAATAAACAAATAAAAGTCTGGAACTTTTTATGGCCCACGTCATCAAAGAACAGCCTCACTCCCCTTCTGCTGCTTTTCCAGGAGTGCTTCAGACCAGCCATTATACATTTTCAGCCATTAATGAGGCTTATTCTCTAGTCCCACCTACCAAAAGGTGCTTTGTCACAGGTGTACATGAGGCTGTGTAGATGCAGGCAACGCACAACACTTGAAAGAGGCAAAGGATATTCTGAACTGCAGTCCTCTGGAAAAGAGAGGAAACAGAGGAGCACACCCTGTCATGCAACATACAGCTTTGCTGCCCGCACACAAGACCACAGGCACATCTCTGCGCTTGTCCTCTCACCCCCTCTCCCTACCTGCCATCCTTCCCCCCTGCACAACCCTCATGGAAATTCACCCTCATACTTCCAGTCTCACACCCATGCTGCCAAGTGTATTTATCCTGCCACTCATATATATGCACACACACGTGGAGAGTCTAATTCCTATCTACTCTTTCACTCACTTGCACTTCCTCTCACATCCGCACGAGCTTTCACACCATCCTCCTTATGATGCCTGGCAACTCTTGCCCACACGTCCAGGTGGTACTTGGTCCTACTCACCATGCTCTTGTACTCTCCCTCTCTGAATGTCCAGTCCTGTAACCCAGCTATTATTAGTCTGGTTTAGTTATCTGTGTGTCCTGTCAGACACACCTCTGCAGTCAAGTGATCCAGAAGAAGACTAGTTCTTCTGTATCAGGGTTAAAAAATGAGTGTGACTGTGAGATTCCTTTTTTCTAAACTATACACTCTGATAATTTAGCTCCCAAGAGGAAGAGCCTGCAGTGTAAAGCTGGCTTGTGGCTTTCACTGAGGGAGAACATGAGGGAGGAAAGTCCAGCCCAATACCTAGTCCTTCAAATGAAGTGACTTGTCAAGTATACAACTGTGGCAAAGATCTGAGAAGCAGTAAATTTAGCAGCACTCACTTCCACTGACAGCCTGTCATGTGCTTGAAACATAAATAGTGGTGGAGACAAATCACTGCTGTTTTCCTATTAAGCTTTGGCCCACTGGCCTCCTAGCTTGCCAGCAGCATTTCTACCTGGCCTGCTGGCATGCCTCATCTCAGGGACAGATGTGCCTCCCCATTGCAGGCTTTGGGAGACTCGGGATGGGAACTATCATGTCGTTATTTCCTCAGGTGTCCTTGGTATCTGGGTACTTTTTCCTCAGCTGATGGATGTCTCACTCAGGCCGTGTGCTGCTGTCACCTCCTCCCTCCACTCAAGGTTAAGGAAACATGGACATTGTCCCTAGAGGGCTTATGTTTTTCACCCCTACCATTAGTTCCTTTCTCGTAGCCTGACAAGGTCATGCTGATGGAGTAAATGAGGCACTGATTTGAATAAAGGAGTAGAGGTGAAGTTTTCCAATGCACCTGGGTGACTTGCAAGCACAAATGCCATTGAAAGCCATTGGGTCTTGTCCTGTTAAAGCATTTAGTGGCTTTCTGGAAACCCTGCTTTCAAGCATTAATTATTATATAACCATTTAATAAAACATGCCATCAGAAGCTCACATTAATCTTTACAGAGATGAGAGACATCCCTTAGTGCTTTTAATTGAGGAACCGGGAGCAAATGGACTCAGTACATTTCACCTTCTTCCCTCATTCTTTCTTATCAGTTTTAATTCCTCTTCCTCTCTTTTCTCAGGGAAGATGAAATCATGCCAGTGATTAAGGTGGCCTGCTCTGTGTTGGTTTAATTAGAACAACTGCTGTTTTGGTTACAGTATAACTATCAACGGTGTGCAATATCAGCTGCAAAGGCACTCTAATGAAAACCCCCATCTCTCCAGGAGCTTTGCAGAAAGGAGATGAGTCCTTCACGTAAAATAGATGCCTTTTCATTCTCTCCCAGGTCTTTGGGCTGACTTTGGCTCCCGTAGGAGCATTTGGGGATGCTTCTGGGGAGTTGTGAGGCAAGAAGTAGGTGGATTCCTGTCCATGACAGTAATAGGTGGATGGAGAGAGGTGAATCCCAGTGACACGTTTGGTTGAAACGATTCACCATGGTCCTACTTGAGCCAGCGGCATTACAATTGTTGGAAGTTTTCCATAAGCATTGCAACAGGAAAGAGTATTAAGGATTTGGGACAAAGGCAATGAAATAACTTTGAAACAACTTTCTAAACTTCTGGAGTAAGCTTGAAGTATGAAAGCAGTTGTTTTGAAACTGTTTGTTGTACTCATTGTTTTCTGCCTTCACCCTTTCTGGTGACCCTGATCTTTTTCCCATGTCCCTGGCAGAGAGACCTCACCCATGACCTCCCAGCCATGATTTGCAGTAGTTCTGATGGCAAGCAGCTGTGCTTGCAATGGTAGAAGTTGCATCAGGGAGCTAAAAGGGCTCAAAATCAGTCTGTATTTCCTCTCTGCTTGCCTCCTGTGGAGGACTGTACAAGCCGCAATATTAGTCACTGAGCAAATGCTTTCTTCCTCCTTTGCAGTCAGTGCCTTGCAAGTTTATTCTCTGGAAAGCAAGGGACTGGCTAACGGCATAGGAATTAAATATCTTGGACTGAAGCAATCATTTGTCTGGACTACTGTCACTATGAATCAGCAGCAGATACCTCAGATGATAATATCACAGGAGCCAGCCCAATTGATCAAAAGTCCCTGCAGTGTGTGAGCCCAGATGACACTTTCCCAGCACACCCCACCCTGCTGCTGTGATCCCTGCCTTGATACCTAGCAATCCTTCGTGCCTTCTCAGTCCTAAATCCAGCCATTTAGACTCATCTCCCCATCTCTTGTTGTGCTTCCTGGAGAAGATTCCCTTTCCTCCTTCCACCAGGAGCAGATATGGGGGATGGTATCAGGCAGTCACTGTACTGGATCTAATTGAGAAACAGTGCAACACGGAGAGTGGTCAACAGAAAAGCAAAGTGATTTTTCAAGTCGCTAATCCACCTATACAAATATTGGCACCAGGCATCACCACATGCTGGCGTGTTTTTGAAAGGGTAAATCTTGCTGAGGGGTAGCTTAACTCTTTGACCTCATTTCCTCAGTTGAAAACTATAGCTGTGTAAAAGATCAGTGGCAAGATCGAGGCTGATATGGAAAACCCAGTCTTTAAGTTTTAGCTGTGAACTCGGTCTTCAGAGTAGCCTCATGGAAAACAGGGATGAGCTACAGGAATTGCCATCTTGCAAAAACACAGGAGATGTGCAGTGACTGTGACCTGGACATGAAATGTTTGGCTCCAGCTTGTAGACAAAGAACAACAGTAACATATAAGCTTCTAAGGTAATGCTCTTCATTTCAAGCAAGTTTGGGCCAATTTGTAATTTCCCAAGCTACCTTCCAAGTTTCAAACAGAAAAGGATGTCATTCTATGGGCTAAGTAGAATCTCTGGGTTTTTAATTTTTTTTTCTTGTAATTCTTAAGTTAAGTTGAAATTCTGGGTTCATTCTTACCCCTTCAACCAAAGCAGTATGAGCAGACATAAGCCAGAAAGGAACAAATCCATTTTATATAAAAACAGGGAAACATTTTCATGGTTGCTACAAAAGCAAGACACTTCATTCACACACAATAGTATATTGAGCATGTCTTGCTCTATGGAAGACACAAGACTCTTGTAAGCAACATAACAAGGATTATTAAAGATGCTACCAAGCACAGATAAACCCTCCAGTTCCTAGACTGACAGAATGGCACAATTGGTACCACTGAAAGTCTTCACATGAGATTTCCCTAAAGTCTGGAACTGATGTAAGGATTTGCAGAATTAAAGTAAGGATTACATTGCAGTCCATCCCTCCTCTTCACTGATGGGACATAAATGATGAGACAGGTTTCTTGTGGAACTTGCCCCATATGGGACTTATTGCTGCTGAGCTTTCCTTTGGTCTTGAGTCTGTGAAGAAGACCTTATCTTCAAATTGTACAATGATGATAGTGTGAGCACTTTGTCTGAAGTGGGAGAAGTTGCAGGGAAAGATGTACATGAGGCCAAATCACAGGAAACCAGCTGACAGAGTCGCTGGAGACTGTAACGGTCGACTGCTTGCTGGTTTATTTTAATTGCTTTTCATAGGTTTCCATGATGTGCAAGAAAACTCAGTCCCCTGCGTTAGCTCTCTGCTTGAATTACTTCCCTGTGCTTAACACAGTGGGAAACAAATATCAATTGATTTTCCCCTCCTCATCTCTCCCCTGCGGTTCCTCTTGCCAGAGGCAACCACTAGCCTGTCCTCTTTTTGTAGGTGATGTAGGAAGAAGGCACAGCTCTCATCTGAGCTGACCAGACTTCTGGAAGCGAGAGATTGGTGTGCTGCCATCGATATATGCACATTGAATAAGCTCTGTGCCTGGACCTCCTGTTTTCAACCTCTGCATTATTACCTGCTCCAACATCATCCCTCAGCCCTCAGGGCTTACGAGCTCCTGCCTTCTTAAGAAACTCAAAGATCTGGTGTCGTCTCAGTGATTCATCTAGCTGATGATGCCTTCTACCTCACCTTGTTGTAAAGTAACCTCCAAAAGACCAGGGCAGGAATTTAGAGACTCAGAAATAGTGCAACTAATGGTTTGTGCATGTGTATATGTCATTTTTTTGGCAGTAGAATTAAGGCTTGATGTTTAGTAGCATAGTCATGACAACTCACATTGCAGCATGCAACATTTAGGCAGTATAATATTGTAGCTGTGACATTAGATGACTTAATTTACCTCATGGTTCATAATTTACTTTACACATTAACATTACAGCCAAGTTTTGTTCAAGAGCAATTAATCTATCCAAAAAATGCTGTTTGTGTTCATTAAAAAACTGTTAGCAAATTTTGGTTAAATTCAGTAAGTAATTTGGGAAGAAAAAAGTTTCTTTGACATGAATTAATTTTTTTTAAATTTCATCTCAGGTTGAGGAAGAATATTAATCCCTTCTTCTGGCAAAGACCAGAAGAAAATCGTGGGTCAAGCAGAAGGCTTTGACCTGAAGCAGAGTTGGATTTCTTTTTGAGGGCGTGGTTCCCTTTCTTTCTCACGTTAACATGTGGATTTTGAACAGAAAATCTAATCAGTTGCTGAGATCATAGAATCACAGAATAGTTGGGGTTGGAAGGGATTTCTAGAGACCTAGTCCAAGTCCCCTGCTAAAGCAGGTTCACTTCGATCAGGCCACACAGGAATATGTCCAAGTGGGTTTTGAAAACCTCCAGAGAAGGAGACTCTATGCCCACACTCAGGATTGTGTCTGAGAGTGTGGTGACCTTCAGAGGTCATTTATGGATATAGGTGAAGAGGGGGTGGAAATGCAGAGGCACAGCAGACCTGCTGTGGCTGCTTCAAGCAGACGACCTCCCACTGACATGCACCCACAGCCAGGATGCAAGCTGTGTTTGAGCTGACAGCCCTTGACTTCCAGCTCCTGGGCATCAGTGACACCACATCAGTGACAGCGAGTCGTCCCAAGTGGTCTGTCCCACTGGGTTTAGTCAGAGCTGTCCTCTGAGAGAGAGCACAGAGCCATCCTGACTGGGAAGGCTGCTTTCAATCTGGAAGGTTTTATTTGCATGCTAGATGCATGGGGTTTGGGGAGAAAGTCTCCCCAGAAATCATAGCCTTTCTTAAACCTGGCTGTGCTAGCAGGGGAGCTCTTCAGGCACAGCCCTTGGCTCAGGAGCTTTGCACATAAAGAAAGAGAAAATGCACTTTCTGATGAGCAAGGTCCCATGAACGCCAGGGGAAACCATGCCAGGGTGTTTCCTCCTGATCTGACTCATTCTCATTCATGAAGCCAAAGCCAGACCAGAGCCCTCCCTGGCACCAGCTAGTTTTTTGGTTTACTGTAGTAGCTACAGACCTAAGGGCATGGGAGGCATGAGGCCAGCTTAAACAATAAATACCCTGCTGTGCCTTGCTGCTTAAACAGAGTAATTACTGCCTTACTACATGTAACCCCTCTGTTCCTGTCCCTCTGGCAGTTGTTATTTCATGACTCCCTTTACACAGGGGATGTCTGTCTCCCTGCTGTACATCTGCCTGTGTGCCACCATCACACTTCCCACTGTGTCTCAGTGTGCTTGTCTTTGTGAGTAGTTGACTACCATTTTCTCTTCTTCTCAGTCACTGAAGAATCTCACTTTGTCTGCATTTCTCTCTCCAAGCCACTGTCCTTCTCTTCATTCCCCCTCTATTTTTCTCCATCTTTTTGTTTTTCTCTTGCTCTCAAGCTCTCCCTATTTTTAACACTTCCCATGCCACACTGTTTTTTCTGCCTTCTCCTCTCACTCTAGCATTTTAGCACTAGCTGTCCCTCTGCTCATGCACCATCTGCCACTCTGCACTGATCTCTTTGCTAAAAACAAGCCTCCTCAACTAAGGAACAGAAAAAAAAAACCCACCAAGCTTATTGGAATCTGTAATGGCTGAGAAGATAGAGACTGATAAACAAAAACTTCAAAGTTTTGATTTAAAATAAAAATAAATCCCAGCTGGAGGTAAAACAACAAAAATTATGTCAAAGGCTCCCTTAGCTATTTTTGTCTTTCAGAAGCCTGTTCCTAGGGAATGCAAGGTGCAGAGGGAAAGAGGAAAGGTAGGTAAGCAAAACCTTAAACAATAAATGGAGAGTGCAGAGAGAACACAAACTGCAGTTTATCATTGGAAGTTGCTACACACAAGACTTCAAATGGTATTTATTGATTTGCAATCTTTTTTATCCCCTTGCATCTTGTTTTATGCAGAGGAGGGCCCAACAAAGATGCATAACCCCTTCTGCTCTCCCCTTCTCACAACTACAAAGAGATTTGGAAGGAAAAGAAGTACAAAAGCAGGGTATCTGATCTCTTTCTCCTCATAACAAATGCAAACGATATTTTCAGTGGGTCTGAACTTCAATTTAGTATAAGAACACAACACTACTAAAAAAATCCAAAACAAACTAAAAAATCATTTCTGCACAGGAAGGAGCCCAAGTGTTGGATGCACAAACAGGAGAGGATGGAACAAAATGTGTCTGCCACCTCTGCAGACTGGCTTCCCCTTTGGAGATGTGTGAGGAACTAGAGCATGAAGGTATTCTGTGATAGAGCACATGTCTGAATGCGTTGCTGGTCCCTTGACTACCTGAAAGAGCTGTCTGCAAACCCTACAAGTGGGGTTTTGTCTGTATGCACGTCGTTTCCAAAAGGAAGAGTTTTGCTTTTGAGGAAGGAATGGTGACACATGGCAGTGCAAGGGGCCATTTGGACAAAGATGGGAAGAACTCAAAAATACATGGGGAGGCTGTAAGTCTGTTTTTCTGCACACATGGTGGGATATTTTGTATATATAAACATATATAAAATATAAGAGATAAGTATCTATTTTATATCTCACATATACATGTGAGAGCATAGGCAGGTGTGCAAGTCAACAGGGGAAGATACACAGAGCCCATGAGATTATTCAAGGCAATTTCCAAAGGGTAAGGGGAGAGGGAGTGCAGGCTAGCATTGCCAAGCAGGTTTACTGTTTGGGTTGGTTATTTACTGGATCCAATTAGGAAGCCAGGGGATAGGAAATGGGAGTGAGGCAAAGCAGGTTTTCAAAAGCCTTCCTCCTATACACGTCAAAGCCGCTAGCCTCAGATCACTCTGCAGAAAGAGCTCTGGCAGCTCTGAGCAGCAGCAGACACCTGTCTGACTCTGGGTCCTTCCCTGTTGGTTTGATTGTCAAGCCTCCCAGGCTCATACTCTCTATCTCCAGCCTCCAGAGTAGAAAGCTCCTCTTTCTGATTTCCTGCGACAGAGTTAAGGAGCTACAGTTTGGCAAGACAGTGCTTAATGGGACTGCAGCAACAAACCAAGCTAACTGTGAACATGTAAAGGGCAAAAAAATCTGCAGGGACAAAGGCTGCCTGGAGTCATGGCAGGAGATGGTCTGGGATGAGCTGCACTGCACAAGAAGTCTTCCTCCCCCATGGGAAGTCCCCTCACTGGGAAGGGATAGTACTGAACCAGATAAAATAGAGTACGAAACAACCCTTGTCAGCAAGGAAAGATTGGCAATAGGGTTAAGATTTCATCCCTAGATAACATGCTGAAGGCAAAAGTCTTCTCTTAATGGGAATGGAGTGGCTTTCTTCCCGGCAGCTGGTAGTCCCTCTTTTCACCTAATAGAATACTTCATTGTTATCGGCACCAAAGCCTTCTCCCTCCCTGTTTTGATAAACTGCATAGTGACAGCCATCAGCTCCCTGCCAAAGCTGGCTCCTGCATGGAAACATTTGTAAATTTGCTTTGTATAAAACTCTGTTCCTGTTCCCCCTGCCCCCCTTTTGCCTTAGAGGTTGGAGTTAATATGACTTGTCTAATCTGGCTGCCAAGGTGAATTAGTGAAAACATCTCTACAGCTCTGTGCCAGATATCACAACCTGACATTTTTCTAACACACCATGATACATCTTTCTTCTCCCTGATCTGTACTATGACACCTTGATTTTATAGCAATGCTTTTTGTTAGAAATAGTTAACATACTCTTAAAGGGGACAGGGCCGTGAGCAAAAGGTTCTGCCTTGCAAGTGAGAATAGATTAGTTCTTGTAGCAAAATGCTGAAGCAAATCACCAGTGTAGGGACAGGAACAGTGCTACTGCTGTTTCAGCAAGAGACTGTCACAGAAACTTTCTTTCAAGTGTTATTCTCATCTCCGTGTCCTGGAGCAGGGGAATGAGGAGCTGAATAGGCCTGTTGATGTCTTTGGCTCGCCCTTTAAAACGGAAGTCCTCCCTTTCACTTGCTCCCAGAGAGTTCCACTGGGCAAATCAGCAGCTCATGGTGTCCAAGGAAGGTGTTGTGCACAGTTGCAAAAGGTTTCCTTCCTGCTGGACATGATACATGGCTTAGACTTTAAGTGCTTGTGTGTATGCAGAGGAGAAACCGAAAACCATCTTCCCTCAGGAAAGTGTGTACCTTTTTAGGATACTTTGAAGCTCCATTGATGTGATTCTCTGACAGACAGACTTAACAGCACCCTTAATGAGGGTGCCACTCTATTAGAGCTGGTTAAGTCACCCTCAACCCTCTTTTCATTACGGTGACAGTCTTGTGACAAGGGCAAATTGCAGAAGAAGCAAGTCCCACTTGGAATGAGCCCTGTGTATAAACAAGGCAGAATTGCAGAGCAAATGATTTGCAAAGCAGAGGCAAATTACATTTTAACCTTTTCTTTGTGAGTCTTTCCCTGACGTCTGATTAACTTTCCAGTCAACTGGCTGACCTACCAACTGGAAGTACTGCTGTGAAAGGAGGGGCCTGTTGGTTGTCACCTCAAATTGGGGGTGGGATTTTCAAAGAGCATTATTAGCAGGTAGCAGGATGTGATAAGAAGATCTAGGAATTAAGAGAGTTCCAAACCAAAAATGGGTTATCCTGTGGCAAAACCACAAACAACGCATTGGCTGCACAGAGAGCGGTACAGTGCAGAAGTTGTGATGCAATCCTTCACCCGTGTTCAGCTACGGTAACACCTCCTCTGAAATGCTGCATTTGGTTCGGGGTATTGCACTTGCAGAAAAATGTGAACTTGTCAGAGAGGTCTGAAAGGAAAGAACAAGAATGATCAAAGGTCTGCAAAAACCTCGCCTATAGAGGAAGGTTGAAAGACTCTGGCAATGTTCAGCTAAGAAAAAAAAAAAAAAGAAAAAAAAAGATGACAACTGAGGGAAGAACATAAGTGATTTAAAAGTTGATAAAAGGCTACTGCGGAGAAGGAGGGAATGATTTGTTCTTTTTGTCTATGGTGGATAAGATAAAAATAATAGCTTTAAATTGCAGCAAGGGAGACTCGGGTCAAACTTCAGGGAAACTGCTCCAGTGGTAAGGACAGCAAAGCACAGAAACAGAATGCCTGGGGTGGCTGTGAAATCTCTGCTGCTGGAGGGCAGAGGATGGCTCTCCTCCTGACATCACCCATGTGTCCTGCCTTGAGGTTGGGGTATGGGCTAGACGGTTCTTGGAGTCCTTTCCACAACATTACTCACTTAACTTTGGTACTGCAGGGGTTAAGATTCCCTAACGTATTCATGAGTTGTGGTGATAAAAAGTACCTGTGAAAAATATCACCCTCATTCCTTGTCCACTGGCTCTCCACAGCATCAGCTACAGTCCTCAGCAGAGAAGTGAAAGCCATGTCCCTGAGCAATGGGTGGACAGGAGGAGCCAACTTTGCCTCCTACCTTGTAAAATACGCTGCTGCCATGCACTTAGGCCCTTCATCAGGCTATTGGGGGATGCAAAAACCTGCATCAAAGCAATGATGTGAGTTTTAGACACAGTAATGAGATTTCTGCTCACCTGAACATCTGGTAGGAGAAGGAAAAAGGACTGCTGAAAGACCTCACTGAAAGAGAGGGGAAGCCTCGTCTTTGCGTGAGTTTAATAGGTACACTGCTGTTTGCATGCTGTCTATGTGATGGGGGGTGGTTTTCCCATAGAATGGTTCTGAAAATTGCCTAGGGAAAAAAAAAAAAGCAAAAATAATTGTGTAAAGGTCAGAATTCTGAGCAGATTTTGAAGCTGCTGAAATCCCTGTTTCTGATGTAGAGGGAAATTGCAGGCAGCTGGCATCACCAGTGTGAGCAGCCAGCCTGACCTGGCCAACACATTGCAGTAAGCCTCTGTCTGCATGGTGGGATTAATTGCAGGTGGCTCTATGGGAACCTGAGCCCCAGAGATGAGGCATACTCACTGCTTTCACACAGTGACACAGAGCCAAGGACAATAGCCCTGTCCTCACAGGTACCATTTGAACTATATCAAACAACTCTGAATGCTTGACGTGAAATGGGCAGGGTTTCAGAAGTGCTCGGCACCTATTGAGCAAAAAATGTCTTCTGTGCAGAGAGTTGCTTTGGAAAATCTGACTTCTTTCTAAGGAACCTGAATGGGAGCCCTTGTGAGATGACCTTTTTTTTGGTTTTTTTTGGAAATCTGACTTTTACCCTTTGAGGGTTGAGGGACGCTTTCTCTAAACATACACAGGCTCACAACTGGGGCTTCTGGCTTTGCGTGCTGCATACCAGTGCTTGCAGGCCTCTCAGAGGAGGGAAGTATCTCCTTTTACACTACTGTCAGTGTGGTTCAGATTCTTTCAAGGAGGAGCCTTATTTTGCTTTGTGAAAGGAATAGGGTAGGTATACCAATCCTAATATTTCATGCTTCCCTGGCACCTTTCATCCAGCAATTCTAATGTGTTTTACATGGGTTAACCTCACTGCCCTTGTGTGACCAGGAGGTGATGAGAGAAGGAGGGGCTAGTAGCTACAGTTCACAGAGAGAGAGTGACTCATCCAAGGTCATACAGTGAATTAAAAGCAAGGCCACAGACCTCCCCTGATTCCTGCCCCCAGCTGTAACCCCGACACTCAAGTTACTGCTTTCAAAACTGTGTTAGTGAGGCAGCACGGTTTAAATATGTCATTTCGTATGTACAGTAGTAGATTGGGGATTCGTGATGATTATTGGTCTCTGTGGATCAAATTACACTTTGTTTCTCTCAGTTCGGCCGTGTTTAAAGGTAGCTCGATCTGATCAATGACACTTCAGGGTGGCGGTTGCTCTGAGACACAGAAAAACATTCTTCACAGTTTTGCAGTTGAGATGAGGGTGCTGACAATGCATCACCGCATTTGAGGTCCCAGCGAGGCCTGAACCAGCCCATCAGCCACAGGCTGACTAATCTGGTACTCAGCCACCACACCAGTGAACTTACTCCGGTCTCACATGGTGGAGATCTTGCTTCTTGGCCTGAACAGCCTGTGAGACACAATGTTTTGGTATTGCTTGTGTGCTTCCTTCCAGATTTTGAGAACCCAAATTTCCTGCAACTAAATAAAATGCTAGCACCTTGCTGATATGGCTGAACTTTAAAATCACAGAATCTTAATCGCTCATCGCTGTCATTTCTCTGCAGAATCCCCATTGTGATTGTTCCTCCATAGCAATTAAGCAGAAGACTTCCCAAATCTGAGTGCCTAACAGAGTCACCATTTGTATTTTTCTGTCCTACCAGGCAGAGAGTTTGAAGGCGAGGAAGAATATCTGGAGATCCTAGGGATCACACGAGAGCAATCGGGCAAGTACGAATGCAAAGCTGCCAACGAGGTTGCTTCAGCAGACGTCAAGCAAGTCCGAGTCACTGTGAACTGTGAGTACATCACGACTGGAGCATATCAATGGGGAGAGCTTCTCTGATGAGCAAGGATGACTTTAGGATAAATAGAGAAACCTTTCTGAGTTTATGTTGTATGATCTGAAAGCAGGGAGGAGTCTGCTGAGGGAACTTATCACGGAGTATAGTTTGTGCTTTAAACCTGTTAATATGTAAGAAAAGAAAGAAAAAGAGAAAGGCAAAAAAAAAAAAATAAAAGCAGAAAGAGGAGCTGTGAGTTGCCTCTGTCTCTCCCTTCAGAAATGCTGGTGATGTTTTCACTCATTGATATTCGGGAGAACAGTAGCGTGAAGAGAAGCTTCAGCAAGGCAGCAAGGAGAGATAAGGGAAGGTTCATCCAGCTCAGAGCAAATACACGGCTGCCTGCACCCAGCCACTTCAGCAGTGACTCCTGGGTATCATAGCCCAGTGGCCTGGGGGACATGCCATAGGGGCATGTGTTAACAAGAGAGTGCAAAAACTTGACTTTTATGCTGGTTTCAGGTCATTAGCGTAAAGCTCTCTCTAAGAGACTCTCCATGCACCAATGCAACACAGGAAGGAGTTTGACCAAAGGATACAGCAATGCATCTAAAATCTCAGAGAAGCACAGTTAGCTGTGTGTCTTACATCCACAGCTATAGGAGTGGGGCACGGACCCGATCATCCATATGTGCTTAGACCAATGTCCACTCTGCCAGCATGCTTCTCTAACGATGACACAGGATACTTCAGACTGCCATTACTCTTATAATTCTACATGGGTAAATGTCCATCTCCATAATTGTCTGGCTCATCTTTGGCGCTGGGGTGATTTAAAAGTGAATATCCCCATCTACCTACTGTGTTTCCTTGCTTGGAGGCTTATCCCTCTGCCGTGGAGATGGATGAATGGGAGATATATCCTCTGTTGCCCTTCAGTTTATACATCAGAATGTTAACTTAAACTGAAATTGGAGGTGGTTACAGATGTATTTCAGGGTGTATATGCATAGCCTTGATTCCTGGGTAGCTTTCTCAGGGAATGAGTTAAGGCAGAGAGCTGATGGCAGCAAGTGTTTCAGCCCATCCCAGTCTAATTTGCCATCATGGGTGATTTTAGCACCTTTTAATACCATTCTTGCTCTTTTTCTTCCTTCTCATTGGGCCATCACATCGGATGAACTTGTCTGCCTTGCTTTGAAGATATGGTTATGGGTTCCCTGCAGCATCTTTAGAAGACAAGGAGTTTTTTAAAATTCCCTTAGAAATTGGACAGCAGTGGTTTAATAACGCTGTTTCATGGGCCAAATTTGGCATTAATGTGAAAATGTAGTAGCAGATTTTCTGCACTAAAGCTGTTGAGGGTTTTTTCCTGTCAAAACCAGCTGAGTTTACAAACCAAAGACATTCCACGACCAAAGACATTCCATGAGAACCAATTAATATTTTCAAATATTTCTGTGAAACATAATGCTTTTAACATGGTTGAAACAGATTGTTTGTATAAAGTCAGAATGTTTAATTTTGACTTAGTTTCAACTCCTTATAGCTATGTTACAGTAAGATCTTAAATATTTTTACTGTTGGAATGTATGAAAATACAATATGATAGAATATTGTAATATTATTATGTGGCCTAATTTGTAATGTAAGTGACTCACAAATTCCTTTAGGACAGACCTTTTCTTCTGAAACTAAGAGAAAAATCTAACAGAACATAAGGACCAAGCACAGGAAAAGAATCAGTCCTGTTTGGGGAGTGAAAGAGATGTTTTGGGAATGAAAGATAGTCATTTGCATGCATCTTTCCTTATCTTGCTTCCTTAAACTATATCACAAGCAGCAGAAAGCGGGAAAACTACAATAAGGTTGAAAAATGGGACCTGCCCAACCTCAGTAGCTTCCTGGCCATCTCATCATCTGCTGATGCTGCAGAGCACCTAGCTTGACAGCCCAGGCTGCAGGAGAGAGCATCGTTGCCTTTCCTTGATCTCACACTACCACCTTCAGGCTTCTTGAGTAATGTCCCTTGCACATCACAGATTGAGAAACTGAGGCTTAGGGAAGAGTAGGAGGGGAAATAGCTAAAGGGAACTGGTTCCTGGATTCAGTGGCAGCAGCTAAACACAGAGTGGCTGCTTTCTGAGTACAATAGGGCAATTTGTTCAAGGCCCACTGCAGCACAAAAACTGCCCTTGGTTGAATGGGCAGCCTCAGGGCTAGCACTGCCTTAACAAAAGCTGTGTTGGCTGAGATGTGGCCTATCCACCCATCTGGGCTCTGTCCTTTAAAAGCCCGTGAGGGTGGCTTGGGTGTGGCTTCTTAGCTCCAGAGGCTGGGCTCCCTGGCAGCAACCTGCCACCAATCATTTTCGAGGCCCACAGAAAGGTGCTTGTTAATTTTCTGACTCAGCTCTTACACTGGACTCATTGAAATGGAAAAGGTTTGTCTTGCTACAGACAGCAAGAAGATATATTGCTCGAACCAAAAAATCAGAAAAAGATGCTTAAAAAAATCACCTTCACTATCCTTTTCTTACCCCTCCTTCTTTCTGAATTAAAATATTTACGTGAACCTGGAGCCTCTGAATGTAAGATCCTATTTATGTACACTTATTAATATTTATGATGTTAGAGGGCGCATTGCAATATTCCTAAAGCTCTGCATAAAATCCCGATTAAGGTCAGGAAAGGGATCACATTGAGATGGCTAATATGTTCACAAGCAAACTTCTCTCCCTACGTTTTTCCAAACAGAACTATTTTTTTTACTTTGAGTGACACAATCCATTTGGATTCTATTCTTGCCTTTCAGTGCTGGGCCGGGTACAGATGGTAGAGCTGTATTCTGTACGCACAGAGTGAGCTTTATGGTAACTCAAGTCTCAGCAAAGTAGCTGTCTGAGTTGCTGTCCCGTAACCTCAGGATATGTAATTATTAGTGATGAGAGACAAAGCACTTATTCCCTGATCTCTCTCAGCAGCCAAGTGGAAATAATTCTACCTTTTAACATGTAAAGCTTGTCACTTAACATTTGGAACATGGGGCTGGGCTTGATGATGCTGGTGCCTACCCTACCCAGCACTGAGACCTAGCTTCAACAGAGCACACTGCTATATTTCCCAAGGTCTTTTTTGCCTGTAACACAGCTCTCAGGCCTCCAAGTAAGCAGAGGTGAGAAGCACTGTACTGGACTGAGGACAAGCTTCACACAGAGAAACCATGAGCAAGCCCTCTTGGAGCTTGTCACAAAGCACAATGTCCAGGAATGTCTGAGCGGTGCTGGTAACCTTAAAAACCTAAGGGAAGGGTCTCAACAAGTGGTCTGGCTCTCAAAGTTGTACCCACAACAACAAGGGCTTTAGTTCCTGCTAAAGCCCTTCCCTTTTTAAGCCATCATTGTACTTCTGTCTCATACATGTTGCCTTAGTCCTTTCCTTTCTTCTTACAGTTTTGACATTAGATACAGAAGTTGTATGGAAAATGATTTTCATGCTAGGGTGAAATTCCTACTTTATTCCTTTTAGTTTTGATGTCTTCCTTTACCCTTGATGAAGTCTTTTTCTCAGCCTCTCTGATGATCCCAAATGTACTAGAGGTAAATATTCACAAATTATGGAAGTCCATCATTAATCTTAACTCTGCCTGTGTATGCCTATGCATTTGTGACAGAACTTTATCCAGTGTTGCTGAAGAGAAGCATACATGAGGAGGGATGTTAACGGAGTGTATTAGGGAGAGTTCAAAGAGCAAGTATTCTCAAGAGGAGCTGGGGGGAGCATGTGCCACAGCAAACAGCAGCCATGGGCCTCCACTGGCACAAATTGTTTGCGTGAGGAAGCCAACGCTGACATAGTTTCACTGTTTTGTTCCACCTGGAAATGTGTTAAGTGACCACATGTTTCCTTCCTTTAGACCCTCCCACCATTACAGAGTCCAAGAGCAATGAAGCGGCCACAGGACGACAAGCTTTACTCCGGTGTGAGGCATCAGCAGTGCCCACGCCTGATTTTGAGTGGTACAGAGATGATACCAGGTAAGACCTTTAGTTCACCTCTTCTCACCTCTCCTTTTCAGTCCACTCAATAGAGGATCCTTAGAGAATCAGCTATCATCCTCCCCAACTCTTCTCCTCAAACAAATTACTCTTCACACACCATGTAGGTCACAATGCTCCCACCAGACTGGGCAGAGTCAGGTGAGATCACAGTCAGGGCTGGAGGAGGCAATTCCTCTCTGCACTGAGGATACTGAAGGAAATGCAAAGGATGGAGCTCTTGCCTTTATGTCAGTTATGGGCCAATACATAGGTAAGATACCAATAGTGCCTTCTTCCCAACAGTGCTCATGCATTAAACAGCCCATGATATAGATGAAAAAACAGGTAATGCCACTCTAGGTGCCTTCATCTAGGGGAAGGAGCTGCTGAGGTGTAGGATTCCCCCATCTATGTGACCTGAGCCACACAGATTGCATATGAGAGAAAATAAGACCTGTGAGCGTTTACTGGCATTGTGGTGTTGTCCTAGTTTTTAACTTGATCCACGTGCACAGGCTTGGGGATGACTCAACTTTGTTATGTGCATGTATTGGAACACACAAATTCGTGTGTTTCACTAAAACCCTTTTGTTTAAGTATGGACTAGTCCTCAGCTGGCTGTGGTGTGTTCACTTCCGAGTGTAAACACTTCCTCCCTTTCCCTCAGCTTTTCTTGCTTCTCCACTGCTTTACTGGTAGCATTTCACCCCACTACCCTCCTTCTTCTTTTCATTCCCTCCTCTTGCTTTTCATCAATGCCTTCTTTGGTCTCTTTTTTCTCACATCTCCTTCCTGCCTCCCTCCGTCCTCACCTACCAGTGGGTGAATGACTTTGGTTTACTGCCTGCCAGACAGCAATTTCTTTCCGAAAACACATCAGCTGCAGCACTGTGGGCCTCTTCTCCTGTCTCCCCAGGATAAACAGTGCCAACGGCCTGGAGATAAAGAGCACGGGGACCCAGTCTCTGCTGATGGTGGCCAACGTCACTGAGGAACACTATGGGAACTACACCTGCGTGGCTGCCAACAAGCTGGGAGTCACAAATGCCAGCCTATACCTTTACAGTAAGTATGGGAGAAGGTGAAGGGAAGTTACTCTTGCAAGGACCAGGCTGTATAAGAAAAGGTGATCAAAACTCAGGGAAGCATCTGCTTGCCACTCACCCCACCCCTCCGTCCCCCCAAACCTTTAGCCTTGAATTAGCTTTCAGGGCTCAGCTTCAAATACCTACATGTTCATACTTGCCATAAAACACAAACACAGACAAAAAGTTTAGAGTCAAGCCCTTTGATTGACTTTCTTTGCTGAAGTCAGATTTTGTTAAAATAATAAAATGATGTTTGTTTTAAAGCTGGAAATAAAAAAAAAAAAACCTCTTTAGAATGACAGCCCCTTTAATGAGGAGACAGAAGGCCAGGGCTCAGAGGGTCTGTGACAGCTGAGAAATGACAGGTAATTCAGAGAGATGGAGAGAACTAGCCACTGAGCCTGAGGACAACAAGAGAGAGTCAAGAAAAAGAGAAATGGGTTTGAAAATGGAAGGGAAAGAAGTGGGAAAAGACAGAATGATTTAAAGGGGCATATCATAGGGAACACGGGGGAAAAGGCAATCAGCAGATGAAATATGGAACAAAATTCCTTGGATCTCATTCTGTTACCTTTCAATTACTTATTTTGTTATAGCAAGTGTAAACTGAGAAAAGCTGAGACTAGGCGAAACTCTAGAGCAGAGTTACCTGCTGGTTCTGAATTTTGCAGCTGATTTAAACCTGACCCTAAACAGAGCCCCTACCACCCATGCACACATATAAACTATGATGTATTCAAAATACAGTTCCTGATTCCAGGTCCAAAATCTGAGCTCAGCTTGGTTGACACGTTGTTATTGCCATCAGAAGTAGACTGATGCACTCATGTGAATTAACACAGTCCCAAATTGAATTGACCTGATGTGTAAAGCAGTCTTAGTATGGGATGCAGTTTAGTGTGGCTTCTGCTGTACACGGTCAGATCAGTCAAACCATCAGAAAAACAATGTTTTGGTTTGGTTATTTTTTAACAGATGTAGTGCAAAAGGATAAATCTATTGGCATTGTTTGTTTACCACCTCTGGAGTTATTTCAAGGCAGTTTGAATTGTTGCTTGGGTATATTCTGTGGAAGCATTTTTTTTCTAAAGAACAGATATTATCATAAAAGAACACATATTTGATTTCCTGTAGCATTGCAGCACACAAAGCAAATTTCTACTTTGAAAGTCTTTTCACCCAGGTCTTGTGACTGTCATGAGATTCAAATAAAATCCTCAGGCAGCAATCTGGAACACAATTTTCAAATACTCGAGATTTGTTCTCACTGATATTAATATAATGCTAAGTTTAGAATCCATTATGTGTGGATGAATTCTAAATTTGGCCCTCTCTGTTGGTTCCTGTTACACAGATGAGCTGAAATGCATCACTGAAACAAAATTTAAGATGAAATTCAATAGTGTATGTATGCACACATGATTTTAGCTGGGGGGTTCTTTTTTGCTAGGAAAGCATTTTGCATTACTTCAGAACTTCACCTCAAAGGATCTCAAAGGATTTGCTAGCAATGAATATTTTAACATCAGAAATTATTTAGAAATGGGTGAGTGTTATTAGCACCATTTTGCAGTAGGAAACTAAGGTACAGAGTGAAGAAGTGGTTTACCCATGGTCATAAAGTGAATGGCAGAACCTGTAAAGAGATCCAAGGAGATCTTGTGAAATTGCCATTAACTATTCCAGGAGAAAATGTGGCAACTGTTAAAGATGACTTGCAACAGCAAGAGTCCTATTTTATCCTCCTTTTGATGTGTATGAAGAGAATGTCCCTTCTTTTAAGTTGTTGGGTTTTGTTTATCATTCTTACCTTAGAAAGTCAAGGCCTATTTATGCTGGAAAACTCTGGAGAACTTCACGAGAGCCAGAAGAATTGAAGTGCAGGAGATGTGACAGAGTCAATGATTTTCAGCAGACTGTTTCTAACTTTCATTTTTGTTGTTTAGATAATCCCTATTTCATCGGTGTGCAGTTGCTTCGTATTTTTTCAGGAAATCTCTGTTCTCCTTCTAGTTAGGATGGAAGAGAGAAAAAAAAAATAAGCTCAGGTAGACTACAGCTGGTATTTCTAAGGTTCAGAAATCAGGAGGGGAATGAGTGAAAGGAATCCATCCTCAGAAAGATAAAGAAAGCAGCTGAAAAAACCTACATGCTCAGATGAAAAAAATGCTGTACCAATCACACAGTAACTGAAATAACAGGTAATGCACACTCAGGCAGAAAAATAAAGAAGTACCAAGTTTTTGTAAAACACAGCAGATACTCAACTACTTGGGAGTGTTTGTCGTTCTTAGAATCAGACAGGTGATTTCTTTTTTAAAGAGAGATTAAGCTCACTGTAGGGTAACATCCCACTAGGGAGGCAGATAACAGCAGTGGTTCCTCAGTGTCCCATTGCAGCACAGAAAAGAATGGCAGCCAGGAGTGAAGAAACAACCAGAGAGTTAATAATGAGGTACTGTCAGCTGTGCCTGAGGTGGAGGGCAGAAGGGGAGCTAGCAAAACAATGTGAAAGAACACTTTAGCAATAGAGAAAAATGGGTGACTACCATTCCAGGAAATCTCAGTCAGCACTGAAAAACTCTCAGAGGGACCAAGTGCCTGAGATGTCAATGCCATAGATACAAGATGCATAAAAATACAAAAGCAACTCCCTTGAGCTGTATGAATAGCTACCTAGTGATCTTCATTAAAGGATGTAGCAGCAGGATTGCCTGCCGTAGGTGGAGAGATTTATACTCCTCACTCCTGGAGACTTGAGTTTACAACAACATAAAAATGGCCATACCAAAGGTCTGTCTTACCCAGGAACCTGTCTCCCACAGCAATATGGAAAATGTTTATGGAGAGAGTACTCAGGTACAGTTTGATGATATAACAGAACTAATAGCTTGCTGCCATCCATCCCTCCCCACTCCTTTGGCTCACCCAGCTCTCTGCCACTTGCTTTTGTTTTTTCCCTTATGCTGGTCTCAGTGGACAACCCACTGAGATGATTCAACCTGCTAAACCAGTGAAAAAGTAACTTGACTTTACTGCCTGCCTCCCAAAATGCCCCCAGACAGCTTTATTTTTGTTGCACTGAGCTAAATTATTTCACTAAAGGGCTCAACAAGTGACAGAGCCCATGCAAGAGTGGATGACATATCCCACATCTGTGGATATGAGGAGTGGGAAAGTAGAACCATGTTTTGTAGTATTAGTGAGCCAGAAGGTCGATTCAGGTCTGCATAGCCCAGGAATGGGATTTGTAACCCTTTAAGGACAAAGCACTGGGAAAGGGACGGTAACACAGATCTCTAACAGAGGCCAAACCAGGGCTGCCATCACAGAGCAACAGGTGAAAAGTTAGTGCCACAACTGAAAGGAAAGGTGTTGTTTTCCTTAGTGTATTAGGAAGGAGTTAACATGTTTTTTGTTTCATTCTACTCAGCTGTAGGAGTTAGAATTTCTGTCTTAACCCATGCTACACAGAAGTCTAAACATGTGTATGTATATCAGATACACATCTGCTGGAGGAACATATAGATACATAGGTTTACCTGTACGTGAGTACATCTATGTCTGCATACAACTTTGTGACATACAAGCAAGCACACACACACACACACAGAGGCACACAAAAGCAGGTGCAGCACCTGGTACATTCCAGCAAAGCAAGGAAAAGAAATGAAAGCTTTTCCAAATTAGTTCACTTCCACCTCTTGCAGAGCTGGTCCATCCCAGAGGATAAAGCAGGAGATGACAGGGCAGTGCTGCACATCCTTGAGCAGTCCTGCCGGCCAAACAGCCTCAATTAGAGGACACTACCACCTCAGCAGGGCCTCCTGTGCATCTTCTGAGTATAAGAACGTTTAAAAGCAGCAGCGGACAGCATCTCACCCCTGCATGCAAGAGGCAGGTTCCTAAGAAGAGCTGGCACTTGCCTCTTAACGTGTTAGTGCTCCGGCACAAGTGCTGGCTGTGTCCACATGCCTACACCCTTTGTCCTAACTCTCTGCCCGCACTTAGTGGCATCTGAGCATTTGCTCATCGTGGTTGGTGCCAGGGTTTGAAGAGTCACTGTTGCTTCAATCTCTCTTGGTGGCTCTTAGTGCAAACCCCATGTTTTCCCAGGGGCTGTTAATAATGGGGATACTCAGGAGAGGAGGAAAGTGGTTAGGGTGACAGCCTGAACTGGGCAAGGCTGAGACACTGCTAATGAGCCAGGGTGGAGGAATAAAGGCGGCACTCAGCGGGTGAGTGGAACAGAGATAGAGTCCTTGAATAGAAAGCAGCATGATAATGAGACCGTAGTGCTTTGCTTTAACTGCCTGTGCTGTGCAGTCTGCAGCCTGCTGTGCAGGAAGAAGGTAAAGGGAAGTTGAGTTATTTAACCAAACCAAATAACAAGGAAGTCTTGTCAGCACAACAGCCTGCTTTCGCAGAACAATAGTCCCCTGTTGCTACATAAACACAGAGATCCAGGCTAACTGTGTATTTTCTAGGCAAGAGACAATCTCCCCTGTGCCTGCTGCGAATTCAAACAGCTCCATTACCACCCTGAGGGCAGGAGATCTGCTGGTGTCACAGGGATGGTCCTGTCAGGCCTGTGGGCCTGTGGACTCCAGCAAGTCAGAAACTAGCTCTTTGCAGCAGTAATGCTTTATGTACAGTACTGGCCTCCAAATAGCTAGGCCTGGGTTGGTCAGAGAATAATAGTGGGCTACCAGTGTTATTCAGACAGGTTGTGTCCATCAGCAGTGATCTTAGCACCATGCTTACAGGTAAGCCTGGAGACAACTCATTACCTCAAGCCTATCAGCTGTGACATATTTCTGCAGTTAAATGTCTACCTACTGGTCAGTCCATGAGTAGGAACTTAGTAAGAGGCATCCAGCAAGCTCTGAAGGTAATAAAAGGAGACCCAGTGGAGTCAGACCGGGGGAGCTTGTGTTCTTGGTTCTGCACCTGACTCTGCCAATAGTTCTGTATTTGACCTTGGGCAAATTGCTTCCTTGTCCTGTGCATCAGCTGCACGAGCTGTTAAATGGAATTAACTCTACTGTTAGCCTCAGATTGAGGGTTCTGACACTGGCTTCAAACCCTCAGTGCTTGTGCAATTCTTTTGAGATCCTTGTGTGAAGGAAGCAAAGCGTGAAGCCAGCAGTGCTGTATAATGAAGACCTGCTGTGGCGTCTAACGAGGATTCATTGTGAAATTCCCTATAAACAAAACAGAAAGCTCTGTGTCATCAGCTAGTGGTTGATGAATCTTCAAAAGCTCTGTTCCCCTCAGAAGACAAAAGCTCAAAAGATGTAGGGCACCCTTGAGTTTTCACCAGGGTGACTGTTCCCATGTTCAGATCCTTAGAGGACCTGTCACTGGCAAGAAATCTGTTGTGGGGAAGGTTCTGGGGTAACAGCAACTAAGTGTCTACCCATGGAGGACTTCCATAACTCACATCTCTGCCAGGACTAGCTTCCAAAGATAAGTGTAGCTAAGAGGAGCTGTAGTGTGATGACATGAGTGCTCTTGAAAGTCAGAGGGGAGATACAGCCCATCAACTCCAATTACCCTCACTGCGGCTGCTTAATCCCTCTTGCTGTGAGGATATTAGTTTAGTTTTTCAAATGACTTCTCTCTGACTCCCAGTCGCAGGGGATGTTGACGTGTATTAGGTGTGTTGCTAGCAAAATGCTCTGTATATGAAGCTTACTCTAGTTCCTCTAATTTGGGGATGGACAACTCCATCAGGTTTGTATCTGCTGCTTGCTTGGTGTGAAAAGTGGCTTGTCCTTTGCTCCTGCATGTTGCTTATTGTTTTTTTTCCCCCCTTAGAACGAGTTTTACCCACACTCCCCAATCCTTTTCCAGGTCAGTATATGTTTTATGTTGAAGTAGCTCTTTAGCCGGGTCATTCTCCATCATTCTGACAAATGGCTCAGAGCAAGAGATGGGCAAAACTGCTCAGAAACGCAGGGAAATAAGGGGTTTCCCTTCCTGTCTACCTGTCATTTGGTCTCTTCTGCTCACTTTCCTCATTCTTCCCCCCTCCTTTTTCAAAAAAACCAATCAATTAAACAGCAACAACCTTTAGCCAAGCTTTGGGACATGACATTGTGTCCTTACCCAGGTCTGGACAATGTTAAGTGAGGCTCAATTTGTCTGCAGATCTATTCCTAACATATATTCCCATCCTAAGCTGTCTTTGACCACATGTTTGGATTTAGATCCAAAGCATAAGCACACTTAAAATTTTTCAGAGGTAGTGGAAGGGACAAGTGATAAGCTAGACACTGAGTCACTGCCAGGAGGTTTTCACGTAATTCATGGTGAAACACTTAATTTTCTCATTCCTTTGTCACAGACTCCCAAGTCTGCCAGTCACACAGTGCAGCATTTGAGGCAGAGAGCATGAAAAGAGGTGTGCGATGAGGTGTTACTGTCAGCTTTATTCCGAGGGAAGAAGGTTTGAAGGCAAAACAGGGTCTGAGTATCTTTCCTGTCTCCACGCTGCTCAAGCATGCCTCAGGTCCAAGCATGGCCCCAACATCCACATGAGACTCGAGGCTCTGATGCAACCTTGAGGTTCAGAAAAAGCGCAGAGACTGGGCACTTCCAGCAAGCAGGCTGCAGCGTTTGAAAGCGCTGCTTGGAACTAAATCAACAATAAGGCAGCCAGTCCCTGTATTCCCTTAAAAAAAATCTTGGCCTAGAGCTCCTTAGTATCTTTGTTTTACTGCCGTATGATGAAGAGACACTCAGCTCATGGGGTGTTCAGAGACCTAAATAGGTAACGTCTGCGCAAAGCTCTGGGGTAGAGTGTTATTAGGAACCCATGTTGTTTTGCAAAAGAACACCTGCCCAAGTAAAGCACCTGCAGGTACTCCCATGAAAAGAACAATAAATGCTGGGTGTTACATCAGCTCCATTTAACCGCGTTGCCCATTTTCAAATCAAGCTCCTCTCTTGGCAACTTACTCAGGCTCAGGATGTAGTCACAATTGCCTATTTAAAAGGCAAATCCACAAATACAATTAAAGAAAAGTACCTACCAAAAAAAAAAAAAGGAAGGGAGGCAGGAGAGGGAGAAATCAAGCTACCATTAAAATTAAATCCCAGAGAGTGATTTGTAAATAACATTCAAGGAGCTGAGAAAAGGAGTAAAGTAGACCATTGGGAACCTAGTGTGGAAAAATAAATCCAATTAAACACCATTATCGTATGTATTGCAAATGAAACTTGTGCTTGGATATGAAATTACAGTTGCTGAGGCTGTTTGGTATATAAGGTTATCAGTTTTCCAATTGTGGGTGTTCCTCTTCTTTTTAGGCAGGATGTTCAATGACAAATATTTTTGTCTGATGGAAAACCCAGGGCTCTTTCTTTCTATGATTATTTTTATTATATATCCTTAAATTCCACAGGCAAGCAGTGCTATTTTTTTTCATAGCCATCCATGTTTACATCTGGTTTTGAATTAGTAGCCCATTAAGCTAAATGATAAAGCAAAAACTGCAAGTGAACAAGGCCAAGATTTCCATACCAAATACCCCTTCTAATCAAGCTGCCAAGGCCATCCTACTTTAGAAAATCCTTTGAAACACTTCTCCCTCTGTCTTTGAAGTCGTTATGGGGTGTTTTTTCATGTTGTGGCTCCCCAGTCTCCTGAGATCATCTTGAAGAACATCCTGGTGAGACATCACTTCTGTGAGGAGTCTGCAGGAAATTGTGGTGCCAAATGCTAGGATATCTCCAGTGACCCAGGGACATTCAAAGAGGATTTTGAAGAAGGGGAAAGTTGATTTTAAATACTCTGGACCTTATTTGTTTACTGAAATCCCCTACCAGTTTCTCCAATGTGGTCATTCAGCACAGATATTGGCACTTATATCAATATTTGCTTTTACTTTGCTGTTCACCTTCAAAGAAACCTTAGGCATAGAATTTTCTTGTTAGACCTCTTTTCTCCCTGTGAGTTGATGTTCTGAGATACTCCCAAATAAGCCTCTCCTCAATGACCAGAATCACAGCTTCATCTCTCTTTCTCCCTCAATTTCTCTTAAGCCTGGTAACACTTCCCTGCCCTGTGGGGTTTTGAGCAGTAATTTAAAAGGAAGGTGTTTGGAGAGGAAAAGCACTGTAGTCATGCTAGGCATTGCTATCATTAGCTAGCTGCAGTGGAAACATCTTGCTTTCAGGCAGGCTGGGGACTCACAAGCAGCCCATTCAATGAAACACATGGGACTTGAATTTGATGAGGCAGTTTCCTAAAAGGCTGGTGGAGCTCAGCTGATTCAGCTCTCAACTAAATTGTCCTTGGTAGATTTTCCAGCCCTCCTGATTTTGCAGCCGGGCACTCAAAATGCCCTGAAATATCTTCTTGGATGATGCCACATCATCATAGCTTTCTGCCTGTATTGTAACATTGTGTTACAATGGAATGACACAAGAACCTGTCTGTCACAAAGGGGGCCTTATTGCATCATCAGGTGGCTGTTCAAAAGGGTCCTTCTTCTGGAAAAGGATTTGCTCATTCCCCACCACACCTGCCAATGACAGGGCAAGTGGGATCACTGTTGAACCTCAAAGGAATCTGTGACAATTATGGCAATAGCTCCATCTCTGTACCTCTCATTGTCCTTTCTTCTCAGCCCTTTGAACACAGACTGCCTGTCCTATGATGAGCACCTGGTGGTGCTCACATCAGAGTAGCTTAGATAGACCAATGAGCTTCAAAATCCATGAATCTTCTTTACAGGAGTTTTGTGATGAGGGTTTACCATAGCCTAACCAGAGGCTTTCTCAGCATGGTTAGCCTGAATGCCATGCATGCTGTGCAAGGGGGATGCTATGTTTCTTTCACACAATTATAGAAGCACAGAATGGCAGGGGTTGGGAGGGAACTCTAGAGATTACCCAGACTACCTCCCTGCTAAAGCAGGTTCACCTTGATCAGGTCACACAGGAGCATGTCTAGATGGGTTTGAAAACCTTCAGAGAAGCAGACTCCACACCCTGCCTGGGCAGCCTGTGCCAGGGCTCCCTCACCCTCACAGGAAAGAAACTTTTTCTTGTGTTGAACTTTTTGTGTTCCAGCTTATGTCCATTACCCCTTGTTCTGTCACTATACACTAGAAAAAAGCATCACCCCATCCTCTTGACATCTGCCCTTTGGGTACTTAGAAATGCTGATGAGATGCCTGCTCAGTCTTCTCCTCTCTAGGCTAAACAGCCCCAGGTGTCTCAGCCTTTCCTCATACAACAGATGCTCAAGTATCCTAATCATCATGGTGTCAGTCCTCTGGACTCTCAAGCTGGAGAGCCCAGAACTGGACACAGGACTCCAGATGAGGCCTCACCAGGGCAGAGTAGAGGTGAGGAGAATCTTCCTCGACCGGCTGGACACACTCTTCTTAATGTGCTCCAAGATGTTTCCCAGAAAGTAGTACATCCATAACTGCCTTGCAGGGTATCAAGCATGCCAGTCTTTGTGGCCTGATCAAACAAAATGGTGGCCATCAACAGGGTGACAAAATATTTATAGCAACAGTGTGTTAGTAATTAGTGGAGGGGGAGGGAAAAGGAGAATGAGCACTCCTGTCTTTCTGCCAAAACACACTGATTGGAGAATGACCCTGTGTGACTGTAGATCGTAGCTAGCCTCCATTTAGCTGTAGCCTGTGTAGCCTGTACTGTCACTAATGCCTTCATCGTGTGGGTGGGAGCTGGGGGAAGGGAGAAAGACATATTAATTTGGGACCAGAGTGGGAAACAGAGAGCATCTTTCTAATATCCTCTCAGTCCTCTTCCCTCCCAGTGGAGGTCCTATCTGTGGAGAAGAGAGCTCATCTGTTGCAGTGGTCACCTCCACTCATCACTGCTCCCCTTTGGCTTTCTCTAGTGCATGGCCCCATCAGTTCTGCCGAGCAGGCAGTTCCCATGTCAGTGGGGTCTGCTTTGGCAAAAGGATGAACATCTGAGTGTTCTGAAGCTGAGATGCATGGGGGAATACATCAGAGAACACAGACAATAAAGAGCTAACATGTTACAAGGGTTTGCTGACTGGGCAATGGTGTGTGAACAGAAACCAATCCTCCCAGGATGGTGTGGCCAGCTAAGGAACTCATCTGTCTCTGGAGTCCTCATCACTGGGGCCAGAGGGTGCTTTCTCAGCTGGGCTCCAGAAAAGGCTCAGTGAAAACCCAAGCCTTCACAGCATTTAAAAACAAGCTCTAGCTGGCAGAGCTGGGGAAACTGTAGCAAGAACAGGCTGAAATAGTCAATCTTGTCCTGTTGTGATCCTGTCATAGAAACTACCAGAAAAGAAAAACAATCATAAAATCATTTCAGTTGGAAAAGACCTTTAAGATCATTAAGTCCAACTGCTGACCTAACATTGCCAAGCTCACTACTAAACCATGGCCCTAATGGCCAAGATCAAGCACAGGAGGGCATGTTTGGAGCCATGTGCAAATCTGGTGTTTCTATAAATTCTCAGGCATTCAGGGGCCTTGGACTAGCCATACTCAGCACTCCACAGGGTTGTGTGCATGAGTACTTGGGCATACTCTCTGCTCTCTGCTGGCTTAGCCCCAGCAATGACACCCTGAGCCCAGGTGGGAAGCACAGCTAGCAGCTCTCCTTGCTTCCCGCTTTTCCAATGAGCTCATTCTCCATTTGGTGAGTGCAGAATGGGATGGTTTTGCAGGGTGGATGTCCAGGCAGGCCAAGTTGCTCTTCCTGATTAGGGTCAATGTCCATTCCCTTTAGGTCTGCAGGCACTGAAGGCTGGGGCTGCATCAGGTGCCAAGCCTGTGGGAGTTTCAAGCCAAGGGAACAAGAAGGACAAGGCAGGGTGAAGGCAGAAAGCTAATCTCATATTAATTTTTCTTGCAGTTTCATAGGTACCAGGCAAGGGATATGTGTTATTTTAAGCATGTGGTTTAACGTGAATAAAATAAAAGTCAGAGGTGATGATTGTGTTCTTCCAAAAGGGGTAGGAGGGATGCAGCAACTTAGGGAAAAACAGAAATGCCAAGAATTATTTGTTACCACAGCTACTAACACTGCTTGATGGGTTTTTCTGAAAAGCAACAGATAGTTGCTGTTTTCTGAGTTTGCTTTAAAAAAACCTAACAAAACCACTCAAAAAAACCCAGTCTACTTCTTCCCCTCCTAAAACTGTACAGAAAAGAAAACAATTTTCTTAAAGACAATAGAGAGACATAGGGGAAAAGAGAGAGAAATGGCTTTTTTGCTTGATCTGTTTCTGTTTAATTTTAATTTAGACTGATTTATTCTAAAATGAGGCCTGGGTTGCATTTATTTGCATAACCCTCTCCAGTAGCAATGCTGTGAAGAACATAGCAAGCAATGAAGAGCAACATCAGAGGGTAGGAACTGAGACTAGAAGTCCCAGAAAGATACTCCTCCGAGCTGTGCCCTTGCACTGGGCTGGGGAAGGCATTTCAAGGTCTGCTTAGTTATAAGCCTGGCTTTGCATGCATGCAGAACATCTGCCCTGCAAAAGAGAGGTCAGGGTGCAGCAGTCAGGTGGGAGAGTGGAGGTTGGGAGAAACCAATGGCGGGGAAAACACACAACTGCACTGCAGAGATTAGAAACAAACCCATGGAGGAGCGAATGTAGTGAAAAATCAGTTGTCTAGGAGGGACACTGACAGTGTCAGCACCACAGCATGGACAGATTATCCTGCAGAGCAGAGCTCAGGCAGGCTGGAACACTCCTGAGCCCAGAGGCCACTCACAGCCTGATGCCATCTGTATGTTAAATGACTTTCTGAAGCCATCAGCTGAACCTTCCTCATTAGAGACAATTAAGGCAACTCAACACCCACTGCACAGCAGGTGTACCTAAATCCTTGCTCTCCTTACTTCCCATGTTGAGCTACCAGCCGGGGCTGACTGGGACCCAACTGTGGAGGGCAGCAAGGAGGAAGATGAAGAACAGACACTGTTTGTCTTGATTTAATCCTTACGCATGCACAAAGAAAGCCCTTATGCCCCTGAGAGAAAATGACCAAAGAGCAATTCCCACCTCTGGCATCTGCTTCCCCCTTCCATTTCCAGTGTAAACCACTCAAGAATTTGCCTAACAACTTGGCCTCCCCTCTGGTTATTGTCCCAAGTGAACAGCCTCTCCATTCACTAACCCATGACGGTAAGTCGGTTTGGGAAACAGCAGGTTTATCTTCGCAGCTCAGGCACTGCATCGGGCCTGCTTGTGAACCGGTTGCCATTCAGTGTCTGCTCTGCTGTTGATAAAGCACATTACACATGGCTGCACTCGCATGATTAATACAGCTGTCTAAGCATTCTCTCTAAAAACAAAAACAACCAGGAGAAGGGTGGTACAGGATTTGGGAGGGAGGTTGTGCACAGGGGAAAAAAAACAAAACAAAACAAAAACCCAACCATTGCAAAGAAATCAAGCTTGCAGAAAAAAAAAAGCAGAGGGCTCCTGGCAGGTCTTCCCTCTCTTGAGCGAGCAGGTGTGCTAGCAGAGCTCCCCTGCAAAAGAGAGTTCCAGTGGGGAGGTGAGCAAAGCAGAAACGTGCTCAGCTCTTCCCCGCCATTGCCTCCACGTCCCTCTGCAATCTGGGGAGGGGATACATGGACAGGAGCACAAGTCAGGCCGTGGAGAGGGATGTGCTGTAACCAGCACAACTTCAGTGAGGTCCAGCCAGGCAGCCTCTACAATAGGTTTCACGGGTACACATGCAGACCAGTACACTCCTGAGCCAGATCATGTCATGCACCATAGGCACATCCCACAGTCACTGGGCAATTTCCAGGCACTCTAGAGCATCTAAAGGAGGAGCCGGCGTAGCTGCAGGCATCTTTCTCATTGCAGGCATCTTTCCCATTTTCCCAGCTTATCTAGCTGCCTGTGGAAGCTGTTAACTTTTTAATTACCAGTCTGGGAATGGGCTGCAGGAAGCCACTTTGGCTTTCTGCTCTGGTTTTTCCCATGGCTGGGGCAGGCATTAAAGCCCTGCTTGCACTCTTACAGCATTGAGGTCACCAGGAGTCTCACTCTGGAATGGCACACACATACACAGACTTTGATGAGAACTACAGGTGACACAAAGTAACATTTACTTAGAGCACACGCTTCAGAGACATGCAGCAGTCTCTGGGCCAAGCGTGACTCCCGTGACATCTCTAATTCACTGAAATGCTGAGAGAAGCACATAGGCTTGTTCATAGTGTTCCCAGAGTACAGGGTCTCTACTTATTGTTTTGGAAGCAGCCCTTAATGGAAGCTAGCTAAAACCTCCTTCTGGCTTGTTCCATTGCGGGGCAAGGAAGGATGAGGACAAGGATTGGCCTCTGGTAAGCTCAGTGCAAGGGACTCCCCAGAGAGGAGTGGTGGACCTAAGAACACCTCAAGGACAGACTAGGGGCACACTGTGCTGCAGGTACTAGAGGAGATGGATGGGAAGGGCGGAAGTTGCAATATGACTGGATTTCAGTACCAGAGTAACCTCAAGCGTGCTAATGACTCTCCACCCAGATTTAACCTCTTTTTGTTCCAGTCTCCAGTCACACTACTCCAGTGTCCTTTCTAGTCACCCGTTGGTGTGTCCCCTCACTCTTCATTTCCATCCACTTCCACTCAAATCATTTCCTGTGCCAAATATCCAGCAAAGCTTATGGAAAATCACAGCAGGGATGAAGTGGGTAAACAGACAGACACAAAGCTGATGAAAATATTAATTTTTCAAGAGGTTCCAGAGCCTCAATTAGCAAACCTGCTTGCTAGGGCTGTGTGTGCTCTGGGTGAGGGGGGTTGAGGAGGCTACGCTATTTGTTCCCTACTGAGACACCAGACTGTGTACTGGTGTCACCTCTGGTCTGCTGTGCCATACATATGTGCTTGCAAAGTGAGCAGGAGAGGGTTTGCTGTTACTTTAGGAAAGTGAAAAGCAGAAAAAGCTCAGGTCATTCCTGTGATGAAAAAGTCTGTGCTATGTGGTTTTTAGATGTTCCACTTGAAGGATGAGAGTCTCCAATTAATGGTTTGAAGACAAAAGCAGTTTAAAGTACCTGATTTTATATCAGTAGTTGGCCATGTATTTTTTAAGAAAAAAAAATATCCAGCTGCTAGGGGGCTAGGGGAATGGAAGGGATGGGAAAACTAAGTTTGAGCTGTGAGAAAGCTTTGGAACTTTTTGATATCTACAGGATGGATCTGGTGATGAAAGATCTGTGTAACCTTGTAACATAGGTGGTCTTCAAGCCACCACCACCCTCACTGGTCAGGATAACAGTTTAGTTCTAGACTAGAAGCACCGTAAAACAGCTCCAGGATAAATGGTGTAAGCAGCCAGCTCTTGAACACCACGACCTTCTCAGAAAGACATTGAGAAATACAATTTCAGGGATATTCTTTAGACCTTAGGGAAGGATGAGTGAGCTGCGTTACAGAATGAATCTTCACTAAGACATGAGGTATGATAGATGAGTACTTAGCACACCATGAATGAGCTCCAAAACATGGGGAAGAGCTGTTCATTGCTAAAAAAGCATGAGCAAATTCTGAAATACATTAAACCATGTGCGAAGATTGATAGACACCAGAGACAAATCCTTAATCTTGTTGGAGAGCTGCTGGAGGGCATCCCTCCCTAGTTTATGCAGTGGTACTTCCACCTCTAGAAAAGACAGGCTATTGCCCCTGCAGTAATAGACAAGTTTTAATTACAGGAACAGAACTGGTAGTCAGAATGGGGTACAAGCAGGCAGTGTGCAAACCAGTTTCAACATTTAAGAAAAGGGACTGAAAAATAGTGTCTTCCTCTCAAAAGCGGGGGGGCGAGATAGGGAAGTAGTAAGAAAAAAGACCCAAATGAACCATGGTAAGTAGAACCTAGTAATCCCTAAAGCCTCAGAGTAGAGTGCAAAGCCCTGGAAGGAAAAAATTAATAACTTTCAAAGTATGACCTTGAAAATGGAATTAACAGTACTCCTTCCTTTTAAGCCTTCATGATAATAAAGATTTCATCTTCTGAAGCCCTGGCAAGAGAGTCAACAGACTAGAAAAATTATTTCCTGCAGAGAAGCTGGCAAGTGTAAAACCTAAGACCCCTCCAAGCCTCAGGGAGTGAGGTGACTGAGAGAAATCTGTATAGTGCACATCCCCTTTCCCTTGCACCTGCTTAGAGTTATGTGGATGTTTTTTTTATTCCTCGATCTTGGTCCTCTTCTTTGATCATGAAGCAGGACTCCAGCCTTCACTGTAAGTAGAGTCAGCCTGTCAACAACGTGGAGCACGCAGCCACTCTGTTTGGAGGGCACTTGGAAAAGCAGCAGGTCAGCTCTACTTGGCTTGCCATCACTCCTTCCTTCCCATCACAGACAAGGCCTAACTTCTGTTTAGAAACCCTTGGAGCTGGTTGTCTTTTTACATCAGGTTTTGCAACAACTTCTTTGATGCAAAGGGTAGATTCCACAAAGCAAATAAAGCTCTCTGATGCCCTTTGAAACTTCTCTGTGGGCTCCTCTCCATAAGCTCTGCAGATACATCAAGCCCTGGAGTTTTGTTAATGTAAATGATAAAAAACCTGGCACCCAATGCTTTTCTTGTCTGCGTTTTGTGAGACAATGAGACCCAGGACCTAGCAGAGTATTCTGGATTGGGGAATGTGAGTGTGCACTGTGTAGATGGGTGGGTGATTTTTCTTTTACCCTCTGGATATGGACCGGAAATACACCTGCTTTCTGCTTGCCTCTCAAATCACAGAATCACAGAATGGTTGGGGTTGGAAGGGACCTCTAGACATCACCTAGTCCAACCCCCCTGCTAAAGCAAGTTCCCCTCAATCAGGTCACACAGATGACCCTTTTGAAAGGTCTATGTTGGAAGTGTTGAAAGGTCTAGGTTCAATTTCTGCTGGCAACAATTGTGTTGCTCACAGCACTTGGAGATATGCCTCTTTGCAACCAAGGGGACTTGAGGATTTGCTTGCAAGTCTGGCCTCGTTTATCTGTTCGTCAAGGGTTACGTGTGATGGGACAGTCTCTATCCCCCTCTCTTACAGGCCCTTTCAGGGGTGCCAAAGGGAGCTGGAGAGAGTGAGGGGAAAGAAAGAAGGTGTGTCTGTGTGGAGGATGCAGAACGAGCTTGAAACTTCACCACCACCACCACTGCCCCCCACATCTCCCCACTCCCCTCATACCCCACCCCTCTGCTTCTTGCTACCACGTTGGGTAGAAATCTTGCTTCTGATGGGGATGATCACCCAGCAGGTCAGATCTGTCCCTGCCCCGGCCCCCAGCAGTGTTACCAAGGGTACCGCTGCGTGGTGGCTGTGCAGAGACGCGGTCCGGGCGGGCGCGAAGGGGAACAGCCGTACATAAAGCATGGCGGTCGGTGTCAGGCTGCCGCCGGCGCCGAGCAGGGTTTCCAGGCCTTCGCCTGCCACCTCGCGGGGACCAGGCGAGATAGCGACAGCGGCGCCTCGCCAGGCCCTACACCCCCGCCGCCGGTTTGTGGCCCAGCTGGTATCTTATCCATGGCTAAACAGCTCAGTAGGAAGCCCCACTGTTTTTTCCTGTAGTTCTGATCCGGTCTGGTACTGACTCCTTGACTTTGCATTCATAGAATAATAGAATCACAGAATGTTTGGGTCGGAAGGGACTTCTAGAGATAATTTAGCCCAACCCTTTTCCTATGCCTCTGACCTGACAGTCATCCTCTCGCAGTTACCACCTCCCCATGCAGCCCCCTACCCTTTCTGGGCACTGCAGGCTTCAAGGGGCCAATGCCAGCCATGAGACAGGGAATCTACAGGGCTATTGCACAGCCTTCTGACCTTGGCTACTGCTGCCAAGGCTGTGTGTTGCAGTACCTTGTAGCGCTATCAATTCAAGGCTTGAAGACAGGAAGCGAAAGACGCATTTATTCATCCCACAAAGGACATACCTCAGAAGTCTGCTTCCCTTTTGGTCATTTCTGCAACTAATCTTTCTGGAGGTTGAGCCAAGGAGGATGCACCAGTGGAGTCTCAGTTGCTTAGGCCTTTGGGAACCATCATACCAAGGCCTCTCACAACTAAAATGTGTTCCCTTCTGCTGCCTGCGTAGCATCCAACTGAGGGATCAGTAATAGCTGTGCCTCAGATTTGGTGAGGAGACTTTCAGCGCTGCGATTCAGAACTGTAGCATTCAGTGGACACTGGGTAACTTCTTTCCAAACAATTTCCTCCACAAAAACCTCATCTCCCTCTTTCCTAGGGAAGTCTAAACACACTCCAGCTAATTGTTCTCACACTGAGCATTTTCCTTAGCCTGACTCTCCTGCAGTCAGCAGAGGAGACTGCAGAGCAAGGAGTGTTAATCTAGCCAGTTTAGGTAGCAATTAGTAATGGGCAACATGCCAGGTTTTCTGTTATTGCCAAGATCCTAAAGTTACGGGAGAATGTAACATCCAAATTGAATGTGTGGCAATAATATCATTGCTGGCATCTTACTGCCACTGTGCTCCTTAAAAGTTGAGGGAGGCTGTAGACGAGGAAGTCTTTGGGCAGTCCAGAAGTGACTGGGCAAGTTCATGGAAGGAAAAATGAATCTGTCAAGGATTGCATCTTCTTCCGGCTCAGGATGACTCTGAAGCACTTGAGACAGGACAACATGATGCCATGCTGGCTGCATACTCCCCTACCCAACACCTGCAGGAGTGGCCCTCTAGAGCTGATCTTGTGGTGTGTTCCCCTTGGTGGAAGACTGTTCTCGAGGAAAAGAGCATCTCTGGGCTATGCAGTCTTCCTGTGGTTTGCTGTGAACATATGCAGCACTCTACCATCTCACTCAAGCCCCACCACCCTTCTTGCTGTATATTTTCCTACATCCGTCACAGGAATAGGAGCGGTTCCTGAGCCATGACACACACACACACAGCATTACAGCTATACCACGCCAACTAGCATACACAGTCATGTCCTCTGTAATGAAACCTGGACTCACCTGGCTTGCAGCCCTCTGGGGAGGAGCAAGTGCGGCAAGCCGAGCTATGCTATGCCAGTTGTGGGGGTGAGCTTAAAACCTGAGAGGGGCTGAAGCAGTGATGCACAGGTCCTCAGGAAGTCATTCAAAATGCTTGAACACTGTGGGGACTTCTTCCCACACACCTAAAGCTGTTGAAGACAGATAGTTTTGGTGACTATCCACCTTTTTCTGAAAGCCCAAATCTCTGCAGTGTTGCAAGGCTCTGAGCCAAGGCATCAGAGCAGAAAAATGTTCTGAGGGACAGTCACTGGCTTACTTTTTTTTTTACTATTAAAATAAGCTGCTTTTTTTTTGCCTCCTCAGGCCTTACTTTAACACACAGCAGAAGAATTTTGTCTGCTGCTTTTCCACTTAAACCAAGAAAAATAAAATCAGCCCAAGGCAAACACTCAGCACGGGATCATTCCACCTGCCTTCTTGATGCTTGTAAAGTGCTATGCAAACTGGGCCTTGTAACGGGGAAAGTCAGGCAGACTTAGCAGAGGCGGCTGCCACTGGCTCTGCACAGGACGCTGATAAAGCTCACAAGGAAAAAACGCAGTAAAAACTTCTGTAAGGACAAGGGAGGCCTGGCACAGGCTGCCCAGGGATGGTGTGAAATCTTCTCTGGAGGTTTTCAAACGCACATGGACAGGTGTGACCTGACTGAGATGAACCTACTTTAGCAGGAAGGTTGAACTGGATAATCTCTAGAGATCCCTTCCAACCCCCCACCACTCTGTGACTCTCTGATTCTATGAATGTGAAGGCATTAGGTGAAGGGACTATCACATTTACAGTTATTTCACATGTGGCCTGGGTCATAGGGGTTGTTGATGGTCTCTGGTGGTTCCTAGTGGTTATTGAAGAGCTGTCTTGCAGATTTCTTGAGTCCTTTCTGTGAACTCTCAATTTCTTCTTCCATATATGGTCTTTGTCTTAGCTCATCATTCTGTTTGTAGAGCTCAGATTCCTTATCTTGGTCTTGCTAGGTTATCTGCACCCCCTTAAGATGTCCCAGACACAGTTAACGATTGTATCTGAGATCCCTTGTGACAGTTGTGAGCCAATCCACGTGGTTTGTTTCTTATCTACCTATGCATACGAAAAACCTCAAAACTCTTCAAGTGAGCACAACAAAACACCTAGTAGATTTTTTCCATCTTTCAGCCTTTTTCAAGGCATCACCATATCCTCATGTGAAAATGTGGAGATGTGCTCCCAGAAGTGTGAGGAAAAGAACCCTGGAGCCTCATTGTAAGAGGCTGGTGCACAAGGCCATTACAAGCAGGTAGACAGGAGCAGCAAGGGCAGGGAAGCACAGCTCTGTTTTTCCCACAGTTAAATTTGAGGCCAGAGCTAGGGTTACCCTGCCTTGGGGAGAAGGGTGGGATGAAGGAACTGTACAGGGTCTCCTTCATCCCTGAGAGCATTCCATCTCCTTAAATCTTGGCTCTAAAACTTCCTTGTGCCGTGACACCGATGCAGATCAACCGGGCTGAATGTGTGGCACAGATAAACCCTAGGAAACATGAGGTGCCGTGTTTCATGCAGCTGTTGCTGCATGATGAGGTACCGTGGCGCAGGGCACCTGTATCTGTGCCAGGTAACTGAATGCCTCACTATTTTGAGAACGGAAGAGAAGTGCAATTGTTTTGCCCTTGCTAATTTTGTCTGTTCCTTCTTGATTTGATTAATGTGATCTAACTCGGTCAGCCATTTGGGGTCTGAGGGGGGAGTCTCTCGAGAGTTTATTTGCAAAATGCTGCCAGATATTCATATTAACTCATCATCATCAGAAATCCAATTTCCTTCCCTAACTGCAGTGGAAGAGAAACCCCTGGAAAGCTATTGCGTGGTCGCAAACTTTGCAGCGCTGCCAAACTGCAGGGGAATGATTAGGCCGGGAGATTAGCTTGCAGAGCAGATTCCCAGAGCCTGCGGGCTCAAGGTTATGAAAGTGGAAGACTGCAGAAAAAAACCAAGCCACCACTTGTTTGCCAACACCCCACATCCCCTTCACTGCTGTGAGGGTCGCTGCTTGGCTTTTAGCACCAGCTCAGCGCAGGAGTGACTGAGTCCCAGGCCCAAGTCCGGCTACTGGATGTGTGTGTGGCCAGAGCAGGCAAGGGGAGTGCAGTCGGCTGGAGGATTGGGTCTCTGGCGGCGTCCCTCTCCCAGGGATGCTCGTTCTCTCGTTCTCTCGCTGCGGCGGCGGCAGCGGCGGGAGACACCAGGAGGGGCTCCGCGGCGTGTGGCTGTGGCCGCCAGGGGGCGACGGAGACCGCGGCGTGTGGCGGCGGTGGCAGGGGCTCGGGGCGGTGTCAGAGGGACCCGCCGCCGGGGACAGATGCGGCTTTGGGGGCTGTTTGCGGGTGGATGTGTGTCTGGCGGATACTACTTCCCGCACAAAGTCTCACTCAAACATAAGTATCTTCTTCTAACGTTTTCACTCTTCTGAGTAACTAGCCGCCCCGCCCCCAACGTTTTCAAGATGAAATTTTGTGTGTAAACTATACCCCACGTTTTCAGAATACACGTGTCAGTAAGTGTAGCATATGTGGCAGGTAGTTTAGCAATCTCTGCTGTAGCACACTGAGATGACCTGCAGCCCCCAAGGTTATTTGCAGGGCTGCAGCAGCTTTGAAGCACCCTGGCTCCCAGGCCTCCCAGTCAGCTTAACACACTGCCTGGCCCCCTCTCAGATACACATTGCCTGTGGTCGCGAACAACCACTGGAATTAGCAGGCGGTGTTGCAGCAGAAAACGATCAGGACTGCACGTGGAGACACTTCTCTGTCGTCAGCCCCGCCACCTCATGGCTACATGCAGGGTGGAAATCATGAGGACATATAACTTGCACCATTTTTCAGCTGTGGAGATAGGGGTCCTGACTTGTCAGATATCCTCAAGCGCACGTGCATAACCTCAAGCAGAGCAGAAGCTGTGATAACTTCACAAATCCTTCATCACGCCATACCTTGTCTGTCCTCCCTTATGCCTAGGTATTGAAGAAGCTATCTCTTTACCATACCATACCATAACCATACCATACCTCACCTCTATCCCCCATCCTACACCAAACACACAAACCATGAACCATGCACTTACACTTGTTAAGGCCCTGCCTGTGCTGTGTCAGGCAAGCATTCCATGCTCCCAGAGCTACACATGCCTTTGCTATGATTGCATGTGCACCCTAGAAAAGTGGCGAGGAAGGGAACTGTTACTAGTTGTGTATGTGTTGCATACATGTCCATGTATGTGTTGGACAAATAGTATTTTAGCGAAAAAGTTAAAATGTGAAGATTGAAAACTTTTTGTGGGCAACACACCCTGCCTGGCTTATTCTGGGTCATTTGCTGGGCCAGAGTAGTCATGTTTTGGGACTTGTTCACTGCTGATATGAGATGCAAATGGTCCCAAACATCCTCCCCCCAGTTATTTGACTATGAAAGATGCTTTCTCTGAGACATAGGTCAGGTAAGTGCAGTAGCTGAACTTAAACTTGTTCCTGAGCTCAGAGAGGGAAATAAATCCCTGTCACCCAAACAACGAGTGAAAAACCGGTGTTGTAGGAATTGTTGGACTAGCTGCGAAAGGTGAGCAGAGTCCAACTGAAAAAAATTAGCTATAGATGGAATATAGTTTTTCCACACAGTTCAGCACATACTTAATAACGAAAGAATAGAATTGGTCACAAATACCTGATCTAGTAAGTGACAGGCTACATTAGGAAGAAATCACACGAATGAAAGTGCTACAGAATTTCAGGGATTATGGGGGCATCCTTCTTGGGATTTAGCTGCCTTTTAGTCACCAGCTTCAGTTTAATAGCAGCTGTGCTGCCAAGAAAGCCTGTGGCACCTATGCTCCACCCAGCAGAAAGGGGTTCTTTGCCTGCTAAGCTCTGGAGGCTGTGAGAGGGAGCAATTGCTCTTCAGGCCCATAGGGCTCTCCTAATAAGGACCTTTGGGGGGTTTCTGGGTTGCCACCTTTTGGGTGGTGACCTTTTGGGTCACCACCAAGGGTGGGTGACTCACCTTTGCCACTAGTAATAGTTCTTTTTGGTAATAAGCATGTCTTCTTTCTCCCACATTAGGATCAGCCCCAAACATATAGACTTACCTCCATCATCTCCACACTTCAGCTCTTCCCGCATCCCTTCTGTGTAAAGCACTGCATATACGTAAATTTATGTATATGTATACATAAGTGTGTACATATACATGTGTGTGCACATACATATAAGTGTACATATGCATGTAAGTGTACACCTATGTGTACATAGACACTATGAGCATGCAATTACAAAGCCATAGTCAGGTACATCTCCCTGCTCTATTATAAAGGAAAGGCTGCCAAGGCTTGGTATTGCAAGGTGGAATTTAAAACAGCCATTTAAAGCCATCCAGAAAAAGGAACCCCACAAATGAGAGGATGAATGAGAAGATGTCAGCAGTGTTTAATATTCCCAGAGCGGGGTGGCGTTATTTGTTGCTGCAGCAGAATGCTCCTCCCTGCCTCCTCTGACAGACCCCTGGGCATGCACACATGCTTGTTCATTTCCCACCCTTAACTTGAAATCCACCTCCCTGTTACACCCTATGTCTTCAGCCCCTTCAGCCTTATGCCACAGGACCCTCAAGCTGGCAGCAGAGCCTTCCTCCACCCCGATTAAGGGATAAATAATTGCAGCGCAGCCCCTTGGGGAGGGGAGGTGGCCACTGGTTGGGCCATGTTTTATTGATTAGAGCACCATGATGAATCAACCCTCACGAGCCAGTGTCTGGCTGCAGACAGGCACTGGCCACTTCACAGAATTAACAACGAGCCTTGTCTGGGAAGGTGGTGGTGCGGGGCTGGGGGCTGGAGGTAGCCAGTGGCTCCCAGATGGAGGCACAGTGAGGAACGGGATGGGGTTGGCAGCCAGGTTTGAGCCTTCCCACTTGCTCCAGGCCCTGCTTCTCCAGGCTTGCTTAGAGAGAGCCCTTGGAGCACTGGGTGGGAGGGGAGGATGCTGAGGAGCTGGCGGGCAGTTAAGAACCTGTGTTTGGGCTGGATGGAGGTTCACCTAAGCAGGAAGGTGACAGTTCTCTGCAGCCCTAGACCCCTGCCACAGGTGCAGCCCGGGACCAGAGCTCTCTGTTCCTGTGTTACCCCCATCCTACCCAGCCATGTTTAATCTTTTCTTTTTTTCTCCCTTCTCGCACCCTGCAGGACCCGGCACGGGGAGAGTAGACAACGGCTCCATGAGTTTGGCCGTCCCACTGTGGCTGCTGGCAGCATCCCTGCTCTGCCTACTCAGCAAATGTTAATACAAATCAGAATTTAAAAATAATATTAATAATAATAATAATAATTAAAAAAACCCAACATGACAACAACAACACACAAAACAAAACGCGTTATACAGGAGACAGAGCGAAGAGAGGGGAGAGAGAAAAAAGAGAGGGAGGGAGAGAGAGAGAGAAGACTGTTTCTTTCACAACTGTTGTGTGTTCAGGAGCGAAGAGGGGGGAGAGGAAAAATTACAGCAAAGGAGACTCAGCAACATTTAATCCAAAACCTGACAAGCTGGCTGTCAAGTCACCGACCGTCAAGGAGGCAACACGAAGCATGGGGGAGAAGGGGGCACCAGCAAGGATCGTGTCGCCAGAGGATGCTGCAATGTAAACAATCCAACAACACCAATCGAACAGAAGATCCCTTTTCTTTTCTCTCCTCCTTCCTCTTTTCCATACTCCCTCACCTACCTTCCTTCCTTCCTTCCTTCCTCCTCTTTCTGTCTTTTGTGGAAAGAGGTCTTTGCTTCCGTGTCTATAGCCACTTAACTTTTTGGATGCCCTGGGTCATTTTTGTGAGCCTACACTCAGTCAGTTCATATTTTTGAAAACAGAAAAAAAAAAGTTAAAAAAAGGAAAAAGAAAAAAAAAAGCCACAAACCAGAGCAAGTCACCTGAAGCTCTCTGCACACTGGTGTCCTGTGAAGAGCCCCTTCCTCTCTTCACTTCACCCTGCACTCCTGTGCACCCAGCCCTTGCCTAAACACCTTCCTTCCTGCCTCCTCCTTCATGCAACATCGTGCTTGCTGGCCTGAACTAAAGCTGTGTGTCAGCTCTACTGAACACGTGCTTTTTCTTTTCATTTTTTCAGTCTTCTTTCTCTCCCCTCTCAATTTGAGCCGATGTATTTCTCCTGTGTATGCCTGCGTGCGTGTGTGTATGTGTGACTCTCACTCTATCTTCTCTTTCTCTTGCTCTCTCTAAGCATGCAAAAGGAACAGTCCATGTGTACATATGCTCATCCTGCTATAGATAAGGTCCTGCCTCGTAAGTGTGAGACAAGATGCTCAGAGGTCACTCAGGCAGAGAAGAGGGGTGAGCAGAGAGGGCCAACTGCAACACAAGTTCTCATGATGTCCCCTCTCTGGCATCCTCCCTGGCTTTTTGACTCCTGGCCACCTTGCTTGCAAGAACCAGTCTGCACCCTTGTTTAGCCTTTTACTCTCTCCCACCTGCAACCTGTCTGGCTGTCAGTCTCCAAGTACCAGCATAGCAGCCCCTGCTACATGAGTGCTTGCACACATGCATGGGGGTGTGCACACATGTGCATTTTTTCAAATAAGCAGAAGAAACCAGGACTGACCTGCAACACTGCAGAGCGCAGAGTGCAGCCACCTACTCCTACCGGGGAGGGAAGGGGGGGGCTAGGCCAGTGGGATGTGAGTGATGAGATCTTCAACATTGCCATGCTCTAATCACCTCCTAACTGTTTTGGTATTCATGTGAAAAATAGAGCCAATACCCTTTTTTGTTGTTGTTCTTACTGTTCTCCCTGTTATAAAAGGAAATGTATGCAGTGTATGAGTGAGAGTGTGTGTGTCTGTGTGTATTGTACAGCACTGTTACTACAGAGCTCACTTTACAAATTCCACCTTTCAAATAAATTGGGTCAGAAAATGTCCAGGACGTGTGAATGTAAGAAGGAAAACTAATGTCAGGTCCAAAATCCCGGGCTTATAATGAAGGTGCTTAAAGTGATGCAGCAAAGAAGTAGGCAGCACAATTTCCCCTGCTCGTTTCTCATCTGAAGGGTGCTAGTCTTGCTGGAGAGGGACATTGCTTGCTGTCACCCTTCCCATGGCAGAATCACATGCAGAGGTGCTAACAGTAGATGCTCCAGTGACTCATGAGTGAGGAGAAGGAAAGGGAAATAACAGGCTGTAACAAACAGGAATGAGAAGATGCTGGGTGGTAGCTGGAAATTGCCACACTGGCAACAGGTCTGCTGCAAGAGCCAGAAAGAGCAATGGGAGAGAGGAAGACAACAGTCATGTACTCCAGTGGCTACAGTGCATGTGTGCAGGCAGGGGCAGTGGGGAGAAGACTCTTGCATTCCCTGGCTAGTTACAAGCCCTAGCCTCCACCGCAGCACAGATGATAAAACACAGGGCTCATCAAGTAACCAGCTGGGTTTTTTGGAAGGAGGGATGTATAAGGAGGAACTTGAGTTAGCTCACACAAGTCAAGCGACCATCTTTTTGATGGTGCAGTGTTTTACAGACGCTTGACACCACTGAGCTTTCAAGCAGCAGCAAGCTGTCTTGCCTGTCTCTGCCTTGTGAATGAGTGCAGTGGTAGCACGCTCAGCTGCCACGCTCACACGCTCTTGAAGGCAAAGGGGGAGCAGGTTGGGAGGCAATACCCATTGACTGTTCCCCTGCCAGGAAGGAAAGTGGAGCTTGCTGCCTGTGAGCCCATCTCCCCCCATCTTTGCACAACCAGCCACCCAGTGTGATGCTTTCACCTTGCACTGCGGCACTGCTGGTGCCTGCTGAGCTCAGCTGTTTTGGGCAGCAGCAGGCAGGCAATTAAGCAGGCTGTCAATGCAGGAACAAGCAAGGAAATATTAAAGAGACACAAGAGGTTGACATTTGCGTGATGGAAGTTTTGCTGTAAGTCTGCTGTGGATTTGGATGGTGGTAAATGATGTTCCCCCTGCTCCTTCAGGCCCCAAAGCCATACCTGGGGATGTTTGTGCCTTGGTGTAAGAGCTGGGCAACTGATGCTTGCAATCCACCCAAGGCATTCAGGGACAGCTCTCCCCTTCCAAGACAGAGTGGTCATGGATGGGACATGTGCCATGGAGACTGGCACACTGTGGCGCAGTAAGAAAATTTCCCCATGTCATTCAGAGCATTCAGAAACTCTAGTCCTCGTGCCTACCTCTTGAGAGGGCCATGTCATCCAGTGTTTTAGTTATGATTCCAGATTTCCTCCTGCAACAGGGCTCCTCATCTTGCCGGTAAAGCCCCAGTGAGGCAACGGTGGTCTCAGAAGCTGGTGCCGGGAACTCCACCCTCTCCAGCACACTGCATCACTGGCATTTCTCATGCTCAGGGCTGTACCCACACCTGGATTTATTGTCGCAGGCTTGTTGAGAGGAGGTCAGCAGCCTGCAGTGACTTGCTGCCATGAGCCGTTCCTAAGGGCTGAATCAAGCCCACTGTTTTCTTTACACATCGAGGCTTCTCCTTGATGTCAACCCGGTCGTTATTGTAAGTTCTGTTCCACATGTCGTTCTCTGTGTTTTTGTCACTGCAGGATCACTCCTGGGTGCTGGGTTCACACATGTCAGAGCCCTATAATGTCGTGGTAGTCACAAGTCCTGACAACTCCTAGTCTCACGTCTTTTTTTTTTTTGGTTTGAAGGAGTTTTGAAGGGTTTTTTTTTTTTTTTAAGCTGACAAGGCACAGAGGCTTATGGCTAAAGGGAAATACATTACTAAAAACAGGACACCCCTTTTTTGAAGCTATCTGCCTACTAAGTAAACAGCCACAACTCTGGTGCTGGGATCTGGTCTTGCCTGCAGGACCTGGGCAGATTTGTGCCTCCATCATGTGACTGTGAAACAAGGTGAAGGCCAGTTATTTGTAGACATGTCTGAGAAAATCCACAAATACCAAGCATGCCTGTTATCTGCAGCAGTGCCGGGAGCTCCACTCCTGGTAATGTCTGTTCCTAGCAGGACTGGGGAAGTCATGGGTAGGCTGGAGCTTGATGTACTCCAAGAAGGTAACCAGTGTGTGTCATGGGATGCTATGAACATCTCCCTGTTTCTCTTGAGCAGGGATTACTCAAAGCATCTGTCAGATGGAGCAGATGAACACAGGAAACACACAGGCAAGGTCCAATGCTTTCATCCATTCTCTTTTCCCCCTCTACCCTTTGTCAGAGATGTTGCAAAGGGTTTTCTCATCTGCCAGGCCCCTTTCTGTGAAACTGTTTCTCCTCCTCGCCTCTACTCTGCGTTCATGTTGCTACCTATTCCTCACCCTCTCCCAAAAACCTACGTTCTTGCTTCCTGTTGCCTCTCAGTTGGTTGGGGACTGGGGCAGACGGGAGTTTCAAATGGGACACCAGTTCCTTGAGCTTGTTGGTGTAATTGTGTTTGATTGATGGAGACTTAACATTTAGTGTGATAAAAAGAAACAAGTAAAATCGAGGAAAAAAATAGAAAAAGAAAAAAAAAAAAAGGAGAAATTGTATTTCTTCTACTGGTTTGTAAATACTACAAGAGTTACATGAGATGTCTGGTAACGTCCAAGCAAAGGAACAAAGACTCAGATTTAATATATGGTCCCATACTTGCTAGCAGATTTCTAACCCTTTTCAGATGCCCGAGAGGAGGGGTGAAGGCAAATCTTTCTGAAAGGAACTGGACAGGGGAAAGGCAGCCAGCCCCTGAGCCACGTGAACTCCATACATGAGCGCAGAGCTTTGCTTGGAGCATGTGTCCAGTCAGACAGGAACAAAAGCAGGCACCTGTCTTGGAACATCAGGGAAGGGCCATGTGGGATGCTCCAGCTGACACCTGTACCTTGGCACTTGTGTTCATTTCTGTTTGTTTGCAGCTCCACAGCTGGTGGGTCTGTTGCTCTGCGAGGCACTCCCCTCCTCCCCCGCATCCCGCTTTCTCCTCCAGTGAAGTTGTGTCGTCCCACGCTAGCACCGAGTGCATGTTAACGTGCCAGTCATGAAGATTTCATTGGTGACATGCATTGTGTCAAGAGTTAGTCTTTGTCTGCACACCTTTCTCATGCCACTGACTGTTTGCTGCTTGGGCAGATCTCTCGTGTACTGCTGCTTGCCCCGCTTTTGGTCAAACTATATCCAAACTATATCCAAGCCCCACCAGCTCTTCTTAGCTCCAGGTGCATCCAGACAAGGCCCTGAAGCTACCTGTCTGAGCAACCTGATTTTGGAAGTCCAGACTCACAACATGGATGAAGTAGCCACATGTTCTCCAAGCCAAATAGAAGCTGCAAATCTGGAAGGAACTTGGGGGAGCAATAGTGAGTCCTGATGATCCCAAAGCATTTGGGAAAGAGGATCTTGGGAAGTCACTGTAACTGCTTTAGAGTCTTTCAGAGCCCTACCATCAGGTGATGTTTCAGCTCAATCTTTGTGCAGTGCTTTACCACTTCGCTCCTCCCTGATGAGATTATCTATGGGCACAGAGAAACAGCTCTTCTCCTCCCAACCTCACTCATGCCTCTGCTTCCTCTCCTCCAAGCACACTGACCTGCAGCCCAAATCACCATCATGATATGAAGTAGCAACTGTCTCTGAGGATGGCTAACCAAGATAGTCCTACAGAGGAGATGCTAGCAGGGTGAGCAGTTCTCTCTCTCTCTCTCTCTCTCTCTCTTCTAATGGTGCACAATATTATTGCTTCTCTGACTCGAGTACACAAAGCATCTTGAGTTAGGGGATGCTGGGAGCAAGTTGTCCCATAGAAGAGCAGAAGCTCAGATAGGGAAGTGATGGAGAATCTGGACAGCACTTTCCAAGATGGAGTGCTGGTAGAAAAGGATAGGGATGAGTCCTGTCGGTTGTCTGTGTGCAGAACTCCCAGGTTCAACAATGAGGAGACTGTGGCCTCTCAACACCAGTCTTAAAGCGGCTTCATTTCCAGTGGGATGCCCAGAAGACTTTTTTTTTTTTCTAACTGCATGACTCCTACTGACTAAGAGCTGTGCCACATCTTTTAAACCTCTTCCTCTTTTCCTTCTTGTAACTTGCTACAACAATGTTCAGGCAGCTCCTACAGCCCCCACAGATTTTGCTTGATGGTTGGTTCCCATCGGGGCAGTATGTGGTATTTTCTTGTTGGTTCACCCACGATAACATGAAAGCAGAAGACAGCTTGGGTAGGATATGTTGGTGTGACCCTCTATATCTCTGTGGCTTGGGGCGATGTGTGTGAGGCAAGGACACTGGCCAAGGCAGGGCTTGAGAAAGAGGAGCAGCTCTCTTGATTAGCCTGGACAGATGGAGTAATCTACAAAGGGTCCTACACTTGTTGCAGGCTCAGGTTAGCTGGTGCTACAGCATCTTGGCCTGCCCTGCACGCCTTGCAGAAGTACCCAGGCAGCACAGGAGGAAGACGGGGTGCAAGTCAGGAGGACATGACTGCAGCAGGGATGGTGGGGGCTGTGCATTCAGCGAGGCTCCCTGAGCAGCCAAGGCTGGGCAAATGGCAGAGATCCCATCCAAGAAGGGCTATTCCCAGGTAGGGTAGGACCTTCCTTCCCTGCCTGTACACCAAGTGCATGAGGTGCTTGCCTCCTGGTCAATGGGGCATGCACACCACGCTGTGATGGGCCTCGCTGAGCCATGTACGGGGATACCATAGTGGCTTCAGCCGTGACCCAGGAATAGCAGTGAAGTTTCTGTACATAACACACAGGCCACAGATGAAGACGAGGAGCAAGACCACCTAGGAAAGCACCTCCCAAGTGGGGCTGTCCTCCTCCCAAATTACGTTTCCTCCCCATTTCGACCACACACAGGCATACACCGTCCCCCCCAACCCCATCCCCCACCACCTCTACCGCACACAGGCCACGGTAGCTCTCATGGCTATCATGCAGGCACCCTCCTTTCTCACGCCCTTCATCATGCAGGCAGCCAAGCTCATGCTTCCCAGCTCACTCCTGACAATGGCTCTGTCTGTATCTGCCTGCACAGACACATAGTGACGTCCTGGGAAAACCAGGAGAAAGTGCACGTGTGCCTGTGCCTGTGTGTGCCAGGGAAAGGAGCAGGGGGCAAAGAGCAGGAACCTGCCTCCACAGTGCTGCCATCACCTCCCAAAATCTTTCAACTTTACCAGCTGGAGCCAAGTTTCATCCTCTAGACCTTGAGAACGAAGGCCAGTCCCTTCTTCTTGCTACATGGTGGGGTGGTTAGAACTCTCCTCATTAACAGTGTTATATACATATAAATATATATATATATCTATATCTTTATATATATTTTTCCCCAGCACTGTAGACATGAGCTGAACAACTCTTTAACGAAACGAGAAAACGGCCATTTTATTTTTTGTCATTGGCTTGTTTTTTGGAACTAAGCTCTGTGAAGGCAAATTTTAAAAGCGCAAGTGTGTGTGTAAAAGAACTGATCAAAAGAAAAAAAAAAAGAACAAACCACAACCCCAAAAACCCAACAAATGAATGAACAAAACCCAGTAATGGAAACAAACAGACAACAAAAAAAAAAGAAGCTTTTTATTTTTTTCTTTTCTCTATGTATTTAACTTCTGTTCTCTCGTTTCTGTTTCTTTACATGTATGAATGCTCTGCTCTTCTGTGATCTTAAAAAAATACAAAAAAATACAAAAATTAAATAAACATGAAAAGGAGGTAACGTTTCTTCATTTCCCCTCTCTTCCTTTCATAGAAGAGGCTTGTCTTCTCTCTGATTGTGTCTCGTGATGACCTCCAAGCCCACCCAGAGGGCCAGGCTACCTTGACAGGGTCTCAGCTCCTGCCTCACCTCCCATGACAGGGACACAAGTAGGACAGGAGCAAGTGGTTTGGGGCTGAAGCTGCTGGTTCACCCCAAGCAGACGGGCCCCTGGGGTGCAGTGCCTAGGGGTGAAGGGAGAAGGCCAACTGTAAATAGGCCGTGAATTGGGATTGCCATGAGGAGAGGAGGGGTGTGGAGGCCACCCAGAGCTGGGTAAAACTGAAGTGCCCAGCCCTGAAGTAATCACTTGCCAATAATAGCATTTTTTAAAAATTCAATAGCATCATTGTGTATGTGTGTTGGGGTCAGGGTTGTAGTTTCAGTAAGGGACGTGGATGGAAGGGACGGGCTGAGACTGAGTGGCATAAATGAGTACATATGAGGAGCACCAAAAGACAGAGCACAATGATGGAGATGGGGGAGGAGGCTGATGGAGAAGGAGGCAGGAACTGCTTGCCAAGAAAGAGCAGAACACAAAACTGGAGACGTCAGGTTTTATGTCAAGGAGGGACAGAGGAGACCAGGGAACGGAGAGGGCCTGGGACTTGGAGCGAGGGCAGCCAGCACAAGTGGTAGGCAGGCAGGAGTCTTGTACCAGGGGCACAGGCATGAAAACAATAAGCTAAAAGACAGAAAGCAAAAGGCAGGAGGGCAGCAGAGTAACCAAGAAAACACAGCCAAAGGGGCAAAGAAACCAAGAGCTAGGATCCAGGTAGTCTGGTGAAACAAGAAGCAGCATCTGGGATATCTCAGCATGGTAAGAGCAAGGGATGGAGCAGCTAGGACATCTACATCCAAATTACTCCAATGGCAAGATCTGTCCAGATGCAAGTGCCACCTGGATGTCATAGCTTTGCGAAACTTTCCTTGTCCTGGTGGGAGAACCTGTATTTTGCTGGCAGGCTCTGGGGACACAGCCTAACCTGCCACTGCAGAAGGCAGTGGTGCGACTGGGCTCCAAGCCCTGTCTGTAAGGCAGGGAGAGAACAGTCCAGGGCTACAGCCCAGTGGGGAACAGGGCAGCATGTGCCTGCACTTGGGGAAAGGCCACCCCAGTAGCATAAGGCTGAGGAGTCCATCTACAGAGCTGAGAGCAAGCTGGCTTCATCCTCACACATGGATGAAGCATAGAAAACCAGGACTGCTTAATTCTGTGCCTGCTCTGCTCAGCATCTGTGTGGTGCCTTCACTGCTCCCGTTTCACCTTCCATCTTCTCCTCTACTGCCTAGTTACAGTTCACTGGGACAGAGGCTTGAGACCTGTGTACAAAACAGAGGTATGTTCTATGAAAAAAATTATCTAATTTTACTTCTGGAACATAACACACGAGACAATGCAAGATTAGTTTTCAGTAGAGCATAGATTTATCTCTCAAGTTGCGTGAAATGAAACAAAACCTGCTGTCAGAAGCTCATCACAAGCAGCATGCTAAGCAACGGTGGTACATCGGCAAGCAGTTGTCATAAGCAGGACTGTGGACATGACAGTGACTCATGCTTACTACACCTCTTCTAGTCAAGACTGAGAGGAAGTGATGGATTACAAACTCTCTTCCCTCATCATCCTACCTGGGGTAGCCGGGGGATTGCAAAGTGGGGTGGGAACCACAGGCAGAGATGCTTGGAAGAGCCCTGGACTGGGGGTATCAGTGTGCTGTACTGTGCTTTATTGTGTGGTCACTGAGGTGGAAACAAGCCAGGATCCTGGTGCTGTGCATGGATGTTACCAGCACTACCAGGGCTCTGAACACACCTGGAAAAGTTGTCTGTGCTTTTTCACCTCTACCACCTTAAAGCAGAAGCTAAAAAGAAGAAGAGCAAAAAGCCTGGTAACTGCAACCTCTCTTTTCATTAACATTTTAAATGGTTATTTTTAATGGTACATTTAACTAACACTAACTTGTCCATGGGAAGAAAATTTGGCTGTTAGCATTGGCATCTGTTTAACAAACTGAAGCCTTGCATTTGGTGAGGCGTGAGCACAACACCAATAGTATTACTTGCTAACAGCAGACTCATTAGCATTAATTGCTGTGTTTACTACCACAAAGAGCTTTCTGTATCTGTAGCTGCAGTTATTAGATGTACCTCACTCTCGCTGGAAAAGGTACATAGGAAGTTATTAGCAACATGCCAGACCTGCTGGTAAATCAGGGTGTAAATTCTTGGCTCTTACCGTAAGTCAAAACTTCCACAAGAGTGAGAAAAATGATGAGATGTGCTTGGGACTGTATGCCTCATCTTTCCTCACTGGGGAACTATGTTAAAACACGGCTAAATTGCAACTGGAGATGAATTTGAAGGTTATGGTGCTCAAAGGCCATAGGAATACGTGCATTGATAAAAATACCTTGCAGTTCATCCAAGATCGGCTTTTGCTATCCAAAGCAGGCATTGTCATAATGGGCAAAGAGCTGGGTTTAGAGAGATAAACTGTGATGGATTTAAGCCACTGGAATCTCAATGAAGTGTATTTTTCTCAGAGACACCATGTTTTGATGCTCGGTGTGTGAAATAGCGATTATTTTTTTCCTTAAGGTCTCTCAAGATGTGACACTTCAGGCAGGGTTATAAATCAGGATGTGAATGACACAACTTACCGCTAAATCCAGAAGCATCCCCAGGAGGCATGAGGGTGTGTTGGAGTGGCTGTGACATGGGATATCCATGGGAGCTGGAAACTGCAATGACTCACTTCCAGGGAGACACCAGTACCTAACACCTTGTTACTGATCTGTTGTCTGCCTTATGAACTCAGTCTACACAAGGCAGGTGTGGCATCTCTAAAAAACCTGGGAACATGCTGGAGAGTAGGAGCTTTACACAATGCTTTCTGATGACTAATTCTTTCATATTATCACAGAATCATAGAATGGTAGGGATTTGAAGGGATCGGTGTGTATAATATTTACTGCTTCCTCTTCAAAAGTGCTACCTTTCCAGTTCAGCTCAAAAATGGTGCAATGACCAGGAAGGAAGAAGAATGAATGTTTGAACCACTTTTTTTCACAGGGAAGGAGGTGCTTATTGAGATGCAAAGCACAGGGGTCACACATTCCAATAACATTGGTGATACATATGATTTTAGGTATTTCAAAATGCTACTCTGACAGATGAGACCTGCTCTGAAATTGTTAAAGGGCTGGGGGACAGCAAAGCAGCCTTTAGATTTGGTTTGGAAATCACATCTCCACATTGATTTGCTGTTGCTTCTTCCTTGGGTGCTGATTCCTTCACCCAGTTCTGTGCCTGGGACTTGAGGATTGCAGTCCCCTGATGCCTATAGTGACAGGTTGCAGTACTAACAATGAGAGATTTTGTGGGACTCATTGGTAGAAGTGGACAGTCTCAAATTCTTCAGTGAAACATGTGGATCTGTGATTTCCATCTCTTGGAACCCAGTCTCCAGGACTATTTTTTTTTAACTTACAACCCATTTTGTAATCCAGTCCTCCCAGCTGCAAAAATCACTCCAGGGCCTGAGCTCTTTGAGGATGCCACCCAGATAGAGGACTGGTGGGGTTACACGAGGCACTGGAGTGCAAGAATCCAGCAGAGCTTCAGTCCCTCTCAGTACACCTGACTTCCAGTCCTGACCCTCCATTGAGCCCTGCGTGATCACATGTAGCTCTAACAGATATGCAGGACTGTTTCCCATAGACACCTGAACTGAGTCAGGTTTTCTTTTTGCCTTTTTCTTTCTCTCTTTGTTCTGTTGTGTTCTCCTCACAGCACTGAAGCCAGGAACTTTATCTAGCATCAAAACTTTCATGGGAAGAAACAACCTAATCCTCACCACAGGCAAGTGGCAGAGTCAGGACTGAAAAGTTTTGCTTTTGTGCCCAGGAGTATGGCAGCACAGAAAGGAAGAGTCTTGCACCAAAAAGTCTGCAGGGGTACTCCCTGTTATCTATCCCTGCCCATTTCCTGGACAAGTGAACAAGCGGCAAGTGAAAAAGCTGAAACGGCCATGGGGAGAAGCTCTGATTCACCTGGGCTTTCCCCCTACTCTCCTAGTCAGCCACGTGCCATTTCCAAACCCTGATTCTCTCAGGGTCATGCAGGGGCAGAGGAACCAGGTGGTCCTCAGATGGAATCTTGGCAGAAGACCAGATGGTCATCAGAGGGCATCTGCAATGCTGTCCAAAACCATCCTGCTCTACTGTTGTTAGATAACTAAGATAGAAATAAGGAAGGGGCTGTAATGCTTGCAAATAAAGGTTTGCAACTGTTCTAAAGCACCTCCCTGGCCTCCTGCCCCAGGCAGCTACACCAAGCAGTGATGTGTCCTCAGGCTGTGGAGGGATGAGACAACCTGAGGCAACTAGATCAGACTAACAGGAGGGGATTGCAACTGAGTGACAGCAGAGTTAACAACCCAAGAGGCACTGAGGAGAGTGAGTGAAGAAAGGAGAGGAAAAAAAAAGACTACGGAGGCACTTTGTGTTTCTAACGATGGCTGCGATGTGGCAAATGAGAGAAAATTAGCTCCAGACGGACAAATGGAAACTCATTTCAAGAGGCATTGAATGGGACTAAATTGCAATGAGAAGCTCGGGAGATTAATTCTGGTAACAATGAAACATTCCCAAGGAAAGCAGTGCCCCTTGGCTTGTTGTCTGTACCCCTAGAGCTCTCCCTCCCTGCCCTTTAGTGATTCCCCTCCCTCTTGTGCAAATACTACAGCTAAGGAAATGTTTGTTCAGAGCAGGAGGGTCAATTTCCTTTGATACCATTCTCCCTCTCACCTTTTAAAATCCGTATCTGCAACAAACATTTTCTGTCTGCTGCAAAGGTGAACAGGGTTAGGATGTCATCACTATTCCAAGGGGCCAAAAGCTGATGTTGTGCTCAGCTTCACACAACAATCTGAGAGACTGGGATGGCCTCATCACGGTTGGGGTCAAGGAGGTCTTGGCTTAGGGCACATGGACAGCAGCTGTGTAAGATGGGTTTTGTTTGTATACCAGAGGGAATAGTCCTCTTCCTCAGCCAGCTGGGCAATTTCACTTAATGAATTGCTGAACCCTGTCCCTGTCTATCTGTGAAACACTGACAATGCCACTGCTTTCTCCTGCTCTCTCTCTGTTAACGTGCTTCTTTTTTAGCCTCGTACCCTCTTGACCAAAGAGATAGAAGCTTGTCAAGGGTGGGAAGAGGTGTGTCTCATGAGGAAGAGGACTGTGCACAGCTCTGTGCAACCCCTCTGTACCTGCTGCCCACTTCAGGGTCATCCATGACTGAGGAATAAGGCTTGGTGACCAGGTCTGGGTCTGTGTGTTCACTCAGTCCATGCAACAACATAATTTAGGGAGTAGGAACCCTGCAGCACGAGTCTCTGTCTCAAAAGTCACAGGACTTTTGCTGTGATGACAGTTTCTATCTGACAGTTACAAACAGTAGGGATTTGTATTCAGAGGTACAACCCTACCTCCTTAAAGTTCTCATTGACATCTCCAGAGCTAACTGCCAGACCTGAGCCATTGCACTGGATTTAGCCTCACTTCAAAATGATGGCACCATGTTGATGTGAGAGGGTCACTCAGTACCAAATCAGTCATGAGTGAGTTTAGCTTTTTTCCATATATGCTCACCGCCAACACCCATGATAACCCCAAGAGAAACAGCACTATTTGTGCTCACTTGACTGCTCTATCATCTGAAAAGGTCACTGTGCAATTTTGATTCTAGGTACAGACACCTCCTTTAAGGGCCAGATGTCCATGTGGTGAAAATCAGCATCGATATACAGACACCAATGAGTCTACTGTGCTCTGGCTAGCAAGCTGCTCTCCTACGTCCCAGTTATTCTACATAGAACCTATCAAATAGGTGGGATTCACTCATGTCATAATGATGTGACTGTGCCTGACAGGTGCCATAGAGGAAAAGGACAGGTATAATGTGTGGCATCTACTCTGGAATCTTGAAGTCAAGCTATCCCATAATAGTAAACTTTCCCTAGAAATCTGATGGACAGCCCCGTTTAGCTGACCTGCCCTTCATAGAGGAGAGGTGGCCCTTCAGAAGGCCTACCTGGGCTGCAGTTGGCCTGTGTGCACCTTCTGCCTGCAACAGGACCCCTGACACTGCCCTCACTGGTCCCTCTGGTCCTGGTTGCACATCTACATCCCTGCAGTACCAGGAAATGACCATGGGCAAACCTGCCAGAGGCATGAGCAGTGAGACCCTGCGGAGCAGGGTGGAATGGCAGAGACTGAGTCTTGTAAACACATAAAAGAGCTGTGGCTACATAGGAAAATGTTTGATAGTGCTCAGCTCTGTTGTTTTTCTACTCTTATTCTCCTGCTTCCCTGTTATTTGAATCTCCTTTCCACCTTTATTGATGTTAGGTAATCTCCTTGCAGGGTTAATGTTTGTCTCTTCCTTTTCTGTTTCTAGTGCATGGTTTTGTGGAGTGAGCACAAGCCATTTGGCCAGCATTGATTATTTATGAAGGTGGGAACCTTTTACCTCAACTGCTTACTAACTTAACAGTGCTGTAGAAAGAGGCTATCTAGAAGTAGTTGCACGTTTTCACAGGAGCTGGGAACAGAGAAGGAGGTTGGGGTGCTGCAATATCTTATAGGAAGGGAGTAGAGAAGGAAGGGAGACAAATCAGACTGAACTCAGTGATTTATCTACTCTGCCACCAGAAAGCTGGGTAAAATGATACCTTTGGGATTTGATAGCACTTTGTATTCGCCTTGCAGAGGTGCTAAAAAAAATGCCAGTAAAGAGTGAAGCCCGTAATTTTCAATGAGAAGGGCCAAAATTTTCAGGGACAAGTGTAGTGAGGACACTGCACCTCTGCTTGTGATGGTCTGGAATCTGATCCCTCACCATGCCCAGGGCAGATGCTCCACAGCTGCCTATGTGCCATCTGTACAGCCTGACTCTGCCAGTGAGGACAGAGCTGAAGAGAACAAAGGATTTCTAGTTCAAGTCAGACTCAGTGGGAGAGGCATTGCAACCCTCCGGTGAGACCGCATACCGTGACTGCTGCAAAACCAGGCAAGTCACGCACTGGTAATGGGTCACTGGGACCTGGTCATGTGGAAACAGAATGTGAGTTTCCCTCCCCAGTTCCTGCTCTTTCCTAGCCCAGCCTTTTGGGTTTTGGGTGGTTTGTTTTTTTTTTTTTTTTGTCTTTTCATTGCCTATCTGCTCACATTGCCCTCTACTACTCCAGAAGATAAGAAAAGAAATACAACTTACCAAGTGTTTACAAAAAGATTTGCAGAGGGACATCCATATGAAAAAAAACCACACTATTGACAGGATGCATTCTCAGGACTCAACACACAAATACCAAGCTGGCAGCCTGGAAAGGTGTTGTCCCTTTGCCATACACACAAGTGTGTGAGAAGGCAAATCCATTGCATGTTGAAAATTGCTCAGGAGCAAAAGAAATAGATCAGTAGTAAAAGGACAGGAGTTGAACTGTTTTATGGATGGAGATGGTATTAGAGTGTACTGCAAACAGGATAATGGAATATCAGCTCAAATTTCACTTTGCTGTTGCTACTAAACCAGAATCACACACAGAGTTCTAAAACTTTCTTGTTGCTTCTGCTCTTCCCTTCATCCAGTGACAGCTGAACCTGTCAGATTTGCTTGTGAAAAAAAGTTTTATGGAAAAAAAAAAAAAGGGAATATAAATTTCAGTGGTGCTTCAGGATCAGTGCCTGTCAGACAGAAAATGTTAGAAGGGTTGCCTTTGAGGTGACCGGCCAGAAAACAGTAAGGTTAATGTGAGGAGAGGAGGAGGGCAGTTCCCTTCTTTAGCTGCATGTCATTTCTTTAGCTGTATGTCATTTGTGAGTGTCATGTCACTTTCTGGTGGGACCAAAATGGGACAAAGATGTATCTGGGAGGCATTTTCAGTCAGTTGAGGAAGTACATGCATGCATCATGGGTCTCGAGCCTGGTTTAGCAAAGAACAGATCTTGAGGATCTCCACCATCACTTGAAAGCATGACTTTACCCACAACAAGCAGGGCAACAGGATAGCTGCTGGGGGAGCATCAGCTCTCAGCATGAACTCTCAGAGACAGCTGAGAAAGGATAAGCTGCAACTCTCAGGATCCCTCTCAACTGAACCAATACCCACGTCTACACACCATTAGCAGCTTCTAGTTTTTGAACAGTTGCTGAACAGAGGCTTTCCATGAGACTTGCTGAACAAAAAGCAAATCTAGTTTTCCCCTCCAGTAGTCTCAACAGCTGGTCCCAGAAAACAGGTCTGATCTATTTTGAGCAGTGTAGGAATGCTTCACTGCTGCTATCATGCAGGCTGCATGGCTCTCTGGATGCCCTACAGTGCTAGCAAGGTTCTGTAATCCCTGCCTCCCTTCTTCCCCAGCATGGTGCAAGGAATGCATCCCCAGTCACTGATGCAGTATCATAGAATCACAGAATCACAGAATGGTAGGAGTTGGAAGGGACCTCTAGAGATTATCCAGTCCAACCCCCCTGCTAAAACAGGTTCACCTCAATCTGGTCACACAGGAACACATCCACACGGGTTTGAGAACTTCCAGAGAAGGAGACTCCACATCTTTCCCAGGTAGCCTGTGCCAGGGCTCCCTCACTTGAAGAGGAAAAAAATTTTTCCTTTTGTGTGAGTGGAACTTCTTGTGTTCCAGCTTCTTTCCATTACCCCTTGTCCTGCCACTAGACACTACAGAAAAGTTGTTGCCCCATCCTTTGACACACACTCTTTAAGTACTTGTAAGTGTTGATGAAGTGCCCACTTAGTCTTCTCTTTTCTAGGCGAAACAGCCTTCCTAATGCCAAGGCCTCCTTAAAATCCCCATTCTCATCCCGTAGGACACCAGCTACTCATCCTCATCAGAAAGCTCAGGCAGTGTGTCTTGGATGAGTAGACAGTGAGGTGGATCGAGAGCTGGCTGAATGACAGAGCCCAGAGGGTGGTGATCAGTGGCACAGAATCGCGGTGGTGGCCTGTGGCCAGTGGAGTTCCACAGGGATCTGTTCTGGGGCCAGTCTTGTTCAACATCTTCATCAACGACCTGGATGAGGGAACAGAGTGTACCCTCAGCAAGTTCACTGATGACACCAAACTGGGAGGATTGGTTGATTCCCCAGAAGGCTGTGCTGCCATTCAGAGGGATCTCAACCAGCTTGAGAGTTGGGAAGAGAGGAACTTAATGAGGTTCAACAAGGACAAGTGCAAAGTCCTGAACCTGGGAAGGAACAACCCCATGTACCAGTACAGGTTGGGGGTTGAACTGCCGAAGAGCAGCTCTGCAGAGAGAGACCTAGGAGTCCTGATTGATAATAAGCTAAATATGAGCCAGCAATGTGCTTTCATGGCCAAGAAGGCCAATGGCATCCTGGGATGCATCAAGAAGAGTGTGGCCAGCAGGTCAAGAGAGGTTCTTCTCTCCCTCTACTCGGCCCTGGTGAGGCCTCATCTGGAGTACTGTGTCCACTTCTGGGCTCCTCTGCTCAAGAGGGACAGGGAAGTGCTGGAGAGAGTCCAGCACAGGGCCACCAAGATGATCAGGGGACTGGAACATCTTTCATATGAGGAAAGGCTGCAGGAGCTGGGACTGTTTAGTCTGGAGAAGAGAAGATTGAAGGGAGATCTTATTAACATTTATAAATACCTAAAATGTGGGCGTCAGGAGGTTGGGACATCCTTCTTTTCTATAGTAGATAGCAATACAACAAGAGGTAATAGATATAAGCTGGAACACAAAAAGTTCCACTTAAATATAAGAAAAAACTATTTCACTGTGAGGGTGAGGGAGCTCTGGCACAGGCTGCCCAGAGGGAGTCTCCTTCCTTAGAGGTCTTCAAGACCCGTCTGGACATGTTCCTATGCAACCTGATCTAGGTGATCTGCAGGGGGGTTGGACTAGATGATCTCTAAAGGTCCCTTCCAATCCCTACCATTCTATGATTCTATGATTCTATTGTGTCACCACATGGCAAAGGCTTCCCAGTTCAGGTGGCTGTCTCTGTAGTGCCAGTGGAATGCCAGTGGCATTCAAACCTGCATAATTGTAGGATCATTTTGGTTGGAAAAAGCCTTTAAGATCATTGAGTCCAACCATCAACCTTACACTGCCAAGCCCATAACTAAATCATGACCCTCAGCACCTCATCTGTGAGTTTTTTTAATATCTCCAGGGATGATGACTCCACTGCCTCTCTGTGTAGCCTGTGCCAGTGTTTAAATAATAATAAGAAAAGCATAAGGGGTGGCTGTCAGTGCTTGTTTGCAAGCAAAGGCCCATGCCCAGAGCCAGTGCTAGGGGTCCCTGCACTGCTCAGCTGGCACAGAGTGGTTACTAATGAGCAGCAGGGTGAGCTAAAAAGGTATTTCCAGATCGAAATTTGATCTTACGAGCTTAATAAACATTAAGTGAAAGAAAGCCTTAGCATATATATGCAGACTTTCCCTTGCCTGCTGCAGGCTTATTCAGAGCTGCAAGGACAGGAAGCACTATTTGGGGAAAAGCAGAGGTAGGTAGGGCACTGTGTGGGCACTTACTCTCCTGAGGCATTTCACTTAGCAGAGTGCTCACCTACAGAGACAGTCTCTATCAGCCTTGTCTCTGATGGGTGTTTTGCTGAGAGATTCCCTAGAGAGCCTCTCTGGAGACACTTTTACCATTAGAAGACAGCTGTCTTCCTGGCATGTATTTTTAACAAGGCTTAAAGGTATGTTTTATTCCCATTCTCTTCACTACAGAATAAATACTTTGGAGCAGTGTAGTTATTGATCTGATCTGCACAAAATCCCAAGAGAGAAGCTCAGTTGTGCTGTCTGTCACAGCCTTTTTCCATGCCCCTGGGCAGGCAGCTGAGCCTTACTGCACAACCCAGAGACAGAGTATTGCAAAGTGTCTGGATGCTCTCTGCCTCCACATCCCTCTGCTGTAACAATCATCATTCACACTGGCACAGGCTGCCCAGGGAGATGGTGGAGTCATCATCCCTGGAGATATTTAAAAGCCATGTAGACAAGGTGCTAAGGCACATAGTCTCATGGTAGGCTTGGCAGTGTGAGGTTACTGGTTGGACACAATTATCTTAAAGGTCTTTTCCAACTGAAATGATTCTATGAAGGCTGGCAGATTTCTGAGGTCTGGAGGCATCACCAGAAATGTGAGACAATTGTTTAGCCTCAGCATTGCTAAGATCAAATTTGAATGGCTGGACTTGGCCATTTTGGGCACCCATACGCTGCTGGAGCATCTTATTTTTTTCTGACGGCAACCAATAGTCAAGTGCCTGTATGAGTAAAAGCTTTCTCATATGAAGAGTCTCAAATAGCCAATAAACCGGGACATAGAAGGTTTGGCAAAATGGTTTTTGGTGACTTTAGAATTTTCCTGTATGAACAGAGAGGAAAATTCATGCCTCCTGTCTGCAAACATGCCTGGGTGGAGAAATGAACCTGTGTTTGGAGCTTCCCCCTTGTTTCAGATCAAAATGCTGGTTTGATCATCTCTCTATTTCAGTGTACCTCTGACATCATGATTTGTATTTCAAACAAAGGGAGACTTCTTGCCGTGTGATGGCAAGCACAGTAGAGACATGAAGAGGTTCCCTCATCCTGTGCTCTGTGGTCCCAAACTCCACGTGAAAGCAATAAACTGGGGAAGTGTGACCCTGATGGCCTTAAATGCTTCCAATTTGTCTAATATAGTGGTAGGATCATATTGCTAGTACAAGGCCATGGGGAAGGAAATGAAGACAGCTACAGTTGTGTGATGAGTCCAAACCTTGTCTGGCTAACAGAGGCAGATGGTAGCTACAGAGAGATGAGGGAAAGCCTGAATTCTTCTTCCATCTGTGCTTAGTACCTTTGTGAAATCACCTGAGAAGTCAAATGAGAGATTGTTCGCTGCATGGCTGATAGAAAGCATCCTAATAGAAAGTGAAGGCATGACTATGATCTTTGCAGATGCCCACAGTCTCACTCTAGAAGATCCTTCAGAAAAGTTCTGATGGGTCAGAATGGTATCTTTCTTACAGGAGATGCACTTTTTCACCTCAGAGAGTGCTTTGCTTTCTAACCTCAGCAATGTGTCTTCCACCAGCCTCAGCTAAACCAAACAGTTCTTTGGTTCTTTTGCAAGTGCCTATCTGCAGAGCACCTGTAAGTGTCAGGACACAACCTAGGAATATCAAAACTTCACAATTTCACACTTCTTGGTACTTGGCTTCTCAATTTGGGTCTTTTCTACAGAGAGACTTAATTGCCAGACTATGGACCTGGCATGTTTAAACCTCTGATCTGCCTTGTTTAAAAAACGAGATCATTTATATCTTTCTCTGTGAAGGAGAGAGTGCTGCAAAAAGTATAAATAGCCAAGTCTCAATTCCAGATGCTCCCTGTGTCTGCTTGTGCGCTGCTACCGCTTTACAAACTTCTCTCTCCCTGTCTGGAAATAAATAACTAACCAGACAACCCAACAGCTCAGATGTAAGGGCTCAAGCATGAGCAGTGTTTGGCAGCAGAGGAAAAACATACAGACTCATTCATAGAGATGCTGTGTGGAACCGCTGAGGAAGAGCCTGTGGGTGTATGATGAATGCTTATTAATTAAGCCATTCTGGGTATGTTGATTATCATTTCAGGGAGATGTGGAACATCCTGCAAATACTTACATAAACGTCTGATTCCTGGGGCACACGCGTGAGTGCGTGTGTGTGTGTGGGTGTGGGTGTGTGTGTGTGTGTGTGTGTGTATGGGAGGGAAGGGGAAGCAGCCTGAAAAGTATTTTGAGAGTAAGAATACAGAGGTGCTGTTGCATCTGTGACTTTGTTCTGGTTTTTAATCCAGCAGGGAGGAACCACAGGAATTTGTACACTTATAATCCCATTTTCTGCCTCCTTCAGCCAGAGTGAACAACTCATTAGCATTAAGGTTTTACTCTTTTGTTTCATCCAAGTACTAATGCAGAGAGAAGCCAAGTAGACTTCGGAGCCCCTTGCTGAGCATCTCTTGTACTTTCTGCTGTGACAGCACTGCTGCAGGAACAAACTATTTTCTCAGGTCACTATCCAGGCCCTAATGTAGCCCACGGACTCCTTGGCTTAGGATTTTACAACACAACATTTAGGAGTATGGCTGCTGCAAAAGAGATTTGAATCTGGAGCAGAGGTATTTGGTTCTGGGATTTTGTGGGGACATATCAGTTAGTTAGACTATTAGAGCCTTGGTTTAGTACCTAAAAAGTTTGGAAAATGTCAAACTGTAGAAACAGAAAACAAGGGAGTGGAAATGGGTATATTTGATAAGGATCTGTTTTACTTCAGGGTGGGAAGCACCACAAATCCAGTTGCTCTTGTTTTGTGCAAGGTGGGGATGATGCAATTGATCCTCTGAGATCACACCTGGCTCAGATCTTCTGGGCCATTTCATAGAAACACAGAATCACAGAACAGTAGGGGTTGGAGGTAATGTCTAGAGATCATTCAGTCCAACTCCTTGCTAAAACAGGTTCATCTCGATCAGGTTACTCAGGAACGTGTCCAGGTGAGTTTTGAAAATCTCCAGAGAAAGAGAATCCACATCGTCCCTGGCCAACCTGTGCCAGGGCTCCCTCACCCGAATAGGAAAGAAACTTTTCCTTATGTTTAAGTTGGACTTTTTGTGTTCCAGCTTATGTCCATTGCCCCTTGTCCTGTCACTGAACACTACAGAAAAAATTGTCTCCCCATCCTCCTGACATCCACCCTTTAGCTTCTTCTAAGTGCTGATGAGATCGCCTCTCAGTCTTCTCTTCTCCAGGCCAAACAGCTCCAGGTCCCACGGCTTTTCCTCATAAGAGTGATGTCTCAGTGCCGTGATCGTCTCTGTAGTCCTAATTTCATATACCAGAGTAACAATGGCACTACTTATCTCTTCCTTCACACTTCACAGCAGGCTCCTGACTCTGTCAGGCACTGCAGTCAGGGCATCCAAAATCCAACAGGCTTCTACGCTGTTTTGCTGAAGCTCTGAGCTCTCCCTCTATCCTAGCACAACATTAGTGTTGAGGCAAGGAGAAAGCTAATTGCCTCCAGGCAATTTTTTGTCAGCCTGCATGATTCTATGACCTTGCAGATTATGAAGACAGGCAGAGAGACAGGCATGAAGTGTGTGTGTGTGACAGGGCTGGTGGGCAGCAACTCCAGACAGTGCTCTCTGCTTAATTGGTTTCCTTCCTTTCTCACTGTATTAATCACCTTCCTGTGTGTGCCACTCAGGGCTCATTTCAAGTCATTTTGTGTGCCTGGTGAGAGGGACAGGGAGCAGCCTCTGAGTGGTTCACTTCCCAGCAGCCTCTGGTCAGAATCATCTCCCTGGCTCCATAGTAGTGTTCTTTCCACCCAGTCCCTCTTTGATGCTCTCTAATGGAGGAGGAGGTGAGCATGAAATGGACTGCTAAAACCTATGAATATTTCAGAGGAAAAAAAAAGTCAAGGGACTCCATTAAATCCTCTTCAGTCTCTGCAAATGGAGCTGGGAGTGGGTGCGCTGGTTAATGAGAAACTCCAGCAGCATTCAGGCCATGTCATGAATGCACCTAGCAACTTCCAGGACAGTGTGACCTCATGATGCTTTCCAAAGCATCCCTTTTGCACCTTCCTCACAGAGACATCCACAGCACTGCTGCCATTCTCTTCTTCCTCAGACAAGCCCCAGTGAGTCTGCCATCAGCCACATCTTCTGCTGTTACAGTGTGTCCCTACATACCTACACACCCAATATTCACCACCCAGCTTACCCCAGTTGTCCTCAGAGATACCTCTTCCCACTGTCACACTTGTAGCATGCCCAACTCCCCCTGAGCTGCCCTGAAACCCTTTGGCTGGCTTTTAACCCAATATTCTCCTATAGCAGCCCATCACTTACCAGAACACTGTTTACCAGCACCCCTCCCAGATTATCTGCCATGTTCCTCCAGCCCTTTACCAAGCTCCCACCCTCATCACATTCTCCTCGAGGCAGCTTTTACACACATGCGCGCACGCACACACACCCCCCCAACAGCAAAAAGCTCGAGTGGCGGCAGCTTTCAGAACAACAGCCAGACAGAGCCTGACAGCCCCATATGTTTCAACAGAGACAGTTCCTCCCTCTAATGGGCCCAGAGGAGCACAGCTTTCAAAGGATTCAGCATGGAAGTGACAGACTGGAAAGCCTTATTAATGGGCTCTCCACCAGCGAGGGGCTGGGAAGCAGAGAGTGCCAACAGCCCTCCCCAGCCCCCCTACTGAAACCACCAGCCTCCCGCTGAAGCCCACGCATCGGTGCTCCTTGGTGGCAAGTGAGCCTTCTTCGCCCTCCCCTCAGATGTAAGGCATGGTGGTAGTGCCCATGGTGCCTTCAACCTTTTCCTTGGGACCATGTAGCCTGAAAGGTCTTTGAGGCCTACATGCTCTGCACTGTGCTCTGCTCCTCCAGCCCAGACTCCCAGACATGCCCTGTGGGGTGTCTGGCACCAGGCTTGGCTGTCATGAGGGGTGAGGAGTCTGGGGGCAGCAACCCATGGCTGTAGGTCTTCTCACTCGCTTGCTACTGAGAAGTAGTGGGGTTGGGAAGTTCAAGCACCCATGTTCAGAAACTGCTTACCCCTTTGCCAAGTTCAGGCATTCAACCAGGAACTGTCTTTTAGTCTTTAAGAGAAGGATTCTAGAGAAGGTGAAGGCTGCTCCTCATGAACGTCTTCTCTCTGGCTTTGATGCTCCACATCCAAAGAAATGTTGGTCCTTCATGTTCAAAGCCACCAGCACCTCCCCTGTTAGACAGCATCACTCCCTTAGGCCACCAGCACAGAATCACAGAATCACAGAATCTTAAGGGCTGGAAGTAATATCTAGAGGTCATCTAGTCCAACCCCACTGCCAAAGTAGATATACCTAGATCAGGTCACACAAGAACGCATCGAAGCGGGTTTTGAAAACCTCCAGAGGAGACTCCACACCCTCCCTGGACAGTCTGTGCCAGGACTTCCCCACCTGAACAGTGAAATAGTTTTTGCTTATGTTTAAATGAAACTTTTTGTGTTCCAACTTCTTTCCATTACCCTTTGTCCTGTCAGTTTCTTAGCTTTTGCTATGTTGTTCCTAAATCACTTGATTCTGCCTCAGATTGAAAGAGATCAAAGAAAGAAAGCCTCAGACCCTGGGTAAACATAAAGAAGAAGACTGTCTCACAGCATCCACAGTGGAATCATCTCTGCACTTAAACATGAGCTGCTACACAGACAGAGGTTAAATAAGGCTCATTGAAACTTAAACTACAGACCTATTGACAGTATGTAGATAAGTGGCCAAGGAAAATTGAACCTTCTTCAGACCTCTCCTTCAACAACAGAAACTCTGGGTCAGGGTCCTGAGGACAATCACAAAACCCTTCAGAAGATGGTTGTCTTAAGACAAAAAAAAAGAGCAAAACCATGGTAGAGACCTCACCATCAATTTTCTGTTCACCTCAATTAACCCTTCCTTATTATCTAGGCAGCGATGATGTGTACCACACTTCCTTTCTCCTACTGCAGATAATGAGTCTTATTTCTCTCTTGGCTTAGCATACATCCACTGCTCCCAAAGTGCTAATTGCATTTTACTCATATCTTGCTTAATCAACTTCCATAATTAAATAAAACATGAAGCAGTGCCTTTTGACCTGCACCCAGCTTGTAGTTTACGTTGTAGGCTGGAGCATTTACAGAACCTGAAGCAACCCAAGACTATTTCTGCAGCTGTGGTAGTCCATCTTGTACAAGTTACCACCCCTCTGCAAACCCTGGCTCTTAGTCACAGAGTCAGACAAGAGAAATGCTCCTCCAAGAGAAATGGTCTTTTACTTTCTTGCCTCTCTTATTATTCAGATTGGATGCCAGCTCCGCATACAATGGTAAAACAGGGCAAAGTGTAGCAGATTAGGACACTTAAGTATCTGTTACAGGAAATTGCATGTTATCTGCTGGGTAAAGGATAGCAAACTTGAGCCAGCAATGTGCCCTTGTGGCCAAGAAGGCCAGTGGCATTCTGGGGTGTATTAGAAGGACTGTGGTTAGCAGTTCGAGAGAGGTTCTCCTCCCTCTCTACTCTGCCCTCGTGAGACCACATCTGGAATATTGTGTCCAGTTCTGGGCCCCTCAGTTCAAGAAGGACAGGGAGCTGCTGGAGAGAGTTCAGCACAGGGCCACAAAGATGATGGAGTGGAGCATCTCCCTTACGATGAAAAGCCAAGGGAACTGGGGCTCTTTAGCTTGGAGGAGACTGAGGAGTGATCTCATTAATGATTACAAATATCTAAAGGGCAGGTGTCAGGAGGATGGAGCCAGGCTGTGATCAGTGATGTCCAATGATAGGACAACGGGCAATGGGTATAATCTGGAACACAAGAGGTTCCAAAGAAATACAAGGAAGAATTTCTTCACTGTGAGGGTGATGGGGCACTGGAACAGGCTGCCCAGATGGGTTGTGGAGTCTCCTTCTCTGGAGACATTCAAAACCAACCTGGACGAGCTGCTATGTGACCTGCTCTAGGTGGTCCTGCTCTGGCAAGGGGATTGGACTAGATAATCTTTCGAAGTCCTTTCCAACCCTTGAGATTCTGTGATTCTGTGACTTAAAAATTTGTGCAACTGTATGAGAAACATTGACATTTGCTGGTGACCTCAGTAGAGCGATGAAGGTGGCAAGTCTGTCGTGAAGCTTTTGGCATTGTTAAAACCCAGGAAAGCCTGAGGCTTCTGTTGCAGTTTCCTCAAGAAGAGGAGATCTCTCCCAGTCCAATATGGGCTAAGATGGGACACTGCCATTGCAATTAGGAACAGATCACATGTCTCAGAGAAGCCAGGAAAAGGCTGCTGGTGCAGCCCATGAATGTAAGCAGCAATCTGAAGGAAGTTCACACGGGCAAAGAGGTAATGGGGGGCAAATACTCAAGGTGAGTCATAGTTCATTTTGTATGATTCAGACAGAAAGCTTTTTCCAGCTCATGGTGGCAAGACTGTGACGCTGGACATCACATGCAAGACACTTTGTATGCCTGGCTAGAAAGTCTCTGGTAGAGATTTACATTAGGCTGTTTCAGCTGACACACATGTCACGGGGCAATCATTCAGTCTGCTGCCCTCCTCCTCTGCTGTGTCAATGATCAAAAGACTGCAAGGCAGCCTTGCTTCCCCAAAACTACCTTTATGTGGAGGGAACTATCCCTTTTACATATGTTTTTCCTCACTGAAGCAAAACCAATCTGTCAGGGTTGAGCTCTGTAATCTATCGATGTGGCTAATTGAAACCACTTGATTTTGAATGCTAAATATTTGTTTGCACACAAGCTGGAGCCCACGCCTTTTTTGGAGAAGCCACGGGGCAACTGATGATTACATGTGAGAATACAGACATCTAATTGTGTCATTTTCATTTGTAAATTGGCACTTTGTCCAGAACCCATGTGAGGTGCTGAGGTCTGCTCTGTTTCCCAGGCAGCTCCTTGGAGCCTCATCAGGAATTTTCCTGGGCCCTTGCTAAGCCAGCTGCTGTTTTTCAGAAATGAGTAGCAAGTGATTTCTAAAGAGTGGTTGCAAAGCTTCCTGGGATGAATAGATGTGATAAAAATGCTTGATTTCAGCTCTGCTCTTGAGCTGCTGACAGATACAACACTGCATCAAGTCAACAGCCTAGCACAGCCTGGGCAGCAATTGCTGCTCTGTTCATACTTCATCACACTTGGCACAAAGTTGATACTGGAGGAAATAATTTGGTGGGATTTCTTTAGCCACTGAAATATACACTGTTATCTGAAAAGCTTCTGGAGTTGCACAGTGAACTGCTGAAGCTTTAAATCCAGTGAGGAATCTGATTTACCTTTGGTGAGTTGATATGTCTTTAGTTACCCTTGCACAAGGCTGACAAATGGTCAAAAAAATATAAATCATTCCATTGTGTACTCACTTTTCCTCAAACACAGACTGTTTTACTCATGGTCACCCACACCACCATTTCTACACCCAAGCAGATTCCCTTACTTGGAACATTCCAGGCCCAGCATTTTTGCTGTGGATGTTTTGCGGATACCTGGTGCTGAAGGACAGCTTTCCTTGGTTTAGCCTTCCCTGAGTCAAGAGCAATATCTCTTTCTTACTATACAAATACCTCATACTTTTGCCCAGGGAGGCTACATCTTGCATCAGGCCCATATTTTCTACCTCTATAGATATTTAACAACTGTAAAAACGTACCAGGCCTTTTACTTCATCCTTTCATTTTAACACAGCTTTTTACCTAGACAGAATCAGTAGGAAAGTACTTCTTTCTGCAGTAATAGGACTTGTAAGTGGAAAGCATTTCTTTTCACAGTAATAGGGCTCTACTGAGGAGGTCAAGGGAGAGCAGAATGAAATTTTTCATAGAAGCATTGAAAACCTACGTGAGGGAAAAAATTCTATTCTGGGAGCAAATAATTGCACACAACTACACGTATCTATAAGTGAGAGACTTTATTGGAACCAATTTTTCAAATACAGACATCTGTATTATTCTCACTTCTTGGGAATGTTTTCTGCTCATTTTTGAAGCTTGCAACCTTAGGACAATATTCAGGACATATGTGTACATTAGATCTCTGCAGATGGACACATTCATAATGCACAAGTACAATGAGTGAGAGACTCTTTCCAGATCCTCACACAAGAGCATTGGAAATGGGCCACTCTAATCGTTAAGTTCTGCTCTTATTATCTTCCAGACATGTCACAGTTCTTGATATTCTCTAGGCTGTAGCCGCCTTCTTCAGGCCCTGATTTACTACTGTGTTACTTCAGCTGTATGCCAGTGTAACTCCTCAAAATAGGGCTTAGGTGATGCACAGGGATGTGTTTTGTTCATTGGGAACAGGCATGAGCAGAAAAACCAAGCTGTTGGATGAACAGTTCACCTAGGATTTTTCTTTCGTGAGAGTAGTCTAGGTCTTAGGCTGGGAATTTTTTTGGGGGAAGTGACCAGTGGTTCTGGTGTGTCATATATGACTCTTGATGTTCAGAGTACACAGGGGACCTGTGGATAGGGCCACAGTGAGGTGTCTCTCAAGTTGGGCACTGCAGACACGAGCCACTAGGGTCACTAGCCTGTTCTGCAAATCTGGACCTTCACCTCTTCTTCCAAGTATTGCTCAACAGAGGAATGTAGTAATAAAGCATTGTAAGTAAGAATGCAGGCTCGCACATGACCTGAGATCAACACCCTGAAAAAATGGATAGAGGGTAGTGCTTTCAGGACCACCTAAATGACTCATGATCTTCAGTTCCATATTGGAAACTGACTGGAGAATTTTAAGCCTGAGACCCCAAATTTGCTGCAGAGAGGAGTCTGGACATCCTTCAGCTTCTGGGCTTCAGGAGCTAACATCACTTTGAAAGCCAGCGAAATGTGTGCTCTCAAGCACCCAGGTCACTTAGGTTATTCTGAAAACTGTACCCTATATACATATGGGTAGATAAGGGGCAGACTTTCACAGGCACAAGTGGCAGTTAGACATATAACTCCCATTGATTTTTTTTCCCCCTCGGGGACCTGGAAAATTCCCCCCCCCGAGGAGATGAATCCTCCTCTCGCATTATTTTCACACCAGATTAACACCACTGGTTCCAGTGGAGTGACTCCTGAGTTACCCCAGTGTGAGCGAGAGGAGAACCAGTCCTGAGGTGCTCTAAACATCCAGTGAAAGTGCTAATGTGGCAATGAGGAAAAGCAGGGAATCTGAGCACAGGCCTGGAAAAGGACCCCCATCATCATCATCCCCCACGTCGCTGAGGTGCAGGTGACCACCAAACAGACTTATCAGCCAAGAGGGGCCACAGAACATTCATTCAGACTCTTCCCTCTACCTCTGCAAACCACAGCCATTCTGTTTCCATCCTAAGACACCTAGGACAAACGCCAGACCTTCAGTACAAAAAGACTCACGTGCTAGTTTGTCATTTAGAGACCTCAGAAAAAATACAAAAAAACCCCAAAAAAAAAGCAATAACTTCTGTGGGGAGTCTAGTAGCAATTCCTTCTTTCCTTTCCTCTTCTTTCTTTCTAAACCCCTTTTCTTCTGCTCATTGCCATTTCATTCATTTAGAGTAATGTGTTCCCCAAGCAACAGTGTTTATGTTGTCACCATAGGCGAGTTCCTTCTAGCTAAGGCCTCTCATGGGGCTGCATTAGGGTTTAGGTTTGGAAAACACTGGGTCTGAAGGGATCCCAGCAGGATGCCCTTCCCCTCCCTTTGGAATGCAGCTCACGGTGGAGCTTCTTGGCTGATGCAACAAGCCAAGAGTTGTGAGGTTTTATATGCTATCAATGCAGACAGTCTGTGGATGCTGCAAGCTTTGCAAAGCAGACCAAATTAAACCAAATCATCTACTGCATTGACGGGAGGGGTGTTAGGTTGGGATTTTCTATACTTTTCTGAGGCTTAGCCTAGATGAGGTGAAATGTCAAGAGCTGGCCTACAGCTGGTATGGCCATTCAGCATAGATGTGGATTGCTAGTATAATTTCATGCAGAAGCATGGAAAAAGCCCCTCCTCGACTCTGAATTTCCACACTACTGTACATAAGGCCAAGCAACGTATTCCTAGTGTGAGCCTTTCTGATGTGCCCTTCCGTCTCCATACATAAAGTAACAACCACAGACATCTCCAGGCAAAGCTATATCTTCTCCAGGCAGAGAGGATTAGAGATATACTCCCCGGGGAATTTGTGATGGCTGTTGCATCAGGAGCAGAGGAAAAGCTCCAATTAGTCTGCTGGGTACTCTTTTGCTCTACTCTTTATTTCTGGGACCTCCTGCCTCTTGTGCTGCTCTCAGTTCACTTTATATCCTGCTAGAAAAATTGTTCCTCAAACACCCCTGTTCTCCTTCCAGTTTCCGTCCCAAGCTACATCCTTTATACTGTTTCCTTTTAGCATTTCAAAATCTGTCTGAAGAGGCAACTCAAGGAAATTCAGCTGCTTTTCTCTGCTTTCTTCCTGCACCCTGAAGACAGCCCAGCTTCCTATACAAATCTTGTGTATTACACATTAAGCCACTGCCTGCTCAAGGCAGGGTTTGTCTGTGTACTCTCTCACGCTCTCTTTGCCCTGACTCTCTGGCAGAATCAGGACATGGTACAATAAGATAGGGGAGTGCTTGGTTACAGCAAATAATTTTGAACTGGAACCACAGAGAGGAATCAGTATTTAAATTATTTAGGTTTGCAGTTGGTAACTACATACTCCTTTGTGGGGGAAAAAAACCAAAACACAAATCCCAACCCTTTGTTCTCTAAGCAACACGGCAAAGTATATTCTTACGAATGGTGACAAAACACGCGCAATGTCTCAACCATCAGCCAAGGGGGAGGCAATATGCGAAATACAAAGATAAAACATCCCTGGGGAGAGAAAAATGTTTTCTGAGGAGGGAGGAAGGCCTACATTCAGGAAGACGTGAGAGGCAGTTTTCTTTTCCTTTATAGAGTTAAAAATAGCAACAGTAAAGTGGAGACAAGATGAAAAATTTGGGATCCGGAGTCGGAAGAGTGGGGAGACCATGTGTTCCTTGCAGAAACAGGCAAGACAGTCCTTAAGAAAACTCTTGTAAACAGTCATGACAGTAGATGAGGCTAAACAAAAGCCATGTTCTCTCCTTCCTGCCTCCTCCCAAACACCTCTCCCACAAGTCCTGAGAGCCGAACCTCAGTTCTCTCAACTCGGTGCTAGAGACACGGGGCGTGTGCAACATCTGAGCTGAGCTGGGCATCTCAGTTGCTAGTAACAGCAAACATCCTCTACTCCCCACCCCGTGTCCGTCAGAGCACTCTCCCTCCCCAAACACCATCCACCTTCCTGCCACGTAAGCGGCAGAAACAGGCAGAGTGGTGAGACCTGACATACGGTCCAAGCAATGCCTGATATCCGCGCTACATTTGCTGAATTGAGGTCAGGCTGGAAGGTGTCTCAGTGTTTACCACCCATCATGACATGGGAATATTAGCATATATATCGTTTATGAAGTATGACACAATACCTATCTGTCAGTCAGCCCATCTTTCTATCTATTTAGTCTGCCTAGTCTACTTTATCTAGCTACGTTTCGCTATCTCTATCAATCATCTATTGCTCCATATTATCTAATTTCTTCCTGTCTCTCTCTCATCTTTTTCACTCTAATCTTTCTTACTCTAGCTATACTCCCCTCTCTCTCCCTATCATCCATCTATCCACTCGAAAGTCTTTCCCTCCCCTCCTCTCTCTAATCCCTGTTTTTAAAAATCTCTGTCCAATCTCTCTCTCACTCTCTCTTTCCCTCTCTTTTTTAAATCCTCCAACTTTCTCTCTCTTATTTCTGCAAAATGCCAGGAAGCACACAGAAATTAATTCCAATACGTTTTGATGGCACTTCTGGTGAGCGGTCTATGTTCAAACCGATCATCTCTGAGGAGACCATCTTTTCTCCCTATTTCCAACAAAGAGATGGAGGAGAACAAAGGAGTATGGCAGGGAGGGTCAGTTAGCTCTTTGAAGGCCATGGGGCTGCCACTCCGTGCATGGGATGTTTGGGACTGTCAGCAGATACATCTTTTTGGTGTTACTGCTGTGAGGTGAATTTAATTGTGTGCCTGCAGCATCCTGCAGCAATCCTGCAGGGTACTCCTCTGGCCATCACTGATAGTGCACGAGATGGTGGGAAAGCATGGGATAATAATCAGGGCAGTGAAAGAGCAATAACTGCACCTTTATGAAAGCTCAGTTATTACTGAATATATTTTAACTGTTCACTCTTGCAGCTCATAAACAGAGCGGCGGACCCTGAGGACTGTTAAGGCCCAAGGCCAAGTGTCTGTCTGTCCTCCACTGGGCAGGGCTGGGCTGCACCACAGAACATCCTGCGCTCTGTGGAAAGGGGCGGAGGAGACGGGCAAGGTGGTGCTCTGTCCACAGCACCAAGCCTGTGCCATGCTTTTGGTTTGCTATAAACAACAGCTAAAGGCCCTGGCCCTCGTTAGAGCTGGCTGGTTGAACCATCCTGGGTTTTACTAAGGAGTAGGAATTAGGTATTTCTCAGAGCACTGTTGACTGACTTTTACACTACCAGACCTTGTCCTGCCCTGTTTATTCAATGCATTGGCCCAATTTATTTTGCCAAACAGAGCATTTTTTGAGAGACATACTATGCTACCCAACAACTTCTCCGACTCCAGCCCAATGGGGTGAGCAGCACCCTACTACTGGAGGGAGCTTAGGCCCCAGGACTCTATCCCCTCACAGGCCCTGGTGCATCCCTCAGCAGAGGTCAGACCTTCAGCATGGACTAAAGCCAGTCCCTCTGCTGACTCATCCCTCCAAGGCCACCACACTTCCCCAAACTGGGGCCTAGAGGTTTCCTAGAGGGCCGCTTATTTTTTTCTTTCCTGAAACCGGTTTTACCACTTTCATTTTTTATGTTATCCAGTGCTAACACCTCACTCAAAAAATCCAAGCCTGCTTCCCTTAAAAACCCCCTCAGCAGTGGCAGGGAGAGTGATCGGTCAGTCAGTGACTGGTGGCCGAGGAGCACAGAGGGGCCACGCAAGCAGCGGCCCACCAAAGACCGCAGGTCAGCAGGGTGTACAGCAGCATAGAAATGCGACACGGTGGTATTAATGATCATTATTCTCATTTATTATAATTATTGTTCAGTTTGAAAAAGGAGCCTGGAGCCAAGCATTACGCTAATTGGCACATTTTTTTGTTGTTGTTGTTCTAGTTCTGAAAACTGGGGTTTAGTATTACTCTTTGTTCTTTTTTGTTGTTGTTGTTGGGTTTGATCTCTCTTTTTTTTTTTATTTGGTTTTTTGTCTTTCGTTCATTCCATCGCATTGAAAAAGGAAGAAAAGAAAATTACTTTTTGGTTTGGTTTTTGTGTTTTTGTTTTTCCTCTTTTAACTCACTCGGTAAGTCTGGACTCCTCGGATGAACGTAACATTGCACACACACACACATTTGGAGAAGAGAGGAGAGAGGAGGGGGGGAGAGAGAGAGAGAGCGTGCTCGCGGTGGGCAGACAGACACACGCACGCGCCAGGTCAAAGAACTCTGATACAGTGCAAGAATTTTCCCAAAAATGATTGGATCATCGTTACCAAAAAACTCGCCATAACAACACCAAGAAACAAAGAAATGTTTAAGCCACACTGTTTGACTGGGATTTTTCCTGCTTTTTTTTTTTCCTTTTTTTTTTTTCTTTAAATGTTTGCCACACAGAGAGAAAAAGGGTTTAGTTGGGAATGGGAGAGGGATGGACAGGCTCACAGATGTGAGCAGGAAGTGGGGAGATCGAGATTGGGGTGGGAAGGAAGGATAGAGGATAGGGGGAGGGAGGGAGGGGCAATGGGGAGTCATTTCTTAATGTTCAGGCATTTTCTTGGTCCGCCTTGCTCTCTTCTTCTTTCACCTCTTCCTGCTGGGCACTTTCAGTAGGTTTGGTTTCTTCTACAGCATCTAGTGGGGAAAGAGATGGTCCAGGGTTAGTCAGCCACCATCTAGAGCATCATGCATTTGCACACAGCCATGATATGATGGACTGCATGGCTCCAGGCTTCTCACACCCCAAAGTGACTCAGGTCTCAAAGGCCCTGGCGTTTCTGCAGCATAGAAAGAATGTGCCAGAATTCAGCCCAGTAGGCAAGTGTGTAGCTCACACAAAACACCTCTGGGCATGCCAGAAACATGGCAACAGAAGGAGCTGCCCAGATCATGCTGATATGTCAGGCAACCACCATTCATTTCATCAGGTGCACTGATTAGGCTCTTGGCTTACCAGCTAGCCCACATACCCTGTTACTGAACCCACTGACCAACCACTGTTGAATTGTTTCTCCCTAATTACCGCTATAGACCCTCCCAGCCAAGACTTAACGAAGTCACAAAGAGAAAACTCTACGTGCACTAGAAGACTGTAAGACTCAGAGGGAAAAATTATAACCTGTAACTCAGACTTCTCTTTAAATGAACAGAGATCTACAGAAATGTCTCTAGCCTTCAAGAACAGGAACCTTCATCAGGAGGCTGTCATGTCTCTCCAGTTTTCTGGGCTGTTCTTTGGAAGGCAAAGCTGCCCCGGGGGGTAGCAACAAGTGTAACTTGAGTCTGGGCCTGCCTGTCAATCAGACACCTTGATCTGGCTCACTGTTCACACGAGAAGTTAAAATGAATGCTACAAGCAATCCCGTCACAATGAACTAAGAGGATCAGAACGGAGGGGAAGGCAGAGGCAGCCAGCAGGGAAAAGGCAAGGAAAAGGAACACCCCTGAAGATGGAGTAATCTTACTACTGGCTTCATCCAGCCCAAGACACCCCACCCCCTTTGTTTTCAGCAGGATGGGTTTAATTGCCTCTGAGTTCCTGCTGACCAGCTCTCATCATCTTTACATCAGGGTATGCTAACACGTTCCCAGGCTTCTTTCAGAAATCCTGGTAAGATCTGTGCACCTTGTGGATCAATGTTTACGGGAGCAGGGGATGGCTAACCCAGGGCTGTAAGGCTAAATAATGCACAAAGGTCTTAGTGCACTGTAGTGACTGGTCTACTCTATCACCATGTCACCCGTTGCTGGCAGACTCCTCCTCACACACACACACAAACAGAGACCATGGAAATGCCAAGCAAGAAGTATCATTCCAGACATGAGATCAAGAACAGGGAAAAGAAACAAGTGCTGAAGAGCTGGGTGGTGTGGGACAGACTACAAGATTGGTAGATCACATACCTCAGTGCTAGCACACAATATACCTCCATAGTGCCACTGTATCTCCCATCGTCATTCAGAGAGGTCTGTGGGGTCCCTGGACAGTTCCTGTCTTCTCTGATGGACTATCAGATTTACATTACAACAGCAAATAAAATGGTCCAGGGACTACACTCTGGCCCCAAGAGGCTAGTTGGCACCACACAGCTCATGTCCCCATGGCTAAACTCTCTCAGTCTCCAGAACAGAGTGTCTGTGTCTGGGAGCTCTCTGAGGCAAAGCTAGTTGTATTCAAAAATCACACCATGGCCTATGCTGTCAAGCTGGACAAATATGAATATTCATATGCCAATGTTTAGTTTCTGAGGATTTGCATCCTTACACCGGTGTTTAATATTAGTGAGAATGAAAATCTGGATCTGAAATTTTCCTTACTGACACCATTTATCCATTTTGGCCTGGTCCATTGGATGCCATCAGATGGCAGACTTGTATTTGCTTCCAGCACTGTCAGTAGTTGCTTCATTCCTGCTCTCCCCCTCAGCTCTTTAGTCTAGATTTTAAATAGATTCCTAGGCACCGCTTCCATATGGATCACCTTTAAGATGTGTGTAACTTCCTATCTTGAATCATCTTCATTAAAGGCTTTGCTTCTGAATCTTCAAATACTTTTTGTCTTAGTAAACTCTAACTGTTGATTTTCCAAAAGGAAAGAGTCTGTGGGAACATTCCCATGTCCTGAGCCCCTGCACGTGCAAATCCTCTGACAGCAGAAACATCTGTGGACTTTCTTTCCCTCGACACTAAACAGCTAAACGTAATGCAACTGAAGGGCTCCTTCTATATATGGTACATCTACCACCATGAACCAAAGACAAAATAAGCTACTGATTAAAATAGGATGTATCATTGTAAGGCAAAGCAGGCCAGCTTGCCCTAGTTTTGTTAATTTTCCTGAATGACTTGATCACTCTCCACTCTCCACTGGGGAGGGAGGGGAGCCCTTTTAATCCTGTTCTTCTCCAAAGCACTCATAGTAGGAGACACATTGAATTATGGAGCCGAGAGTAGAATCCTAATACATGATTACATACCTCTAAATTTGAGCCAAAAGGCTATTGTTAGCCAGCAGCAAAGTGTGCTTTTCTGTAAATTTCTGGGTTTTCCACACATAAATGCAAGATGAGCGAAAAAGGAACAAAGGATAAGCAATGCAGCTACAAGAAAACACAAACCCCAGCAGTGTATTTACGTTTAAAACGTTCTGTGTCTTCCTACAGAAGACATGCACAGATTATAGCTGGCAGTCCCCACTCACAGACTCCTCATGACAGCACAACACCAAGGCCTGTAAGACAGCAAGCACAAGGACAGACACGAGGAGGTCCTGCATCATACCTGCTCTGATACTAAGTGCCTTGGCCAAGACATACGAACTGCTGAGTTGCACAGATCCCTCACCATTACAGAAAGTGGGGCCTAGTTCCTACAGTGGCTCTTGATGACTGTCCTAGCGAGATGGGCAGGAAATCTGGTTGCACACAAAGTAGGGGAGCTGTCAACCTGGGTGACATGGACTAGCTCACGACGTTTCCCTATGCCATTCTCACTCTTAGGATAAGCAGGCAAGTTGAAACACAGTTTCCTGCCACTTTTTGTTCTCTATTGGCTCACCACAGTGGCAAATCTTATTTCCAGAGAGTGTCTGTGGGGCCCAGAGATCCCTGTCTAGCAGAGGAATTGCACGGGGGTACCTCTCTGCACCCATTGCTCTTCTCTGGGGAGCAGTTAGTGATAAGACAGGTGACTCTCCACTGAAACAGCCCAGGGACTGCACTGATTTCTGCTGTGGGTGAAATAGTTTGGACTGACTCTGAGGTCATAAAGCAGCAGAAAGGATTTAAAGTAACTTCACCACTTATTCATATTTACAGAGAGGAATCGTGCAAGGCAAATGCTGGACACGTGACAAACTAGAGTTAATTTTCCTGACTGTGGATGTCCCAAATATAAACAAGAGGTCCACCTTTCCAAATAGGAATTATCACAGAAAATTCAGCCAGCCCCTCTCCCTCTTCCTTCTTGCATTGCTACACCCTGCTAAGCTATGTCTTATTTCCCAGCAGCTTTAGCAGCATTTCATTGATCTTTGGGATGAATGAAAAGCAGCAACCTGGTGTTATTATCCAGTCATGAACTTTAGTAAGAAACAAATCACAAAGGATATAAAAAAAAAAGCACAAATAATAAAGTTCAAGCTGTGGCACTGCTAAACCATGGCTGTGAAAAGAGGATTCTCTCTGTTCAATGGGAGCAATGCAGCACAACTCCGTTGACACTGGGGCAAATTAACAGCAGTTTCTGATTCACGAGGAGAGGTGACACGGTTTATCTGAGTCACCCTTCACCAGCTTGTTTGATGCAGACTGTTCCTGCAGTATGTGCTCTGGGGTTTTCTCCATCCTAGTTTTCAGTGTGCCAGTAAAGGAGGGCAACATATCCCTGGGGAGACTAGTAGATAGTTATCCTGGGGGTTTCATACATCACAGAGGACATTTCTTACATTGTTTTTTACCCAATACTAGTCTTGATTTCCCACCTCCATGAACTCTGGGCAGTCAGACTTGTTAGTTTGTGGTGGATACATAACGGTTATTTGCACTGCCTTCCTTAGCATTTTACATTCACTTTACACTTTGTTGGAATAGGTGTAAAAGGTGACAGAAAAACAGAGGAGAATTCGGGGCATTTAAGCAAAATTTTCTGTCCTCTGCTTGAGGAACAAAAGTATTTTTGTCCTGGGTAGCCAAATTTCCAGCACTGTGAGATTTCCTCCTGCGAGATCAGAGTCCCCTGTGTCCACTTGGAAATGAGAGGAAAAGCAGGTGGCACCGAGTTATTTCCTAAGATGGATCTGGACTGGGGCAGCACTGAGATTCATGCGAAGGGATCATGAAATGAGAAAGTTGAAGTGAGAGTGGGTGGACATCTCACCTAACTCCAGACATCTACACAGCAACATCTCCAGCTTATCTTCTCACCCTCTGCTCCCTTTCTAATCAATGGAGAAAAAAAAAAAAAAACCCAAACATGACATTTCTAGGACTCTACTAACCTGACCTATTTAGACATCTTCTTTAGGACAAAAGGAATTGCAGCTTGGGAACACCTACACCTTTAGCAAGCTAAGGTAAAGACATTCACGTTTGTTCTAGAGCATTCCAACCACAGGGCAAAAAAGAAGGGCTCAGGCTCAAAAAATGAGTGAAACTCATTTTGAAACTCACAAAAAAACACCTAGTTTGTGCTTGTAATCATCACCCTCACAATTGTCACCACTTGCCCTGCTCCTGTTTATTGAAGTCCTGTTCTAGATTCATCTATGAGATTTTTAGCTTGTTTTGCAGCTTTGCCTATTGTTTCAGTCTTTTGAAACCTATACTGCAGGCCAAATCACATTATAGGATAATTTTGCCAAAGATACAGGGATCTGTGGGCAGAGTTGCTATCAATCTCACGTCAATCTATCATCCTGGACCAGGCAGCCAAGTTGAGAAATCTTTTGGGCAGTACCAGGCAAACCTTAAAGATGTTACTGTGGAATTGCTTAAGTGATAGAGCTGGGTGGTGGGAAAGGCTGAAGTGTGTTTGCTTCCCTGAAAGGCCTGTGTTAGAGAAATGCTTCATACATGGAGCTCCAACTGGAAGAGAAATAATATCAAAGTGAACCAGAAATCCTTGTTGAAATCGAGTGTCACGGAGCTCCTATCCCTCAGCACTCCATTTATTTCTTGGAAAGGGTGAGAGTCATTCCTGTGAGCCCTACTGAGGAGCAAACACCTCAAACATGTGCAGGTCTGGTTGTTGTAAAGTTGAAGCAGGCACGCAAGCAGCAGTTTTACTGGATGGTGGTATTTCCAGCTGCCTTTGCCTATTCTGTACTCTAATGGCTGAGCGTGCAGGCTCCTCTCCAAGTCTCTCTGCTGCCCTACATTAGTGAAATTAGGTTGAGTGGATTTCCGGGTAAAACACTGTCTCTTGGGACCTGCCCAGCTCCTGCTTGACTTGCCAAGATTAATTAAATCAGAGCAGACATCAGCTTATGACCATAGCAGCAGCAACCTCTCTGCTGATCATTTCTTTTGTGGCTGGTGGCTTGGGTTTTGTTTTCCTTTTTGTTTCCGTTCCACTGCAGATCTTTAAATTACCACAGCTGATGCCAAGAGAAGAGAAACTGCACAAACACTCAGGCATTCTACTATAGATGCAGAGATTTTGCTTTTGCTGCTTTCCCACTGTTTGCATAATTATTGCTGATATTGATTGTGCAGCTAGAACTCTCCCATGCCTTCATGCTCAAGTATTGCCCAGATTTACTAAGCCGTTGCTCTTTCTCTAGCATTTGTCATAGCTCATTCCTTTCTCCCTCTGTCCTCTGCCAGCTACAGCTTGGTCAGAGATGGAACTGAAAACCTGTGCCTCATCTGATCTCCTCTTTGTTCCCAAATCTAGATATTCCTGTCCTGCTATAAGCAGACTTTGTTTGCCCCAGAGATAACTCTGTTTAGAGACATATTTTAGAGGGTAAGGAGCACTGGAAAGCCCCATTTAAAACCCCTGACCCAAGCCTCTCCTAGTTTTAATGACATTTGGATCCAGATTTGAATCCAGGCTTCACAGCTTGATTCATCTGTCCCAATCCATCTGTCCTTCTAGCCAGCCAGAAGCTGATTCCAGGCAGACGATGGTAGGTCTGAGACTGCTGAAATGACACACTTCAGGTTCAGAGCTGTTGCTTATGCAGTTCTCTTCCTGATCCAAGTTAGCCCATTGCAGTCAGCCCTACAATGTGTCATATGCAGTGCTAAAATCCTACGCCCTCCCCACTCACTGCTTCTGAAAACTGGCAGACTTGGGCCAGCCCATCAAAACAGTGAGAAATGAAAGAACTGAGTGTTTCAAGTGAGTGGCTGTTGTTGGGTGTTGTGAGTGACTGTTGTCCGTCAAGTGACTGACTTGCACAATTTCTTCCAATCCCCTGGTGAATCCCCCACTTAGTACAGACAGACCCAGGGTACCACCTGGTTCCTGGGAGCCCTGGGAGCCACTGTGGGCACATGGCACCTGGGAGATCTGCATACCCTTGGCAAACCTAACAACAATGTGGTGGGGTAGGATGACCCCGCTGCAAGCAGCAGGCAGGAGGTCCAGAGAAGTTGCTTGGTAACTACTGTAAAGAAGCAGGCAAAGAAGGCTGTTAAGATTAAATTTAAAAAAGTGAATATGGCCACAATACATTGTAGTTTGGGCCTCCTCTTCCTGGACTGCCTGGTCTTTCTTTCAGCACCATGTATACCAGCCTCTGTGGCTCTATCAGAGAGAAAAAAACAACTTCCAACACCATGGGTAATGACTTTAGTCCAAGTTTGGACAACTTTTCTCTTCTCCTGGTCCTGCTAAATCCTCAGAGGACAGCCAGCCCCAGTTCTGTGGCCCCAACTACCTTTGCACTTTCTCAGGTTGAAGAGCCAGTGGCTTAGGGATTTCCTCTCCTGCTCCTAGCCTTTCTTCCCCTAGCACCACCACAGAAATCCCACTCTGCATTGGCATCTATATGCAGTAGTTGGAAAGGCAGGGAGTGGTGGACTGGATGCTCAGGGTGCATGGTGGTGGGGAGGGGGTGCTGAGGGGAGTCAGGCTCATTCCAGCTCCATTGCAAAGCATCTTTCACAGTGTCTAGACACCAGCTGCCAGGTTGCTATGGAAACTCCCCAACTTTAGCTGATGGGAGGGAGCAGTGAGGTCTCCAGAGAAATGGGAGTGGTAGAAGATGAAGGTGGAGAGAGAAAAGGGAGTATGTTCCTTGTGAATGTAAGGTGTTAACCCTGTTACAGCTACATTTGCAAATATTTTTGCTTTCTGGAGGATGGGAAAGGAGTGTCTCTCCTTCCTTTCACTGCTGTTTCTTTCCCACACCCATGGATGCATCCAGGCCTGAAGGCTGAGACAAATGACATGCCTGCACCTGCTGGTCATTTATTCCTGCCTATTACCAGCACTTTTGGCCCAAATCTCCTGTGTACAGTACCTATAACTGGGCAATTGTAAACCAACTAGGGCTGGAAGAAGGCTATCAGAGCGGTTAGGTCTTCAGATACTAAAATCTCCTTTAACAATGCCTCTCTCCTGGCCACTGTCACTGTTACAAGCAAATGCAGCCCTGGGGAGGACAAGGTTCTCCTACCTGGCAGTAGTGTGATCTGTCAGGGTGCTTCTGGAGAGAAGCTTTGTTACTACATAAGTGGTGGTTGAGTAGGAGGCCGCATAGTACAGTGGCCAAAAGAGAAGTAAAAGAGCCTTCTTGGGATGAGAGTGCCTTGGAGGAAGATGTTTTGCACTGGTATTGAGCAAATGGCATCAAAGGTGCTGACTTTGACAGATTCCTATCAAGGCTCCCCAGTCTCTACAGTTGGGGAGCCTGCAGTGGAGACATGGGTAGTGACTTGTGCATGGTCTCCCCAGATATCAGATGGGGTCAGAGCTGATTTGATTCCCAATTAGTTGGTCAGCTGCCCTGCTGGAGGAGAAAGGCTCCCTACAGGAGAGATTCCAATCTATTGGCCTCTCCATCTCCACCGAAAAGAGTGAGACAGAGTCAAAGATGCCTCTGCAGGCACTCAGACCATAATTCTTCATTATCCACTGCTTGACTTTCCAGCAAGGTAGCATATTGGTCTTTTTACATACAATATCCAGATTGTAACAGAAATATAAGATAAAATGGGATATATAATATCCACATCATACATGTATGACGAACCCAGGCCTTGTGAACATCAAGAGCTGTCTCCGTTGTGACCTTCCCAAATTGCCACAGGCAGCCAGCAATGTATTTATCTGGTCTTTATCATCTCAACGATGAGTTGTCCCAGTGAAGAAAGCAAAGGCTCTTATCTGCATTTTAGAATGAGCAAAGTATGAAGAACCTGGCTTCCATCACACAAAAGCCTGTGGTGGTGTGCCCAGGAGGCTGAGTTGCCCTGGCTTTTCATTCTAGCATTTCAACCAGACACTCTGCACACAGCAACTCTTTCATGGGTGTGATGCCTTGGTCCTGTCATTTCTGAAATTCCACAAAGTCCTAATCTCAGATCATACTGGAGGTGCAGCATTCTTAGCAGTAGTCCCACAACAACCATCACAGAAAGGCAGATAGAAGGAAGGCATTCATTATTTCACCTGAGGAAAACCTAAGAATAAGTAACCCACAAGTCGATCTTTACTCTTGTCCTCCCCTGCCCATGTTGATTTCACATTGGTCCTGGAGACCAGAAAGGCTAATCTTTTTAATTCCTTAAATACCTTGTGATTCAAACAGCTTGAATATAGAGTTTTACTTGCTTCCAGCTGTGCAATGTAACAGTTGGCAGCTGCTCTTGGCATTTGTGTTGAAAAACAGGATGTCCTCATCTCGAACAACAGTATTCTTTTTCTGCCACTCCTCTTTTCCCCCCTTGCTGGATTAAGTTCTGAAGGATGATTTAGAAACAGAAGGCACATGAGAGGACAGAACAACAAGGTCTTAATAAGACATATCCATTTATTCTTTAGATTCTAGGATGTCTGCCCTGTTAGATCATCAGGAAGAAATCAGATGAAAGGTAAGAAGAACTGGAAATACCTCCAGTAGACCAGTCAAGTGAGCAAACAGCAGCTTTATTGAAGTGACTGATAGTGTTTCCTGTACAGCCAGGACATTTATAGCAAAGTAATTAATTCAGGGAGTGAAGCTTACAGCACTTTGGGGATGAAGGTTTGGATTTGGAGAGGCCTGGCAGATGTACAGAGAATAGCACAGCAAGAGACAGAAGTTTGACAGACAGATCAGATCCTCAGAGGTCTGCCCATCTTACAGTTCTGCTGATCAGCCTGGCAATTGTGGTAGGATCAGTAGGGGGATAAAAATGAACCCAAAACTGTAGCAGACTGCTGGCATTCGCGCACTGCTGATCCTGAAATAAAGAGGGTGAAGGAAAGGAAGGAAACATGCAGAGTGCTAGATCTCTGGACTCTCCACCTAAAGCTCTCTCACTTCATCACACGGGAATGGCTGTGAGGCTACTCTCCTCCCCTGCCCTGGAGAAACTGGGCAAGAAAAAAGAGGCCAGAGGAAGAAGTCTTCACAACTGCAGCAAGAAGGTCTAGAAATTCCTTTGGTGCTTCCAGAATTAATGCACTGCTCCTCCTCCTCATATTTCTCCTCCTTCAGCTGTCAGTGGCAGGAAAACAAATTGCTGCAGCCCTTACTACAAACCACACTCCTACCTCCCTTCCCCCAGCCTAAAAGACATGTGCCATTCATAAGCTGCCTGACTACTGGCCTCCATTATTAAAGCCTAAAAGGCTGATAAATTCAGGATTCATGGAGCCTGCAAGCCTCCAACAACCAGATTGCCATGGAAACCTGAGGCAGCCTCCATCTCCAGCAGAAATGATATTGATCTTGCTGAAGGCAGGGAATTACAATCACAGAGAGGATATAAAATGTCTCTTTTTTTTTTTTCCCCCTTTGCCATCCTCCCATTTTGTGTTTAAATGAAGGAGAAATTTCATTTAGAAATCGTTAGTTCGTTTCTGTCCATCATCATACACCAAAGCTGCGCAGATTGGATGCTAAAATGATTTAAGTGCCTGTTGGCAAGCCTTCCGCAGCCATCTTGTCGACAACTGCCCCTAGCAGTTGCAACAGCACCACCGGCTCTTTGCATTAATTACTAATATTTCCCATACACGCAGCTGAGAAGCACACAGACAGAATCCTAAGGTGTTTCGTGCAGAACGGGCACTGAAACACAGCTGCTGTTCTCTAGGAAGCAGTTCAGGCTTAATGCTGTACCCATTGAAGCTCCTGGGAACTTTGCTGTCCATTTCAATGAGAGCAGGTTATTGCACACAATATCACAGCCTGGATGTAGGAAGAGGCGTTTTGACCTACGAGCACTTGTGGGGAAACCACCACTTTGAAACAATGTGGAGTGGCATTGCTGGTGCAGAGTAGTCCTCCCTTCTGCCCCAAATCCCCTATCCGGGACTGCTTAATCACAGCCCTCCAGGGATGGAAAGAGCAGGAGTCACGGCACTTATCCTGCAAAACTGGGCAGACAGATGGATACTTTCCTTCCCCAGCTCATACTGCAAAGACCCTCCTTGGTCTGTCACCAGATCTCTTGGGTGCCCATGAGAAAGCCTAAGGGTTAGCAGGTGAAAGGCCACAGCTTGGCTTAAGATGGAAGATCAGTGTACATCTGCCTTTTTCACACCAAGAATCTCTGTGTCTAGAGGTGTAGTGATGCTTGGTCCTAAGTGCTCAGCCCTAGGAAGAAAGAAGGCACAGGGCTGCCCTGTGCCTGGCCCTGTCTGTCTTCAGTGAGTCGAGCTGCGTAGCAGAAAGGAAGGAGAGAGGGAGCTGCCTGGAAAGGCTTTCACAAACACTCTCTTTGCAGTGACAGTCTTTCATGTGAAAGTGGCAGCAGCTCACAGCAGTAATTCTGATTTTAATTCAAATATGAACTTTTTTTTGTTGTTCAATTGGGTTTTTATAAAAACAAAAACCCAACTTTTTCCCAGTCTGGGAAGGACTTACCAGCCTCTGAACTTTCTGAGTGGTGTGTGACAGTAACAATTCACAATTGTGATTGATGAATTCAGCTTTGACATGAGGGGACCCGGCTGGGCAGCTGCAAATGCTGGGGAGACTTTGCAGGGCCACAGTAAGGCAGACTTGCATCCCATGCACAGCTGTCCGTGCCATGAGGCCAAGTTTCATCATCTAACACACCCAAGGGAAGCTGGTATGTCCAGGTCATCAATGGCAAAGTTAAAGCTCCTCAGTACTGTCCACTATGGTGGAAAAAAAGTACCCTTATGAGGTGCTAAGACAGCCCTTTGCTGACCTAGCCTTCAATTACGAGGCTTCCTTCTCTCGTCAAAGGACTTTTCAGCACCACTGTGGCTGTCCTTTTGCTAACACTGTCAGCCCAAGGTGGCCCTGCCCAAGCTGTGGGACCAAGCAGTAGCCACTCTTCCACTACCTCACGTGTAGCCAAAGTCTGCTATGAAGCCCAGCTGTGCACAAGTCCACAGAAGCTTCAAGTTACCACAGCTCCTACTTGCAGAGTTTCTAAGTTTTTGGCAAAAGTGGAGTAGACCTTCCTTTTGGCTTGACCACCATCATTTTTGACAACAGCTGTCACAAAAGAGTACCTTATCTGAAGCATGAACCCACCAGGCCTGAGTTGCTCTGAAATTGCACTGAGGCATTGGAAGTGGCACTCCATTGCTTTGTGCTCATGTTCTCTTCCCTTGTCCTCCAGTTGATTTTATATGCTGTAAAGGTTCTTGGCTTGGATCTTGCCTGCTAGTCGCAAAGCAATATCGTGAGATATTCACGTGAATGAACATGTCTTTCTTACTCTTCCTCTCCTGCTGGAGCTGTTCCACTTCCATAATCATTAAATATTCATCGGGCCAGAGGAAAACATTAACTCTGTAGACCGGTGCTGAGGGCACTCATCTGGAATGGGGGAGACCAAACTCCACATCCTGGCTCCAGTAAATGATAAATAATTTAGACAAAGTGGAACGACTCCAGCAGGAGGGATCAAGGGAAACTTTGTCCATCAGCCCAATGGCTTGCTTGCAAAGCTCGCTGGATTTAGGTTCCTAGAGTAACACATGGGCCCATCTTATCTTCTGTCCCATTTAAAAATCCAATATTTCTTGGTACTGGTACATTATGTTTCGTTCTTTAATTAAAGGGTTTTAATTAAAGGGTTCTTTAATTAAAAATTTTTTAAAAAGTCTTACAGAAGAATTCCAACCCAGCAGGGCTCAGAAGCCCTGCATGGAGGTGGTCTGAACTGCAATTAGGCTTGACTCCTCTGTTTGGTAGAAACACGTGTTTGTGTTTTGCTAGAAATAAAGACTAGAAGTAGCTGCATGCTACATCAGTTAGAACAGTCGGAATTTTCTTCTTGTCCCCTGGTGTAAAAATCATTGACTCCATCCATCTTTCTTATGGCCGTTTGACTTCAGCCATGAAGGATTCTAGCTACAGGCACAAAGAAACATTTTCTTTTGCATTTTGTGTCTCTTTATTGAGTGCAGTGAACAGTGCTGGGTTAGTATCTCTTGAGACCTGCTGTTCATCTAGCGAAATGATGCATTTCTTTCCTCTGCCTTCCTGCTGGGCCTCAGGTCTGTTTCATAGAATCATAGAATCATAGAATGGTAGGGGTTGGAAGGGACCTTCAGAGATCATCTAGTCTAATCCCCCTGCAGAAGCAGGTTCATCTAGATCAAGTCACATAGGAATATGTCCAGGCGGGTCTTGAATACCTCCAGCTTGGGAGAGATTGTGTCATAGGCAAGAGATCAAGTTCAGACTCTGTGCCTGGCCACCATGTTTGGCAACAATGATCAGTCTCCCAACAAAGCTCAGCAGTAAGTGCTGGGACAGGTTTCAGGAACCCTCAAAGTTCATGATGTTCGGAGGTGTACCATGGGACTGGTGCAGGTGTGGTACAGGTTTAAGAGACTGAGGTGACAGTTGTGCCTACTCATAGTTCGATAATAAAGCTACTTTTTCTGTATCCCTGGTGTGCCATTTGAATAATGGACTGTGAACGCAGACAAAGGACCAGATGGAATTGTTGCTGGTATAAATTGTAGCAGTCCTACTGAAGATAACTTCACATCAATTCTCTGATCAGACCCTGTGGATACAGAGGATTTCCACCCCTCTGCAGAAAGCAGAAGACCAATATTAGAATATTGCACTGAGTACCTCCAAGGGGAAGAAACATACAGACCACTTGTGAGCAGATCCAAGTTTAAGCCCACAGGCTCCTTCAACTCACATGTCTTTCTTGGCTTGGAAAGTGCAGCAGGGCAGGCTACAGCCCAGGGCTTAGCCTCCTGGGGCCTGTACCTTGTTTCAGCACTGAAACAAGGGGGGTTGAACTAGATAATCTCTAAAGGTCCCTTCCAACCCTACCATTCTATGATTCTATGATTGAATTGCTTACGATGCTCATGCTGAAATCACAGGTAAAATCCCAGCCTTGCATAAGTTAGTGATGCTTAGATTTCAGCCTGGCATCTGCAGCTATAGCTGATGAGCATGGATAGGAAGGAAGGAAGGAAGGAAGGAAGGAAGGAAGGAAGGAAGGAAGGAAGGAAGGAAGGAAGGAAGGAAGGAAACTTGTAAGATAAATTTGGGGATAGGTAACACAGGGTGTCTAAACTGGAATACATAGTCTTTAATTTTTAAGCCCACGCTCGGTGAGGGGATGAAGTCCTACATTCAATTAAAAAGTGGGCAGTTATGGATTTAGTCCACACAAGCTTATATTCACACATCCTTCTTAGTGGCTTGTGTCATTTCCAAATCAATGGGTGCCTAAGGCTTTTCAGAACAGCAAAGGGGGTTTTAAAAGTAGTTTCTACCACCTCAGCTTTAAATTACTTTTACTTTATTTCATCTCTTGAAATGATAAGGTCTTTGGAACATTTTTCACAGCTACTAAGAGGCTTCTGCCAAAGTCAACAGCACTGGGGAATGCTCCTGCAGACCTGTCACAGCTCTCATTCTTGCCTTCCCATCCCTTTGCCTGTATGTGCAGTGCATGATCAGTTGTGGTTCTGCAGCACTGCATCACTGTAGTATTGAGATTCAGATGTTCTTCCAAATGTCAGAGAGATTTTCTTCTTCATTAAGCCCTGTAGGTTACAGGTAATGTCCAGTTATCATTACTAACGCTCCTAATTACTGTGTTTTGCTGAAGGAAGATGGAGGGGTCGAACAGTGCCTTCCACCTTCTGCTTTCTTTTATAATGAGAAGAGGACTCATTTGCTATTGCCTCAAGGCACAGCTGGAAAGTGGGTGGTCCTCTGATCATTGGATAATAGGGACCTGTGACCTTTATCCAAGACTTATTTACATGAAGCCTTGAGTCTCACTTTTCCTGTCATTAAACTGCATTTTCTTCTGCATCTCTGGGCCCTATCCAGATTTCCATTGCTTGTTTCCTGACTGTTCCACAGCCCTGCAAGAGGCATGTGTCCAACACGGGCTCTTGGCTGCCAGGACCTCAGCTGAGATTTTCATCTCTGTTCCAGTGTCCCATGCTGACAGTGATGTAGCTAAGGACACAGAAAGAAGAAAAGAAACATTCCCACAGATCCTATTCATATCTGATGATGATAAATCCAAGGGAATGTATATGGTACAGTCTGTGAGAGCTAATAGATGTGAAAAGCAGAGAATACAGAACCAGAAAGTCACAGTTCTAGTAACCTGCAAAACAAGACCAGATTCCCCTTCAGAGAACAGCTAAGCACACAACAGCAGCATTCTCCATCATTCAATCTTCCCCCATACATTATCATTAAGTGTCTCCTCTCTTTTCTTCCTGAAAGACATTCCACACCAACAGAAAGGAAAGCTAGGGAATGAAAAAGTCTTCCTTTAAATCAAGCTTGCAGCATGAATATAGTCTTGAGAAATACATTGTGGCTAAAGACTTGTTCAAATTGAGCTTATGTAAGTTCATGTTTCACAAGTCTATCGGAGATCCAGAACGGGTGGTGAAACCTGTCCTACAGAGGTGACATCAGTGGCTTGACTTGTAAGCCTGCTGTCACTGACTACATTTTCTTTGGTTCTCTTGGCCACTGCCCAGTCTCACAGACCATCAAATGGCTGAATAAAATATTTATGCAATGCCTTCACAAAGAGGAGAACTCCCAGGTCCACAACAGACCTGGATGTCGTCACAGTCACCAGATGATCATCTGGTAGCTGTCTTCAAAATGCAAAGATGTTGGTGTGCGTAAGGACTGGGATGAAGAGCAAACCAGAAGAAATATGGCTTTTCTGGAAATATGTATATACCAGTACAGCCTTTTTTGGACTAATACATACAGTGTTTATCACCTCATTTCATAAAGGACATTTGCAGATTTAAAGAGAGTGCAGAGAAAAGCAATAAAGATGCTAAAAAGCATGAGAACCATTTCATATAAAAAGCAATTGAAAGCACTGCTTCTATTTTCTTCAGTAAAGGGATGAACAATCAAGGCCATGGTACATATTCTGTGCATATTATATGATGCTATATACAATAAGCAATGGCATAAAGCAGGGCTATCAGAAGCCTTTACGCTTTTTGTAACACAACACAAGCACAGAAAGGTATTTAAGGCAACAGTGGCCAATTCATTGTTGAACTTACAACCATTTCCTAGTTGGTTGGAGTTGGGAAAGCTATTGACTATCAATCGGACATTGTGCATTCACATATATGCCATGTACAGCCACAGTTACAATAGAGACAAATACATCATGCTTTAACTCTTAAATCAAATCCTAGGCAACAGAGAGCAGGGATGAGTCATAGCAGAAGAGAGGTAGTTTATCCTAAATCTGCCCATAGCAGTATTTGGTGCTAGCCACTGCAAAAAGTGCAATAAATGGCTGTTAGAAATTGCCAAGCCAGGTCAGACCTATGTTTCCTCTACTAGTTATTCACATGGCACCTTGATAGTACAAATTCACTTTGCCAGAGTCCATGCAGTTGCCACAGAGACTGGAAGTGATAACTGCACTGCCACTGATAATCCAATATTAATGCACCTATTATGCAGCTCTCGAGGAATGTCTAAGTAATCTGATCATGCTGACCTGGTGAACTTTCCCAACCCCTTTCCTCTGCACATGGCAGTTGTCTGTACCACAGGGTCACTACTGATATCTTTAAAGTACTGCTCCTGGGAGCTGTAAATCCCAGCTGATACCCTGCAAGCTTACATCTATCTGAAAAGTTCAGCCTACTTGATCCTAGTGTAAAGAGACCACTGGCGGTCGTGCAGAGCATTGCTGTCAGTTACAGCAAACAGCTGCTGCTTACATTTCATCATCCGTCTGTCTATTCTCCTAGTCAGTCTGCTATTTGAGCCCTCTTCAGTAGAAAATGTGGTTCTCATTTATGGCAGAAAGCCTTTCTCCCATGTGTGGATGTCAGAGCATTTTCTTAAGGTGATTTCATTGCAGTTGTAGTGGGCCACTATGGAAAATATTGTAATGAGGTGACAGTGATTTTGAGCTAAATCTAGGTGGAGTTTAACCATCAGCTTTGACTGCAGAGAGTTGTATGTTAGCATGAGTAAATGCTATACAACATGAGCACATATTGTGACATCAGTATGCACTGCCTCAAACGTCACCTGTATGTACTGCTCGTAAGAGCCTCTCCCTGTAGAGACATGCAAGAGCAAAATGTTCTCAGCAAGGCCTTGGTATATCTTCTAGAAAGTTCAGTATTGTACAGGTTCAAGAGAGATAGGTTTGTTCGGCTGCAGGAATACCATAAAGATGCAGAGAAGACTGAGGTTGGCCAACCTGCCTATGAACAGGAACTCTGTGCAGCATGCCATGATCAACAAGGAGGTGCTTGGCTGATTCTGCAACAGCAGAAAGGATGAAAGATTGCTGTCACCTTTCTTATAATTTCCATTCTTCACAACAACAAAGCAGCTAACCAACCTTGAGCATCCATGCATCTCTCACTGAGGTACCAAAAGAAGTGGCACCTCCTTGGTGCAAAACAGTGGTATGCTGCTCTCTTCAAGAGGCCTCTTCTGGAGTCAGCTCACACTTTGTCATTGGTAAATTTGCTTAGTACCACTTAGGATTTCATCAAAAGAGGTCCTTCTTCACCACTAAGTCCACTAACACAGTTCACACCTATATGGGACAAGATGTCTCTCGGAAAATAGCTGACATGGGACCAAAGGCAGCACTTTAGTGCAACAGAGGAGGAAATCCTGCACCTGTAGCAGGTAATGTGTAGGTTTCCCGTTCCCCAGAAAATCATGACGTTCCCCTTTCCTCACTCTGCCTCTCACATGACTATTTACACTAATGCAAGTAGTGAATGGCTGTGAAACACCCATGCAATGCTTATACCCATGTGGAAACAATGCAAAGATTAAACGTTTCAGAGCAACTGAGGACTAGGTGCTTACTTTGACACCTTTTCAGTACTTTTCAGGTAACCTAAGTTGCATTTATATTCTTACTTTATTACTGGAGTAGCATTACAAACAAGAAAATGCTGGCACGCTTGCTTACAGTTGTTCGTTCTGGGGCAGTCACGGGAAGACTACTGTATTTGCATTGCTTTTCTCTGCTGCCAGGTGTAGCAACAGAGATAAGCTCCTGTGAAACAGGAACGGCATTGAGGGTGTAGCTGGCTCATGCCAGCTACCCATGGGCCAAGACTAAAACTCCAGTTATACAACTGCAATCCTCTTGCGTAGCACACGCTGTACCTTCTAGCTGGTACATGACAATAGACAGTCTCCCTTTCCAAATCTTTATACAGCCCGTGCTCCCTAGGTGCAGCAAGTATTGTCCTTCCATGCTGATTGAACTGAAAACAAAGAACTGATTCAACTCTAAACCATGAAAAAGGATCCCTAGAGATTTGATGCCTCTGAGGAAGCAAAGAGAAGATAGTTCCTCCCAGTGCTCCTTGCTGGCAGGATGTAAGGCCCTGGGGGAACAGCTGGCCCGCTTACATGCAAAGCAATTGTCATCTGGCTGATATTTCATTTCAGCTGTGAAACTGCTCCATTGTAAAGCTATTTCATGGAGCAAGAGACAGCATTCTGCATTTTCCAACAAAAGAGGATCCATTTGTTTCCTTAGGCACAATTTACTCTTTCACATTTCTGGGCTTTGTTGTATTCTTACCTGACAATCTGAGAGTGCTTTTGATGTGAGAGCTAGCCAAATTTGGAGGTGAGACTTGAAAAACCTGTGAAACTACAAAGAGAATCTAACATTGTGTGACATTCACCTCCTCTACTGCCCATAATGCACACAGTAGCCCATCTTCTTCTATAGTCTACTGTGCTGGATGCTGGTCTCACTTCAAAGCTTAGCTTATGTAGACTCTTTCCAGTAACTTTGATGGAGACTATCCGGATTTAAGCCAATGCAACCTAGATTAGAATAAGTCTCACCTGCTCATCCATATGCAATGCACAAATTCCCTCCTACCACTTTTGATTTTTGTCCTGTTGAGTAGGCTGGCATCTCAGGAAGCCTCCCTAAGCATAATACCAAATCCAAAGAGGCAAAAGTTGGATTATAACAAGAAAGCCTATAAACATAAGCCTTGGCAAGGATGCTCAGATAAAAGAACACTTTTTTGGCATGCAAGTCACCCACCACAAGATGTGAAGAGAGCTAAAATATTATCCTTCTTGCATCAATCCCCCATTGCTGCTGAACAAAGCCCACAAAATCATCTCATGTCTTACCCAGGTTGGAATACATCTGTTTTTTCAACCTCCTTTTTGATACCTTAAGGATTATTTAGAAACTGCCGAATCCAGGAATGCTTGGATCTCTGGATCAACTAATATTGTACAGTTGTTTGAAGACATTTCTTAAGCCATTATCAACAGACAGGTAGAGAATGTGGAACTGAATAACAAGGAGAGCTGAAGGCTATCAGGGGAATTAGTGACTGGTATGAAGAATCACCCACTCTCTCCAACTCCGGAAACATTAAAGCACCACATATAAAGAGAAGACTTTTTAATCTAATGAGTTATTCCTTTCCCCTCTTCCTGTCATTTTTCTCCTGCCCCTAGATGAAGGCGAAAACATCTTCTGGATATAAATGAAACGCCCTTGCTTTTTGCTTGTGTTTGCACCAGGGAAGATATCCACAGATAACACGATATAGCCATTGTAGCAAAATTCAAGGCAGATGAACATCACTGCACAAAAGTAGCACGGTCGGCACGCCTCACAGTAGTAGCAGTCAAGCATGCCATGGCAACCAGCCAACCAATGACACTGGCTAGCAGCCAATTTGATTTATTTTTGGCAGCCTGACATCGCATACTACTGTGACAGTCTTCGATCACAGAAAACTATAAGAGACGACCTCTGAAAGCCAAGGGGATGACTTTTGGGAGAGGAGCAGACTGATGAAGCTGAAAGAAGATCTGTCCCCAGGCTGGAGGAGTACTGTCGTGGCAGATGTTTGGTAGCCCTCCCTCTTTTGTGAATGACCATTGCAGCCATGGCAACAACCACCAGCACTGTGTTTGCTGGAGGATGATGGGGAGAAAGGTCGGGATATGGCAAAAGTCTTTAAGTCTATGGAACAAGTAAGTACCAAGAGAGAAATGGAGAGGTTCAAAGGGATGAGAGGGAGCAATAGAATGAAGACAGGAAAAACAAAACATAGGCTTTTTTTCAGGAAATATTTGCTGTCTGTGGGAGCTTTTACACTGTAATGATTCTCTTTTGTGCAATATTCTTTCAGGAGAAAGCAACTTCTTACTACTCTGGACACTGTGCTATGAAGTGTATTGCAGAACACAAGCCACTATCCTTGGAGAGATGGACAAGCAGGTCTGTTTAATCTTTTGCACATTTCCCTCTTGGATGGCTCTGGGGACACTTACCCAGCTGTTCAAGTTTGTGACTGGAAGGCAGTTATCATAGTGGAATAGAAATTTAGAGAAAAAAAAATCTATATTCATTAACATTTTAAAGAGACTATCGGTTTGACTGTGGTCACACACCTTCCATGTTTACTTTCTGCAAACATCGGTGAGCTTGAGTATTACTGGATGCATATTGAATAAGGATGAACAGATGTACATGCTGGTCTCAGTCAAACAATCACTGAAAACTCATTTTTAAATCCGTATTTTATTGTAGATTTCCCAACTTACTTTTCTGGCTAGATATTTACATAAGTAATAGCATCATGTGCAAATGCATATTAAGTCATACGTTTAAATGGCCACTTCAAACAATGTGGCCATGAATGGTTGGCCACTTCAAATTATGTTAAACAAAGGCATGGGGAAGATATCTGCAAATAATTTGGAATACTGCACAGAAATAAACCATTTTTTGATGACCAGTGACACAAAATTAGTAAAATTAAGCAAATAGACTGCTACTATGAATTTCCTACCTCTATCCATTAGAGCAGATTAATCTGAATAAAAATAGAATACTAATTCAAAGAGATTTTTTTGATCTTTGGAAGAAAGATCAGGCAGCCCAAAAGGACTACAAGAATGTTGTGATGTCATGTAGCGAAAAAATTAGAAGGGCCAACACTCAACTTGAACTATTGCTAGCTATTACTGCAAAAGACACTAAGAAAAGTTTCTATAAATACACCAGCAACAAAAGGAGTGCCAAAGGGAATCTTCACCCTTTAATGGATGAAAGGAGAAGCTTAGTGACCAAGAATTAGGATAAGGCTGAGATACTTAATGCCTTCTTTGCCTCAGTCTTCACCAGTAAAACCAGCTGTTCTCTGGGCATCCAGCCCCCTGAGCTAGAAGACAGGGATGGGGGACAGAGTGAAGCCCCCTTAGTCCAAGAGGAAATGGTGTGTGATCTGCTGCTCCACTTTGATGCACACAAGTCCATGGGGCCAATGGCATCCACTTGAAAGTGCTGAGGGAGCTGGAGGAAGTGCTCACCAAGACACTCTCCATCATCTACCAGCAGTCCTGGCTCACCAGGGAGGTCACACGAGACTGGAGGATGTCAAATGCAACCCCTATCTACAAGAAGGGCTGGAAGGAGGATCCTGGGAACTACAAGCTTGTCAGTCTGACCACAGTGCCAGGAAAAGTTATAGAACAGATTATCCTGAGCAGCATCCTGAAGCACATACAGGACAACCAAGGGTTCAGGTACAGTAAACATGGCTTTATGAAGGTCAGGTCCTGTTTGGCCAATTTGTTCTCCTCCTGTGAAAAGATGTCCTGCTTAATGGATGAGGGAAAGGCTGTGGATGTGGTCTTCCTGGACTTTAGTAAGGCTTTGACAGAGTTTCCCACAGCATCCTCCTCAAGAAACTGACTGCCCATGCCTTAGATGAACCTACTCTGAGATGGGTGGAAAACAGTCTGAATGGCCAGGCCCAGAGACTGATGATCAATGGAGTTAAATCCAGTTGGTGGATGGTCACCAGTGGTGTTCCACATGACTCAGTGCTGAGGTTTGTTCTGTTTAACATACGTATCAATGATCTGCGTGAGGGGATCAAGTCAACCCTCAGGATGTTTGAAGATGACACCAAGCTGAGCAGGTCTATACCTGCTTGAGGGCAGTAAGGCTATTCAGAGGGATTTGGACAGGCTAGATCAATGGGCCAAGGCCAATTGTATGAGATTCAACAAGGCCAAGTGCTGGGTCACTTGGGCCACAATAACCTCAGACAATGCTACAGGCTTAGGGCAGAGTGGCTGAAAAGCTGTTGGGTTGTTAATCAACAGTCAGCTGAACATGAGCCAAAAGTGTGCCCAGGTGGCCAAGAAGGCTAATGGCATCCTGGTCTGTATCAGAAATAGTGTGATCAGCTGGACCAAGTTGGTGATTGCACCTGTGTATTCAGCACTGGTGAGGCCACACCTTGAATACTGTGTCCATTTCTGGGCTCCTCACTACAAGAAGAACATTAAGATGCTGGAGCATGTCCAGAGATGGGCAACAAAGCTGGTGAAGGGTCTGAAGAATAAGTCTGATGGGGAGTGGCTGAGGGAGCTGGGGATATTTAGCCTAGAGAAGAGGAAAGATATCATCACTCTGTACAACTGCCTCAAAGGGAGTAGCAGTGAGGTGTGGGTGGTTCTCTCCAGTAATAAATGATAGGACAAGGGGAAATGGACTCAAGTTGCACCAGGGGAGGTTTAGATTAGACATTAGGAACAACTTTTTCACTGAGAGGGTTATTAAGCATTGGAATGGGCTGCCCAGGGAGGTGGTGGAGTCACCATCCCTGGAGATACTTAAAAGCCGTGTAGATGAGGTGCCGAGAGACATAGTTTAATGATGGGCTTGGCAATGTGAGGTTAGTGATTAGACTCAGTGATCTCAAAGGTCTTTTCCAATCGTAACGATTCTATGATTCTAAAGCAGAATCACTATTCCTGTTGTGGAATAAGGCATCCCAAGCTTTAAATAAGAGTCAATTAGCATTCATTATCATACGTGCAGAGGACTCCAAAACACTGATTCACTCAGTCTTATTTTTACCATTGATGGGGTTTTTTTTGCTCAAATATAAAAACAAAGTAAGTAAGGCATGTAACATATTAAATAAGATTTCCCAAATGCCATGACATCTATTTTGCCACTCAAGAATGGGGGACCTGGACAACAAAAGGCCAACTTAGATCATGCAATTGCAAAGCTTATCTCCAGAAATATTTAAATGAAAGGAGGTAAAGCCAGAAACCCTTTGTTGTTGTTTACATCCAGTTTAGACTCATGAACTTGCTGGCCACTCCTCTTGTCCATACTTTAAATTGCAAATGTTCTGCAGGAGTTCCTCTCCTACCACTGATCTGACCTGTGTACAGGGCTGTTCTTTCCCATCTGTCCACTTTGTGAGCAGGAACAGAGTCACCTGAAGCCCTGAGTTAGCTATGAAGTTTGGAAGTCTAATTAGAATGGAAATGGTAATTTGTGGAGGAGAAGTAGTGAACCAAATGAAGTTATGGAGAAACATCAGTAAATGCAAAATCAGATGGTGAGGTTCTGTAACATTTACATCAAGCTGTTCATGAATATCAAGGTGATATGCTACATTTTTGTCCCAACAAACTAATGAATGCAGAATGCCCTGTACAATTGAATGTCTCATGAATGTGGAGGCCAGCTATGCTTGGCATTGCCTCTTGACTGAGTTTCATGTGGTGCCTACCTCTGATGTTACCTTTTTTCCTTGTTTATGTTCTCTTCCTTTGATAATGTAAGAAACATAAAGAACAAGAGTAAAGTATCCTCAGGTCTTTGATGCTTTTTCTACCCAGCTCAGTGTCACAATTCAAAACCAGTTCTTGTTTAGTCCTCACTCAGTGAGGTGCCAGGGCCTTTAGTCTTCCCTTTCCCTGCTTTTTGCCATGTGGGTCTGACCCAGCTGATGTGTCTAAAAGCTTTATGCAAGTATGGCTGTCATGGGCAAGTACACAGGCTAGAAGTATTGATGTGGATGAGACTGTAAGCATTGCTGACAAGATGTTCCTGACTAGGATATGGTTGCATCAGGAATCTCATCCATTCACAAGCAGATGGAAAAAAGGCTCTTTGGCTCCTTCTTGGCCATCCTACCAGCAAGGTTAAATGGTCTCCTGCAGCATAACAGTGCATTTGTCTTGTGAAATTTCCAGCTCAAGTTGGCAGCCAACAGTGAGCTGGTATCAACTCGGGCTGTTTTGTTGCCCCACTGGTGCTGCCTGTATTAGTGTGACTGGAAATGTTCATCATCCTCTTTAGCATATGCAGAGCTTGGTGAGCTCTCCCAGGCTCCTCCAAGCCTCCCAATGGGCTGAGACTCTCCTGTCACCATGGAAAAAAGGTCTGGATGGCATCTTTACCCAGAGGAACAGGACACTTCAGAGGTGGGGCAGTGTTTCCAAAAGCTGATAGGAAGCAGGGAAGAGGGTGTTAAGCAAGGACATGCAACTCTTGCCACCCTTAAAACCCAGCAAGGGAATTCCCTCAAAAGTTTAACCCCCACTCCAGCTCTTACTGACCAACCTCAGAGGCGTCTCTAGGAGAGGTATCCATTCTTGAAGAGGCCCATTCCCTAGAGAGACATTCACTCACCTGTCTTCTCTTCGGTTTGGCTGCTCTCCACTGTCTCCATTTGGGGTTGCGCTGTTGCCTTGGCAGTAGCATCCTCTGCAGCAGGGGTGGTGGTGGCAGTGGTGTCAGCAGCAGGCACATCGGCTTGTTTAGGCTCCTCTTTGTCTTGGGCTTCATCAGCCTTCAAGGACGGCGAGTTATCAGTGGAAGCTTTAGTGGCACTTTCCGTTTCGGCGGCGGCAGCAGCAGGCTTTTCCTCCGAGGAGGCAGCAGGAGTGGCAGCCTGTGGGGTTGGCTGCTCTGAGCCCGTGTCAGCAGCTCCATCCACTTTTTTCTCCTCGGCTGATGCGCTGCTGCCTTTGCTGCCCTCCTCCAGCTGGGCACTGTCAGCGGCGGCTGCTTCTGTGGCAGTGGGAGCTTCGCTCTCTTTGTTCTCGGCCGCTCCGCCAGTGGAACCTTCCTCCTTCTTGTCAGCAGCATCAGCCTCCGATGCTGGGGCATCTCCCTTCTTCTCCCCCTTGAGCTTTTTCCTTGTTATGTGTCCGCGGAAGCTGGCCTGGATTTTGGTGGCTGCCTTATGAGCTTTATCTTCTGGTTTGATGCCATCTTGCTCGATCTTTTGGTCCCCGTCCTCATTTTTTTCAACCTTTCGAGGAGAACAAGGGAAAGGGGCAGAGAAGAAAACAGGGAGATAAGTTAAGATTGGTCCAGGTGCAGCCCAGGTTCTGCTTTCATTGGGAGTGTCCAACCTTCCCCTCCTGCTAACCAGTGATAAGTTTCAAACTAGCCTTTCCACCTGGTATGGATTTGAAGCCAGGAGACTCAAATTTTATCCTAGAGCTGCACAGACACTGGGGTGGAGATAGGGATGTTTTAAAAGGAATTTAAAGCACTTAATCATCTCCTTTCAGAATACTAAGAGCACCTTGGCTGTGTAGAAAGGCTTGCACCAGCTGGGATGTCTCTATTCCCATGATTGATTATCCCATCCATTTCGAAATACATCTATTTTTTCCTCTACTCATTTTCAAAACACTCTCCCTAGGGGGATTTTCACACTCCTTCCAAATTCACCTTTGCCTTCAAGTCTTTGTTGTTTCTTAATGACACCTTGTTTCACAGGTGTGTGACTCTAATGACAACAAGTGTTTTGTCCTTTATAGCTTTTTGGCTAAGGATTGTCAACAGAGAACAACAGTACTGCTGCCCACCCCACTGCAGATGCATGCTGTCAGATAGATACTCAGGGAACATACTTCTCACAAATGCCCTGCCTGAAAGCGCTCCAAGCACCTTGCTGCTGCTCCCTACTCATGGTTTCAATGAAGGGATAATAGGCAGACATCAGTCTTTTCCATTTCAGTAGATTATTATTACTTCTCTGACTACTGGGAGAACAACAGTACTTCTCAGGCTACTGGCCTTGCAACAAGGAACAGACTTTCCCCTGTTTTTTAGACTTATGCTGTGCATTAGAGTCTCACATGGGACCAAACCAGAACCTGTGCCTCATGCTGGTCTGCTGCAGACATAACGCTCAGCCTGCGAGCCTCAACTGAATCTACGTGACATACCGTGCTTCTCCCCAACAATTTAAGCAGCCCTTGGGCAAGTAACAGCTCAGACGCATATTGATGAAAGGACATTGTTCTATTAATATTCCCATTGGGAAGCATTCAAAAGAGCTACTTGGAAGCTGAGCCACTGGCCTTTTCGCTGTCTGCACCTGTTTTCCAGCACTGGCTCAGGTCACAAAAGACAGAAAACAAGCTGACTGAGAAAGATAGCAAGCATTTATTCTCAGGTGGGAAGAGAAAAACACTCCTTAGGCCAATGCAACTGACAGGTGCCATCTGGGGAAAGGCCCAGGACCAGAACAGCTGACAGAGAGGACAGCCTATAAATACACTCAGAAAGAGTACAGCAGGAATAAAGGAGAAGAAGCCACTGCAGCATGCATGGGTAACACTGGAAACAGACTAGAAGAGATCATTTCCACAGCATGAAACACATGAGCAAAGCTCTGACAGCGAACCAAATACCTGGCCACTGCCATGCTATCTTCCTCAGGGTTCCCGATGAGCACAGGATCTCCCACCCTAGCACTGCTACCCACCTGGGATTATTCCCCAGGAAAGCAGGGACAAACTTGAATTGGTTTCACAGCCACAGAATGAGCCACAACAAATCAGCAAGAAAAAGAGCTGCTGCACACAGCAGGGGAGCAAGGGTGAGGACGGGCCTGTATACAAGAGGAAAAAAGTCTGGCAGTGAGACTACGCACCAGCATGCTTGTGTAGGGAGTAAGTGAAAAAGCCTGTGCATGAATACGCAACTGACACTAATACACAGAATTCAACAGAAGTTGTTTCATGCTCTTGATCATGCCCAGAGACGAAATGGTTGTACCTATCACAGGCACACAGCCAAGCAGTTACATCTACACTTCCCCAAGTGCATTAAGTGATGTGTGATGAAAAGTAGGCTTTCATGTTCACCTCAGCTTGCCAGAGAGCAGGTGATGGTTATGTATAAAGACAATGCAGATGTTAGCATGCTGTAACCATTCATATCTGTCTTTTGCTTGCATAGCTGACTGTGAGCTGTGTTATTCGACATCTAGGGTAAACCTATTGCAGCACAAGTGGGTGGAAACATAGCCAAAGTACCATTAGACTAGCATGTGATCCAGCCAGGGCAGTGCAGAGCTCTGCACAGGCTTGTCCATCCTGCTCCTTGAGTTATGTTTTGAAGCTTGTAGTAAGTCCTGTTGTCACAACAGTGACCTATAAGTAAGTTGCTGTGACAATGGAACTACTAATACTTGGACTAGTTGGTTTAAGGACAGCTTGAATATGCTTGCATTACATAGCCACAGCAAAGTGAAGATAGATTAGGTGCTCCTTCATAGCACTGTGTAACACTTAGATGTCCTAGCTTTGACTCTCCCTAACAACTATGGCCAGTTTCAAACAGTAGCAGGATTGAGACACAGGAAAGACAATTTAGACATAGATACAAGACCCTAAAGGTCACAGAATCACAGTATGTTATGGGTTGGAAGGGACCTTGAAAGATTATCTAGTCCAACCCCCTTGCCAGAGCGGGACCACCTAGAGTAGGTCATACAGGAGCTCGTCCAAGTGGGTTTTGAATGTCTCCAGAGAAGGAGACTCCACAGTCCATCTGGGCAGCCTGTTCCAGTGCCCCATCACCCTCACAATGAAGAAGTTTTTCCTTATGTTTTTTTTTAACCTCTTATGTTCCAGCTTATACCCACTGCCCGTTGTCCTGTCATTGGACATCACTGAGAAGAGCCTGGCTCCATCCTCCTAACACTCACCCTTTACATATTTGTAAACATTAATGAGGTCACTCCTCAGTCTCCTCCAAGCTAAAGAGCCTCATCTTCCTCAGCCTTTCATCATAAGGGAGATGCTTCGCTACATCATCTTGGTGGCCCTGCACTGAACTCTCTCCAGCAGCTCCCTGTCCTTCTTGAACTGAGGGGCTCAGAACTGGACACAATATTCCAGATGTGGTCTCACAAGGGCAGAGTAGAGGAGGAAGAGAACCTCTCTCAACCTACTAACCACAGTCCTTCTAATACACCACAGGCCATTGGCCTTCTTGGTCCAGTCCCATATGCCTGATTCCTGCAAAGCCATTAGTCAGTTTGACAAAATTGTTAATCTCTGGACAAAGATGAAAACCACTGACTGATAGGAGACCTCTCTTGCTGCAGGCCTGGCTGCTCTCACTTCCCACATACCTCCTGTGCCAATCAGGACAGCTATTACGAAGTGTGACCTGCTGCAATGCATGCCTCTTGGGCTCCAGAAGAGTTACCCTGTTACCTGGCCTATGTGGTCCTGCAAAAGCTCATCTCCTTCCCACTGCTAGCAGAAGGCCAGGACTCAGCAAGCTGCAGGGCTGGCTCTCCTGCTACTCTGATGGATGAACTCATGGAGAGCATGACTGTCAGCCAGCTCCTCACCTGGCAGGGCATGGGAACACACTTTTTCTCTCCAGGGAGGTCAGACTGAATTCTCTTGCACATATCTATCCCGTTACAGAGCTAACAGGCTCCTTTGCTATTCCGATGACATCACTGTCCTCCTATCCCAGTTGGGATGACATCATCTTGAGTCCTTGCCAGATCACAAGGTTTGCAACTGCAAAATGTATTTCTAACAGGATGCTTTTAGCATAATTTCAAATATAAAAGATGAGAAACATCTCTGTGCTGGAGTTTAAGGTCATGGATGAAAGAAATGTAGTAATTCTTCATCTGTGCCAACCGTGGCCCTCAGGAATCCCATTTCTACTCAGCCCTTCCCCACTGAAGTATCACAGGCTTTCAAAATTACTTATTCTCAGGCTACTGGCCTGCAGCTCCATCTAGGGTAGGACACGGTAGCCACAGAGTATGTGTGTCATGTTGTGTAACAATGGGTTGGGTGAGAAACAGATTGTTCAAAGGGAAACTTCTGTTCACACAAAGAAGAGACAAGGTCTCATCATCTGTGGATTGCATACACAACAGATAAACCTTAATTAAGAAAGCTGCTCAAAAATAACCTGTATACAGTGAAGCTCCTGGAAAGCAATTTATCTTCCTTGGAAAGCTAAGAGGGTGAGTCAGCCCTGCCAGGATGTATTCATAAGCATCTCATTGGAAAACAAGAAATCAGTCTTATCTATCTGCCATGCGTATATGACACCTTGGTTGTAGTATTGTGGCTGGAATAAAGTAGCTATTATTACTAGTGTTTGTACAAAATCTAGAGCTCCCAGCCAGGAATCAGGTCTGGTAAGGTTTCATATATTAGTATTCCATCACATTTCCCTTTCATTTACATATTTATGTGCAAAGTAAACTCATATCAGTACCTAATATTAACATATTCACGATATGTGTATGCAATGTACTATCCTTCTACATGAAGTAAATGTCCTTTATTTCATGTAGCATGAAACAAATCATACATCCTTCAATGGCAGAGGAACTTGAAATGACTGACACTAGTGGATGCATAGCTATATGGATGTGTAAGAGGATATACATAGTCTAACCTGTCCATTTATTTTATTCAGACCATCTTCACATACCCACTAAAGCCACTATGCACAGCTTTGCCTTTATGAAACACACTCTTAAGCTTTTATGTCTGTATCTACACAACACATTACACTTTTCCAGTCCTAGAGGGACGATTCTTTCACCACCTCCATCTGCTTGTCTGCCACACCTCCAGATTTCTAGGACATCCCTTCCCGGGCAGACTTTTCTTGTAAGTGAGTCTTTCCTTGCTATCAGATAGCTGAGAGAGTAGGTGATAAGAAATTAATGTTTAAGACACAGGTAGGGCAGAGGTTAGTTCTTAGGTACAATGAATGTGGAAATTGCATGGAGCTATGACCGCAAAATTATTTCTCATCTCTGCCAACTTACCACCTCCCATCTCTTAACTCACAGCTTACAGAGGGGTCAAAATATGGCAAAGAATGAACAACGTGTTACTATAATCTCCAGGTCCTTCTAAATGTCCCATTTGCTGGAATGTCAGAAAGGAAAAATGAAGAAACTAGATATTTTTCAGATGTTCCATGTGTTTGCAGGCACATATGGGCAAAGAGCAAGAAAGGAGGGGAATGCGTGTTTTGGTTCTTGCTTTCTTGCTTGGAAAGGTGATGGAACAACTCATCCTGAATGTCATTACTAAACATGAAGGAAAAGGTGGTTATCAGGGGAAGTCAACATGGATTCACCAAGGGGAAATTCTTTTTGACCAATAGGATAGCCTTCTATGATGGCATAATTGGCTGGCTAGATGGAGAGAAGCAAATGTCATCTACCTTGGCTTCAGCAAGGCTTTTGACACTGTCTCCCATAACATCCTCATCAGAAAGCTCAGACAATGTGTCTTGGATGAGTGGATGGTGAGGTGGATCGAGAGCTGGCTGAATGACAGAGCCCAGAGGGTGGTGATGAATGGCACAGAATCAAGTTGGAGGCCTGTGGCCAGTGGAGTTCCACAGGGATCGGTTCTGGGGCCAGTCTTGTTCAACAACTTCATCAGTGACCTGGATGAGAGGAGAGTGTACCCTCAGCAAGTTCGCTGATGACACCAAACTGGGAGGACTGGCTGATTCCCCAGAAGGCTTTGCTGCCATTCAGCAGGATCTCAACCAGCTTGAGAGTTGGGCAGAGAGGAACTTCATGAGGTTCAACAAGGACAAGCGCAGAGTCCTGTATCTGGGGAAGAACAACCCCATGCACCAGCACAGGCTGGGGATTGACCTGCTGGAGAGCAGCTCTGCAGAGAAAGACCTGGGAGTCCTGATTGATAATAAACTGAACATGAGCCAGCAATGTACCCTAGTGTTCAAGAAGGCCAATGGCATCCTGGGATGCATCAAGAAGAGTGTGGCCAGCAGGTCAAGGGAGGTTCTTCTCCCTCTCTACTCTGCCCTAGTATGGCCTCATCTGGAGTTCAGTTAGCCAGGTGAAGTAGTGCTGAATCAACTAGTCACCTGTGGTGCTTGTGGGGTTACTGTGCATCTCAGCCCATGCTCTAATCTTGACTAGAGCACAATGTGTGTTTCTATTGATGTTACTCAAGATCCCTTGGACCTAGATTCGCAAAGAAATTTGGGCAGCCGACTCCTGTTGATTTCACAGGATTGAGTCACCTCACTGCTTTTGCGGGCCTGGCTCTACATGACCTGATTTTGTCTCAGAGACAGCATTTAAGGAGCAGAATGCATTAAAAAAAAACAGACCAGCTGTCTCTCCAGAAGGAGTGAAGTACGGACACATGAGAGAAAGAAAGGGCTTTCGCACCTTGTGAAGTGAGGAAGCAATTTAGCACAGAGAACAGGCTTTTTTTTAACTCAGTTAAATGGTGTGAAGACACCTGGCTAGAGAAAGGCAGCTCTCAGCACAACCTATCTTCAAGGCGAGGAAACAGAGTTCCTTTTTTTTTTTCCCAGGATGGCTATGTTGATGGTGGGTTAAATACCCCTGAGAGAGAAAAGGTTAACTCGTGTCTCTGAAGGCATATGCAGGATGATTCCCCAGGGCATAACTAACAGTTTCAGCTCTCCTGTTTCAAATCCTCTAACAATGGAGTTTCTATCCTTTTCTCTACAAGATCCATTCACATGTAGGAAACTTCCCTTCTCTTTGATGGTGTCTGGAATGGAATAAGCTGATGGTCAGGCAGATGGATGGACATTATTCACTGACATACAGTGACTGAGAGGTAGAAAATACTGTAAGCTAGACTTATTTAAATATTTTCAGTGTGCCTTCTCAATAAATCAATTATACTCTCCTCATCTATTTTGTGACTCTCCCTTCCATTGGTCACCCTGTTTCTGTTGGGCTGGAGATCAACCATGGTTCCACCTACCACCTTGAAGCTCCTATAGCTCCAGTGGCTAAACAAATGCAATCAGTACTGCCTGTGCCACCTTTGCACTCTGTCTGAAAGAACAAGCCCTTGCCCCTAAAGCTGGTGCAAAGTGGCTGATGTCCAGGACTGAGGCTTTCTGGAGAAGAATGGCTTGTGGATGTTATTGGGGAAAAGCACTTGCCTTGAGTCTGATCTAGGCTCTGTGGAGCACTTTGGTGGTTGTTGGGCACAGGATGCATTCACTCATCTTTCCATTCAAAGCATCCCCAGAAACGCAACTTGTTTGCAGCTTGCTAAGGTGGTGCTTTTACAGTTAATGTCAAGGGTACATGTACAATCCTAGGGTACAGCCTAAATGTGTGAGGATACTTGAGGGCAGAGTGTCTGTGTGGACTGTGTTGAAGGCCTTGGGTGTTTGGCATAAAAACCTATGCTCTTGCTTCAGGTTGGATCCTGGCACATACTGTGCTGTCAGTTGTGCTGAGTTTCCTTTTTGGAGGGAAATATTTGTGTCACTCCGGAAGGAGCGAGCCAGCAGGTATTCAGATCAAGGGACCAAAGCCTGGAAATGAAGCAGGAAGGTATCCAAGTTGACAGTGTAAATATGCTCCTAAAATAGACCGTGTTGAAGAAATTCAGCAAAAGGAGCAGGTGAAAAATTTGCCTTGAACTATGCTTTGATTAGAAAAGTCCACTCAAAGCCTATGTGTTTTTCTTGCAGATGGGCTTAGACAGAAAAGTCAGCTTGGATGTCACTGGACTAAGAGAGAAATTTTATCCAGGCTTAAACTGTATGGTTTTTGTGGTCCTATTCAAGGCAGTTTGGGCAGGAATTATTGCTGCTATGTGAGTTATTTTAAAGTAACAACTTCAGACTCTGAATCCTATAGTCCACTAACCATGAGCAAGTAATGAAACCCCAAATTATCGATCTCGCTCCCCACCTTTTCTCTCTCCCTCTTTTTTATCTTGCTTGCTTAGTTTTGGACTCCACAAAAATTTTCAGGGAATTGTTATTATCCTCTGGTGGCTCAGATTGCCTGGCCTCCCGAGGGTTGGACATATTTGCTTCTGCTCTAGCTGCAGCCAAGGGCCAGAGGCTAATTTAAAGTTCAGATTTGCTTCCCTGAGATCTGATGCAGGCAGCTGCTGAGCATCCCCAGGGTCCAGGGTTATGCAAGGTCTCTAGAGCCATTTCCACAAGAAACAGCAGCTTGTGTCCCACAGCCCCTCCATTTCCTTCTTGGAAAAACAGAGATGCACCCATCTCTGGTGATGGGAAGCATCTCTACTTCTCCCCAACCTGAGTAAACTTCAGGCAAGGATACTACAAGCCTTTCCACTGTTGTTTGCTGAGATTACCTTGACTTTTCCTGGTTGGCACCTAGAAATTGTGAGGAATTTCATGCTGAGGCCATCCATGGGCAACTAGATTGAGGCCCCGTCACTAGCTCAGCATCTGCTTGTGATCCTTGCTGATTTGCCCAGGGTTTTTGCAGCCAGCAAAGTAACAATGAAAGGCTCAAGCCCCAAGTCCATCCAGTCTCTGAATCTTCTTTATAACCTGCCTGTTAACCTTGAATCTCCTCTGGTACAGTCTTCTGGCAGTGACTGCCAACAGCATGAAATCTTTAAATCCAGTGATAAGACCAAGCTAAGCATCAAGTAGTGATCTCCCTGCTTGACAGTAAACTCAGGGTTGTATTTATTGTTGTTGTTGTTGCTGTACTTTTTGTTGTTGCTATTATTATTATTTTAGTTTATGGCACTGGAAATGGATGCAAGTATCTTCTGAGAAAGCACTTGCAAGTCCATTAAAGTGAAAAAAAAAAAAAGATCTCCAGCAAGTAGGGAAAGTAAGGAATGGACAAATTCCAAGTGGCTTAGGAAGCTACTTGGAAGATAGACTCTGCTATTGCAGCAGTGACTTTTCTCCCCCAGCACAGCCCCAGGCTTTGTTACTGCAGAGGTGGGCAGGGAAGGGGAGGTGTGGGGCTGAAACCCAGAGTGGATAGAAGGGACAGTGTGAGGAGCTGCTTTGGTAAGGTGGAAGACTAGAGGAAGGAGAAAAAGGAGTTCAAGGTAGAGAACGAAAGGAATGAGAGTAGATGGGAGGGAAGAACAAAAGACTTGAATGAAGAGGAGAAAACAAAAAGCAGAAAGAGAGTTAAAACCTGTCCAAAGCCAAGGCACTGAATGGAAGAGAGGCAAGTAAATAGGAGGCATAATAATCAAGATGTGATACAGCGAAAGGGAGAGTGCAAGGGAGCTACAGAGAAAGAAATCACTGATCCACACCTGAAGGGCATGACAGTGGGAAATACCAAGAAAAAACAGGCAGCTAAAAGCATCTCCTGGAACAGATCTGTATGACTGACTGTGTCACAGCTGAATGAGATGTTGGCAGTGCTCACTCTGGCCCATGCCACCTCACCACACAATACTGGCTGTCAGTTCCATAAGCAGTGGGCTAGCAGTGGTCCTGTGGACCCTGCATCAGCATCTTGACAGTGCCCTGCTGGGGAGCTGGCCCTGTCAGTAAACTGGCTGATTTGGGAGTAGGTGAGGTACTGTGTGACAGCTCTGGTCTGAGACTTTCCTACCCCTTCTCCATCCTGGACAGTGGAGACGGGGAGTGAGATGGAGTAGCTTCTCCAAAGCATCAGGGAAATATGAGAGAGGAAATCCCTATGAGGAATGAAGGTTCTTCCATCCTTTGCTTGTAGCTCTGTGTCACCTGACTTGTAAAATGTAAAGGGATATGCCTACTTTGCCCTTGAAACCTGAAGTTTTGCTGTGGTGCTGCAGAGGAGGCAAAGTGCCCTCATGAATATCCTAGTCAGCTATCACAGACCATCCCATCAGTCATGCTCATGTCAACTAAGACTTCAATAAAGATAAATCTTTGGCTGTACACTGGCCTCCTCTGTCTTCCCACACTGGTCTATGGTGAAATTCTGCTCCACATATCATTTGGCAGTGATGCTTCAGGACCTTTCACCCTCTAACATTGCTTTACACCTAGCACCTTCCTCAACTGAGACTACTGCTGGGGTGAAAGCCTGTAGCTTCTAGTGCCCAAAGTCACATATAGCAGTTGAACTTTAAAGGGACAGAGGTGTCCCGAAGAAGGTAGCAACCAGGGACAGTAGAATCAGTACTGGCTTTGTCATTGTTTGTTATCCTCCTGGTCAGACCTTTGTCTTTTGTTTTTCTAATGTCCTGAAACAGAGCCTAACCCACAATACCACCTTTAGCCAACAGCTTTCCCATTCCCCAAGGAGCAGAGTACAATTTTCAAATCATATTTCAAATCACCTGCCCCCAGCAAACTGCCCCCAAGTAACCAGAGCTGCAGGTCTATGTAATTTGATAAATTGGCTCTAAAACAGCCCTAAGATATCCTCTCTTATAATCTCTTCAGCTTTTATTCCAGATAGACCAATCCTACATCTCTACTGCAGAGGTGAACTGTGTGTGTACCAGAATCTTGTATCCCTGAAGAGCAGGAATCCATAGCAAAGGCTTCTACTTAATGATACAGACTCCTATCTCCTCACTGGGGCAGCTGGCTTCTGGTTCTCATGGGTTCAACAAGTCTATGTGGCAGGGCCTCTTCCTGCCAGTCAGGATTGGCTCTAGTGGCTCTGCTTCTTGGTCTGTGGGATTACCTGACCCTGCTAACACCAGCTGCAGCTCTACTAGGACAGGGTGTCAGCCTTGCTGCTGGAGGCAGCAAATGACAGTGTTGAATGCTGCCTCCGATCTTCATGAATGCCGAGTTTATTGATTTGTGGTGTGGATCTTCATGTCTATCTGGGCTTGACTGACCCAGAGATTGTCCTTATGTATCCACATGTACTTTTCCCTCTGGCTTACCCTAGCCATTCTCTCCACCCACTTTTGCTTCTGTGGTACCGTTGGTGCTGTTTGCTCCACAGATCTTCTGCAAGGTGCCTGATAGGGCTCCCACAACAGCATGCGTATGAACACGGTAAGACATAGACCCTTCTTATGGATCTGAATTATTCTTATCAACTATGTGTCTTGGATGACAGGGACCTTATCGAAAACATTCCGTGAAATCACTCCAGGCCTACATTGTTTCTTTTCTTCCTTTTATGTGTTCAAAGGACAATCACGAAAAGAAGATCCCGTATCATCTCCCTCCTTAGTTACTAGTTCAGGTGAGAATAGGAACAGTTAAACCTACTCTTAAGATCTCAAATACAGAGACAGGCCAGTGGTCCCACTATGAGCTCTTAGACACTGCTGACTCACAGGAAAATTAGGGGAAGACCTAGATCATCTCGTTCTATCCTCCTATCTCAAAGTTTATACAGCTTATCTACAGTTGTATAGAGATCTTGTAAGTTCAATGCCAAATGCAATGTCAGATATGAAAGTGGAGTGGAATTTCATTTATTTCAATGACATTTTCATTATGGATAATTTTTAAAAGACCTCTATTGTCTTCTGCTCTACATAACTTGAAAATGGAGACACGGTTATGTTCCACAAAAACCCTGAACATAATTGAATTGGTATTTGTAGTTTTGCAAGAGCCTCAAATGTATGGTGTTGTAGCAAGCTAAAGCACTGTGCAATATTTAATCTGTGCTCTTTTCTATTCCCTCCTGTCAGTGACCCGAAAGGAGGCATAAATGTCTGTCAGAACCTGAAAAGGTCTCCAGAGGGAATCTGTATGACACAGCTTCTTTCACCAAAGAACCTGGACTTGACTACCTGAGACGATGCCCAGTTTGTGTAACTTCAGTGCTTCCCAAGGACCATAAAACTGATCAATCAAGCCTGTGATTGCAGCTGTCACTCCTGAGTGGCAAAGCACCAAAGGCATAATGTTGTGCCATACCCCTCTCCCATCCTTCAGGAAGGGTTGTCACCAGAGCACAGACATGGCTTTGTTTGGAAAGATCCTTTGGGACCACAGGCAGCTGAACGTGAGCTCCAGTAGCCTCAGGGCTTAATCATTTATTCTAGAGACTGGCACTGAGCTATGGGAAATGCACATGTGGCTTCGAGCCATTTTGTTTCCTACTTTGCTCCTCTACTGTATACAGCCCTATTGAAAAATGGGGGAGGAGAGAGGCAAGCCTGTGGTTCATGCTGCGATAGACCTTTTGTAGACACTGTTAAGTTAGTGCTATAAAGACCTCCAGCCAAAAAGGACATGTTGAATAGATGTGCTAGGAAAAAAAGCCACAAGTGTTTGGCTTTGGCACTTATAAGGGCTAGTACATCACAGCAACATTTAAGTAGTCACCTAGAGCTTCTCCTAAGCTTCCTGCTGTAGGAAAGCTGTTCTTTCCTTCCATTTTTTGACTCCCTGGGCTTCCCATCTTTAAGTTGTTATTAAAAAGAGGCTTCAATAAGCTTTAACCATCTTGGTCCTAAAGTCTTCTGGCTTTTTTCCATTCCTCAGTCAGGAAGCGTGGCAGTAGCCTCAAAGCACTCCACATGGTAATGTGTTTTCTACAAGCACATGGTTTAGATCCCTCTGTATCTTATCTGTCTGTACCACAACCCTACTGTACACTGGGGGAACCTCTGGGGAGGGCTTTACCCAGTGGCTCCTGGCAGAGAAGTTGAGGTAAAAGGGACCCGTGGTGAGGATGAGAGTATGGCTGGGTAGGCAGGGTGCACAAAGCTCTTTCCACTTCTTTCCGTTCTGCTGCAGATAGAATATGGAAATAGAGTTTTCCTCTGGAGAAAGACTTGTGAGTTTCTGGAATGGGAACCTTCTTCCCTCAGGATCCTATGCAAAGGCTGACAGAAAACACTGGGAAGTATGCACAGATAATCTAACACCAGAAATTGTGCAGTGTTTCCTCTTCTATTAGTAAGGGCCAGTTCACACCATGGAGCTTTGTCACATACTGAGGAGCAAATAATTAGAAATCTTTACTTTTAACCCACCCTACAAGAGTACTGTTCTTCACCAGTCTTCAGCCGTTTTCCCCAAAAGATGATTATCCAACAGTTTATTCTTTTCATGAACTAGAGTTCCTTTTACAGTTTAAGCCAGTCTCCTGTTGCATGTTATCCATGTTGAGAATAGCTTGTTTCTGCTCTCTGACTACCGCTCCTTCATATATCAACAGGTCTCACCTATTATAGCATCCCTCTGCCAGATCACTCTTCCAAGTCCTTTTAAGCCCTACTCAGAGATTGCACTTTGGTTACTCAATCCACATTAGTCTTACTGAGAAAAGACTAAGATCTCTTCCCAGCTTTAATGAAAAGTGAAACACTATACTCACAAAAATAATAATTAGCAATATAGCTAAAACTAAATCAATGTGTGGATCAGAGTTCCAAAGACAGTAGAAAAAGCTGCAGTCTTGAACACAAATGGTGCTGAAAATGGCTAAGCACTTAGGGGGAAAAATGAAGAAGAAAAAAAAAAAGGCTTAGGGGAACTTATGAATGTCCGAATGTCCTATAGATAGATAGCAATCCCTGCAGAGTGCTAAACACAGCCCTGAGTCTGACTGCTCTGTTTCCTGTCAGCCTCTCCAAAATGCTATTCAGCACATTCAGGAGTTTCCTGAGGATGTCAAGAAGTTAGATAGCTGGAGCAGGCTAGGACAAGTAAGATGGAATGGATGTCAAACACTTTCCAGAGTTTCTGACAGTTTCCAGTTGGGCTCCTATTGTCCTAATAGTGACCTTCCAGGTGAAGGAAGAAGTGCCTACTGTGAGAAGAGCCAAATGCGTAAGGATTTATGATGATGACAACCATTATTACTTCTGCATCACTGGCATGTATCTCCTTTGTGATGTCAGGAAGGGAAGCAATGAAACAAGCAACAGGAGTCAAGACAATGGGAGTGTGCTGAACATGTGAAAGGGCACAGGCCGCACACTGGTTTACAGAGGAAAAAGAATTTAGATACTGTAGGAAACAAGTTGCTTTTTCCTAGCATTGTCTAAAATCTAGAGACATTTCTTGGTAGAAAGAGAGAATTCCTGCTTCTTCAGGAACTCATAGGACAAGGATGGTTCTTGCCAGTCCAATTTATTGATCCATAAATAATAAAAACACTAAGTCCTTCATAAGACACATCCTTGGAGCAAATTGTAGATCTGCTCAAATGAAGCAAAGCTTTTGGTATGCAAATGTCTACGTTATGCAGCCAAGTTATGTCATCAATTGTACCCTACTTTTCAGATGAACCGGTCTCTCAGTCATGAAAATAGACATAAATCACACAAATTCCATCATAGTGAATTATTACCTAGCTAGAAATTTATCCCAGGAATGTGGCTTTTTTAAAAAAAATATATGTATCTTTTAGGTAACCCTTTCTTTCTCCTCCTTCCCAGTCAGAGAGAAGAAATTATATGTCACAAACTGCATGTCACAAAGATACACACACACAAATATATATAAATATATATATATAAACATAGCAGAGTGAGTAATTTGCAAGAAATCACAGCCTGAAGACAGTTTGCATAACTAAGTCACTAAATCCTGCTGAAATTAAATCAGAAAAGAAGCCTAGATACAGAATATTTTCAAACAGATTAAATTCAACAAGAGTCATTTGATCCCTTTAAGAAAAGATGAGTTATGGATGCATAAAGACCTTCTGTACTCTTTCAAACCAGTTCAAGCTTTTGCAATCTGCCTAATACTTAGTACCACCTGAGAGTACTCGACATAGAATTAGAGCTCCTACTTGGGGCTTTCAGGTAACTAGCATTTTGATCTCAGTACAAAGTAGAAGAAAAGTTTCCATTACCCCTCTCCCCTCAGGATGCCTGTTTTCTAGATTGTGTACTCTCACAGCACTTTACAAACATTCATGAATTACTAACATTTTAATATACATTCCTATGCTCTAGCTCTAGTGAGTCAATATAAACTTGATTGCAAGAAGAATTAAAGGGTCAGGTTTTGGAGGAACAAATGTTGGGATTTTGACAAATACCTACTTGCCTTAATCCTACTGAAACCAGTGCGAATTAGGCACTGAGGCTCTTTGAAAATCCTGCTAGGCCCCTGTCTATATAAATCTTACTTTTTAGGACAGTTCTGTAAATTACTTGATACAACCCTGACACTGTTTCGAATGAAGCTTGTAAATATCTGCCAAGAAATTGCAAAGTAAAACAAAGGAGCTTAAAGAAGACTTAAAGCGTTAGTAGAAAATCTGGATGTTCAAAGCTTAGGAAACTCAGGGCTATAAAGAGATTACACAAAAACCTTGGTCCTATTTTTTGCAGTTGGAAGTTGGAAAGTTAAAATGCAGGAGGCAGAGGCTTGGCAAAGGAGAAGAGAGGATCTCAGGCTTAGAGTATCTTGCAGTACTGCCCTACCTTTGCTGCGGAATTCCTCTGTTATCCTGGCCCATACTTTCCAAAGTGTGATTCCTAGTGGCATAGAATCATAGAATCATGTTCTACATTTCTGAGTAGTTGACTTCAGACACCTTGAGTCTGATTTGGACCAATGCTGAGCACTCAGAGCTGCAGCTGACAGTTATGAGAGACGTTCTCAGACATGTGCAATTGAAAATATAAACTACTACTAAAAGTCAGGTCCTCTGTTCCTCAAATTCAGCATCTAAAATTAGGGAGTCCTGCTGACCAAACTCTGTCCTTGTGCCTCAGTTGTTCATCTGCAAAAAAAAATTGAATAAAAATGCTCAGTTATCTCACGTGAGTGTTGTAAAGATTTTGTAAGTAATTTTAGGGATGTGCTCAGAATCACAAAACAGCCCAGAAGAAAATTAGTATTTCTGATTTCAGAGCAGAGTTTGAATAGTAGTTATTGAGCAAAGCTGTGGGGTCACACATTGACTTATTATGAGAGAACAAAATATTGAATAACTGCTCATTAAGTGATCATTGTCAGTTTTGTGACCTGAATACAGTAGAAATCCCTGGAAAGAAAAATAGGAAGCATTCGTGTTATTAGAAGTGTACTGAAATACATTCCTAAGAGGAGACCATGCTGAGGCTGTACAGGTAACTGCATTTCCAATACTGGCCAATTTTTTGATACTTGACTTAGCAGCCTTAATAACTTCCTTCTAACATTGTTTCTCTGTGATCTTTTTAATGCACATAATAGCTCATGTTGCAGCCAAAGCCTAAATCCCTTTTCACTCCTAGTAAGATGACTAATTCAACTTTTACCCAGATTTCACTTTCAAAAACGCAATAAACTAAATCATGGGAGCTCAAATCTTTTGGCAGCAGAAACATCTTAAAAAACATACCTTCCAATGTCCAAGATGTGTCAAACCTAGTACCTTAGATGAGATAAGGAATTTTTCAACAAGTAGCTCCCAGGCAGAAAACAGCAATGGTTTCCCAGGGTGTTCCAGAACCCAAGGTAGGATGGGGTGAGGCTGAATGCCCAGCTCAGTCCCAGAGCTTGTAGCAAGCTGCTGGCCTCAGAAACCCCTGAGAGCTTCCTCCCAGATGGAGATGCTGATAAAAAAGTAGTCGTAACATAAGCAGTCTGCTGTCAGTAATATGATGTATCTCCATTGTGGGAGTCATCCTTCAATTGCTCAGTATCTGTCTGTGGCTTAAAAGCCAAATGTTGGCCATTCTTGAATTAAGTGAGGCAGGATTATCAGTGGAAAATGAAACTAGCAAAAAATGAATTAATAGAAAGTAAGTTTTCTGGCAATTTAATGAGTGCACAATTGCTGCATCAGGGAAAAAAAACCTAAAGATTTAATCATTTAATATGTACAAAAAGCTACTGAACAGAGAATTACTTTGTTCAAAGGATCAGTCATATCCTTGCCTAGTTTTCAGCAACTCAATGGCTACCCTGTAACATCAGAGCTGGAGTAGCAGGGGTGCTGCAGGGCAGAAACACAGGGCGGTGATAAAAGTGGAGCAAAGGAAAGAGAGAAATCCTGTTCAGCATTTTCCTGTGCTCTGTATAACTGAGTGTTATTTCACAGCCACTGGCAGCAAACTGACCTCCTGTTTACACTACAGTAGTTGGAACTTGTGTTTTTTAAAAACTCTGCCCATCATAAATTCTGATGAGCTTCTTCAGGCAATTCTGCACTGCGCAGAGTTTTCACAGAAAAATTTCCAAACAGCAGAATCACTCTGTATGCTACCCCTGAGAGGTACTCACCATACTCTGTCATCTGCTGTGCCTAACAGCAGGAAAAGCTTAGAGGCAAGTGCCCAAGAGAGAAGTTGAAAAAATCCAGGTTGGAAATATCAGCATCGATGACACTGTACTGTGTGAAGCTGAACCATATCTGAAAGATGGCACTGAATGGGCTTGGATACAAGGAGTCAGAGCAACCAGGATCGCATTTTGCTCTCTGCAGGGGCAAGTCAGAACCACAGAAGAGAAAGAGTGTAGATATGGGAAGGAACAACCCGATGCACCAGTACAGGCTGGGGGTCAAACTGCTGAAGAGCAGCTCTGCAGAGAGAGACCTAGGAGTCCTGATAGATAATAAACTGACCATGAGCCAGCAATGTGCCCTTGTGGCCAAGAAGCCCAATGACATCCTGGGATGCATCAAGAAGAGTGTGGCCAGCAGGTCAAGGGAGGTTCTACTTCCCCTGTACTCTGCCCTGGTGAGGCCTCATCTGGAGTACTGTGTCCAGTTCTGGGCTTCTCAGCTCAAGAGGGACGGAGAACTTCTAGAGAGTCCAGCACAGGGCCACCAAGATGATCAGGGGAATGGAACATCTTTCGTATGAGGAAATGCTGCGGGAACTGGGACTATTAAGTCTAGAGGAGACTGAGGGGACATCTTATTAACATTTATAAATATCTAAAGGGTGGGTGTCAGGAGGCTGGGATATCCCTTTTTTTTATAGTAGCTAGTAGCAAGACAAGGGGTAATGGGATGAATCTGGAACACAAAACATTCCACTTAAATACAAGAAAAAACTATTTCACTGTAAGGGTGATGGAGCAGTAGCACAGGCTGCCCAGACGGGTTGTGGAGTCTCCTTCCTCGGAGGTCTTCAAAATCCATCTGGGTCTGGTTTCTATGTGACCTGATCTAGGTGAACCTGCTTCTGCAGAGGAGTTGGACTAGATGATTTCTAGAGGTCCCTTCCAACCCCTACCATTCTATGATTCTATGGCATTTAGGGACATACTTTAGTGGTAGACTTGGCAGTGTTAGGTTTACAGTTGTACTCAATGATCTTAAGGGTCCATTCCAACCTCAATGATTCTATGATTGTAACTCCTGACAATGGAGTCACCATTTTGTGAGATGGGAAGGCAGACCTTAGCTTGGTAAGGTCTCTTCAGTTCTGAAGTGGGTGCTTAAAAGTTGTAGTGTTATCTGCTGTGGTCAATGCTTCTCCTGCTGAGGGGAGAAGAAGCCAGTGCAGTCATGCGATTGTAGATGCTTCCAATAAAATTATCTCTTGACCTAGTCCAATTCCTTTTCTGCCTTCTCCTTAACTTCTATGCTGTGGCAATCTACTCTTCTGTGACAAAGCCAGAAGCAGGGCTTGCCCAGGTGGTAGGCTGAAACCCTGCCTGATTTCAGAGAAGAGACTACAAAATCCTCACCATCTCACAACCATACACTCAATTTGCAACAGTCTCTTTCTCCCTTTCACTTCCATTATTAACTAGCAGAGCAACAGTGTATTTCCTCCAGACTTGTCAATAGGACCTTCTCTTTTGGCCATCTACACTGTCTCTATGAAGTACCTCTAAATCATTACTCCACCTTGACCATCAACTCTGCATCAGTCCCAATAGCCAGAGGTTTAACTTCAGAGGAGCAGGAGGAGGGTCTTTTAAGCTGCCATGGAGGTCAATCTCAGCAGAAGGTCCTCAAAAGAGGAGATAGGTCAGCAAATAGATTTTAGTGGGTTCATAGTGCCACAGCATGCTGGCACATCTGAGGACCACAGACCTATGCACAACTCCTCTGTGCTTACAGAGTGCCAACAAATTGCTTTTTTCCCAAGACTTCTAAATTTCTGTACTGGGATTTCTGTATTTCCATTTCAGCCTCTGCTAAGAAAAACTCTCCCTTGAGCATGTTAGGTTGCTTTGTGATCTCCCCTGGGAGAAGTAAACTTTCTTCCGGAGATGATTCATGGACACAGAGGCCTAGGAGGCAACACATCTGTTCATTAGCAGCCAGCATATGTAGCAGTGGTAGGAAAAATTCCCACCTCTGCCTGCCCAGAAAATTGTGTCCCATCTTATGCATCAGAGATTTGAGGAAGGTGATACAGGCATTCATAGTCTCCACAAAAACAATAGCATATCCAGACTAGGGAAAAACTCCAGGCAGGCTCTCATTAATAAAAGTGTGTGAACATGTAACACCAAGGTTCCTGACTTTACGCAGGCTGCCTGTGAAGCCCAGTTTGAAGGCTCTGACCTCCCTTCATTAAGCCCCTTCCAGATCTGGAGCTTACATTCCAGACAGACAGCCTCTCCTTGTTTGAGCACAACCTCCTCACCTGGAGATCCTCAACTTGATAAGAACAGCATCAAGATCAGGACATGGGACCTGTGATACCATAGACCTGCTTGTTTCCTCAACTCTCCAGCTCAGCCCTTCCTCAGGAGATCCTCCCATGAAGTCCTGTAGGCAGATACACACCCGCCTCCCACAGATACAAATATAAAGTTACATTCAAACAAAGCAAATAAACGATTTGTAAAAGGATATTTCTTCCAAACTGAGGAAGAAAGGAAGGGGAGAGGAACAAACACATACATTTCTGTAATTTCTAGATCAATTCATGCAAAGCACGTGAACACTAATTTAAAAGCTCTTGATTGTATACAGAAGAAACTGTCAAAACGGCTTGAGCAGATAATTCCACTTTCTTATGTACCTCATATATGAAGGGAGTGATTAACAAGAGTGTTCTAGGCTTGATTTGTTAATGCTAAACTGACATCTTCTGACAGCTCTTAAAATTGTAGTACTAGTTTCGATGATAACAAATTTGCCCGATTTTTGCCCAATTATTTTGCAACTCATCATTCACAGGCACAAGCATAAAGTAGCATGACTCATATATTACATAAAAAAAAACTTGTCTTACAAGCATCTTTCCGGATACAGGGTAAAAGCTGAGGCAGAAAATGTAAAACAGAGGCTACCTCTGAAACCTCTCTTTGGCTCCCTGGTGTGTTTGTTTTATAATAATCTTTATCACATATTTTCTTTTTTCTTTTTTTTTTTTCTTGCAAGTCTCCTCCACCCCAGATACTACAAAGGACAGAGAGAGCTCACTGAGTGGGTAGCGATTCGGTATTTCCTGTTATTCTAATTTCAGGCATGGCAAAGTGCCTTATTTGCCACACATCATTCAAACCCATTACTGAAGGTAGAATACTAATTTCCTCATGGTCTTTTTCTGTGGTGCTATTTTGACATAATATCTTGTTGCTTCAGCAGCCTTAATGGATGTTCTCCAAGGGAGAAATCAGACACAAAGAGGCCAAGGTCAAAATGGCCAGAGCACCCACTAATTTGGGGTCTCTAATTTGTGATGTCTTGGATTAGCATTTCTCCAGCTCTGTGTATATTGAGAGCAGAACTCCACACAATACCAGCTCTGCACTCCTGTAAGTCAGACCCCAGGTGTCTTAGAGTGAGAATCCAGAAAATGAGAACACACCAATTAGTGGCCACCCATGGAAAACCTCATTTATATGGCTTTTTCATATCACATAGCAACTCATGGCAAAAGGCAGGAAAAAGCCTAATTCTTCAGGGCAGTATTCAATTGCCAAGACAGAGACCATTCTTCTGTTTTTGAACAGCCCCCTGCCCAATTCAATGCATAACCTTCATCACTTGCAGTAAATTAAAAAGGAGACCTATAGAAAACACCTTCGTTTATGGCAAAACTCTTTCAGCTCCTAAGCATATTCTGTTTTGTGCACTGAATGAGACAGAGATCCTATTGAAAAACTTATATACCAGTATTTGATCTTGTAATTAAGGACCACATCATTATGCCTATATGTGAGAGAAGACAAATTAATGATGGACTGGCAAGCCTTCTAATTAATTCTCTGTATTCTGTTTGACTTTGAAAACTCAATCTATACTTAACAAAAGTGTTTAATCTCCTATTTTTAAAACGTAAAGTAAAAAGGAAGAAAGTAGGAAATTTCATCATTTGCAATCTTAATTACATTCTCTTTCCTTACATTATAAAGGAGCAAATGTTGCTTATACCTGCAAAACTCTTTACACTATCAAAGCTTCATTCCCGTAATCTCAACAGATACAGTCAAACAACAAATTAAAAAACCCCACAGTGTCTATTTGAAGAAGATTCCTACCAAGAAAATTCTTATCCAAACAGAGAAAGCTCAGCAAAATTTGATGTAGTTGAAAAGATTGCTTTGACTGTTACAGTTGATCTTATCCCCCAAAAGTTGGGTAATCATGACTATAGGCAGGGTGTCTTGTACCACCTCTTGTGTTGTGCAAAGGCTTTGGAATAACTGAAGAAAGGATGTCTTCCTAAGCGTTCTATACACTCAGCACGTGGCAATGGAAGACACCACAGGTCAGCTTTAGTTCTGTATTCTCATGCAGGAGTAGCTGTTGTGCTGCATGAGAATAAATCCAGTGAAGGTGAATATTATATCTCAGCATGTTTCATTCAGTATTCCCAGCAACCGCTGGGACACATCACAATGGGAGCAGAGAGGATTAAACACTGAAGGTGAGTGCTAGGCAGGGGTACAGCACTCCAGTTGGGAATTTCTGAGTGACTGCCATACAAATGCTTTGAGACAATTCATGTCAGGCAGGTAGAAGAAGCCACCAACTGGTAAATCCCTTGCAATAATTCCCTCCTGAGGATGATGAAAAGGGAACCTCAGTGTGGAGTTCTAGCAGATGTCTATGTTCAGAAGACAGATGTTGGAGCCAAGTCTAGGAAGAACGTGAAATGCCTTGCAGAAACCATACTCTTAAGTCTGCTAGAACATATGGGGAGAACAGTACACCAAATAACTGTCTTTAGGTCATGCCTATAGCAAATGCTGAAGACAAAGTGAAATCTAAATTGTCTCTATTTAGGCATCTTGCTCTAGTTATCAGGGAGATAACTTCTGTTTTGGATTCCAAGCCCTGAACCCCTGCCCAGAAAGAGAGAACAATAGCTCCTCTCCAACAGCATGCAGTAGATAGATATTTGTGTAGTATCTCGGTGAAGAGACTAACTTCCCTAAATTGTGGGACATTTTGATGAAACTCTCTACTGTACCTGAAGAGATCTCAAGTTCTTACTTGCTTCCTACAGAAGACTGTTTAGAGTAAGCTACTTCTAGCTTTTCCTGCTTAAGCTCTTTTTTTTTTCTTTTCATGGAAGAATTAAGTAACCATGAGGCCAGAGACAGAGAGAGCATAGAAGTAAATACAGCTTTATAGTCCACTAGTTAAGCATCTTTCTGGAAGAGGAAAGATTGGGTCTAGTTCCTGCTTCACTGAATATTTGATACTAATCATATAAAATAGTGTTGAGGAAGCACAAGAGATCATTTAGTCCATCCTTTGGTCCAGAAGTACCTCCTACAGCCCTTCAGTGATTGGAGCTGCCATAGTTTTCTCAGACAACCTATTCCAGTGCATCACAATCCTTTCGGCTTCTCCCTAAAGTCTAGCCTGAATTGCTCTGATGGCCCATTAAAGACCATTACTCCTTGTTTTATCCACCCTGGACAGGAAGTACAGATTATTCCCATTTTCTTGCACTCACCAGACTAGCATCTTGATCTCTCTGAGTCTTATTGCTTTCAGGTTAAATAACCCTAATTATTTCTGTCTTTACTCACAAATTGTATTTCCCTTGTCCTCCAGCAATTCTTGCTATCCCAGTCTGCATTGTTTCTCACTGGACCATATTTTCTTAGAGTGCAGTACAAGACTGAAGCTAAGTTGTATATGTGCTCATCAGAGCTGAAAGCTTATTAGATGTGCCTTAACAGCCCCTACTTCCATTCACACAACTACTAGGTTGATTTCCTATTAGACAACAGAATGATGTTCTAGACTAACATTGAACTTGTGGTCCTTTAGAGACCATCTCCCTTCCTAAGGGATAGCTAGATGGCCTGTACCAGCCTATACCTGCTTCATGCCATCTGCAGATTTTACAAAACAAACTTCATCTAGACAGTCATCCAGGTTGAAATTGAAATTTAAAGTTCAATGTAGTTAATGAAAACATGAAATGCTGACAGGCCACTGCTCAAGTTAGTGGCAAGTCACTCGATAGTCTTTCCTTTTGACGGGAAATCTGTGAGAATTACTCACTGAGTAGGATTATCTATACCAGTCTGCATCCCTGCTGTAATGTTTTCCTTTGGACCATGTTTCTTTGCTTCACTTATGATAAAAGCCTGTGAGATAATGTCAAAATCCTTACAAATGACAAGGTATGACAACTACTTCCTCTGTATCCACAAGGCTTGTTACAGAAGAAAGCTAAATTAGTTTGACATGATCTATTCTTGACAGATCTGTGCTGTCTCCTAATAATCTCCTTTATTTGATTATTTCCTTTTTTTTTTAATTCCAGGAATGAAGTTAAACTGAGTAGTCTGTGATTTCTTATCTTCTCTTTCTTTCTCAGCCTTCCGACGCCTCATCCAATTCTCATGAGTCTTCAAAGCATTCAGAGCTCATGGTTCAGAGATTGCTTCCATCAACTTTGCAAATAAGCTAGGAAGATTTTAAACAACCATCTCACATCAGTATGTCCTGATTTGTTCTGTCCTTTCCTTAGAAATTTCCTTGAATTTCCTCCTTTCTGGCTCCTATTAATTGTTTTAGCCATCAACTTGCAGTTGACCATGTTACTGGAGACACGTAAAATGGGCATTAAATGCTTTGACAACATTTGCTGTAAAGCTTTAAGCAAAGCTCTTCCCTCCTCTCCAAGAGGATCATAAATGCTAATGCAGAGAGTCAGGATGACATTCTTTTACTCTCTTGCTGTGGCGCAATTACTATTTTATTTATCTGTGAAAAATAAATCAGCTTCTCCGGGAAACATTGGTTCTAGTATATTCTACAGCCTAATAGCACATTCTCCTGGGAGATGGGGGTACAGATCTGCTCAGGCAGAGATAGTATATCCACCACAGCTCTGGGTAAACACTTTAATCAAAGTGTTTCTGGGTAAAAGGAAGGTAGTACTTTCCCTTCCTCTTGGATGTATTCTATGTAGACACTTGACCTGTGCGCTCTGACAAACTTACCTGTTCTGGCTATGCAGGGGAAAGCAACTGGAAGAATACTTAGTTTGTAGATCCCATGGTAGCTCTTGCGTAGGCATTGAGCTGATCATTGCTTATAAAACTAATGATCATCTATTTCTATGGTATCTAGCAACGGGACAAGGGGTAATGGGATGAAGTTGGAACACAAAAAGTTCCATTTCAACATAAGAAAGAACTATTTCACTGTTCAGATGAGGGAGCCCTGGCACAGGCTGCCCAGGAAGGATGTGGAGTCTCCTTCCTTGGAGGTCTTCAAGATCCACCTGGAGATGTTCCTATGCGACCTGATCTAGGTGGACCTGCTTCTGCAGGGGGGTTGGACTAGATGATTTCTAAAGGTCCCTTCCAACCCCTACCATTCTATGATTCTATGATTGTATGATCTAGGCATGGCTGTAAGCAGCCTTTAAATGTTTAGAAGACTTTACAGGTGTAAGTGCAATTATCTTAGGACTTTAGGCACCTCTACAGATAGAAAGGAAGGAAGCTTTGAAGTTCTACACCCTATGACACCTTGAAGAATATAGTTCAGCCTACAACAATCCCTAATTTCTCAGTTCAAAGCAATGGTAAAATACTGTGATCTATTTCAAACTCCTCTTGTCAGTCACACCCTAATTAAAACATAATGAAATTCTACAAAACAGGGCATTGTCTTATGGTATCTCTTCCTGAGTTGTGGAATCATATGAGTCAAAGGAAGAAAACAAAGAATTAAGGGAAGAAATAACTGAACTTTAAAAGAAGACTTGCTAAAAGTTCCCATAAACCATTAGGGTTCATTTTTCACTAGTTTGACATTTTTTTGTCTTCCACAAAGTCTTGTACATTGGCATCAGAATGGAAGGCTGTTTTTGCTATGTATCTAGTTTTACCACATTAAGAGGGGGCTTCGGGTGTTGACTCACATATTAACTTTGCTAACTATCCTCTGTAAGTTATCCAACTTCCGTTTACTTCATGGAGGTTTCAGTTAGCTTCATTTCTTCCGGTAGTTTAGGGGCAGATCTTTTTTTCTTGCTCCATTCGTCCTTAGGATCGAATCTCTTTTAGCTGGTATTCTGACTGGAATTTAACATACAAGGGAAAGGCCATTTGCCAGATCCTGTGCTTTAAGTGGGATTGGTTGCATCCTTATCATACTTTTGACTGCAATTTTAATGGTCAACATTAAACATCGATTTTCTGTTGCGGGTGTCTGTCCTCAAAACTCTATGAAGGGCTGGATGTTCCTCTGGGTCTTCCACTGGAAATGCAAACAGCGGGAAGGGTTAAAACCACTGGTTTTTGTCTTTGATCAAGCAAAGCCTCCATTCTGACAGATTCCATCTCAGCCTGTGCAATTCAAGTCCTTGTAAACTGCCACCCAGCTACTCCAACATAACGAGCTAAGAATTAAATTCTTGGCCGTAAGAAGGGTGCCAGCAACTCCAAGGAACACAAGCGCAATTTCAGTGCAGCTCTCCAATCTACAGTCGATTGTCCCTGCTGAGGATAAACTTATGGTCCAGCTTCTAAAAGTCCCTTTGCCTCAGTTCCCCATTGTTCCAGTTCCCCATTGATCCAGTACCGCCTCCCAGCTGCATCATGCTTCTAAGGCACAGTGGAGCAGGTGATGCCCTCCTTGCATTTTCTCATCAGGTGATTTCCACCAGTGAACTTCACTCTTACATGAAACTAAATGGCTACAAATTTTTACAGTCAGCAAATGTCTCTTGTTTCTTTATGTCTATCTAGATGACAAAAAAATCATATACCTAGATGATTTTTTGTAAAATTATTTATAAGTACTCCACTGAATACCTTACTCCTAAAGCTATGGGTAGCAGAAGAAGGAAGGATATAAGAACAGTGGTCAGCTCAAAATCATTGTAGTTTATGTCCTGCTCGTTTCAACTGGAACTTATATAAATTAGAACTGGCATCTTGGGGAAAAGGGTAAAGCATGGTACCACATTGCCCCAACCTGCCCACTCTTGAGTATTTAACATTAGAGATTTATAAGGTCATTTGGAATCTATTAATAAAATAAATGGATTAGACTCCATTCAATAGTCTGGTGAACTGGATGCCAATTGATAATAGTCTTAACAATTACAAGAGCAATCGAAACTGCAGATTATTCTGAACATCATCAATTATTAGAAATCATCCTAATTCATAAAAAACCTGAAGCTCCTGAGACCACAGTTTCACTCCTAGGCAATTCTGAGAAGAGTGGAATAAAACAAGCTTCAGAGCCAAGTTCAGATGTCTACACACTCCCCTGCACCCCAATATTTAAGGGGCATTTTTAAAGGATATTCAAACCAAATGAGTAGGATTCTTTTAGAGCCTATTAGCTTTAGCAATTATCAGCCCTTAAAATGTGTCTCCTACAGAGAGAATGTTTAAATATTGTGAGATGTCCCAGTTTTCTATAAATAGTGATATACTGTGATTATGGCTGGAATTAATTCAAGAAACTTCAGAAGTAAGATGAGTAATGAATGAGACTGACAGATATTGGATATAATTTAAAAGGCTATAATTTTAAAGAATGAAAGTACATCCTGGCTTCCCTTTCAAGGCACCAAAGCTAGCCAACCCTGGTGGGAGGAAGGCAGGCTCTTGGACTGACAAGACAGCTGGAGCACAGCCTGCCCTCCAACAGTGGCATTAATAGCCAAGGGACAAGCCCAAAAGTTTGAATCCTCAAGAAAGCAGGAATGGTGATATTAGTTTGTACTGCATGCTTTGCTCCTATGGCAGCCATACGCTTCCCCAGGGGGGACAATCTTTTACCTACACTGACAGCAAGGTGACAGGTGAAGATGCACCACTTTGCTGTCTCTGTCTATAGGTACTCATTTGCAGTAGCTGCAACAGCTATCCAAATGGAGGAGAACTAAAGGAGCTGAAAAAGCAACTGGAAGCACAAAGGAAGAACTCATGTACATGTTTTCCCTCCTGCCAGCTTCCCTTCTGATACCAATACCAGGAAGGGTGAAGGGAATTAGACCATAGTGGTAGTGGCTGACGCTGCTAGCATGAGTCCCCAAGAAGCACAGCCTAATGGAGGGCTGGTACCCAGCTGGAGGAGAGGAGAAGCAGTAGGAAGACTGTGAGGTCAAGGGAGCAGGAAGAAGGCGAGGAGCAGAACAGATGGGAAGAGGAGACAAAATGAGCAACAGGCAGAGACAGCAGGATCAGTGTAACTCCAAAAGAGCAAGTTCCTTTTGTTATATTAAAAACAAATCACCATTTTCATGACAGTATTCCTCCACTCCATATACATACTGTAGTTGGCTACAGGCTGGATCATTATGATGGCAGGGGAAGAGCAAACATGCTGATGAATAGCAGAAAGAAAACTAAGTTGTAGCCCCACTCTCAGGCTCTGGCTTATAGTAATAGAGCTTGGGTCTTGGAAGAAAACCAGTGGTTTATGCTAAAGGAACTCAAGAGGCTAATAAACATTCCAGCACCGAAGGAGTGACTGAGGATGGAAAATGCAATGTTTTGCCTGTCTAAAGCACCTCTCACCTGAGGGCATCTGAATATGGGGTTTTTCCTTCACATGCTAATTGTTTAGTTTTTAAATTAAAAGAAGCATCTTGCAGGGACAGCCGTGACAGCCAGGGAAACTGTGCTTAGATCAAGTCAGACAGGAGGTTAATAGCTCTGCTAGGAAGGAAAAAAAGTTATCCCCAAACCAATTCCTGTACACTAAGTACTGGCCTGTGGTGCTTGCAACCATGAAAAGCCATGGAGTTTTACAAACACACTCAGCAGGTGATAGAGAAAGCCCTGAGGAAATATAAACACCTTCTCCACATGAGACCATCAGAGTTCTGAGGTTACATGTCACTTCACAGTGTGCTCAGGAAGATCTTGGAATTACAAATGAAATGAATGTGGATGGATTCCAGATTTTGGTTTTTGGACTTCATATGTTGAAAGGCGTTTCCTGTGTACCTGCTCTCGGATTCCCACAGTAAGGTACTCTGGTACTTCTACCAGGAAGCCACGTGCATCTTCCACTGGGCCTTTCTGGATTACCAGCCTCCTCTTACCAGCCTGGCATTCCCCTGCGTAGAGCTACTGGGCTATGGTTATTGCTTTACACTTGGACACTGGGCCTTCAGAACTCAAATGCAGCCAGGTATGGACTGCTGTCAAATCTATCCCCGAGACTTGTCAGACTCACAGCAAACATGGAAATCACACAGAGACTTCCAAAAGGCATGACTTCCAAAAGGCATCAATGCAGAGAGCTGGCATCAAAAGATTTCCCATCCTCAGGTATCTTTAGCCTGGAACTGTCAGCAGAGCTATTGTTTATTCTCCAAGCGCACATTGTGTAGGGAGGAAGCCCAAAGCATCAGAAGAGATGCGAGTAATTTATATGCAGGAGGAGGGGACGACAAGAGAGTTATACAGAGGGAAGGATGCAAGGGCCAGCACTGCATGGACTGAGGAAATGGTAGTCAGTAATGTACCACCAGCCCACTGGGAGCATGCAGACACCTCAGATGCTTTTGCTTCATATTATCTCAGCCAAAAGCAAAGGCAATCTTCAGGCTGTGCCTGCTGTTTTACCTGTTAATACACTGATCCCTCAGCACATGGCAGCCATGTGGCTGGAGGAGGGGTCCCTCTCAACCCTCATCCCAAACTGATGCCCATCCTTTCAGCATGGCATGGATAGAATCTGGAGCTACAGCTCATTTTCTTATTGTGACACAGGAGCAGCTCTGAGATCATTCAGATATCCTCAGCATTGGGCCAGGACAAGTCCTCAGACAATGCATGTCAGTTCCTTGGGCTGCCCTTGTGTGTCCAGCCTGGCACAGGTAGATACAAGATTCAATGCAGCCCTCTCAGCACATTTGCCTCTACGTACCATTGGGTACTGCCTGACTGGTTTTTGGTGGAACTCTCATTCAGGAGCAAGTGGCAACAGGGAATTTGGATCAACAGACTTGTTTCTTTCCCACTAAGCGTTACTGCCATCCTCCCCCTGGAAACTCTGCCTGCAATTAGTTCCCTAGGAGGGGGCTCGTCTGTGCCATTAAGAACTGTTACATTATGTGATCCAGGAGAAATCAATGTCTCTAATAGTCAGCAAAGCCAGCAGAGGAGGATAGGGTGATGGGAGGGGTGTTTCTCTGGAGGCATCCTTCTCAGGAGAAACCCCCGGGGTATTGCCCAAGGAAGAGACATAGTAAGGACCTGGAGTAATTAAACTTCCATGCAGCAATTGTTTACGGGAAGATGCCCATGAAACCGCTCGCTTTGTCTCAGAAAGGCAGAGGCAGTGGCTAGGTTCTCCCCAGGTGCAGATGGAGTGCCTGTGCCCTGAAGTCAATGGTCTGTGGTGATTTACACCACATTGGCAAGTGGATGGAGGAAGGGAGTGGATGGATGCCTTTCCTTTAAAATACCCCTTTTCCTCTCTCCACCTTGTTGTTTAAAGGTAAGATCATGCCTTGTGAGTTTTGAAGCATCTGGATTGTGTGGCATAATTAAGTTATTCTAAATGAGATCTGAGACATTTTTGATATCCCAAGGCAAGAAAATCTTAACTGTGCGTGCATTTTCCTCTCTCCCTTTTTCTCCATGTCCTCCTTCCTGCACACCTCTGCAGTTCCTGGAATGACAAGACACCTCACCACTGGCTGTAATTGCTAGAACAGTTCCCTAATGCTTTCTCCTTCTCCAATTGCATTAAACTGCATCTTTAGAAGTACAGCCCTGTTTATTCATGCTGCTCGTGTGGAAGGGGAAAGAAACGCAGACTGCCTCTTCCCCCCTCCCTCCTTTGATTTTCTGGGTGTGGCAGGTTTAAACCTTTGCAGCCGCCAGCTCTCCAGCAGCAGGGTGAGAAGGACAGGGCAGAATGTGAGGGAAGCCATCGGATATGGTTGGTGATGAATGAGACTCATCTCACCCACAAGTGGGAAACCTGCTTGCGGGTTATTGTTTAATCACTCATGCAATTCAATACCCAGCACATACCCTCATAACGTCCATCTGTTCTAGTATGCGGTGCATGCAACACTTGCATTTCTAGCCACCTATATAACTACCCAGCTCTGCATATGACTGACTGCATCTCTTGTTGGCAGCAAAGGTTAAGCTCAGTTTTTCAGAAATGCCTTGACCCAGCTTTTTGGTGATGCCACCTTTTTTAGCTGAGTATTTTGTGGGTACAGACTCAGAACTGCAATCAACCGTAGGCAGAAATTACACCACCAAGCTATCTACATTTCTCATGGGTGGGCACAGTCAGTCAGATGTTTCACTGTTCACGTTGGCATCACACCCACAAGAAAGAATAATCTGCAAGGTACGAGTGTGTGAACATATCTGCCTTTGAGGGGGTGGGAGGACAGACACATACAGGCACACCTAGACACAAATGTGAAGAGACTTCTTCCACGCCCAAGCCTGTAATTTCAACATTTCGCTCTTTAGCTGCCAAAAAGGCGGGACACCAGGGGCTTCCCCTGAAAAAAAAAAAAAATTGAGGAGCTCTCTCTTTATTTTGGGATGGAAACTCCTGCCTGTGCTGAAGAACTCATTCCATCTTTTTCTCTCTGCGAAAGGTTTGGGTGGGGACAGGCAAACTGAAAGCCGAGGTCTTTTTCTTCTCCAAATGAAAGCTTCCTCTGGTGTATCACCAGCTTTGCTATATTGCCAGTTTGGCATTTGTGATGTGTGCTTGGGAGTTCGGCTCTGAACCCAAGGACATCTACAAAATAGGCACGAGCAGGCACACTCAGGTTGCACGGCTGCATAAGGATCACATGTCTAATGAGTGCTTGTGCACACATGTGTAGTGTAGATGTGAGTGACCAGAGAGTGGGGATGTGTGCCGCACATGCACGCGCAAAGGGGTGTGTACCATGCGGTGGATTCATGCACGGAGTGGGAAGAGAGGACTATGTGCCATCAAGATACCTGCATGCCACGCATTTCTAAATATGCCAGAATACAAAAGGACAGGAGTAAACCCACGGAGGTGTAATCGGAATATTACTCTGGAGCTTTAATGCCCAGACAGTGTTGGTGTGGGCAAAATTATCCCCCTCCCCCAAACAGCTCTTGTTCTGACTCCAAAGACTCTCGGAGCTACCTACTTTATTTTAAAATTTGCTGTGCATCTCAGCCCACCACTCCATCACTCTGCTTCCCTGTCTGCCTTCCTCTTCTCCTCTGCTCTTTTCATCCCATCTTTGCCAGCTGAACGTGCTCTGCTGGCTGGCTGCAACGTGTTTCCCCCACCCCTCCTCCCCCCAGCCGTCACCACCTCCCTCCAGATTTTAGTGAACATACCCTTAATTGCAAAGCATTTGAAAAACCTGCATGGGGAAAAACACAGGATGACGCAGGGTCTCTTTCTATCCCATTCACCTGCCCCTCCCCATTATTCTACAAAATTGCTCTTTCCTTTGATAAAACACACGTTTCCATTCAGAAACACACTTTAACCTGGATTTTCTTTCCACACGGTGCCGTTCTAACGGTAACTGGAGTTACTCACATCACTGTGTGAGGCTAACACTCCCGAATACTGCAGTGATACATTGTAAGAGATACATAAATGTAGGTATATATAAAGTAACTGTATGGTGCCATACCTAAGGCTGAGTTGAGTTTTGCACTCAGAGCACAGACCTAAGCTCCTTGTCACTACCTACAAATCTGTAATTCAGGGAAGTGTCCAAAATGCTTTACAAAGGTATCTGGGGCCAGTTCCTGCCTCAGAGTTCCAAGTGCATAAATCCAGCATCCTCCCTGGGGAAGCCCAAGAGGTTCAGCCGAAATAGGCTCTCTTAATCAGAAACAGGTTTGGGCTTCCACACAAAATTAAAAGGGGGAATGGTGAGGAGGGGGGAACAATTTAAGAGCTTTTTTTTTTTTCTATTTAATTATAATTTTGGACATAAAAAATATAGCACTGAAAACTAGCCACCACCCAAACCTTCTCATCACCCCAGTTCCCTTACAGGAAATGCCAGGTGGTACCAGTCATGAGAATGAACCGGTTTCCAACAGGTTCACACTGTAAGCGTCTCTTATCCCACCCGAGTTCGGAGCTAACAGAGGCGTGGTCCTCTGTCTCTTTACCAGCTGGTGCACAGTTGTCCAACTGGTTGTACTATGAAGGGTATTGCAAAGAGGGTGACTCTCCCTCTCCCCTGGCTAATGCTTTTGTTATTAATTAATTGCATTTTTCACTATAGCATAGCTTGGGGGGGAAAAAAGAGCTTCAGGTTAATTCTCTCTTAGATAGTTGTAATGCACACACACAAAAAAAATAAATAATGAATGCACCTGTCCTCCGAGCCACCTCACAGCACATGCACATAAAGCATCTCCCATTCATCGGAGCCAGTAGCAATAGTGTTCTGACCAGGGATCAAGGCTCACTGGGCATCCTTTCTTTTTTGGCATAAGATGAAGAATTGCTTCCTTTATCTCCAAGGTAGAGCCAGATCTCATCATGTTTCCTGCCAGCCGCACCCCCGACCCCCCCCCACCCCACCCCTCCCAACCCCATCCACACCCTCAGAACCAGAGACAGAAAATCCTAGGCAATACATCAGCCCACTATTAAAAAATAATAAGAATAGAGGGGAGATTCTGGTAGCTCCCCAAATGTGGATGTAGGCCACCCCCCCTTCCCCACATCACCAGCCCCAGAAAAGCAAAACAGTCATGTTGCAGGGTGTGAAAAGAGCCTTCAGTCACAAGATGCTAAAGAATTGCAAAAGAGATGTCTGCTGAAAGCAGCTGAAATTTCCTCCCCCCAACCCCAGCCCCTACCCCAGCCCCTCACACATTCAGGAAGACACGCACCCCGCGAACACCCAGCAGCCTGGGAGATTTCTTAACGGAAAGGAATATAAAAATCTTCAGCTCTACCTGTTTTGTTCTTCTCATACAGCACAGCATGATCGTATTGTCCCCTTCCTTCCTTCTTCTTCCTTCCTTCTCCTCTCTCCTTTTCCTCTTCTCTCTCTTATCTCTCCCCCCCACCCTCTCCACTCCCTCCCTCCCTCCCTCCCTCTCTCTCTCTCTCTCTCTCTCTCGCTCTCTCACACACACATACACACACGCACACGCACACACACACCAGGGCAGTTAGCAGCAACTGTAAGGTCCACAGCTATTGCTCATCACACATGCACACGCTGCCTCTCCCTGTCTCCCTCCCTACTCTTCCCAGAATTGTTCACCAGCTCTCCCTGACTCGTCACCTCCCCACCCCACCCCCACCCCAGCAGCCACCACCACCACCCCCCACCCGCCCCGAGTCCCTTGCCAGCCTCATGAATAATTAAAATCTTCAATCTGGACCCAATTACCCAAAGACTTTCCCACTGTACGGAGGCGACAGGGGAGAGGGGACACTGCGGAGGGGGTGGGAGGGGAGGAATGGGATGGGGTGTGCCTGCGATCCACTGAGAGAGCAGGGAGCCCGGGCGACCGAGAGCCCCCAGCTCCACTCCCGACGGAGCAGCTGGAGCCCCCCACACCCGGCCATGGTCCGGAGTGGGGTTCCTGCGTGAAGACAGCGTGGGATGGGGTGGGTACAGAAAGGAGAGGAGGGGAGCGGGGGGTATTGCCGTGACGGGCAGCATATGCCATGCACAGGTGACGTACCGTAGGTGGGAGCTGCGAGCTAAATGGGAATCGAAAAATATGTTAAAATGGCTGTTAAAAATCCTCCTCCCCCTCAGCAGCACACTCGCAAACATATATGTACATGCTGCCTTCTATCATATGTGCAGGCAAAAACCCTGAGTGACGGCAGGACAACTTTCTCCCTTGTTCCCTCCGTCCATGCTATAGACCTTCCATAAGCACAGAAAATTATACCCCTACAAACAGATTTCTCTTTTCTTTCTTTTTTTTGTTTTTTTCAAAATAGCTTTGAAACCTACAGAAATCATCCCTTTCCCTTCTGCATAGACCTCAATTAATTTCAGCACCTAAGTAATTTCTACGGCTATTGACCCTCCGCCTGCAAATTGCTGTAAACTGTGATGAGAAAGATGTGCATGTCCACACACACAGCCACCCCCCCACCCCCGTGCACATGTGGGAACAGGAATGTATGGGTTTGCATGTAGACAAGATCACGGCTATGCATGAGCCTCAGCGGGCATTAATGCATGCGCACACACTCACACGCACCCCTCCACGCCCCCACACCTCTCAAGCACACATCTCGAAAGTTATAACATTGTCTTTTTCTCAGAATGTATATAAGCAGGATAGCTCTGCCATTGTGAAAAAAAAATATTCCAGGCAACGGTTAAACCAAAGTATGACAATGTTGGGCGTGTTGCAAATATATATAAAAAGACTGCTGGATTTTTAGGATTTCATCTAGAAAAATTCAAATGTAGCTTATTTTGTTTACTGTGTCTGGGAGGCACAGACAGATGCTGTTCTCTTTTTTAGCGCTAATGTCACTACACCAACTTCTCTGCTGCACCATGGAGTTACTTCTAATTTATTTTTAATGTAAAACTGCCCACAAAAGAGAAAACAAAAAATATAGAAATGTTTTAGGTAATTGTTTAGGCCTTTGCTCTTTAAATATATCTAAATGCATTATTACAAGAGCAATATTCACACACACATGTGTCCTTATACAAATAAAAGTGTACATATGTAGGTACAGTTTCAGGAATATCCCTCAGTGCAGAATCCTACATAATGATATTCAGTTGCTATGACATCATTGCAGTTCCCAGTATTCCTTTTTTTTTTTTTCCCAAGGAAAGTAAAGAGCATTTCAAATAGAATCTAGATAGCTATCTACATCTGTATGTAATTTAGGGGTAGTGCATTTTAGGGTCAAGCAGGTATCAGTGCTTTACAGTGGTTTTACAGTCTAGAAAAGGGAAATAATGATATGATAATGACATTCACAGAAGACACTCAACTGGAAAGAGTTGCAAACACCAGCTGATGCAGAAGCAGACCAAAGTATCAAATAACAAAAGTTAGATTCTGCCTCAGAAAATGCATGCAGAGAAAAAGAAGGCAAACTATGGAATCATAACAGAAGACAGGTAAGAAACTGAGTAGGAGAAAGTGATGGGCATCAAATTCATGGAAGGCATGTCTGTGACATACACCACTGCTGGCAATGCCATGCCAAGGAACTGAGAAGCACTGCAATGGCATTTTGGGATATACCTATGGCACTTAGGAGCCTCTGCCCCAGCCCCGTGAGTTGCTGCAAGCTTGTCTCCACGATTAAGTTAGTGTGTCATCAGATTGTGGGCACTGGCTACCACATACAGCTGCTCCCAGTGTCCCTGGGAGATGAGACTCCTACAGTCACGTGTGTGTGCCCCCATCTGAAAGTGTCACCCTGGTCTCACTTTGGTGACAATGAAGAAAAGTTGGAACTTTGAGGGTGTGATTCTGATCATCCTAGAGAAGGAGACTAAACTAGGTCAGACAAATCACACTTCAGAAGTGTTTCAGAAGCTTGTCTGCTTCCCACTGACAAGGCCTTTTTAGGGAACCTCACTGCCGTAGGGAGTCCTGCCGAGGAAAGCCTTCCCAGCCCCCATCTTTTTCAGACACTCACTGGCAGCAGCAGGCTAGCAGTAGAAGAGCTGAGTTTGTGCAGCCCGCTAGGGTCAATGCACCTTCCTATGCACATCTGGGACAGTTGCTCAAGTAAGAGCTAAAGACAGAGCCACTTTTCTTCACAACCAGCCCCAGGGAAACTCTACGATCTACCTTATTGATAACCACTTTTACCACACAGACAAAAAACGCTTAATAGGTTCCCCATATATTTAGAGTTAGTAATGAGTAGCCAGTCCACTGCAGAGTTACATCTGAGTTTTCTCTGAATTAATCTTCTTATGTAGGAGATCCATAAGCTGAGATCCAACATTTCAGGGTATGTCAGTTCCTAACACTCCTTCCTTTCAAATCAAGACCCTGTAACAATATTTAAAGGCTGGATTTTAAATTCTTTAGATAATTACATGGTCCTGAAAATCATAACCCAGCATCTCTTGCCCTGCCATTTTGGCTATCACTTCAACCTGGAAGGTAAATTATGTCCTAATACAGAAGCAAAAAAAGGACAAGTCCACTGCAATGAAAAGGCCAAAGGGAATGAGAAGGATTAAAGACACAAGCTTCAGCCAGTGAATTAATGAACAAGAGAAGCAAAACTCAAGGGAAGAAGAGGTGAACCTGCATTTCTTGAAGTTAGCAAGTTAAGATGGGATGCTTTCGTCCAAATGACACTTTTGCTTCTCCACTGCACAGCCAACACTGGCTCATTCAGCACTCCTTCCAAGTTTCTGGATAACACTGCATTGCACAGTGTAGACATGCCCTGAAAGGTCCCTTTGACATTGACTTTAGAATCTGCACAAATAAAAATAAGTGCAACTCCAAAGAATAACATGAATAGGGTACTAGGGAAAGGGGCTGGAAGGAGGGGGTGAACAATGGCTATAAATTTTAAAAGCTTCATCTGTGAGGCTTGACTAAATGACACCTAAAGAGGTGCGGAAGTGCGAAATTTTCAAAAGCCACAAGCCTCAAGAAGAGAAAGGAATAATTTGGAGTGATATATAACCCACCGTTTGGTGTGTGCTGCATGTTCCTTCACTGTGAAAGAGGTTATGGTTCATATCAAGTAATTATTAAGATAACTCCTTTAATTCAATGTCATGTCTTTGATTTAGAAGGGTTCAGATTGTTGCAAAGTAACGGGATGCACCAGTGGTTTTTGCAACATAGGATGGGTGCAGTGAGAGACATAAATCAGTGCTTTTTCCCCTGTTCATTTCTACTGTTTCGGTTTAGCTGTGCCTGAAGTTACCCTAGCAGCTCAGAGCCCATACTAGTTCCAAGAACAAAGCATATTCAGTCCAGTTGCTCATTTAAGTCCGACACGTTCGTGTAACAGCATGTTTTGGTTCAGCAACATTCAGTTTTGATTCAAAGAACCACTTAGTTTTCAACCTGCTTCTGGGACTGTAACCAGACCAATTCCCTGTCCAGACAAAGTTAAATAAAACCAAGAAGAAGGAAGATGGTTTGCCTCTCAAAGCTGTCCCAGTGGTAAGCATGCTTAACTGAAGAGGCGTCTCTTCGAGAGGAGTACTGTGAAAGTCCCGTTACTAGGGATATTTAAAGCTTGAGTAAAAACAGCATTGAAGTGAGCGACTTGCTTTCATTGGGAGATAGACTGGATTTTCTCTTTATTCATATGCTCCACATATAGCGGTAGCCTCGCCTTTTGTTAGCCAACTTTCATGCTGAAGGGAAAAAAGCCAATTTTATGAAGATTTTTTTAGAATTCTCATTTGAATAGGCATTCCTGAAAATCCTACTGTTGGCCCACTTGCCTTTTTAGTCTTTTCAGTAGTTTTGCAGCTCTCGTCTTGTTTGGTCTCACCTTCAGTCATCTATGGCTTAATGTCACGAAATAGTGCAGTGCAACGCTACGGCTAAACTCCTTTTCTAAATGATTTAGACATAGTCATGAATCTCCTTGGAGGAGTACTCATTTTTCAATATAAGGATCACTTATATCAATTTACCTTGGATTTCAGTTAATCCTGAATTATTAATAATAGAAAAGGAGAGCCTAGTTTATTTTGACCTAAAATTTATTCAGTCACAAGCTGAAATGAGTGTCTGTAAACCCATGATTTTCAAAAGCCACAATGCTACCTACTCTTGCGGAGAAGGCTTCAGAAAATGCTATTCCAGGAATGCTCTAATTCATTCAGTGCCTTTAATGACTGCTCAGTTGCTCATCTTCCACAACGACAAACACACATGACATTAGCACCTGTTGCCACCACACTAGTCAGAGATATGCACACAGGTGCTCTGCATTTATTCCCTGTGATTTCCATTTTTCTTCCCATGCCTGCACAGCTGGGCTTACAGCACTGAAGACACCTGATTTTACAATAAAAGAAGAAATGGTCTCAACAATGTCCATGTCTACATCATTCTTGGGGGGGAAAAAAAAGGGTTTTCTCTAAGCTCTGTGGCATATACAAACTGGAATATTTGGGAGAGAGGAAGGGTAGAAAGATTTTTAACATGAACAAAGAATGGTCTGTACAACCCCTAGGTCAATGTTGATTATTACTGAGCTTCAGAATCACCAAAAATGCAAACACAACAGTTAAATCCCAGCACAGCTTAGTGCTGAAGACCGTAACTCTTCAATAAAATGAAATCTCATCTGCTTGTCTGTCAAAAAGAAAAATGTCATCACAGAAAGCAGTCAACCTCTCAGCTATTATTCTCAGTGTAGTTATAGTCTGCCATGGGGGAATGTGATACTTTACAAGCCAAACCAAATATGAAACAGGATGACCCAGGAAGCCCCTTCCTTCTTCTCCAGGGGCCCTTCACTATGTGCTGTTGGGTATAGACAGAGATGTCTTCTGCTGTAGCAGAAGCTCAGTAAAACAAGCTTTGAATGAGAATCAGTGGGAGCTCAATATGGGCTAGTTTACCCTGCTTCTCAGGCTGGGTCCATCATTTACTACGAGTCTTGCAGTGCCATGAGAAGTTGCTGTCAGCATTCAGGCTCACCACCTTAGAGTGCCACATGGGAGATGTTTATGCAGCTCCACTCTGTGGGGTGTGACGGGACTGGAATGGAGACAAATGATAAGGTCTAAGTCCTACACGCTAACTTCAGGGCATGATTGAAGAAGAAGAGTCCATCTCACTGCTGTTTCATTCCCCTTCTGGCTTCTTCAGTGATATATAGCCATTCCCCCAGCACTGCAGTGCTGAATGTGGGAGCTGATCAGTGATATCAGTATGGTGACATGACAGTATTGTGGCATGAGTCACAATTTCCTGAGCCCTCTTTGGACTACCTAGCCCTGCTCCACTCCTGCCCACAATGTCCCTCATTCAAGTCAGACTGGGGATGATGACTCGGCTGCTCCAGCACTGAGAAAGTGTGTGGACAGGGGCAGGTTCATTCCTGTCTCCTCCTCTGATCAGACTCTTCCTTCTCTCTAGCAGAACAGGGATTTCCATGGATGAAGAACACCCAACAGATCAGCTCTACTCTAGCCTTCTGCCTCTCAGGAAAGGGAATTAAGAATGTCTAACTGTGGCCATGCCTCACTTACAGTCATATGGCGACCAGCCCATGCATTGATTAGGATCACAGCAGCAAATTTCACAAATCACAGAGACTGTTAAAGGACATAGAATGACTGTTTGTACTGGGTTAACTGTGAGGTGGTGGAGTGAGCTGACAGAAGTCTTTCACTAATCCAAAGCTGTACATGAGGGAGTTGGAACAGCAATGATCTACCAGGAATGAAATGAGCAGGAAAACTGTAAACACCCACCTGCCTTAAGGTTCCAAAAGGCATCTTTCTTTGCCTCAGCTTCATTTAGATTATACACAAGACACACACTCAGAGAAAAGAGGAAAAAAAGTCCATATCCTTTGGACTGTCAGGCAAGCAGGAGGTTGTTCCCTTGCAGTGGGATCCTCAACACAAAACTCACTACATCCAATTAAAGTGGAAGAGCTCTTCAATCCCAAATGCAGAGCACAGGACTTGGACAGGCAACAGGTCTGTAGTTTGATCTCACCATGGTCAAAATCTTGCTGCAGTTCCCTTTAAGTAGAATCCTGCTAGAAATGGGAGATGGTCTCATAATGATTTTGATGCAATCCAGTATCAAAACTACATGAATTGTGGGTAGGGACTGTAATACTCTTCCAAGCTAAAAAGTGCTCTATTTGGTCCATAAAATCAGTAATACTGGAGAGTGGAATTTCATAGTTGAGATTCTCAAAGCTCTGATAACCATCACCTCACTCCTGCAGCACCAGAGTTGTGCTTTTTGGTTGTGTGCATTAAAAAAAGAGTTCTCTTACATTGCCAGAGTCATACCATGTCCAGCCTTCATAATAGTGCCCCGGTACTGCAATTATTATTTCTTTTCCAAGACTCCACTGCTAGCTAAAGGAATGCACCCCAGAGGGCAGGAAACACAGATGGAATTTTATTAGGAGTCCAGGTCTGTTCAGGCAGGAATCCAAACCTGCTGCCCCATGTATGGAGATTACGGTGCAGAAAAAAAACCCTGTTTTAGCTCGGCTCCACAGGATACAGAGCTGTGTTTCTGGAGTATGTTTTTCTGGAGGTTTAGAAGTCGCTCCAAGTGCAATGAGGAATTTTCTTACTGTGTAAATATGGGGGATTAACTCCTTCCCCAAGTGATTCTGGTGGCAAGGAGAAAGAGAAGCTTTCTGGAGAGATGCAGCCTAATCTCTTCCAGGCTGTTATACAGCCCCCTCACTACCTGTCAGAACTGTATTACACAACACAAGTGGCATATACCATACATGTCTGCCACTGCACATGCTAGAGAAGCCAGTCGTATTTCACACTTGCACCCTTTTCTTTGCCCTACAACCTGCATGAGCAATTCACCCAGCTTGTCCCATCCTCCTGGTGCAATTGCCACCAACAACTGCCTGTCCCTTTTATCCAGTAGATGAGGCACAATCAGACAAAAGCAGAAGCCAGAGAGAATTTCTTAGCTTGAAGAAGGCAGCAGGAAGTAGCGAGGGAAGTGATAAGGACCCGCAGCAAATCATACAGGGAGCTTTATGCCTACACAGGTAATGGCACACAGATGCAGTGCTCAGTGGAGGTGGAAAGGTTTCCTTCAGCTTGAGGAAGAAAGGAAGAAAAAGGCATTCATTTACCACCTACAAGAAGAAGACAAGTATGCTGATCTCAATGGTCTCCTCATGTGTTCATCTCAGTGGGGTCAAGATTTATTATAACATTGTACACTATAAAACATGAGGATAATTCTTCCTTGTTACTTTAATTTATTCAGACAGAGAGGAGGAAAAAGAAGTTCATTCTCTGTTTGTTATGAAAGCTAAGCTCAAGTATGAACAATGTTCCATAGTAAATGATGGAGAGTTTGACAATCTTATCTGTATCGTATGATCATATATTGAAAGGTGCTATTGTTAAGAATAGATACAAGAGAATACAATTTCAACTGCTTCAGGAACGGTAATTCTGAGCTTCCTAATTTTAAAGCTCTTTTCAACTCAGGGATCTGTGTTTTATCAGCATAGCTTTTTGCATGCCATTTCCTTGGGTACATTCTAAACTGGGAATAAGTCTTTGTAATGTTAGGAAAGCAAACTGTATATGTCAGCTTTCTCAAAGTTAGTCATGTGCAAAGATAAGACTGGCATGGCTCTTCTCTTCAAGAATAGTCCTGAATCCTGTCTAAAAGTTTAAATGCCATTATTTTCCTTCTTAAGAATAAAAGCTGAAAAGTAAAAACTAAAAAATAAAAAACAGAGAAAGCAAAACATTGAGTACTCAGGCAACACCAAGCACAAATAGGTAACAACCCATCAGTGTCTGGTAATCTCCATTTTACACGATACACACAGCAGACCCTTCCTGCTTAGCTGTTAGCCACTAGCATTGAATAGAGAGCAGCATGGTTGTTTTCATTCTTACATTAAGCTCAATAGTTACCAAGCCATGGCTTGAGGCACTGTGACGCCTTCAAGGTCTTCCAGCATTTCCTGCAACCACTGAGAATTAATAGGCTAAAACAGCCCAACGGGGAGAAGAAAGTTGCTGAAACATGGTGCTCATTTAGTATTGTTGCTTGGAAGCCAGCAAACGTTATTAGTTCTTAGATCTTTGATGAATACTGCCTCCTTTGTATGTTTAGTCATCCAAGAAGTCAAAATGGTCTCCCAAGGGATTTTGAGCTACTGTGTCTGACTTAATTTTGATCATACTGTGCCCACTGAAAATGGGACTTTGCTGCATCTGCCTTTTTACCATCTCGTCAAACTCCTGCAGGCTCTTATTAGATCCTCTTCACTCAGGGTCCAACCTCAGTAGCTTGAAATTTGTCTCATTATTTCCCAGGACATCTACAGGTCCTTTCTGTGTAAGTACACTGGTGTCACATCCCAGGAAAATTAGATGATGGTTTTGTACTTTGAAAACTTACATCATGCTCAGTATTAGATTACAGCTCCTCTGCACAGTAAAAAAAACCAAAAACTGAGAACCATTTGTTTTACCTTCATTGATCTTAAAACTGATCTGAAATCCTATCTTACTGTCACTTTCTCTGACTTTCTATTACACAAGACTTTCTGTCTGTCTTGTAGCAATGAGTTCATCTACATTAAAAAGTTGTTTGTGCTGGACATGCCATTTGACCTAATCCTGAGAATTCACAACAGTTTTTACAGAGACACTTAAAAGGCATCGAAGAAGGTAAATCTTTCTGATCTCTCCTGAAATGTTATTAAGTGGAACAGAAATTCTACTCTGTAGTCACACAAAAGCAAAATTGCCCCAGCTTAATAACATTATTGAAGATTTAAAATTCTTTTATTATATCCAGAGCAATCTTGTGGTTTTGTAAAATCTTCCCAAACATTCTAAACCTAATCTCATGTCTTTGTTTTGTATTCGCTTGTAAATTAATGGATCTGCTGTGAATTCTATCTTCCTAAAATCCTTATTCCTTCTTCCTAGTGCCTAAATCTATAGAAGGATCAAAGCCAGGATTTCTCAGATTGCCAAAAAGATGCCTTAATAAACATTAGTTTAAAAGTATTTTTCAAATTTGGATGTAGAGCAACTCCCATTCAGTTTTTCAGATTTCTTTGAAACTTCCTATTGAACCCAATTCACTTACAGTATGCTTGACTTTGAGCACATTTCTTTCCCTCCTCCATGACCCACTCAGGGATCTAATAGGCTCTGTTTCTTTCTTCTGTCTTCAGTGTTCAGTTGTTCTTAAGCAAAGCTTAAAGTAAAGCAACACTACCTCCCGAAACAAATTGATGTTCCCATAGACTTTAAGAAATAATTCTTTAACATGGAGATACATGGGGTAAAGCAACAAGCAACCCCTTCTCAGTGTACATGCACTTCTGCCCTGGAAACAGTGTTATCTATTTTTCTAAGGCTCAGCCTAGAGTACGTATTATTTAGAAGCTATATACATTTGTTGCAGCGTTTGGGAAGCACTCACTCCTTTCTTTTATGATTTGAAATAGTTCCATATCTATTTTTCACTGCAGCAAGATATTGACTGCTCCTAAAAGCTTTGGGACCTTGATACATTTACTTCAGTTTCTCAATTACCACATTCTTAAAGGAGAAAAAAAAATCCTCACCCATCTTTCTTTAAGTCCCTTTGAAATGCATCACAGTTGATCTTCACTATTAGTCACTGCTGAACATATCCACTGTTAAGGTAATTAACATTACTGTATGTGATGAAGACACTTTTTGAAATGTCTCAAATTGGATCCTTTTGAAGTCAAATGAGGCAAAACTCTTATTCTATGACAGTGTGGCACACAGTATGCCAAATGTACCCCGTGGTCTTAAAATTTCCTCTCTACTCTGCTTTCTGTAAACTCTTCCTGACACAGCCGTCTTCTTGGCAGAGGTGAGCAAGCAACTCCATCCTGCTTTGTTGCCAGCTGGGCTTAAACCACAAGCCCATAATAACTTTTTTTCTGGCCTGGCCACAAGGGAAGAAACAAAACATGCCATGGTTCTCAGAACTAAGTGTTTGCTGATTAATCAGATGCACACTACATCAGAAAGTATCAGAACTGCAAACTGTTAGAGGCTGGGAGAGTGTCTAGGGGAAGCATCTTTGCTGTTTCTCCTCTTTATTTCTCTGTCCCTGGTTTTGGCTGATGAATAATGGGAACAGACCAGATGGACCTTTGGTCTACCCAAGGATAGTCAAACAGACTAATGCCTGAATTCCCCTACCTCTCCCCCATTAATTTGGATCTTTCTCTGTCCTCAGCCCAGAGACGATACTCATGAAACTCTGGGAGCTTGAACTATCTTTGTGACTCTTGCCTCTTTGTGAAACATGAGTAGGATGAAATAGCGAGTTTAAGTCTCCTCACAACAGAGACAGACCAATATCCTGAGCCAGTGGAACCACCAGCCTATTTGGTTGGGTTTTTTTGTTATTGTAGTGCATTTCTAATATAACTTGCTCCATAGGTAGGTTTTCAAATGAATGAATACAACATTTCAGGCCCATCAGAAGCTGATCCTACAGCAGCTGGCCGCAAACGTATTCCTTCTGCAGTTTCTGGACTTCACAACTGATGTTGGGCAGCAACATTTAACCAAATGCTGTGGGCTAAGGCTGGTATAGCCAATGACATGTGTGATGCCTATGGTTCCAAAGAACTGCAGCAGCATTAGGGCTAACAACGCTCTTCTAGGCTTTCCTACTCAGCAGGAAGCAGTCACACAGCCATACAAGTAAATTACAGGCTTATCATTCCTCATTCAAGCATCAGCAGTCATTCAGCAGAATCCCCATGTCCCTATAGCAAGATCATAGAAAAACAGTGGCTGTGTATTTATGCTTCACCTTATTTATTGCCCCTGCTCAGTAACTTTGCTGCATGATTATTCAACAGGTGCCCTTTGAATAAGGAGCATGTGGCACAGAGATATCTGGAAGAGAGAACAGTAGAAAAGAACAGCCTAGGAAGCAGTTGTGTAAGGCTTATTATAAAGGGCTAACTGATTCACCAGTGCCCTCTCCAGCAAACCATGCCATATAAATGCTATTTTGAAATTAGCCTTGTGGAATAAGAAGGATTAGTAGGCGATGGTGTGCACGCTTGAAGTGTGAATATGTAATGTCTTCTCTCCCTAAAGGAATATAGGGAGTCTTTTTTCCTCCAACTGTACGGTGCATGGTTTCAACTCAATTTATGATGTGTGCCCCAAGGCCATTTTTGCAGCCAGTTCTAATTTATGAGAATTAGCAGGATTTTCATTCTCTATCATTGGACTGGTATTCTGGCTCTGACTCTCACCCAACGCTGGAGGAAGGCGACAAACAATATAATGTTAGAACCTATCATAATAAAATATTGCAGTAGGAAGAGATAGGAACCTGGGTTGCCTCCTTTTGTAGATCTTGCAAGGAAAAACAGCAAATCTGCCAGGCTACAGATTTCTGTGTTACCATGCAGTGAGGTTGAAAGAGCATATGGCAGAAATGGCTGTCTGGATGCAGTGCACCTACTGCCAGCGCCCGTCAGGGCTGTGGAGAAGAGATAAAGGTTTATTTTAGTGCCCTGACAGTTGACAGGAACTTGCCATATTGCAGAAGCTGCTGAATCTCAGTCAGGGGAAGGAGGGGAAGAGAAGAGAAATCAAAAGCAATCACATACTTAGTGCATGCTTGTCTAATCTCCTGGGTGCAAGAGAGGGTGAAGTCTCTCGTATTCTGTGCATACAGCACCCTGGCACAAAGGGGTGCTAAGAGATGCAAGTATACAGCAGAAGAAGGTGTCAGAAGAATCTGGACTGATTTTTATTTCATGCTCTACCTGCTTTGTGATTGACATGGTGATCAATGGCACAGAATCGAGTTGGAGGATTGTAGCCAGTGGAGTTCCACAGGGATTGATTCTGGGGCCAGTCTTGTTCAATGTCTTCATCAACAACCTGGATGAGGGGACAGAATGTACCCTCAGCAACTTCACCGATGACACCAAGCTGGGAGGACTGATTGGCTCACCAGAAGGCTGTGTTAATGTAAACATTAACCTCATGAGGTTCAACGAGGACAAGCGCAGAGTCCTGAACCTGGGGAGGAACAACCCCATGCATCAGTACAGGCTGGGGATTGACCTACTGGAGAGAGATCTGGGAGTTCTGATTGATAATAAACTGAACATGAGCCAGCAATGTGCCTTAGTGTCCAAGAAGGCCAATGGTATCCTGGGATGCATCAAGAAGAATGTGGCCAGCAGGTCGAGGGAGGTTCTGTTCCCCCTCTACTCTGTCCTGGTGAGGCCTCATCTGGAGTACTATGTCCAGTTCTGGGTTCCTCAGGTCAATAGGGACAGCGAATTGCTGGAGAGAGTCCAGCACAGGGCCACCAAGATGATCGGGGGACTGGAATATCTTTCATACGAGGAAAGACTGCGGGAACTGGGGCTGTTTAGTCTGGAGGAGACTGAGGGGGGATCTCAATATTTACAAATGTCTACATGGTGGATGTCAGGAGTTTAGGGGTATCACTTTTTTTCTGTATCCAGTGACAGATACAGATCCAGTGACAGAATAAGGCATAATAGAAAAAAGTTGGGACATAAAAAGTTCCATTTAAACAAAAGGAAAAAGTATTTTACTGTTCAAATGAGGGAGCGTGTGGAGTCTCCTTTTCTGGAGGTTTCAAAACCCTGGACACGTTCCTGTGCGATCTGATCTAGATGAACCTGCTTTAGCAGGGGGTTGGACTAGATGATCTCTAGAGGTCCCTTCCAACCCCTATCATTCTGGAATTCTACGATTCTGTGATCTATTGGTGTTGAGTATGAGAAAAGGTGTTCTGGGTTTTCCCTGTGACTACATAAAATGGGGAAGAACCTGAGCTGGCAGGATCTTCCTTGTAGTGAGTATAGGGTTCATTCCCACAGCACTAGAGATGGGAGATGAGCAAGAAGGAAAGGAAGAAGAGGGATTTTTCTTTAGGGAAAATTTTGATTCTTCCTGCAAATTCCAGAGCAGTTCTTAGGCTGTAAACATAAACATTTCAATATCTTCATTAAAAATTTCTGTGGAGAGTAGACACTTTCTGTTAGTGAATCTAGAAAACAAAATCCCCTAGAATAGGTTATCCAAAAATTTTGAGCTCATCTTCTCTAGTTTTAGTCACATTATTTTAGACACAGTCCCTCTATTGAGTTTTCTAATAACAACTTCCCCTACCTTTACTATTGATTCCAAATAATCCATCAAATAATAGGTTCTAAACTGCACGCACTGCCATGTCACTTCCACTCCAAGTAAATATGCATCTTTTTTCCCCACCAAAATTAGTAGAAATGTCACTTGTATGGTGTTCTGCATCTTGTCAAATCGTGCCTATGGGTTACTAGTTCCTTGAGGCAGGAGACCTTCTTCAGACAACATTAGATACAATACTGAGCGTACTACTGGAGCTAGACAGATGTGTCAGCTGCTTTCATTTGCTAATACAAGTGCAAATAAAAAAGGAAACTCTGACCTGGATTTCAGTGGCAGCCAGGAATAAACTCTGGATTCAGATCCAACAAGCAAGGCATCTGAGTCAGATTTATGTTCCTGCCTTGGAACATAATGTCCCTATATACAGAATCTGGATTCATTTCTTCTCATTGACATAATGTGTCAATGACACATTTTCCTAATGTGCCTCTGGTGTGTGATTGTTCCTCATGTTTCCTCTGGCTTCTCACAATAAAGCACCTTTTAAACAAGCACCTTGCCATCTTGGAAGCTGAATAAACTCAGTCAGTGCCTGAATCACTGAAGAAGGGTAGGAAAGGAGGCAAGAGAAATCTATCAGTATGGCTGGAAGAGAAGCTTATCTTGCCTTGGCTGGGTTCACTTTGGTTTCCCTCTCCAGCTTCTTTCCATCAATTGTCATACTAATGTATCCCCAAGGGTGCTGATCCCAGAACAATATGCTGCAAAGATGATTACAGTCTAAAAAATAAAAGAAAACCCTGTCACCATGGATGTTATGGGTTTCAGCTTTTCACATTTAATCCTTTAATTGGTCTTTCTGGCAAGAAGAATTTGATACTTGGCTTTATTACTGCATGGATGAGCCCTATTGCAAATCCCATTGGGATGAAGTTACAGTCATTTGACTGTAAGAAGATCCATAGCAACCTCTCAAAAGCCTACCCAAAGGGTTCCTTGTTGACATCACAGTTTTTGTGTGATGTCATGAGGCCTCCTAGGAAATTAAAAAAAAAGCAGTAGGATCATTGATTTGATGAGGCTGCGAGTAGCCCTTACTTTACTATTCTATGTACCAAGAGTTTTGTCAAAGAACAATCTGGGTCTTCAACTGCAGTCAGAATATTGATGAATGCAAAATACAGAATAAGAAGGTTGAACAGGCTTTATGCACAATAAAAACAAATATTGTAAAGATACTGAGTGTGTGGGACAAGAGGGAGAAAAAGTATTATACTGAGTCATTTAGGGAAGTCTAGTCTCAGCTGTGTTCCAAATTTACATACTATTGTTTTATGAAGAGTTCTATAGACTACCTGTGGGCTGTTGGGAAAGCCAAATAAGGGCCAAGCAATCTGAACAACAGACTCTTAGGAGGAGGCAGTTTTTTCCTATGGGACTATGCAAGTAAGTCACCCTGAAACCTCCCAGCTAAACATCTCAATAAAAATTAATATCCCATGCCCCAGGCCAAGAGAGATAGCAGCTTCTTTGCATTCCAAATCAGCAGCCCTCAAGGTATGAAAGAGAGAAACAACTTAATTTAGAATAAAAGGAAAACAATAGCTCTGATTCACTGTCCTATTCATTAATAACTGGTAACTCTTCCTCTGAAAGAGTGGGAAACAAGTCATTGCAATGGATGTCCCTCCAAGATAGGAGTATACTTTCTTCTAATTTAAGAAGTTCCTGAATACAAACTTGAAGATTTGGTGCTAAAAGTCATCCTCAGGTCAGTCAATTTATGCTGTGGATGGGCTGGATCAATGGGCCAAGACCAATTGTATGAGGTTCAATAAGGCCCAGTGCCAGGTCCTGCTTTTGGGCCAAAACAACCTGATGCAATGATAAAGGCTTAGGGAAGAGCAGTTGCAAAGCTGCCTGCCTAGAAGAGGACCTCGGAGTGATAGTAGATGCCTGAACATGAGCCAGCAGTGTGCCCAGGTGGCCAAGAAGGTCAATGGCATCCTGGCTTATATCAGAAATAGTGTGGCCAGCAGGACCAGGGAAGTAACTGTCCCCCTGTACTCAGCAGCAGTGAGGCTGCACCTCAGACTACTGTGTACAGTTTTGGGCCCCTCACTACAAGAAGGACATCAAGATACTGGAGCATGTCCAAAGAAGGGTAACAAAGATGGTGAAGAGTCTGAAGAACAAGTCTGATGAGGAGTGGCTGAGAGAACTGGGATGGCTTAGCTGGGAGAAGAGGAGGCTGAGGGGAGACATGATCACTCTTTAAAACTACTTGGAAGGAGGTTGTAATGAAATGGGGGTCGTTCTCTTTTCCCAAGTAACATGTGATAGGATGAGAGGAAATGACCTCAAGTTGCATCAGGGGAGGTTTAGATTGGATATTAAGAAAAAGAGCTCTTCATCAAAAGGGTTCTCAAGCATTGAAAGAGGGTGCTCAGGGAAGTGGTGGAGTCACAATCCCTAGAGGTATTTAAAAGACGTGTAGATGTGGTGTTTAGGGACACAATTTAGTGTTAGGCTTGGCAGTCCCAGGTTAGTAGTTAGACTCGATGATCCTAAGGGTCTTTTACAACCTATATCATTTTATGATGTAACTAATGAGACATCTGGATCTTACAACCCATCATCACTCTGTATGTGCAATGAAAAGAGCAGATTAACACCTATGAAGCTAAAAATAAAAGCGTCACCCCTGAGGTTGGGCCTATTGTGCTTATGGCAAGGGGTGGGGTAGGATTGGTAGAGCTGTGCGTCCATCGTGGATGTCACCGTTGCACACCCACGCCAACATCTCCACGGAAACACAGCACATTTCTAGCTCCTGCATCACCAACTTGTTGCCAAGGAAACAAGAGGATGCAAAAAAAAAAAAAAAAAACCCACAGAAAAGAAAAAAATCTCAATGACATTCAATTTTCAGACAGTCAAGAAACCCCTGAAAGGGATTTTAAAAGTGCCTGAGAAGGAAATGGAAATTGGGCTTCTAATTACAGATTCGCAACCAGCTCCTTTTTATTCCCCAGTTATTCTGTCTGCTCACGTCACTGTCTTCCTGCCATTCTCTGTCTACAGAGGTAGATGCCAGGCATCAGTGAAAAGAGAATCAGAAAGAGCTTTCCTGGAGTGAAGAAGAGGAGAGAGGGAGGGAGAATGGGGGAGAAGGTTACGCAGTGAAAGCAACAGTGGAGATTCCATAATTCTGAGAAAGACAGTGGGCAGAAGTTGCAGAAAGGGAAACGTAGGGAAGAAAGGCAGAGTGGGAGCGAAGGTTTCTGTGAGAAGGGGATATGTGCAGTTGGCAGGTGCGGGTGTACACATGTATATCTACACCCAAATGTGCGTTTATATTTTTATATATATATATACAGCTGAGAAGGCACGTGTGCACACAAAGGTATATCTACACCCACACTGGATAATCAAAACCCTGACTAGTGCATCCCCACAAAAAAAAGAACAAGTTTGCCTTTAATTTTGTTTCTTTTGATTCATCATAGTGCTACATTTCACATGTTTTCTCCACTACCAGAGGAACTACACACTTGCATCCCTTTTTAAATGATGACATTTTCATATAACCACCTGACTGCAGAAGCTGTGGCTTTGTAGAAAAGTAGCAAATATAAGGAGAATCACAAGAAGGTGCTGAGAGCTGGCAAGCCTGGCAGTGAGCATCAATGCAAAAGCACACAAGAGAATCAGCAGATGCACCTGATACCAAGTGCGTGAGCGAGTACAATGGGGAGGATTCGCTGGGTGAGAGACATGTGCAGAGAGACATGGTCATCAATACAAGTTGTACAGGTGTTGTCAAAGCATAGCAGAGCCAGATTCCACCAGTACGGAAATGAGGACGATCCAGAATTAGATGCACTAGTTGTCTTGGGTAACAGGTATAGAGAAGATTAACTATTTTAGTAGATATCTGCATATAATTTTATTTGAATGTGGGATACAGGGAAGTTTTCATGATCTGGGAGCACAGATGTTTAATAGCTACCCTCCATGGCTGGTGGTATGGTTTGCATTTAGGGTACTGATGAAACACATGAAAGAACTCTGTCTTCACTTTCTTCTCTTCAGTATTCACAGACTCTCACCCTTCTTCTTGTCTTGAGCCTGTCATCAAGCTTGCAGCCAGAGGTGAGATGGCTGTAGGCCAAAAAAGTAAACTTACAGACAGAAGTTAACTGTTGCTGAATTGCAAGGAAGTCCTTATGGAATGACAATGAGGGATCCCCATTAATACCATAGGAGTTCATACAGGCTGAATATCCACAGAATTCATGATATATGGTTGCTGATAGTAAAAGATTGCTAGCAGTAAGGTTTGGACTGCACCCCAGTTAGAGACGAACCAGTACTGGCCAAATATGAATACCCCTTTGCTCTTTCTACCACCTTCTCCCTGTCCCTTGCACGTGCCTTTGCAGGACTGAGAAGGCTCTACCCAGTTTGACGCAGGTTTTCTTCCCCTTGCTTGAAGCAGATGTGAAGGAGGATGCCAACTGCTTTTCTCCAAACCTATGCCGTGACAGCCCTGGCAGTCCACCAGCTTTTCCTAAGGTTGCCATGACATGGGAGGGATGGGCACATGAATCACAGCTGTGGAGAACACCAGCCTACGTGCAGATGCTGCATTTAGAGTAGCAGAACCAAGTCCTGACCATTCAGTTTTCCACTGCTTATGGCATAAGGTAATTTGGAGTATCCAGTCATCTCAGGGCCTGTAGGCAGGAGGGCACAGGGAGACCGCCTCTGGCATGACTGCAGCAATGTGAAAGCACAGGAAGACATGCAGCCTGAATCACCTAAATGATCAAGCCAAGGTTAGATTAAAACATTTTAAGCAGTTGTCAGTGGTCCACTTTGACTTTGTTCCTGAGTTAGATGACAATAGCTAGTGACTAAACTGAAGGCCATGGAAAGTGGCCTCTGCTTGTGTTCCCATGCTACACTGCTTTGTAGACTCAGCCCTTGTCCATGGAAGCAGAACACAGTGTGGGCACATCTGAAGGGGCCATCTCACCTTGGCAGAGCTGTAAAGACAAGGGATGTCTAGTGCTGAGAGTTAAATATGTAAGACACAGGAAAGCTGAAGCATTGCTACCAAGATACAGGGAAAGTTTGAATCTGGGAGAGGACAGAAGTCTTTTATCTCTCTTCAGCATACAGAAAGAAGCACCTTAATTCTCTATCATATGCCTCAGTCATATCTTTTCTCTAGTATATCCAAAATGTTACCTTTTCTCAACAACAAAAAAAACACTATTCAGGTGGCTACTTTCTGAATAATAATTTTAAAGAGTGCCTTTGGCAAGCAGTTTGGATTCACAAATTACTTGTGAAAAAGCATATAATGCATTATTTCAAAAAATGCATGTTTATATCACAAATTCCAGCTTCTGAATCACCAGTATATGTTCACGTTTCCTGGAGGCAAGGATGGTTTTTTGGTAACTTAGTGTTTCAAATTAATTTATCATGCAATATTCAACAAGTGTCACTGAAATTTGCTTTGGGCAAAATACAAGTTCTAACAATTTTTTATTTTTCTGTTTGCTCCAAGTGCTGTTCATCAATGAAATGAAACATTTACCCCAATTGATACTTTTTTTTTTTCAGAGGGGAATTTCATAAGTCATATTTCCCCAAATATAACTTTGCCTCTTCAACAAATTTTTCAAAGCAAGTTTTAAACGCCTAAGTGGTTTGATTGAAAAAATATAACGAGCTCTAGGAAATTCCTGAATTTTGCAAAATCGTTTCTGAAACACTGACAGTGGCTTCTTTTGTAAATAAAATTGAAACAGAGTTTACAAATTATCTAAAATACATCTGAACACATGCATACATATAAATATCCGTGCTGTGTTATTTTTACCTACATTTTTGTTCTGTGAAATTAACATACATTGTGACTTTATCTTTCTCCAAGGACACACGGTATGACCTTCTTCAACATACACAGTGTAGGTTCTGTCATTCATATGCATACATACACACTGTAACACATTACATCCCTAAAATGTGTATGCACCCTGTAAACACACACAAACAAATCTTCTGTTTAGCATAAACACACACACACACACACCTGCACAACAAAACCTCTCTAACACAGAGACCCTGAAAATACAATTTTATCTCTGATACATACTGTCATTCCTTTTTCTAACACAATGTAATCTCTCTCTCACTCACTGTCTTTCATACATACAGACACACAAACAGATACGCACAGTGTAATCTTATCTCTCTCAGATTCAACTACAGTATCTACATTATTTTCAAAATTGCATAAACACTTTCTGCCTGACATTTTCATTTGTAGACTCCATCACTCACAACTACACAAATGCAGAGCTGTGAGGATGTAGAGGGAAGTCTTTATTCAGGCAAACCCCTGTGTGCTCGTGTAAAGAGGCTTTTTTCTGGCAAGACTTTGTTTTACAAGGGAGAAGACATTATAAGCAATGTTTTCACTTTCGATGCAGTATTAGTTACATGGTGCTTCTTGCTATGATATTACACCACCAACAAATAGAAAGAGACTTAAACAGCTTGATAAAAAAAGTCTGCTAGATCATAAAACCAGATTATTTCTGTATTGCTATCATTGTCAAACACTTCATTGATACATTCCACGATAGGTGCTGCAAAGAAATTACAATGTGCAGTTACACTGATATTTCCCGTGACATACAATATGCTGTAAGCCCTGAGATTTCAAAAGAAAAAAGGAAAGACATATAGAGGAGGTTCCACCTCCACTTAAGCTATTATTTCTACAACAAAAGTCTATGCTTAAATAACTCGTATTAACAGGGTTGTTCTAATGGGAATACTAGATGAATGTCTGCCTCTGTGAGCTTCTTTACACAATGGAGAGTGGTAACAGTAAGAATTAGAGGATGCAACACGGAGCATTTCTCTTGCACATCATTGATTTGGGGCCAGGGTATAGTTTTGGGGGGTCTTTTGCAAAAGTGAATTTCATATCCTCACTCTGATTTCCAGTCTCCAAATTACCTCATAAAAGAAACAAATATTAAAATAAAAATGGCAGTGAAGGATTTGAAGTTGATCAGTGACATTACGGAGTAGCTAAAGGGGATTTTTTTGCAGGGTCATTTGGCTTAGAAAGTTTTTTACTACCTCCATAGAGCAGACTTTAAAGTAAAACTGTAGAGGAAAAAGTTATTTTAAAGAAATCTCAGTAAATCAGGTCAAAAGGTCTTTAAATAAGCACCCTTGGCTAAACACAACTAGGGTCACATACAGGCAATAAATAGCTACAGTCCTGGGGAATTTCGCTTAAGAATTTGGGCCAAAATACCAATATGGATTTAAGAGCATCACCTTGGAGACATGAGAAAAAGGAATACCTTTGCAGATCCCAAAATCACCCCAAAAAGTTGATCCACTGAAAGACTGGAAAACCAAAAGCAGCTGTTCTACTACCAGAAGGGACTAAAAGAAAGATTCTCCTTTTATAGCCTATAATACTGCTCTGATTAACAACAGTTTGCTTTAAAAACACTTCCTATTTTAAAAACACTACCTATATCAGTGCATGGTCACAGAGCTTCCAACGGAAAGATTGCTGAACCAGGATCAACTGGGATTACAGGCAACTGGAGTGGGTGGGATGATGGCAAAGGAGAGAAACCAGATCCCATCTTAGGAGCCTGAAGAACTGCTATCTTCTGGAAGTATGGTACCCCTGTCTATGACACCTATACACAAGTACATTGTCAGCAGCACTGAAGGTTACAGGAAACTCCCATACCCAGTAGTATTCTGGCCCTTGTTAGATTATAATTCCATTGGAAGTCTAAAGCAGTGGTTTCCTAACACTGCCAGCACAGCCTTCAGCTACCACACAAATGCCTAAAACCAAGTACATGACAAAACTGGACTACTTCTAACTACTTTTGACATGACAGAAATTGACTCTAACCTACTGCAGGAAGCATGTATCACCACAGACCTTGCAAAATACATACAGTGAGTGTTAATGTCATCCTCTTTCTATCCACAGAATTGATAGAGCGGGAGTAGATGCACTGCAAACTTCTCCCACACACCACATACCCTCAAGTGCCTCTTCCCCTCTTGCTACCTGGAACAGATGCCAAGTGTCCACAATCGCATTTGTAAGGCTGTTAACAGCATTAACACACTGTGTTGCATTACAGGATAAGAGAGTGTTTCACAAGCAGGACCCAATCTCACTCCACCCCTGAGGTAGAAAACCATCACTAAGCATCACTGTTTTACAGTGAGAAACTCAATGCAGTTACATGTAGCAACCACAAGCCTAATAGGCACATGGGCTTCCTGATCACTTTCCTGAGATATCTGAGAATCATTTGGTCATCTGATACATGGAAAATATTCTCTAGGAAAGAGACCAGGAGACTAGTTCAGTTGCCCTCAGCATCTCCACACTTTTCTTCTTCTCCCTGACATCAAATACCCTAACATTAGGGTTTGTGATAATTTTGAATGTTATTTAGGTGTCATTCCTGCTTGAGGAAAATTTGGTAGGCCTCATGCTGCTCTCCCCCATGAGGACCACTGACCTCAAAACCCTATCTGCTGGTTGTGAGACAGGTTTATTTCTTAGAATCACCTTTGATGCTCTTCAGCAAAGTCTCTGAAGACCTGTAGGGAAATGTCACCTATGGGTTAGATAGTTTATTTGGAAAATTATCTGCTCAGCATCTACTTGTCATGATGTCTTGGCCACTGGTTTGTCAATAGGAACAAAGCCTTTTCTTGGTGCCCTCTTGAACAAATAGTTTTCCACAGGTAGCTTGGTCAGTGGTGCCACTGTCATTGTCATCTCCATCTCATTTGCCACCTGACCTTGCTGTTATTCCTCCGAGCCTGAGCAGAGGCCCTACCATCACATTTTCTAGATAAAGCTCAGTGTGCGCTCCTGAAGCTCTTCCATTTTTATCTCTAGCAAGACTAATCCCATGACTTAAATCATGACACCCTAGCTACAGACTAAATATGTAAATATGAGGCAAGTGCTGTAGAGGATCAGTATCTTTCACTAGGCCAAATACTATGGATGGGGAGGAAAATATGCACACAAGCTTCTCTTTGTGTTTGAAGCAGCAGTGGAGTGAAACACTGCAGAAACTTTGCAGAAACTTGACTTTTTTTAGTTCCCTGTGATATGACAAGAGTAATTTCCTGGACAGTGTATGTTTAAAAGAAAAATTATTTTTACAAAACTTCTCTAAACAACATTTGTGCCATAAGGTACAAATATCCTAAAATATTTTGCTCTCCTCGATGACAGATACTCACTCCACTGGCTCCTCACAACCACATTTACTGGAACAGCTTTCTTCCTTTTAACAGCTCTTCCTTTCTCCAAGTACCATATGTTGTGTGCAGATCCCGTAAACAGAGAGAGCCGGAGGCAATACTGAGGGTCTCCTACCATTTTTGAAGCTAACTACTACTCAAGAGATAAAATAGCATCAAACATGATGTCAGGAGTTTTGCAATGAAGCAACCCAGCAGAAGAATGTGTTTAAGTTTGGAGAAGATATTTCCAGCATTGGATGTGCTGGAAGAGTGTGTTACCTCTATCCAGATTGCATGGCCATTTGGGGACTTCACATAATGCTGGGATGACTGTTTTCAGATTTTAGAGTAAATGGTATGAAATTAAAAACAAAAAGTATTTTTGTTCACTCCAAGGCAGTCTCTGTCTAAGTTTTTCTAACTGAATATCAGTCTTTCAGGATCAGTTTCCAATAGACTTGTCTGTTATGTTCCTAGTAGTAGAGTCATTGCTCTTAAATCTTTTCTCACACATACATGTACATTGGAGCTGGGACAGAGGGGAGAGGTGAAGATAAGGTGCTAGGTACTAGAAGAACCCTTCAGTCTTGCAACACTCACTTTGGTTGAATGGTCACAACCCAGAGAGGAATGGTCAACAGCTCAATGTCCAGGTACAGATCAGTGATAAGCAATATCCCTCAGGGGTCTGTATGAGACCAGTACTGATTAATGTCTTCATCAGTGTCAGAGACAGTGGGATCAATTGAACTCTCAGCAAATTTACAGATGACACTATGCTGAGTGGTGCAGTTGACACATCTGAAGGACAGGATGCCATTAAGAGGGATGTGGACAAGCTTGATTAAGTGGGCCTATGTGAACCTCATGAGGTTCAACAAGGTGAAGCACAAGACTCTGCATCTGGGTTGAGGCAACTGCTGGTATCAATATAGGCTAGGGCATGAAGTGATTGACAACAGCTCTGTTGAGAAGCACTTGGGGGTGCTAGTGCATGAAAGACTGGACATGAGTGCCAGCAATGTGCACTCACAGCCTAGAAAGCCAACTGTACCCTGGGCTGCATCAAAAGCAGCATGACCGGCAGGTCGATGGAGGAAATTCTGCCCCTCTGCTCTCACAAGACCCCACCTGGAGTGTTGTATCTAGCTCTGGAGTCCTCAATACAGGACCAGTTGGAGCAGCTCCAGAGGAGGGCCACAAAATGGATCAGAGGGCTGGAGCACCTCTGCTATGAAGACAGGCTGAGAGAGTCGTTGTTGTTCAGCCTGGAGAAGACAAGTATCCAGGGAGATCTTACTGTGGCCTTGGAGTACTTATAAGACACTTATAAGAAAGATAGGGACAAACTTTTTAGTAGGGCTCATTACAACAGAACAAGGGGGTAATGGCTTTAAACTATAAGAGGGTAGATTTAGACTAGATATAAGGAAGAAATTTTTTACACTGAAGGTGTTGAATCACTGTAACAAGTTGCATAGAGAGATGGTAGATGCCCCATCCCCGGAAACATTCAAGGTCAGGTTGGACAGGGCTCTAAGCAACCTGATCTAGTTGAAGATGTCCCTGCTTATTGCAGGGACTGGACTAGATGGTCATTAAAGGTCTCTTCCAACGCAAATTATTCTATGACTCTATGATTTAAGAGAGTCCTGAACTTCAGAAAGCAGAAGGGAAGAAAACAGGCACTTCAGTTTTAGCATGGCTGCAATGAACCATCCTGAATAGTCATTACAGTATCTCAGCATTGGGATGTCGATGGAAAGTCATTGCACCTCTGTGTGAGACTGGCTTAAATCTGTGTGAGAACAGCTTAAAAATCATGCCATTCAAAAAAAACCCCAAACCGTATAATACTCTTTCTTTTTTATTTCCTCTCTGGTTTTTGAGTCCTCAGCTTTCACCTGGTCAAATTTTCAGTATTGTCTGCAACTGTGAAGACTAGAAGCACACATTTTCAACAATTAAATCTCTCATTATCATGTATTTCCATGATGCTCATGGCTGGGAATTTTAAGAAACACCTGAAGTATCACTTCAGGCACAGTGGTGACATTGTTGCTCCCAGCACAGGTCTGTTACCATCTTTGTGTTAACACATCAGGACACTTTGCCTTCCAAATGCCATGACCTTTCCTTAAAGCTATGGACTTCTGGAAGTGCTGAGCTATCTCTCTGCAATGTGTATGCAATGTTAGATCTGAAACCATGTCAAAATTTGTTCCTATGAGGTAGATCAGAAGCAATAGAAAAGCAGCAAGAGTTGAACCCAACACTTGTTCGAAATATGCACCAGCACTGGAGGGAATATATCCCAAATTACACATGCCAGGAGGTCTCTACTAGCCCTTTCCAAGAACAGTAACACTCTGCTGAAAGCTCACTCTCCTCTTGTTCTGCTTCATGAAGAGAAAAGGCTACATCTTTCACCAAGTAGAGTCAAGTCTGCAAATCCTTTGGCAGACAGCAGACAGATTTCTCTGTTTGCAGGCCCTTATGTGACCAATTCACATAGTACAAACAAATGATGATGCAGATGCTAAAGATGGCAAGACATTACAGTATAAACAAAGGTTCTTTGTGGGAACCTGACAGCTTCACCACTTAGATTACTGCACACTGATGGCAGAAGTGAAATTAGAATGACTCTGTCCCCATCTCAATTGGACTCCCAGGTAAGATGGTTCATGTGTATGTGAGATCTGTACACACATCAAAACCTTTCCTCTGAGTACCTATCTCAGAGACCAAAAAGCTGGAAGAACTTAAAGCTCTGCAGTCCCCACAGTATCACCAATATTCACTCGGAGATCTGAGCACCACTGTGCGCAGCAAAAGTAAACAGTGTTGGACCATGAGGCAGTGGGTCTCTTGAAGATCATGTCTGTCCAGCTACCTGCACGTTCCCCAGGGCAGGCGGAAAATCAGAGAGCAGGTGATCAATAGCACGGCAGAGCAGTGAATGCACCCCCCACTCCCCTTCTCTTCCCCAGGCGGCAAGCAAAGGAGGGTGAGTGCTAGGAAGAAGGCAGGTTGGCTCCCCGATGCGAGAGCCCTGATCATAAAACTCAATTAAGTGGATTACAGATGAGCTCACTCCCAGCGGTGGGTCACATTCCATTAAAGGCAGGCTCGATGCCAGGCAGACTCAGTGCAGCTCAGATGGCAGCACGGGTTGACCCACTGCTTACCGTCTCTGCCTCTGATCTCACCACACTTTGCAAGATCCCCTGTCCCGTGCCCCATGCCACTGCACGGCAGGCTCATTGCTCACCCCTGCACATCCTCACAGCGACATAATCAGGGCCAGCATTAGGTCACGGGGAGAGAGAGGCATGTCCAAGCTCTCTGAAACACTCTGGCCTTGGGCAGCAGTGTGGGAAAAGAAAAGCACTGGGAGAAAGTCAAGGGGAACGAGGGGAAAGTGAACAGAAAGGGAGGTTCTATGGAAAACAATGGCAGAGTTCAGGGTGAGGCAGGGAAAGATGGAAACAGACAGCCCCATAAGCTGCATCGATAGTATTTTATGCGAAAATGAGAGCAAACAGAGCTCACAGCTCACTAATCCCAAAGGCTTTTTCACAGGATAGGTATAAGATTACAGCATCGTATGCTATGGGAATGTATACACACCACCTACAGACACTGCACTCAGCACTCATAAATGCGTGTGTGCTTGTAGACAGAGAATAAAGAGTCTGTCTGAAGTGGTTTTGTGTGGGGGAATGACTGCGTTTGGAAGAGAAAGTGGAAAGGCAGAAGAGAAGGTGAATGAATCTGTGAGGGGTGAGCATGTGTGGGTGTGAGGGCAAGAGAAAGCTGGATGAATGAGCATGTGGGTGTGTAATACATGGGCTAGATTAAGTCAAATGTTATAAGCACCTGCTGGCATTTTGCCAGATTTGAGACCTATTTTGACTTGCTTTGTGCATCCCACTTTGCTTTTCACTGTTTGCAAACGTTCCTGGCAGCTCAGCTTAATTCGTACAAATAGCAACCAACCAAGAGCAAGCCAAATATGTTGTGAAAAAGGTTGAAGGAGATGCAGTTTTTTGCTCAGATCCAAGCAGCAGGGGCTTTGTACCATCTGGAACTGGTGTACCAAGTCCAAAGTAAAGACCTACAAGGGAGATAAATCTAGTTACCTTGCCACCATTTGCCATCCCATGTGAGGAAGGAATACTTCAGACCAGTTGCACAGTGAGACACGCTGTCTGGACAATGATCCTCATAGGGTCTGGGACCCACACAGTGCAGGCATCTGCTATCCTGGCACGGGACACCTCAGTATCAACAACCTCAGAGAGAGCTTTCTGCCTTATCTCAGGGCTGAGAGGAAGACAGTAGCCTTATGTTTCATTCCCCTGTGTGTGACTAGTGAACTCAGTTTGACAGTGTGAGGCTGCAGGTTTCCTATTTGTTTTACCACTAGTGTACTGGGCAGTTTTGGACAACTCTGCTTGCCTTCCTCACATCTCTGTTTCCTAAAATATAAAATCCTAGCAGTAATGGCATAGACATGAGATCTCTTGATGAAAATCACTATGTAAGACTCAGGTGATTTTATTCTCCTACGCTAGCTGAGAGTGATTGCCAAATCTTTTCATTCGTTGGCAGTAATACCCAACCCTTAAGCTCCAAAGAAGTCCAAGCTTGAATTGTAGGAGCTCTGACTCTAGGCTCTGCAATTCTGCTGGTCCCTTCAGTAGATGGTGACCCAGGCTCTGGTTGTCCATCTCAGGACCTCCAGCATAGTACCTAGAGCCTGTCCTAGGTGGCACAGTCCCCTTGGCTCATCCCAGACTGTGCTTGCTACTCTGCTCTTGGCAATGTCATCACTTTACTGTACATTGAGCATATTAAGAGACAATCCAGAATAGTTGGGACACAAAAGGACTGTGGGCATATCGTTCCTCTCCCCACCACGGTACTGGCAGAATTTTGGATCATGTATAGCAGCCAAGAAATCTGATGCCTTGTCTTTTATTCTGCTTTACCCTGCCTTTCTGACTGGCTTTTCTCAATCAGCATCACTCCTTCTGCTACCCTGACCCAAAGGTTTGCACCAGCAAGCGCTTCGTGTGCTGTGCCAAGCTGCCTCATGCTGCTTTACCCACAGCTCCTGGAATGGCTGACAGTGCAGTGCTACATCCTCTCGTCCATGTGCATCAGCCAGCCCTTTCCTTTCACCTTCAACGGAAACAGAGTGACCTGGCTATGTAAATAGCCCCCTTTAATTAGGAGGAAGACAATATATTGCCTCTCTGGTGAACTCAAGAGAGAAAAAACAGAGATGATATCAGAGTGCCAAAGCACTACTTACAAAAAGCCTTCTTCACCCTAGCAGTCTATCAGGTGCTGCCCCAAGAGCCATTATTGAACCATGGCCAGAAATGATGCGACTCTATCCAGTGTGTTTTTCTCCCACCCGCTCTCCCTTCTCTGCCACACTTCCCTCCACAAGTGTATTTCATTCAATAAAATGGTTTAAGGCACTGTCTGCAAGGAGGATCTTTTGTGAAATGCCATGGCTCTGCCCTCTAAACCTTCCAGCTGAATGAGAATAACTGCTGCGGTTGCCACAGCACAGGCTGTACAGAAATGATGCTTGTGTTTAATTACAGTGAGTGGCTGAGGCAACTGCTTTACTTTGCTCTGGGATATGTTCTTCTGAAAAACAGCCAGGCAATTCTGCTGCTGCTGACATTCTGTTAGTGTCCTGGGAAGGGAGGGGGGCTTTCTGCCAGGTTTAGCTGTACCAAGCATCGAGATCTTCTAGCTCAGATAAGGGTGTGGCTACACCAAGCAGAGATTCCCCACAGCAGTGCCAGAGGTGGCTGCTGGGTTCTCAAGAGTGTAGGTAAAATTCAGTTTTCACATGGGGATTTCAGCTGGACTATTCCTGTGCAAGAAGAGGAGAGAGAGAGAGAGAAAGAAAAAAGTTTGGGAATGGAAAGCAGGCAGAAAGGAACTGGAAAGGAAATCCCACAAGACTCCAGGAGGAAGAGAAGAGAGGCAACAAGGATATTTCTGAGAAGCCAGAACCCTCAGCTATAAATGTTGTTTTACCCAACTCAGCTTTCCTCTGAGGGATGTTGTCACCCTGGCTTTGGCAGAGCTGACAGCAGGGTTACTGTCTAGTTTTCCTGGAGTGGGTCATGGGTAGCTCTGTCCCAAACTCCAGAGCTGGAAACTATATAGCCACATGTGCTTCAAGACCCAATGAATTCTGCTCACAAATGAGAGAGATTAACCTCAATGTCACACTGTGCTAATATGGCTAATTTCCTTCCAGAGCTTATGTCTCTGCATGGATTAGCACTGACATACCAGCTCATCTGGTGCATGCACAATTGCTCATAGTACAGCACTGCCTTACTCACCTAAACATACTTTGGGTAGTTCATCTCTAATTGTTGTTTTCACCTGCTTCATGGGCACCGTCTTTTGCAGTGCAAGTAGTGCTTGGACTCAAAGCTCCTCTCATTTTCAACAAAATCCCTTCAAAACACTTCAGGAATCTGCCAGTACTTCTGTCAGCCAGGATTCATTCACAGTGACCTGAAGAAGACCTGGATAAGGGAGAATCCACTGTGTTTTTTTCTCCCTCCTCCCCTCCCCACTAGTTCAGAGCCTTTGAGTTCCCAGGTAATGTGAACCAGTGGACGGCAAGTCTCTCGGATGATGTTTAGAACTACCCTCTTCACAGCTAGACATACAGTAATGGAGGAATTTGTCAGTGGTTTCAGGGAGATTTGTTGTCATTCTTCTCGGGAGCCACCAACAACTAGGGTTTTCCAAGACTTTTCTTCCAGGGTTTTGGGATGAATATTTTAGACTTCCTGAAGAGGACCAAAGTTTATATGGAGCAGTAATAACTTTTATCAGATTAAGGTATGCTGTTGGTAAAAAAAAAAAAAAAAAAAAAAAAAAACAATAAAAAAAACAAACCTCAGAATACCAGGAAAGCTCTTGGTACACCTGGAGAAGGATATCAAGGAGTTTTATTTTAATGCCTCATGAACAAAGTAAAAAAAAAAAGTTTCACGGTGTCCTTTTGGGATTAAATTCAATATATTTACATTAAATTTAGATATAAATGTATACTGTTTCATTTATTACTACCTAAACCACAAATTTGAACATTTGGTAAGCATCAAGCCCCTCAAATACAACTTGGTGAATTCCAATCCCTACCCTGTAACACCAATACACTCTAGTCTTCAGATGAAACTTAGGTTACTAATCAAAATACAGACAATTGCTTTGCCACCTCCATCTCCCTGTCCTGCTACACTCCCTGCTACTGTCTTTAGTTTTGCAAGGCTCTTTTTGGAAGACACTGCCTGCAATGGATAGCAGCAAACAGTCATGGTGTCCTGCTTGTAACCTATAGCCATTGTGTGGATACATTTGATTCCAACCAATTCACTTCATGATTCAGTTACAGAATCACAGAATCTTAAGGGTTAGATTGCGGTTATCTGGCTTCAAAAGGTAAAGTCACCTGCATTGAACCCAATGCTCTCATGCCACAGATCCCTGGGACTGGCGCCTTCCACTCCCTGGAAGATGGGCCTTGCTAGGTCACTATGGTGACAAGCACTTTTTATACAGTAACCACCAATCTGAACTCAGCAACTCACTCCTGCGTGAAGACGGTGTCTGCATATTTACACACATAGTTTGTTTTGCCTGTGCAGCCCAGCTGTGGCTTTGCCCACTAACCCAAGCTCTGCTCTCCACCAAACACCTTTCTGCACCCCATAATCCAACACTGGAGCATTCCAAGATGACCACAGGCAACAGTGGGGCTCCCACCAGAGGATGCGGCTCGACTGACCTGCTAAATATTTCACCAGGAGAACTGCTGGGGCCTTTCCCGAGCCTGTGACAAGAGAGCTCCTTGGAGGATGCAGTCACAGAGCTCTATGGAGCGGTCACCAGGCCTGACCTCCATGTGAGCAAGAGCCTACCACAACAGCATCCCCACACACACTCTTCATCCTCTTCTTCCTCCTCTGCACACGCTGTTGCTGTCCTGTCTTATGAGTGTGGGCAGACTTCTCTGCAGCAACCCCCCAGCTGTGCCAGGTTGGTGTGTGCAGAGGGTGCACAAACAAACAAGAGCTGCAGCTGAGGGCAGTTGCAGCTGTGGGGTGAGAGGCCCACGCTCACCCCAGGTCAGGCACCTTGCCTGGGCGTGGTGTGAGCCAGAGGTGACCGAGAAGGATGCAGAGACACTAAAGAGAGCCCGAGCTCTCTCTGGCCACCTCCCTGGGCCTAGGGGAGGCCTTTTCCTCCCAAGCAAAGGGTTAACACCACCGCCCCTGCACCGCCTATCCCCTCCTGCCATCTCTCCCCGCCCCCACTCTCCCATCACATCTCCCCTCCGCCAAGGCCTTCCTCCTTCCCCCCGCTGGAATCACCATGGAAACAAGCCCCGAGCAGTTGCCGGCTGCGCCCCGGTGGTCTCTGCAACGTCACCGGGGAAGGCGGTGGCGGGCAGGAGTGGCTGCCACGGCTGCACGACCCGGCCCCAGGAGGCCATTTTCTCCTCCTTGCAGGAATGCTGTGGGATTGTGGCCACCAGGGAGAGGGGACAGCCGAGCATGTCCCGCCGCTGCAAGGGGAGCAGTGGCTGAGGCAAGCGCTGGTGATCAGGCCCACCCACTCCTGCTGAAAGGGCACAGTTCCCCTGTTGCTGCTGGGCAGCAAGCAACAAGGTGGCCTCAGCAGGGACAGGAGGACTGTGAACATCCCAGCATTGTCCACACTTGTGCAGTTGCTCCTGTGCAAGCCCTGAGAAGAGAGGTTAGATGAGATAGGTACACCTGAGGCAGGCCTAGAAGTGGGATGTGGAACTGTGCTCAGAGCACTGTTCACCTCCAAGGGGATGAAAAAGCTCCCCAGAAGCTCCAACCGCCTTTACATAGCAGTAACCAGCAACACTTGTGGCTGCCCTACAGAGATTTGTGTTCTGATGAGGGCTTCCTTTCCCTGGGGAGAGAAACCAGGCTTTTTCTCAAGTGTGGCAACCATTCTCCATCCACAGAAACAGCCCTTCCCTTGTACACATTCATATCTTTTTTTCCTTTTTTTTTTTTTTTTTTTTTCCCATCCGGTAATGGTGCTCTAACTTGAGATACAGACCAAAACCATGGAAATTGCTTTTACTCAGGATTGTTACACACCCTCTTTATGGGAAAAAGTTTTCACTAGCCCACCTGAGCCCCTTTGGACCCCAGCTCCCTTTGCTCAGTTCCCATGTGTGCCCACACAGGGAAATTTGCTCACAGCTCCCTGGGGAAGAGTTGTACGGTGCAGTACAAGTGGGAAATGGCTCCAGAAGCCCTCATAAAATGCACCATTGACAAAAGATCCTGTGGGAACAGGTCAGGCGTTGCTTTCATCTGCATGCCAGCCTGGAGTGTCAAGCTGGCGGTGGAAACATATGCCAAAGGATGTCCTGAAAGGAGGTTGAAATAAAATAGGAAATTCAGCTTTGCGGTCTTCCTCTGTTATGGTTTGATCCCAGCCAACAACTAAGCACAATGCAGCTGTTCTCTGACTCCTCCTGCCCTGGTGGGAAGAGAAAGAGAACCAAAACCAAGTAAAATTCATGAGTTAAGAACAATTTAATAGTTGAAATAGTAATAATATTAATGGAACATAACAAGATGTTATGTATGGAACATATGTATTAATGGAACATAACAAGATGTCAAGTAAAACACAAGAAAGAATTGACGCATAATGCAATTGCTCATCACCCTCTGACTGATGCCCAACCAGTCCCCGAGCAGCAATCCATCCCTCTCAGTCATACTGGGCATGAGGTTCTATGGTATGGAATACCCCTTTGGCCAGTTTGGATCAGCTGTCCTGGCTATGTCCCCTTCCAGTTTCTCATGTCCTTCCAGCTTTCTTGCTCCTTCACTTAGTATGAACACTACTTAGTAACAAATATCCTCAGTGTATTACCAACATTATTCTCATGCTAAATCCAAAACTCAACGTTATACAAGCTACTAGGAAGAAAATTAACTGTCTCAGCCAAAATCAAGACACTATCCATAGTGAATCATGTCTTCACTACCCTTATCTGAAATGCACCTTCCTGGCTAGTGAAACATCATCTCCAGTTTCAGCTCAGAGAGACTCATTACATGTATCCTGCCTGTAAGATCAGAGTGGAGCCCCAGTTTTGAGCTTGACCATAATACTGTGTTGTTCTAGCTCCAAACCCACCTTCTGCCCTCATCTTAAACTCTCTCAGATCTCATCCTGTTCTCACTTATGTCCCTGATTAAAAAGCTGCTGACTTCTTTCTGCCTAATTTCTCTGTAATATTTCACCGTGTCCCTAACCAGCAATTATACATCAGAGATCAAAGGAAATGCTTCTCTGTACCCATAAGCTGCTTGTGAGACTGTGTACATGAGGTTGCCCTATCGTGTCTCTGCTCCCCTAAATCAAACTGATGCCTTTTGGCCTCCAGCTTTCCCTCCTAGTATTTTCCCTATAACAATCTGCCTTTTACCCATCTCCATAGGCCAAATGATTTGCAGTGCAGTATCTCCTTCTTTGATATTGTCCTCCCAAATCCTCACACTGAGGTGTCACTCCCCAACATGTGCAAAGCACAGACTTTGCAGCTGCTGTTTCACCTCACCCAGGGAACATCTCTCCCCTACTGCTGTTAGTTAATTATAAGATCTGATGTGGTCTAATAGTCATGGCTATTAGACACGAACTCTCTCAGCTGCAAAACACTGTGCATAGTTGCTGGAAGCAGTCTGTTTTCTTCTTCTCTCATATTTTCTCGTTATACTAAGTAGATACAACCCTTCCCTCTTCCTTACTAGAGCAACCTATTTATCAGATATTTAAATATATAAGTAGCAAAGGTGATAGAAGTTCATGCTAATGGAGCATTGAGGCTATAATTTGAATACACACAGAGCCTAGGCTATTCAGTCCTTGTGATATGACATTCCTAAACTTACACTTTCCAGGGCTTTTAATTATCTCTCTGTTGATTCCACACTCAGAGAAAACAGGGCTCAAAGAGATACCAATACACCTTGCTGCCTGTCTTCCCTGTCACAAGTCAGGATCAGATACCAAGAAATGACCAGTATTGTTTCCTTTGTTACTAATTTAGAAAAATAGTGGGATATTAATCAATCTGTGTGACAATCTGTGTTCTGATGGGACAAATACTTGAGATGTTTTATATATGTAATGATATACCTTCTTCAGGTACTTGGAGCCTTGCTAATTTTCAGGCTGTTTGCTTTCAACTTAATACAGGGAAAGGAAGTTAAAGGGGAAGTTTTAGCTCTCTGAGTCTCCTTCCAAAAGCTTATCTGGGTTAGTCTGTCACTTATGAGTTAGAATTCCTACTTCTTTTGTACTCAGAGATTAAATTTACCATAAAACAAAATCTAATTTTTGCTTTGTACAGACTAAATCTGAAGAAGGTCGGGAAAAACAATACCTAAATTAACCCACTTAAAATAATGTTTACCTGGCCTACAAGTACCCTGAATGGTATGAAAGTATGATGGTCTCCTTCCATTGCTACGTTTGGTGGGGTAATCAGGGACAATAGGAGGGAGGTCTTCCAAAAGTGCGAAGGTGACTTCTTGGCATAGTTCAGAATAAAGAGAAACAGAAGTTACCTTAAACCATCTTTGATTAAAGCTGTGCGGGATCCTCTCTCTTTCACGGCAAGCACAGTCTCAAGCCATAAACAGCTTTACACTGCAAACATAACACGGGGAGACCAGAAACAGAACATACTACAGAGACCAAGTCTCACTTTCAGTGGCGATTCATGGGGGCAAATGAGGACAAAATTAATATATGTAGGGGAGATAAACTGACATTACTGTGGAAACCATTTCACTCCATGATATTTTAAGTCTAAACTGCAAATTCCCTACAATGAATCAATGTAATTTTGTGTTATTCTACTACTACAGCCAGCCCAGGGTGGACCACGGTGACAAATACCTTCCAGGCTATCTCAATGCAGCAGAAGCCCCTTCCATTTCAGCCAAAATGCCCATAGTAATGACAGTATATGCTTTATGTGGTTCAGCCAGGACTGGGAAATGTGGTCTCATAAACTTCGTCAGAATGAATTGTGTTTTTATTATAGGAAATTGTGCCCTGGCGTTTGCCCATATGCCACGCCACAGCCTCAGCAAGCACACAGAACATGCCCCTCTGCCAGAGTATGCAAGCATGGGGGCAAAGTTATGGTTGTTGAGAGGCCTCCCATCTCTATGCCTGTCCAATTTGGACATGATTGACATCTCAGCTGTCATGTTTCATCAGCGCAAATTCCCCCTCCTCTCCCTCATTCTTCAGCTTTCGAAAAGTAGGTACTTGGTCCCGTGTCTGTTCAGAAGAAGCACCGTGACCTACACATCTGCCCCTGACCTTTAGCCTGATCAATAAAACTACAAATTGGTCTTTTCTTATCCTTGGCACTTTAGTCATAAAATCCCTATTGAGATGGAATGAAACACTGAACTTTATGTCTAGGCGTCAGGAACATATTTCGAGGCGGGGGAGAGAGACTGGCAGTATTTCAGCCATCAAATATACAACCCTCTTTCACTCGCTCTCTATGCAGCAATTCTGTGTGTTATATTTGAAACCTGTAGAACATCCTTATTGATTCAATAGTCACATATTTTCTCAAGTATTCCAGAACAGAGAGAACCTCAGGTGTCCTTTAACAACACTTTATTTTCTTCCACTGCACATCCTTGCCTACTTTGGTGATTCTCCCTTTTTTAAGCTGCTGCAGTGGAGGTAATTGGTTCTGGGTCTCAGGAAAGCCAATGGCCAGATCCAGCTGCCTCCTGAATGCATTCTCTGGACTACAACCAGAGGAAAAGCCATTGACCAAAACTCCTAGAAAAAAAGATCTTTCACCTTTGCACACCAGCAGCTCTGCATATGAGGTGCAGATAAGAAGCAAACATAGTCACAACTGTGCTTCTGTTAAGGACTTGTTTTACTACCCAGGCTAGCCTAACGTAGTGGAAGATGCAGAAATTGCCTCGTGCCCAATGCAGACAAGAGCTGTTTTTCATTCGAGTTTGCTGAAGGAGCCTGAGACAATCTCTCACATGGCATGGGCAGTGCGTTCAGGGAAGAAACAGCTCATGCTGTCGTATTCTTCTTGTAAGCTCACCCATAAGCCAGAGACAAGCCTTTTGCCTGCCACATCCAGCTTGTGCTAGCAGCAGGCACTGCAGCAGACATTAAACACAGTGCTACACTTGTACTGCTTCAGTGATTTACGGGCAGAGGACGTGTTAGGGAAGCACTAGAGGGAAAGGAAGAAGAAACAGCCCATTTCCACAGGGAAGGCGAGGACGGGAGGCAGAAGGGGTGAGGCGCGAGGACAAGACTTTTTATTGACAGATGGCGGCACTCCAAGAGGCTGAAGGGAGAGAGGGAAGCACCAGGGACAACTCCACTGCATGGAGTGGTACATTCAGGAGCAAGAGGGGAACAGGCATCATTCTCTCAGAGAGGAGTGAAGAGTGTTTTGAGAGAGGGCAAACAAAAAAACAGTACGAGTTTGACACTGAATGGATGTATGGTTGGTGCTAGTATTTCTGCTCTCAGATGTTTTGTCACTGTTACCACAGTAGGCAGCATGAGTGGACGTGGGAGGACACAAACTGATGCACTTTTCTTCAGCCCTGCAGCAATGTCAGCAGCTCCAAGCTTGCATTTGCACTCCGATAAACAGTACAAACTATGTAAGAGATTTTTTTCTGTTTGCTTTTAAATGTCAGCAACCTTTATTATAAAATTAAAAAAGGCCTTAAATATGGGTATTGAAGGTGCTTGATATGTTGCTTTACACCCATTATAGAGCAATGCAGAGGGAGAAAAGGAGTGCAGTTTTGTGCACAGCTCGGGAAGATCTATTCCATTCTCTTTATAGTGTAAAAGCTGGTGGAGCCACATGATGTTTTTGTGCTGGCAAGATAGTTGTGTATTTAGCACACTCAGCTGCTAGTAAGGTTGGAAACTGTACTTTTTACTCAGCTGCACTGCCACAGAATGGCCCTGAATAACCTCCTCTGTCACTTCAGGGCTTTTAGCTGGTGAAATGAAACATGACTGCGAATTGGAGGGAGGGAGGAAGGAAGAAAATCATAGCAGACTCTCTTCAAATTCAAAGGCTACTCCTTATGCCAGGAGGGCTTGCCATCACGTCCATCCATCCATAAAGAAACAGAAAGCCAAACCCAGTTGTTAAGGTGGACCAGAAGACTAGGAGTCTTTTGGTTCTTGAAAGCCCATGGGGAGTGGTGCAAAAATAACACTCTCTTATGTGTGTCCCTGATGCTGCTGTATTCTACATAACACTGCTGAGTCTGCAAACATGATTTCCTACACCTCAGCTTGGTGGAGCAGCCAGAAATACTGTGTTGGAATCACAGCACAACACATGTTCAAGGCAGGCAGGTGGCAGGTTCAAAGTGGAGCAAACAAACAGCTCCTTTATGTAATGCACAGTTAAGCTCTGGAGTACATTTTCTCGGGATTTTACAGATGTTGGAAGTTCTTATGAGTTTGAAAAGTAATAAAATACAGTCCTGGAAGAAAGAAACATCAGAAGCTACCTGATGCAGCTCTACAGTTGTGTTATACAGCGATTTCTTAAGCAAAAACTTGCTGGAGGCTGGAAAAGTACACAGGACAAGGATTACTATACACTGCCCCTGCTCAATACTCTTACCAGGACACCACTGTTGGCCACTGTTAGAGGTAGGACTCTGTACAGAATGGTTTTATCCAATGTAGCTGTTTTCATATATTCTTACATAAGGTAGGCTGAGACTGATATCTTCTGGTTTAGACACTTGGCAGGGAAATCCCACCCTTGGGAAACAAAGGCTTTTTCTAAAGAGACTTTTAGTGGCATCAGCTTTTAATTACACTAGATCCGTGTATCTCATTGTAGGGATGACAATTCCATCTTCACCCATTTATCCCTTATTTCATTTGCTATATGATCTTAGTGTTGTAACAGAGATCGAGTCTTTATTAGCATAGGTACTGCAGTACCCTATAAAAAGAGAGAGGAGTCGTTCCTCAGAAGAACTAGATGCCAAGAAAAGAAGTTAAGTAGAAGAGGCACGGCAGAACGGAGAGGGAACACAAGCTGGGGAGAAGTTGGTTCCCTTGGAACTGCTGGAAGAATAGTTCATGTCTCTTAACTCCCAAATGAAGCCTCACAAACCTTACATGCAATGCCATCTAGTCCAGTCCCAGGCTTATTTTAAGTTACAATGCATTTTTTTGCCGTTTTCTTCAGCGCTTCCCGATTTGGGCTGCGTGTCCTTTCCTCTTCTGTAAAGCATCAATAATGTACAACATCTCAGCTTTTGGTGGTGGCTATAGCTCTGTTATCACTCTGTCCGTCTTCTTCCCTTTTGCAATGTCATTAATGATCAAAGGAGTGAAATAACTAGAGAATAATACACCATTAGGGACCAGTCCTTGCCGGACAATGGATTTCAAACACAGCAGTGTCCACCCACCAGTGTTGTCTGTAGTCAACATCCTGCAATAGGATTCCACTGCTGATATAACTGAGACCTGCCCAGAGACAAATTCTGTTGGAAGTGATGGCATGACTAGACTCTAAGTTCCCAATATGTTGGCTGGTGTCATATTTGAGCATGTAACTTGAAGTACTCCATATGACATAAAATACACTGCATAACAACAGATTTGTGTTGGAACTGATCTAGTCGTTCTGAGTTCTTTATTCATATGGTTGAGCTGGGCGAGGAATAAACATTTCTGGTACCAAATTTAGAAAGAGTGTATTTTATTGTAGACGAGAAGATATTATCTTCTCTGGTGGCAGCACTGGGGATTGATGGCAGTTTACAAAATGCAGAAACTCTGTGTGTGTTAATCTCTGATAGGCTTATCGCTGCACTAAACTGCTTCCATAAATCGTAGGCCAAATGCTGCTTTCAGCTACATCAGCACACACCCGGAGGATTTTAAGATGTATAAATTACAATAGAATTTGATCCCTCGTAGTGTCACTATTTTTTAATGCTTGTTGTTTGAATAGGTGGAACATGTTCACTCTCCAGATTGTTACTTACTTCACCATGTTCAGTCTTGCTGGAAGGCAGCTGATGATATCCACTGAGTACAGCAAGGAGGGGCAGATTCCATAGACTCATTATGTGAGGTAAATATGTGGCATTCATTGTGATGGAGCTTGGGGTGTTTGTTTGTCTTGTTTTGACAGTATATTACTGGTCATCTCATAATGGATGTTATACTCACATCTATGGATAAAATATCAAGTTCACAGAGGAAAAATTTACAGAATTTACAGTTCACTCATTTTGTTTGTTTGTTTGTTTCTGCTGCTCTTACCCACTCAAAGGGCAGAATGCATTTGTTATATCCTAATCTACATCAAACTGTCCTGCAGGAACATTCATTGCTCTTTTACTGTCAGCAAAACACATTGAAACAAGGGTATTAAACATCTGGCCAACATACGTTTATGTGGCCCAAATGGCATATTCAAGTTGTAAGTATGAAAGAATTACTTAGAAAACAAAAGAAGTCTTGCCTCTAGTTTGGGAGAACACCCATCAAATACAAGCTGGTGTAACTAAAACAGCGATCTCTGCCTGAGACAATAGCTAGCTTAAAGTAGTGACTGACAAGTGCAAACTCTGGTACTCGACCACTAATCCTGTTCTAAGTCTGTCCTGATTTCAGCTGGAGTATAGTTAATTTTCTTCCTAGTAGTTGCTACAGGGCTCTATTTTGGGTTTAAGATGAAAAGAACATTGATAACACAGGGATGTTTTGGTTATTGCTGAGTAGAGTTTGCACAGTATCAAGGCCTTTTCTACTTCTCCCACTGCCCTGCCAGCGAGTGGGCTGAGTGTCACAAGAAGCTGGGAGGGAAAATGGCCAGGAGAGCTGACTCGAACTAGCCAAAGGGCTATTCTATACCACAGAATGTCATGCTCAGTACAGAAACTGTAGAGAGTTGGCAGGGAAGGGAAGATTGCTGCTCGGGTGTCAGTTAGTGTGTGATGAGCAACGGCATTGGGCAGCACTTGGGTTTAAGGGTTAAAAAAAAATATTCTTTTTTTTTTGTTATATTACTTTTCATTATTGTTACATTATTATTAGTTTAGTTTAGTTTAGTTTAGTTTAGTTTCATTAGTTAATAAACTGTTCTTATCTGAATACCATGGGTTTTAATTTTGTGGTTTTTTCCCAGTTCTCCCTATCCCACTGGGGTGAGGGAGAGTGAGCAAGTGGCTGGGTGGTGCTTAGTTGCTGGCTGGAGCTAAACCAGACAAAGTCTAATAAGGGCATTTAGTCAGAATTCACTAGTTTGCTGCTAAGTGCCAGTGATTGACACAGAGATAAACTTGTGACTGGACAAAAGACAAAAACTAAATATTGCCAAAAAGAAGGAAATGTGAACAATGAAAGGAGCACAGACATACAGAAGACCAGGGAACAGATTAAAAAAAAAAAAAAAAAGGAAAAAAAAGAAGTTTGGAAATAACACAAAAGACAAAAATATGTGGCCACAGGAAATGGGCATGTTTTCACCTCAGCAGAGAGGTCTCTCAGCTCAGGGCGGGGTTAGGACCAGAGAAAGAAAGGCTATTTGCAGCTTGCAAAGGTGTGAGAGCAGACACAGCTTAGCTCCTGTGAAGCTGATGTGAGGCTGCCTGGGAAGTGAATTCCCAGGTAAACTCCAGGTCACAGCCCCAGCAGCTCAAAGGTTTTCAGCCTGAGATAATTTTCCTTCTGCCAGCAAGTTTAGGGTAAGAAAAGTGAGTTTCTGCAACAGTGCAAGGGGCAAGAAAAGCTGTTCCAAAGGCTGTAAAGTGTGGGAGCATGGGAAGGATCAGTGGTACTTTGGGTAGTATCAGCATGATGAAAAGGATAGTAGATTTCAGGAGGAGTATGACCAAAAGAAGCAGTGAATTTTTTAGATTTATAAGGTATTACAGCTAGGCAATAGAGTCTGTCATATTTCTTCCAGTTGTCTTGCCACTTTTCTCCCTGATGCTCTTTATTACTTCCTTACTTCCTGGAGTACATAGGCTACATTTCCAATTTGCCCCTTTTCCTAAACCCCACAATCCTTTCTTTCTGCTTAAGCAGCCTTTCACCCACAGGTATTTCCTCCATCCTATCTATCATCCATCCACATCCTATCCCACTCTACACCACAACTCCTCTGGGCAGCAGAGATTGCTGTCATAGGGATGGAGGTACAGGGGCAGAATTAGGAAGGTGGAAATGGTAGAGGAGGGAGAAGAGGATACAAGTATAGATGATGATTGCTGTTGATGTAGAGCACAGTAAATCCAGGCCCAATCTGTAGGACCTCTTCAGGCTAGGAGACCCAAGGCACCTAGTTATCCTTTATAAGACTTCACTCTAATTCTACTTTCTACCTTACAGCAGTCTTAAGTCACTGCAGTATGTCAAGTCACACAGGGATTGACAGAGGAAGGTCTGTTCCTACCAAAAACACACATACATGGAACACATGTGAGTGCAGGATTTCCTTAGAAGACACATACTCTGCAGCAGCTGTGGAGGGCTACAACCACTCTCCCGTAGTGGGCCCTCCAACACTGGACACAGCTGGCTGGCAGAAACACGGGGTGCCAGAGAGGGAAACTGCTAGGAGTGCTGAGCAGGCAAGGCAGGAGATGCAGACACTGCCAGGTGGTGGGAGGTGGGGTGAAACAGCAGGTAACTGATGCGTCTCATGCATTAGGTGCACCGACTACCAGGGATGACAAGACCCTGTCCATATAGGAATGAACAAAGCACGGAACAAACACCACTCTAGAAAGAGACAGGATTGGGAATGAGGTCAGATTCACAACACATCCAGACATATAATTTCTACCACGCAAGACCATCCTGCATCTTTATTCAACGTGATAGTTAGGAAGTCTGGAAATAAACAGGAGGAAAAAAAACTATGATCAAGGCACTGTAGCAGAATTCAGACATCAGTGGCTGCCTGATAAAAAACACTGGCCACTTATTTTCTTGGATAATAGATAAAATCTTGTCTTTTTTCTTCTGTTTTATACCAGAATAACTGTACTGTGGGGTCTTCTCAGATGCTTCAATCCCTTGGCATTACAGGTTTATGTAAGTATGTACCCACTTTACATATTTAGCTAGCATACTAGTCTATTCTAGAATAACTAAATTATTGCAGTGTGATAACTTGGGGTCCATTTTTCAGAAGACCTACCAAATGGCTTAAAAATTTGCATCATATTTTCCAGAGCACTTATGACGGGAGACATTTGTGGGTGGTGAGGAAATGGCTACTATATAAAGTAACACGGTTTTGGTTTCTTTGGGGCGAATTAAAAAGGGAATATAACAATGATAATAATAATAACAACATCATCAATAATAATGATAGGTTTATCACTGTTTTAGCTGACCTCTGGTAACTCTGCTGCAGCGATGCTGCAGCCCGTCCTCCCCTCTGTGAAAGCATTTGCTTCCTGCAGAGGCAGAGCTGGGTGGAAGGGGATGCATGCCTGGGTCCTCGGGCCTCCTGCAATGGCCCTGGCTAACACATGCTGCTCTGAAGCACAGCAACTGAGCTGTGAGCACGTTTCCCGATTGTATTCCAAAGATACCAGCCTCCAGTAGTGAGGTGGGTTGGACAGCAAAGGGGTCAGGACAGCATCTGACTTGTAATAATCAGCACTCTTATTCTTAATCAGAGAAATGTGGACCCTTGTGCCATGCCTGAATACCATCCGAGAAGCTTTTCTGTTGGGTGAAGGCCAGTGTTTGGTCAGTGTTTCCAATGAAAGAGAGTGAGTAACCTTTTGTTAACCAACAAGAACAGTTGAAGCCTAAGAGCTAGGTGCAGTCCCTAGGCCTAAGGTTGTAATGAGAGATAGATGCAGAAATTGTTGCCCTGGAGCCGCACTGTGTCCCCCTTGGTTCTGGGGTCAGCCATCACCTGTGAGCTGAGGGCGAGCCCTGCCCACCGCTGTGCCTGCAAAATGTCCACTGCGCTTCCTCTCAGCTGAAAACAGCTGTTGCTAGGGAACTGCTTAAAGTCAAAAAGACAGCAAAGGATGAGAGGAGAACAGCAGCAGAAGGATGGCAGGCCCTAGCCTGCCAAATAGCAAGGCAAAGGGGGAAGAGAGGCAAGAGGGTCAGGAGAAAGGAAGGACCAAAGAATGTGGGGCCGCTTGCACTATCTTGCCAGAATTCCCTGTCCCTTTCAGGGCTTCATTTTCTTAAAATCAATAAACAGCTTCCCTTGATTTCCTTTTTTTTTTTTTTTTTTGACATGGGTGGGAGGGAGGTAAGATCTCTGTCTTTTCATTTAGTGTGCTTTCACATGATACTTTATACTTAATTATCACCTCTCTCTCCATCCCTATCTTCTGTTAATAAAAACACATCTCATTTTTTATTTCACTCACTCTGAGGAAGTTACTCTTTTCCATTATAGCATTGAAATTGTGGATGCACCTCACTTTATAAATTCAAATGGCAATAAACCAACAGATGTTTTGTCTTTTCACTCAAATTTTTCCTTCTTCCTGGAGTTAATGGGATCTCTCTCTGGGAAACACCAGGGTTATACAGTTATTCACCATACAGAGCTACCCAAGCCACTGTCAAGATCTGCTTTGTTCACCTAAGGACCTTTTTCAAAGTCATCTGAACATAACAGCAGCAGGTTGTCCTCTCATGAAACTAACTTTGGATTAGGCCAAATCACTCTGCATCACTGTTAGCCCGTAGCTCATATGTAAGAGATGTGGCTTATGCTTGCAGTTGGTGGCATTTGACTGCCCACCAAAGTCACTAGACACCATTAGAGTTGGTACAGCTCTCTGCATGGATCCAAACCATGGTTCAGACTCTGGCATTAGGTTCTCTCAAAAGATGCATCAGTGTCTCTGCCATTGCACTGTCTATAGTGTGGGTTGGAGTTGGCATTTGAGTTAGAGTGAATTACAATTGTGGGTAGTATTAATGCTGTCTGAATAGTGAAAAAACACATCTAAATAAAGAGCAAGATTATATAGTTCATTTGTGAGCAGAAATAGAAGGAAACAAAATATCCTTTGCAAGTTAAAAAATAATAACACCACCACATGGGTAAAAGGATTGGTAACAAGGTATATATATATATATACATATATATATAATGTCATTAAAGAAAATAAGCTACGTGTGAAGTTTCCAAACTGAACTGTGGTTGCAATACCTTCCAAAGAAAGCCATGGCATATAATAAAAAGCTCTGTTTTATTGGTTTCAAATACTACAATGTATAATTGACTTATGGCAGGGGTGGGTGGTGGGATAGGTAGTATTTCACTTCCAAGCATCTGGTCCAAAATCAGCCTTGGTTAGAAGTGATTGAATGTTATTAGTGTTTGATGGGTCTCTGGTGGAACCTATGAAATGCATCAGAGGTTTCAGCACACTTCCTAGTGGACAGGTGCCCATACCACTGAAACCACAGCTCTTTTGGAGCTAGTTGCATTTGCTGTCGTTGGCGATTTCAGTGGAGAGGCTCACAGCTGAGTGGAACGTGGAGCAGTCTCCATGCTGATACTTCTGCAAAGAAGCTCCATCAATCCTGTGTAAGGAAAGTGCAGGGCTCAGTGGCCTGCTGTTCTGGCTTGTTCTGAGGCTACAGCAAGAAAGCATCTCTCAGCATTTGGACCAATGAGGATAAAGGAAGATTATTGAGCTTGCAAAATCCCATTATTTCAGAAAAAAAACTAGGGTGAATTTAAGTCCTATGTTAGTGCTTGATGTCTTGTTCCAAATTGTCAGGCTTCAAGGGAGGAGATGCTGTTTGTTGTGATCTTTCAGCAACCTCCTGTGCAGGACCGTTGTGATCTTTCAGCAACCCCCTGTGCAGGACCAAAGGAATTGTTATCTTGACTGGGTCCTTCTATGATGCTTGCAGTAATCTGTGGCCAGAGATGTGGTCACCAGCAGGCATGAGTCACCCTAAGAATGCACAAAATAAAATGGCTGGGTAGGAATCGTGCTATTTTTTTGACTTGGAAAGCTCACTCCATCACAGAACCACAGAATCACAGAATCTCAAGGGCTGGAAGGGACCTCAAAAGATCATCTAGTCTAACCCCCGTGCCAGAGCAGAACCACCTAGATCCTCCCTACTCAGTGACAGGCAAGAGGAATGACCTCTGGAAATAAAGGCTCTTTGGCACATCAGACTTGGTCTATAGAGGCTATTCACAGAGCTCCATAGCTCATGTTTCTCACTGACATTTACATTTTACATATTGCTTTCACCACATTGCCCTCCTCCTATCACTTCTTGGCAGGCTAATCAATCCAGCTGGCTTTTGATGGCTGTCTGTCAGGCTACTTCCCCCAGCCATCTTCAGGCCCTGATCATTTCCCTCAGCAAGCAGGCACATCTTCTGCTTTGCTCTGATATTCATTTGCACTTGGCCTTGCAGTATCTGCCAGGCAGTTCAACATCTGAGTCTGTTATCCTAGGCAGAATATGTTAGGTGGCTTTTTCATTAACCTCTTTGCTGCTATAGAAGAAATGCACTGCAGCAAGGTCTTCCAAACACAGAGAGCCATGGTCATAAAGGTTGTGAAGGAAGAATCACCCACAGCTACTGTGTAAGAAGCTCAAGAATTCCCTTCTTGCTAGGAAAACCATCAATATCTCATACACCACATTCTGGACAACCACCAAAAAACACTACCCTTCAGATGCTCAATAGGATCTTTTAGTAAGAGAAGCATTTGCACAGAAAGCTAGTTACATGCCAGACCTGTGACTGCAGACTGGCCTCCTTGATACATTCTCCAGTCTCTTCCTCATCCCAAAGCAGTAAAATATGGCTTTAAGTCACCCCTCTGAAGGAGCCTTCCTGTTTCATTCATGATAGAGACAACATGGACAAACAAGCTTCCTAACCTAGGCAGGATTAATCTCATCCTAAGAGGTGTCTCTAACAGACAGAAGCAACCTCATGGGTGGCCACTTGTATGTCACCACTGATGATGGAGGGAGCCTGAATTCATGCTTCTATGGCCAAACTCATCTGAAACAAACCCCGTGCTTAACAGTCTCAAGACAACAACAGGGTGTTTTAAATGTTGGAAATGTAAGTCATCTGAAGTTGCAGCTGCCTTCTCACAGCTTCAGTATTTCCTGAAGGTAATGAATGTGTCTCAATATTATCCAGCAGGTCAAATCTGTCAAATAAGATAAAAGATGAGTTAAACTAGAATATGACCTTTTTTTTTTTTTTTTTAATCCAGATATGGTTCTCTGGGATCACAGACTTTGAACTGGAAAGGAATTGTGTTGATATTAATTGACTAGTTGCCTTTGGCCTGAGCAGATAGAAAAGTGCAGCTGTGGTTGCTGTCCATGGGAAACAGCAGGATGGTCAGTGGGGTATCAAGCAGTAAATGATGAAAGGTTTGTTCATGTCACCTAATAGGCTGAATAACAAAAGGGTGATAGTTTGATCAGATGTGGTTGAGGGGAGGGCTCATGCATCAAGAACAGCAGAGGCCTAGCCAGAGTGAGGGGACTGAAGAAGGAAGGGGCCAGGCCCTGGAGAGTGGCAGTGCTGACAAGGCAATAGTTTGTAACAGGGACAATCAGCGAAGCAGAATCTCAGTACTGAAGCCAAAACAATTGAGCATGATTCACTAAGAGTAAAGTCATCATCTCAATTGCCTTTCACATGCAGAGACTGACATCAGAGCATATATGGAGAAGCTGTAAGAAGGGGCATACAAATTCCAAACAGAAATGTCACTTTTTGACACATGGGAAGAGAAATTGTGTATCTGCAGAGTTCTCTTCAATCACACCATTTTTTTGTCTGTGTCTTTTGAATAATTCCCCTTTCTCACACCCAGACATTTGCAGCTGTTATTTCCTTTTCTTCTGTTGAACTTTTCTTCCATTTTCCGTTCCCCCTCACCTATCCCATCTGATGTGCATCTTTCTGGTGAGGAGATCCATGTCATCCAAACTCTAGTTTTCCTCCTGCGATGAGGAGGTGGTCAGCTTAACATAAGAGTTATCAGAATTAGCGGTTTAAATTCACTTAGTTCCTTGGAGCAAGTGTGGGTTCCTGCCTTTGTGGTCTTTCTTTCACTGTTCTTCATGTTCTAGTATCATTTGAAGCTCCTAGAGAGGAAAACCCTGGAAGTACAGTCTGTGGGAATTTCAAACATATTTATTCCAGTCACAGTCATGAAAGGCAGTTTTGTTTCTCAATTTCTTTCTTTATATGGAACCAGCACAGCAAAATGCAGTTAGGATGTAGTGGTACCAAAAGCTGTGGTAGTGCCAGGGCGGGCTCGTCATGTTAGCAAATGCTGTAGTGTAATAGGAATGTAGCTGTAGAGCAAAACAGCTAACCCTGAGGATCTGATGTCCACATGTACACGTTTTGGGGAGTTTAAGCTGGTCTACTTGTTGTCTGACTCCATGGGCTGAATGTCCATTAGTGGGTATATTTCTGAAACAAATTTAAATTTAAATGAGAAATTAAACTAAATGGGGAGAACGAGGAGATTTACTTCAGAAGTGTACCTTTGCACCAAAATAAAATGCTAATTTAGACATATGATATGTGGTCCTAAGTATTACTCCTTTTTTAAAAAAATATGTTGATTTTCTCAAAGAAAAAGGGTGTTATTAGCCAAAGTCCGCTTATCTGCTCAAGTGTAATGCACTAGCAATTGAGGGTGAATACAGCACATTTAGAATGCCCTAAAAAGAAGCATACCCAATGTTAACTATACTTTCTATGTTTTAATGATCCACCCACATCCAAAATGTTGCCTCCCTCTTTTTTAATCCTCCTCTGGCCTCGTGCCACATTGACTTGAAAAAAATGAGTTTTTCCTTTGGATTACTTGTGGTTGAGAGCCTCTCGCTAAATGCCGAGAACCCTCAACGCCTGCTGACTCTAGCGAAAACTGATGGCACTCAAACACTCTGTGAAAGTGCATGCAGTCTCCTGCCAGTTAGCAAAGGATGTGGAGGGTAAATGGCTGTGTGGGTGTGAGCACGTCTACAGGGAAAGGAAGAAGCAGCTGTGTGTGAGAAAAAAAAGAATGACCAAGGAAAAGAGTTGCGTACATATGATAGGGGGAGACTAATACAGTTAAAATTGAAGTGATAAATCATACCTGAGATCTCTCTTGAGACCTATAAATAGGAAACCGAAAAGCATTTCCTTCTATTTATTTTATAAGTGCTATAAACTTTATCAGCTTTTAGTATAGGAGACTCGTGCAATATTTATGGGCTGTTTACTTTAGAAGTTATTCAGAGGTTAGCGTCAGGAGGCTAATGAAAAAGAAAATTGGGATGGGTAAAGGAAAGAGGGCTTTCCTGCAGACCCATAGCAACAAATGCATCACATCTGGGTTGCTTGGCCCTCTTCCCAGTGTCCTTTGCTCCAGGGATGTCTGTGTTTCTCTAGCAGGTACTTGCCCTGAGCTTCAAAGCTCCACGGGGAATCACAAAGAGCATCACTTATTGGCAAAAATGAAGACATAATTCCTATGATAAAACTCACAAAATGAGGGAGTTTTCACAATAGGACTTGCAAAGAGGAGGTACCTTGGGGATTGATTCAGAGATCTAGACAGATTAAGGCATGTAAAGACCCTGTAAATGGATCAGTATCCAAGGTCAGCCTCAAGTAATCTTCAGTTGCAATACAGAGGAAAGCTGCTGCAGAAATGTCCTCTTACATTGGATAAGATGATAGCAGTAATTTTGGACTGATTAGTAGGTCTAAACAAAATAACCACCTCCTCATGCTTCACGGAACTTCACACCAAGCACAGTCCAAATGCCTGATTTGTTTCTTAATGTCTGGAAATATTATTCCAACTTTCCACACTTATGCAGTTTCATAGATAGATTATCTATGCTTTTTACTTTCAAACGGAGGCATCAGTTGTTTTCTAAGTTCTTTTTCCAGAGAAGGATAAAATCTCTTCAAATTTATAGCTGAGTGAAAGAGTTTTCCAGAACCTGCTGCTATGTCGAATTCTTCTCTTGGAAAAAGTTACAGAGTTTTCACTTAAGGAAATGTAACATACAGACATTGCTGGGCTCAGTTATATTAAGGAATTCCCCCAAAAAAGCTGTAAATGCAAGCCAAAATTAAACAGCTCTAGAGAGAGTACATCTTATGGGTAGGATGGGAGGCCCAATCCCAGCTGGGGAAGGCACAGACACCAAAGATAACGTAAGCAAAGCACAGGGACTCTGTGCTGCCTGATTGTTCCTGTACACAGCTGTGGGACAAAAACCGGACTAAGAAGAGAGCATGACATGACTCACACATCTCAAAAGTGGGGAGACGTATCAATAGCTCAATCTCTTCACCATATCAAAGAGGAGATCAAGAGGTGTCTAACTTGCCATTTGTAAATACCTTCAGATGTATTAAATACCCAGTGCTTATGGGGCCTTTAATATAGATGAGAAAAATGGGCAATGATAATAAGCTAGACATAGACAAATTCAAGCAAGAAACGAAACCTGGTTTTTTTTAACAAATATAACAATGGAGTACAAAAAATATGCTGTCTTTGGCACATTTTTACAATCCTCAAATCAAGATCAGATGCTTTAGTGGATGATACATTATTTTAACTACACACAAGTTATTGGAATCATTACTGAGAGAGCTGGATAAATGTCTCTGGCATGTGTCAGATTAGATGATAGTGTATTAGTCCCTTCTGTCCTTAAAACAGTAATTTTCTGAGTGAAGAAATTACTTGTTCCTATAGATGTAAAACACAGTCTTTATTATTTGACTATAGAGAGACTTATTTAAAAAAACCCAGCAAACATAAAATCAAGCAACCTTTCTGTGAAGTGATGTTGTAGGGAGTATCTGTTTTTGCCTATGGCCTACCTGTATACACTAGGTAAAATTTTGGCCAATGGGAGTTATGCCTTGATGAACGATGAAGTTTAAAGTGCCACATATGCCAGCAACTCTCCATTACCTTCTGAGAAACTTCCAACTGTTCTCCAAAGAAGTTAAGTAGCATACTGCCTGCTTGTCACCTAATGTCAGTTGGACTAGCAGAAAGTTTGTTAAAATGCTTCAAAGAGCCCTGGGATAAATATTCAAAGGTAGTCTTACCGTAACCTGTTTTAAGTGCACTGTCTTCTGCTGTTAACCCTGCAGAAAATTCTGACTACATTATTTTTAAACCACTATTTTAGAGAGTAATTTTTATCTGCCTGTATGGGATTTGTCAAAAGAGCTGGGAGAAAAAAAATATGTAAAGTAAATAAACCACCATACATGTTTCCTAGGATTTTATGTTTGGACCATAAAGTCAGTTATGGAATAACAGAAGACAGAAAGAGGAGGAGAAAATATTGTCAAAGGTTATAGAGCCAATGTTATACGTAGAAAAGGCTGAAAGAAAAACAATGATGACCCATCATTCTGGTATTATAAGAAAAAGGTTCAGAGAGGGGAAAAGGCCTGAGTTACTGGAAAGAAAATGATTACATGTTTCTGCTCTTTACTGGCCTAAGGAAGATATAAGTGAATATGTTACTGCTGAAGTCACATTCAGGATAGAGATGAGGAACAGTCCTTTCTGGCAGACAGTTTTAGCCACAACATAAATACCGATCTGCCTGAAGATTAAATCAATAAAAGGCTATGTTTTCCTAAGTGTAGTGTGTGCATGTTAATAACTGAAACAAGATGAAGCAACTTTCTAGTGTATTTTGCCATTAAATTCATAGGAAACATCTCACCTTTCATCCAAGGAGTGATACTACAGAATCACAGAATGATAGGAGTCGGAAAGGACGGAGGAAAGAGGGTTTTTTTTATTTCAGATCCTATGTGAACTAGGGAGAGCTGTGCACCTTCAAACTTACGAGTTATTCTTTTTGTTAATTTTAATACTCAGAAATAAACCAGGAATTATACTTCGTCCAGATGTAAATATGATATCAGAGAGGTCCAGCCAGCAACCTGAAGACCAGAACCAGTCTTCCTTCTAGCCCACTATGTCTCCTCAGAGAAGGTGGGAAACAGATGCCAGGGCAGCACACTTGGATCTAAGAATCAAATGCCTTACCCTGTGGTTGTGAAAATGTTGATGGTTAGAGGTGCACATGCAGGAGGGGATGGTGATGGCATCAGTCTTCTTTATTCTACACTCCTACCAGCAACCTGGGAGTTCCTCTGAGAGACTACAAAAGATTTCTGTGATCAAACCCTTCCAGTTGTGGAAATGACTGCTCAGTTATACTAAGGGATTTAACAATGCTGAAGAAATCTTGAAAGAAAAAAAATCCCAACATGTTTCCCCCTCCTCATCCCTGCTCCCAAACAACAAAAACCAAACTAAAACAAAAAGGAGAATGAAAGGCACCAAGAACAACTGAGTAAAGACTAATTATTACTACCAATTATAGATGGTATGGGTTGATTTTACATTTAAAAAACCCATGAGTGCATGTCTGACCAACACACATAACAAATGAATGTGTAGATGTTTGTCAGTATACACAGAGCAGCCATGTACCTTCAGCGTAAAATAACTTACTTTGGAATAAAGCAAGTGGCTCCATAAACACCACTACTATGGAGGCATCATTTCTGATCCATCTGAATGCTTTTCCCACATCTGGTATACCTTCAAGGGATTTCTCTGGTGTAGAGTTTCTGATGGCTAAAAAGGATTGAGCTCACATTACTGTCCTTTCCTTGTTGAAACATTGAGGTGATCTTTCTCATCTTCCTGGTCAGTGTACAAAGCTTGTCTTTGAGATCTGCACTCCTCACAAAGACAGCTAATGAGATCAAGAGCTATCTTGAAGGAAAAACAGGGTAAAGACATTGGTGAGAGAAAGAAAAACTAGTCACTAGAGAGCAAGGAATATTTGGATCCTTTACAACAGGCTATAGCATGTAAGGAAACAGAATGGCCACTCCCCATGAATATAAGCCCCTCGAGTGTCCTTGGAAGAGTGCAGGTGCAGTTCATGGAGAACACCACCACAGAGGTCCAATTGCTGTCTAGAAGTAACCTTTACTGGCTCAATGCGTGAGAAAAACCACCCAAGCAAGGTTTGCCCATTTAAAAAAGAAGATGTCAATGACTTTCAAGTGCTAGAATGAGTCCCACTGTGACAGGAAAAGTGGCAGTGTGGAGGTGATGATGATTTTCTCACCAGGTGACAAGACCATAAATGTCAATGGGCATTTCATTAGAGGGGAGGAAGGAATGTACAGGCTAATAAAAGGCACAATGCTGACAGCAGCTTCTTCTCAGCAAACGTTTCCGGCCCACTCCTCTGTCATACAAGCAAAATTTATTGCCTGTACGCAATGCATTAACCCTTAATATATTGGCTAGGGCCCAGGGAATAGCTCTCTCTGTGCAAGCTATGTGCAGCAATTGACAGGAAAAAATTGGCTGTGGGGAGAAGACTAGCCATCTCTTGCCCACTCTACCAGAGATCACTCTTTACCTGCTCAGCCAGCACGATCCAACTTTTCCTCCCTACACTTACTGTTTTGTCCTACAAGCCTAGAGCCAGTTCCGTCCACCGAAATTGTGGTCCTAGTCATGGCTGCCAGTCTTTCATTGCAGGCTCAGATAATATGCCAGCTGCCCAACCCCCCAGCCCTACTTTTCACCTCAGTCTGATAATGGCTCAGGGTGGCCCTCAAGCAATTTCTCAGGCACTGCACTGCAAATGAAGATGACCAGTGAGGTAATCGGTATGTAGTCCACACAGACCTCCTAGCCTAAAAGCAACCAGGCTTTAAACACGCTTTAAACACTTGGAAACTCTTGATGTTTGGTACATTAAAATCTTTCCCCACAAGCTTTTATTTGCTCCTGTTTGTAATCTATGCTCTTCTACCCAGGTGCAGAGTATCTGTGGATGTAACAGGGATATCTCCTTTAGAAAAATCTATTCCAGTTTGTGTTCTTTGCTCCTTGATTCCAGCTTCCCTCTCCTCTCCAGGGGCTTCTTGTCTCTCTCTCCTGCTACTCTGGGGAAACGCTAAAGCTAGCTCCTAATTAACGTGGTTGCAATTCCCCACTGGAGCAGTGGCGCCAGGGCCTGAACCTGTCCCGTGTCTGTGACCTTAGAGACAACCCAGCCATGCTCAGACACCTTGCTGCTCTCTCTTCCTGTCACAGACTTTGCCACATTGTCTCCAGCAGGTTTCTTGTGTGTTTTCTCATCTGTGCTAATCTGTTTCTGCAGACTGGGGATGGGAAGGTCACTCGGCAAATGAGCTGAAGATCTCCCTGCCCTGAAAACAACAAAAGGGCCATGGGGGGAAGTGCAAAGGACTGAAGCAAAGATACAGATCTGCCTTGAGGTCTGTTCACAGAGACCGCATTTCCATTTGTCTTGTTATTGTCCTCTGCTGAGGCCCAACACAGTGCACAATGCCTGCCACCCAAATGACACTGAGCATGTAATCCTCTTACTGCCCAGATTAGTGCCTTGCAGGTGTCCTGTCCATGCTTGCACTGTCAGCAGGCAGTCAACGTATGGCCCACCCTACAAAGTGACACAAGCAAAAATCTGGCCCATGCCTCTCCCCGTGAGCGTTCTGCCCACCATGTCCACGCTTGTGGCCTCCTAACAGTCCAGCTCAGAAGTGTGAGGGCAGCTTTCATGCAGCATGGAAACACTGCCACTGAACTGCAACATCGCGTATTCACAGACACCGCACCAAACAGGGCCCGTGCTGTGCAACTACACACATCCCTACTATGGTCGCTGCCCCCACACAGGTGGCACAAGTAATAATACTCTACCTAGAAATATCCACCTCAAGTGCCTCCTGGAATAGGAAGACTCTTCATCTGGAGAAGGCTCTGTGGCTGCCTTATAGCTGCCAACATAATTTTTATTATGTCTAGCTCAGGCAATGCACCAGAGGTATTGCAGTTTAACCACAGTAGGTCTCTCTTCATCTGGTGTGTGAGGCCCTTGTCAGGAGTTGAAGCTGCTCCTCCATTCCATGGGAGCAAGCAATACAGAGTGCAGGAGCTGGAGATATACCTCAGATATCTGAGCTAAGGTAAACCCAGCTTGAGAGACACCTTTCCCAATACACTTCAGAATGTATACCCAGCATATGTGTTTTAAACCTTCTATGTAAACCATCATTGGACATGATCAAATAAGCAGAGGCTTGATAAAAAATGTACTTGTGCACAAATGCACATGTAGAACATATATTCTTCCTATCAGTCACACACACACAAATGTACACATGGATCCAAGTAGAAAAAAAGTGTAGAGACAAATAAAAGTCCTCTGAAGTACCAAGGTCATGCCTCACAACCATTCAAATGACTTATGTGTAGTTACAGAAAACCCAGTGGTAGGAGCACTCTCTCTGTATTAATGTTTTCCAAAGAATATAACCGGCTGAAGAACCTAAGCCTCATTTGTAAACGTAAGGCAGACCTTACATGGCTGAATCTGCTGCAGAGCCAGTTCAAAGCCCTTTGTTAGTATAAATGAAATTCAGTTTTGCCACCTTATGGAGAAGCAATGAGGATGAGTGCTGTCTGCCTGGGAATGGAAAGCAGAGGACAGAACTGGAGCTGGGAGAGCTGCCATCCTCAGGGATGCCTAATGATGCCATGAGAGTAGGAGGAGAACAGACAACAATTACTGCTCCCAGGGAGACAATGCAGACCCAGGCATAGCCATTAGCTCACACACCTTGGCCCACATGCTTGGAAACAGCAGGCAGCTCAGTCTCTGTGACTCTGACAGAGAAAAGTAGGCAGAGGAGCAATGACTGTTTTGCTGCCACAAGCAGTCTGCTGCCCTAGGCAACTGCCTGCTTCCGTTGTGCTTAAAGCTGGCACTAATTGCTCTGGCCTTGAGTAAAGCTCACGGGACTTGGCTGCTTTGGAAATTGTTAGCTTGTATTTTTCTCTCATCTGTGACAGACAAGGAGACAGTGGGGCAAAGGAGTGAGGAAAACAAATACATGAAGTTGCCCAAAAGTTTTGATTCAATGTACAAAAAATTGCTGCAGAAAGGTAGAAACATCTGTTTAGAAATTCAGCCTGGCAACATCAGAAATTTGCTGTCAGGTGTTTTAATAGAAAAACTAAATGGAAAGAGAAAAAGAGAAAAATAATTTAATCAGAACTTTCAATTTGAGTTTTCTTTCTCGATTATTTCAAACCGAACCAAAATGGTCTGGTTAACAATAAAATTAAAGTTTTGAGTTTGAAGTGCCATTATGGTGACCTATGGGAATAACAGTATGAAATGTCTCCTGTACTTCTTGGGGTCTTTAGGTGGATTGCGTGTCCCGTGAGACACGGGATTGACAGTGGCGTCAATCAGAGAGATTCCATCACCATTGCAGCTATGTGCTGCAGTCATCATGAGCAATGATGGCTAGCATGGATGCTTGGCTTTTAAGGGAAATGAGACAGCCTCCTGCTTCCCCACAAAAGGGAAAACAAATGGAAAAAAACAGGTGGAGAGATACATTGATAGCAACACGCATGTGAAGATCCTTCCAGTTAACATCTTTAGAGCTGGAGGCTTATGCTCACTGGGGAATGAGTTCGCAGATAAATATGGACCCCACTGAACTGGGACCATTATCAAATCTAGGAAAACAGCAGTGTCAATCAAAAGCCAAAAAATAGCTTATGATTGAAGTCATTAAAGACAAACCAAAATGACTATCAATAAGTGTTACAAGTCGTATGTGCCTGAGGACCAATTAATTGCTGTTTCACCCAATAAAGAATGCATCTGGGGAGGAACAACCTCATGCACCAGTACAGGCTGGGGATTGACCTGCTGGAGAGCAGCTCTGCAGAGAGAGACATCTGAGACCTGGTTGATAATAAACTGAACATGAGTCAGCAATGTGCCCTCGTGGCCAAAAACCCAATGACATCCTGGGATGCATCAAGAAGAATGTGGCCGGCAGGTTGAGGGAGGTTCTGCTCCCCCTCTACGTAAGGAAAAACTATTTCATTGTGAGATTGAGGGAGCCCTGGCACAAGCTGCCCAGGGAGGGTGTGGAGCCTCCTTCTCTGGAGGTCTTCAAAACCCACCTAGGTGCCTTCCTGTGTGGCCTGATCTATGTGAACCTGCTTGAGCGGGGCAATTGGACTAGATATCTCCAAAGGTCCCTTCCAATCCCTACAATTCTGTGATTCTGTGACACAGTTAGATAGAAGCAACTCTTTCACATGGTGATTAAACACATTTATACCTTCTTATTATGAGAAGTTGTTCAGGTCAGGAGTAGAAGTAGATTCAGAAAGGGAATAGACAGTTTCACCACTGCTCCTGGTGCAACATTATAGTCTATCTGCAACTTCTAAATGTCTTTTAACTGCTAATGGCTGGGAGTTGAGAAGCTGTGCTTAGAAAAGATTGCTCACTACTTGTTCTCTTTCTTGTACTTTTCCCCCACTATGTACAACTGGCCATTGGGAAAACATAAAAATTAACTAGGCAATCTTACTAACAGTGTCAAGATGTCAGTTTTTAGGTTACATGCTACCACACAGTAGGACATCAGCTACACGTGCTGTCTTACATTGGAGTGAAAAATGTCATCCAGCATAAGATCAGCCAAATGCATCCAACTTCTGGCAAGGAATGCAGTGATGTTCTCAGTAAGTCCTGTCTCAAATCTCATCAAGAAATAACTGTGATCTCTCCCTAAATCAAAACATAATCTGCTCAACGGGGAGCTAATAAAAGAAATCCAATTCTGAGGGGAAGAATGACGGGGAAATTTTTAGGCACATAACTTATTAATATAAAGAAGATGTTGTTCAAAAATAGCCCATGCTGCTAATACATAGTTTGGAGCTGCTTTATGGACAACCACCAAAGCAACTTGCCTATGAAGGGATTGTAAAACTCATACTTCAGTTAAAGTCATGAGTAAGAAAGACTTAGGCCAGAAACTGCAACAGTCTTGTTACCTCTTTCTGTGTAAAGCTATGCAGAAAAGAAGTATCCACTTGGATGCTGAATAAGTAGTCAAACTAGAACCAGATTTCTCCTCAAAAAACTTTTCTTTCTATGCAGAGAATCACTCATCTCAACAACCTACAGTCAGAAAACAAGATGGATTACATCAGACATGCTAAAATATCTCCAAATAAAAAATTCCTACTGTTACTCCTCAAAAAACACACACAGATGATTTGTTGCTGGCTGCCCATTATTGGAACTACTTTGATTTGTGGCTGTATAAAGCAGAGACATGTCTAATGAAAACAGACTGACATTCTCAACTCAATGCTTCTATCTCAAGTTTCCATTTAGTCTCAAGCAAAAACATACACACAGGAAGAGGATTCAATTTCCAATCCATGTATCAAAGCATATGGAACCAAATAATCCCCAAACTCCTTTTCCCACATTCCCATACTGAGAATCATAGCTAGGCTATGAATATAGGACAGAGAGGAGCTGCCATGACTCAAAGACTAACATTGCTTTACGATCACAATCCCTGGTCCTCATGGGGGACTTCAACCTCCCTGATATTTACTGGCAAAGCCACACAGCCAAGCACACACAGTCCAGGAGGTTCCTACAGATTGCTGATGGCAACTTCCTGTCACAGGTGGTTGAGGAACCAACGAGGAGGGTGTGCTGCTGGACCTGATGCTGACAAATAAAGAATGTCTGGTTGGGGATGTGAATGTTGAAGGCAATCTCGGCTGCAGTGACCATGACATGGTAGAGTTCAAGATCCTGTGTGGAAGAAGCAGGACACAAAGCAGGACCATGACCCTGACCTGACTTTGGCCTCTTCAAAGACCTGCTTGGAGGAATCTCCTGGGATAGGATACTAAAAGGTAGATGTGCCCAAGAGAGCTGGTTGATCTTCACACGCCACTTCCTCCAAGCCCAGGATCAATGTGTCCATACATGTAGGAAAGCAGAAAAAGGAGGCAGGAGGCCTCAATGGATGAACAAAGATCTGCTGGGACAACTCAGGCAGAAAGCAGCCATCTATGAGAGGTGGAAACAGGACCTGACATCTTGGGAAGAATATAGGAACTTCGCCAGACCATGCAGGGGTGCAACCAGGAAGGCTAAAGCCCTTTTAGAATTAAACCTGGCCAGGAAAGTTAGGGAAAATACAAAGGGAATATTCAGATACATCAGCAGCAAAAGGAAGACTAGGGGGAATGTGGGCCCACTGCTGAACACAGAGGGTGCCCTGGTGACAGAGGATGCAGAGAAGGCCTAACTACTGAATGTCTTCTTTGCTTCAATCTTTACAGCCAAGGCCGGCCCTCGGAAAGCCCAGTCCAGCAAGGATAGTAGGATGGTCTGGACAGCAAAGGATTTGCCCTGGGTGGATGAGGAAGAGGTTAAATTCTTCTTGGCCAAGTTTAACACTCATAAGTCAATGGGTCCTGATGGGATGCATCCAAGAGTGCTGAGGGAGCTGGCTGATGTGGTTGCTATGTCAGTCTGTGATGGACAGGCGAGGTGCCTGAGGACTGGAGAAAGGCCAATGTCACGCCAGTCTTCAAAAAGGGCAGGAAAGATGACCCGGGAAACTACAGGACAGTCAGCCTCACCTTCATCCCTGGAAAAGTGATGGAACAATGCATCCTGAATATAATCACTAAACATATGAAGGAAAAGATGGTTATCAGGGTGTGGTAGTTTGACCCTGGCTGGATGTCAGGTGTGCACCACACCACTCTATCACCCATCTCCTCAGCAAGCCAGGGAAGGGGAGAAAATAAAATGAGAGTACCGTGAGTTGAGATAAAAGCAGTTCAATAAAGAAGCAGCAAAGTCACGCATGCGGGAAGCAAAGCAAAAGCAGATAAAGCTGTTACTCTCTACTTCAAATCAGCAGCGATGTCCGGCCACATCCTCAGAAGCAGGGCTTCGGTACGAGGAGTGGTTGCTTTTGGAAGGCCAAAAATGAATCTTGCCTCCCTTTCCTGCACCTCTCCCTCAGTTTATATTACTGAGCTGATGTCATATGGTATGGAATATCTCCTTGGTCAGCCTCGGTCAGCTGTTCTGATCGTGGTCCCCCCCAAGATTTTGCCCACCCACAGATATTGGTGAAGGTGGGGGAAGAAATGCTGGAGGTACAGCCCTGATGCTGTGCGAGCAGTAGTCATAATATTGATACCATCAGTAAGCACAGCACTGCAAGAGCTGCTATGGAAAATTACTACCATCCCAGACCCACTACACAGGGGAAGTCAACGTGGAATCACCAAAGGGAAATACCATTTGACCAATCTAGTAGCCTTCTACAAGGGCATAATTGGCTGGCTAGATGAGGGGAGAGCAGTGGATGTCATCTACCTTGACTTCAGCAAGGCTTTTGACGCATCTCCCATAACATCCTCATCAGAAAGCTCAGACAATGTGTCTTGGATGAGTGGATGGTGAGGTGGATCGAGAACTGACTGAATGACAGAGCCCAGAGCGTGATGATCAGTGGCACAGAATCTAGTTAGAGGCCTGTGGCCAGTGGAGTTCCACAGGGATTGGTTCTGGGGCCAGTCTTGTTCAACATCTTCATCAGCGACCTGGATGAGGGGACAGAGTGTACCCTCAGCAAGTTCACTGATGACACCAAACTGGGACGACTGGCTGATTCCCCAGAAGGCTGTGCTGCCATTCAGCGGGATCTCGACCGGCTTGAGAGCTGGGAAGAGAGGAACCTCATGAGGTTCAACAAGGACAAGTGCAGAGTCCTGCATCTGGGAAGGAACAACCCTATGCACCAGTACAGGCTGGAGAGCAGCTCTGCAGAGAGACACCTGGGAGTCCTGGTTGATAATTAGCTGACCATGAGCCAGCAATGTGCCTGCGTGGCCAAGAAGACCAATGGTATCCTGGGATGCATCAAGAAGAGTGTGGCCAGCAGGTCAAGAGAGGTTCTGCTCCCCCTCTACTCTGCCCTGGTGAGGCCTCATCTGGAGTTCTGTGTCCAGTTCTGGGCTCCCCAGCTCGAGGGACAGGGAACTTCTGGAGAGAGTTCAGTGCAGAAACATCAAGATGATGAGGGGACTGGAGCATCTTTCTTATGAGGAAAGGCTGCAGGCGCTGGGGCTGTTTAGTCTAGAGAAGAGGAGACTGAGAGGGGATCTCATTAATATTTATAAGTATATAAATGGTGGATGTCAGGAGGCTGGGGAATCCCTTTTTACTGTTGTAGATAGCAACAGGACAAGGGGTAATGGGATGAAGCTGTAACACAAAAAGTTCCACTTAAACAGAAGAAAAAACTATTTCAGTGTGAAGGTGAGGAAGCCCTGGCATGGGCTGCCCAGGGAGAGTGTGGAGTCTCCTTCCTTGGAAGTCTTTGAGACCCACCTGGACATGTTCCTATGCATCCTGATCTAGGTGGGCCTGATTTAGCAGGGGGTTTGGACTAGGTGATCTCTAAAGGTCACTTCCAACTCCTACCATTCTATGATTCTATGTTTACTGTGAGATCTACCTATGAGAGCACAACCCTCATCATCAAATTCAACACTGTTGTTTTGGGTTTTTTTCTAGCAACGTTGACTGAGCCAGTCACTGCTGCAGCATCTTTTGAATATAAAGCCCTAAGAAGCTGCAGTCAACTTCTATTTTACAGCTAAGCAAAGGGACTCAGAAAACATGATGCTGTGCTTACAGACTGTGGTGGACACCAATGCCCCAGATATCTTTTAAGCTTGCTGAGATCTGATTTGGCCCTGGAAAGCCCATCTTAATCTATCACCGTGGAAACCGTCACATTCCCGGGCACAAGGCCACCTGTTCCTAGGACAATCTGGGTTTTTATTTCCAGCTTAACTAGAAATGATTCCTTCCACTACAAAAGCAGGTGATAGTAGCAAAACACTGATTGCCCAGAAAGGTGGTAGATGCCCCATCACTGGAAACATTCAAGGCCAGGTTCGATGGGGCTCTGAGCAACCTGGTCTAGTTGAAAATATCCCTGCTCATTGCAGGGGGCTGGACTAGATGGCTGTCAAAGGTCCCTTCCAACCCAAACTATTCTATGATTCCATGATACTATGAATATTCTGAGTAACAACATACAGATAAACAACATATAAACAGATTTCTCTCTCCTATTTTTCAAGGAAGCCTTCTGGGATTTATTGGCCATTGTCAAGACAGAAGAAAGAGTGGGCTTGCTGAGACATTGATGTTTTGTAGGACTATTGACCTTACTATTTCTCACCAGATGTGAGACAAGAGGGATATTAAAGATGATAACTTGTAATAGTAGCTACAGGGAAATGTACAACAGGATAAAGAATATCCGGTACAGTAATATGCTCCATGGCCATTTTGTCAGCAAGGCTGAGTTTGTCAACATAACAACTGCCTTGCTCACACAGAGACATGCCATATGTTTTTTACAACCAATTATCTTCTACACAGCTAGAACACATTCCCCTACTAAGCCAAACCCTGCAACTCCTGGTTCCCATCAGTCTTTGAATGTGCAGCGCTCTGACAATTTTGCCCCCCAGGGCCAAACACCTTTGCTCAAGGGACTGGAAAAAACTCAGAGAGCCCCTGTGAAACCCACCAAATCAAACACTCCTGAAAGGAGGGGAGAAAGAACCATCATCTCCTCAGAAAGAACCACTAACAAGAAAGAAAAGCAAAGAAAGGCAGGACATTCTCTTCCAGCAGCTTCTAGCCAGAGCATGCTATGAGTGCCATGACAAAGAAGCAGTCCAGTCACATGGAAAACTGTGTTCATGGTTAAACTCTGCATTACCTGACACTCCCACACCATTAGAACATCCCAGTTCCACTTAGCTACTGGTCAGCTGGCGAAAAAAACACTCTCTATCAAGAAATAGCCAGAAAGTCCCTTTTGATTCTCTATTTTGGAATCAAACCTAATTTTAAAGACTCCAAATCTGCTGCAATATTGAACTATTGCTTTCAAGACAGCCACAATTAGGCCTGCAGTTGTGTCACAAAAGTAGACATGATTGAAAGTATTCTGCTTGAGAGAAAGACCTTCCAAACATAAACCCTAACAATTCAAATTTTGAAAGATGTTTGCAGGTTCATTTGCTGTCATAATTGAAAGAGAGAAAAACGTAAACACACACCAAGGCTGAGACACAGAGTGAGGAAGTAAGTCCTTTTTCCCTGTATTCTCCACACTTAGTCCTTGAGAGTCAGTAACAAGCACCCTTGGACAGCAATAATGGTGAAAGGAAATGGTCTCAAGTAACACTATAACGACAGTGCATGGAAGGGTGCCCTGGTGGCTTATATAAGATGAATGCAGGGTGCCGAGTGGATGACACAAAGGCTGCTGTGCCACCCAGCACACTACAGAGGAAAGCTTTGCCTGAGCTACCTGCTGTAATAACACGTTGCAATTTATTGCAAGTTTTGCATGGCTTAAAAAGGTTGGGAGCTTTGTCACTGAAGTCAGCGGGAGTGTGAGCAGCTCCAGGGAGACACAATAGTAAAATCCTGTTGTCAGGATCACCACTCCTTCTCTGGCGGTTTTCTGTGTGACTTGATAGAGGTGGACCTGCTTTAGCAGGGGGGTTGGACTGGATGATCTCTAGAGGTCCCTTCCAATCCCTACCATTCTGTGATTCTGTGATTCTATGTCAGACATAAACCTTAAGAGTGTGGCTGTCATCTTCAAAACTGCTCTTCTGCAGGTGCTTAGAGGAAAGCAATTTGCTCCAAAAGGTAAGAAAGGCTGGAGCTAAAAAAAGATAGATCCAACTGTTAATACATACCAAACTGAAAGGCCAAGGGTTTCTTTTTGATTTGTATTCTCTCCAATGATCTGTGACCCACTCTGACCTCTCACTCTGACCCCTCACCTCTGGGAGTTGGGTGGAGAATTAGTCATTCTAAGTAAAAACATGGCCACTGTGGCTGTGGTCCACGCTATTCTCCTTAGGATCAGGGCACTGTAATTCCTTGCAGCATGTGCTGCAGGTCATGGTGCTCCTCCCATTGGTCATCCATCTTCCATGGTTCCTCAGCAGAAAGGCAATTTGCTGAAGGGTGCTCATGTCAGAAGTGTTCTTGTCATATGGTAGGTAGGTAGGTAGATCGTCCCAAGTTATCTGCTTGCTCTTGCCTCATTTTTCTGAGTGATAAGCAGAGACGGTGAGTCAAACTTTGCAAGTTTCCTTCTCCAGTAACACTGCTGAAGGAGTGAGACACTGTCCATGAGCAACATGGGTTATACACAGCTCCAGAAATTTTGTTCTGTCTTGTGACTGAGCCTTGTCTGGGCCAAACACAGCTGGGACCATATGACTGGCTTCTTACTAAGCAGGAAGTTAATCTCATCAGAGGGCTCAATCAACAAATGCTGACTGTGTTTCCTCAGGGTCTGCTGTGGTCCCATGGGATGGAGAACAGGGACACAGAATTGAAATGGATGGCTTGCTCCCACTGCGGCCTCTACAGATTTGCAATTCAATTCGATAAAAGATGGAGCAGGCTGCTGAGCTGCCTTTGAAAGGGTCAGAGGGTTCATAAGCAGCGGGAGGGAAATGGTGGCAGGCTTGTACAGCAGGAGAAGAACCAACATTATTCTTCTTCATTCCAGAGTGAACACTCTGCTCCTGGGGCAAGAGAAAGAGTGCCTCTCTGATTGAATTACTAGCAGGGCCAGAAGAATAAGCAAATGCTGGATGGCTGACACCCATACTGTTTAACAGGCATACATGCAACTCAAACTGGGGGCAGCAACAGCTTACAATCAGAAAGCCTTTGCTTGGGGTAGGAAAACAGGGGGTTTTTTTTCACCGTGTCCACACCTCTATTCTACCACTGTCAAAGCACCCTTAGCTTTCTTTGTTACAGCCAAAGACAGAGTGTTTTATCAAATCATGTGAGATTGTTGATATTTGTATGAGTTCCAAGGGGCTGCAGAGACTTGCCAAAACACAGAAATGTATACTGAATTGTGCTAGGAGACCACTGTGACTTACTCCTTTGCCTCTAATCCCTGGAGAGGATGAGGTATTGCTGTAAGCAGCACTGCCTAATTGCTAGCATGAATTACAACACTGTAATGATGAGAGCAATCTAGTTAGAAGAGGACCTGAAATTCATGCCGACTAAACACCCTGATTTAACTACCAAAACATACAAAATTCTTAATAAGCAAGCTCTCTTCCTTAAAGTTTCAGTTTGTCTTTCTTGCTGAAGTTCAGATGATGCTAGTCACAAGAACTCACAGTTATCTAATACAATGTGTCACATTAGCTCACAGTACAGTCCTGTCCCATATCTGTGATGACAGCCAGAGATACAGGTTGTCAGTACCAAGCATGTGCTAAACTACATGATGAGAACTTTTAAAATCCTGCCCTTTTATTCAACTGTGTATCTTTGGACCAGGTAGGGAAGTTGCTGGATGTGACTCCATGCTTGTTGTGGAGAATGACATCGAGCATGACGTTACAGATGGATCTTTACAGCCTTCAGAACTGAATCTTCCCCAGATTCATTTCTTTCTCACTCCTAATTCCCCTCTTTTTTTTTTTCTCTCCTTCTGTCAGGACTTGCTCCTGCCCCAGTATCTTTGTGTCATGTGTCTTCAGTCAGCATTTCATTCATCTCTTTCCCACAAGTCTTTCTCAGAACAAACTGACAAGAAGCAGACCTATCAATATGATTGTGTCCTAGCTCCCGTTTTCCACTATCAGCCCACTCCAGGAGTATACACTGGGGTTTCATCCTTGACTTCAATATAAGAGAGGGAGCTGCAGAATACAACACTAAAGCTTCTATGTTAAATACTTTATGCTAGAGCAGACAAAACATTTTCAGAAAATATGGAAAAGGAATCATAAGTCTTGTCCTTCCCCAGTTGCTTGTTTTTATAATTCCTTCAAATGAGAGCAGTCTTGCACCCAAAGACATACCTGTTTTACTCACTTTCACTAGCCCAATGGTGCAAATTTTCCGCCTCTCAGCAGAGCAGAAAAGGTAACTTCTCAATTTTGTGACCCCCTCCATGGTGTGATCCTGGAAGTTTCACACAGTAGTTTGCAAAAGGTGTTGCTTAGACTTTTACTGAGATGATATATCCCGATTAAATAGTCATTCTGTGGAGCTAGACCTCTCCAAGCCCTACCATATTTCTACTTAAAGGCCAAACAAGCAAGATGTTATTTGTCTTCTCCTGTGCACTGATTTACCCATTTCTAATGTATTTCCCATCAGTCTCTACCAAAATATTTATTGGATAGAATTCATCTGTATTTAAAAACCATTTCAGAAAGCCAGCCATCTTTGTCAAAGATCAAGGCCAAAGCCAAGGCCTCCTCCATTTTTCTCTATTTATCAGGATTTAACTATTATCTTTTCAGAGCATTCTGGCTCAGGCAGCTTCAGCAAAGTGCAAATTCCAGCTGCTCTGATCTCATGGATTCAAAACTCCACTATTTCCATTTTTGTGGCTACATGCTTCCTGTGCTTTGAACTTGCTTTAAACTTTGGATTTGAACAAACTTAGGAGCTTCCAGTCATAATCAGTGAAATTTCATCTAGGTGGAAAAAAAAGAAAAAAAAAAAAGAAAGAAAAGAAAAAACACATTCTTTGTGGATCAGACATAAAATCATCCTTGGGTGCAGTCAGAAAGGTCAGATGAACTTACTAATGAGCCCTACCTGAGTTTTAAGCTTGTGTAACAGCTGAAACTAATTGAATTTCACTCAATTTCAGTTTCAGTTTCACATATTTCCTATATTTCTAAACCTCACCATTTTCAACATATATACTTTTGTTATTACTCCTGATTTAAAGAGTAGATGTAAATTGTATCAGAAGGAAAGAATGTGGCCAGACTGTAAACTCTCTCTTCCATTACAGGGCCATTTTTTCCCCATAGTATGCTGGATGTAAAACAGAAATCACAGATGTCCATATGGTAAATCTGTCTCAGCTACACCTTGATCTTGAAGGCTCCCTGCAATGAAGGGCCTGTGGCTTGATGGAGATCACTGTAGGCATCCAGAAATGGTGGGGGCTACATGCAGGCTGAGACCTCTGGCCTCGCTGTCTTCTGCTCTGTTCAGGAAAACACACTGGTTTTTGGGGAGTAGCAATACATCCATCCCCTGAGGGCCTGTGGAGCTATGGAGCTTTGTCTCAATGCGTGATATGAGAATCTGACCTTACTTTCATGTGGCCACCTGAATGGAAAACAGCACAAAGGCTTACACTGACAAGGTGAGAAAGCCATGGTGAGAGCGCCACGGTTTTCTGATGCCAGCAGCATCCCAATCATTGACCCTTCCTGAGTGCTGCCATTCTTCCCAGCCCACAAAAAGCAGGAAAGAGCCCAAAGCTCTTTTCTTCCACTATTTCTCCCTTGCCTTACGACATGTTCTAGTACAAAAGCAGGGTATGAGGTCTCATAGCCCATGATAGTCCGTCTGATAGGTTCAATAACAGTATTTCTTTTTCTCCTTTCTTTCTGAAGACTGTTGCTCAGTGTCACATGAGCTGCATCTGTTTAATTCAAACCTGAATGACACACAGTAGAGAGGTCAAAATCAGAACTGCGTCTCTGATTTGCTTCAAGTGGAAGAATGGAAAGAGCATGAGCATGAAACAACAAAACGAGAGGCCAGGGTTTAGCTCAGTGCAGCTTCAGTCCTCCTGTCCAGACCATATCTGCAAACCAAGCTGTCTTCTGTTCTATCTCAACAGATTGCTGCAGGTGCACAAAGAGAAGTAGGTTCTCTGTCCACAGAGATTACCATACCACTTAGAGCTCACCTGCATGAGGTCCTGAGCAACCTGGTCTGCCCAACCCTGCTTTGAGCAGGAGGGGGTGTAGAGAGCTCCAGAGGTCTCTTCCCATCTCCTTTATTCTCAGATTCTGTCATCTTTCAAGTTGTTTCACTGGCACATTTTTGGGCAAGAAAAGAAGGGGAATGCAAAGTGCTCATTATAAAAATATAAATATATTAACAACAGATATGTTCTCCTATATAACAAAGACTAGTCCTTATTAGAGAAGATAAATGTGAACTCTATTTTAGCTGAAGCTGTTGCATCTCCTTCCCACTTTTATAAATCAGATAAAAACACTCAGCAATGTCTCATGTCTACCTTTTTTGTTTCTAATAATTTTCAGCTACCTCAATACAACTCAGCTATACCATGGGTCTAAAGTTCGGCTCCAACTTAAACATTATTAGGATCATCTACCACCTAAGAGTTGTTTTACAGAAAAGGCGAAGGAAGAAAATTCCAATTAAAAATAGGAAGTGTAGAGTACAAAGAGAAATTGTGGAATGATGACGAGGGACTATAAGAAAGACAAGCAGAGACTGTGAAATAAGCAGCAGGAATGGAGATTTTAATTAAAAAAGCCAAAAACATGATAACTAAAGCTAGTCAGAAACTAATATATTTTTCTCTGGAAACATTTTTACAACAATCTGAATTGCTAGGGTTGTTTTTGATTCCTAAAGTCTCACTGTAAAAAAAATGAGCTATCATTGAAGACAAAACTGTTTTCAGTACAAACAAGAAAAATACCTTTTTGAGATTTTATTTCCTCTCTAATTTAACAAAGTTCAAAGGAAAATATTAATTATATGTTTATAATTAGCTCTTCCACTGAATTTGCCACTAAAAAAAGTTTCAAACAACTTTACAGAGTAATATGCAAGGTGATGGCAGCCTGGGGCAGCTTGGCTTTTGTCAAACCATTATCTTTCCACCACTGCTATTTCACATTTGATTATAATAATTTTACACACGCTTAATATTTCTTAAGAGAAAAAAACACACCACATACAGATTATTAAAGGGAAATAACTTCATATCTAGAAAGGTAATTGCAGACATCTACGAAGCTACAAATACAAGATTAGCCTCCTTCCTTCCGTTCTTTTCCTCCACCCCAAATAATTCTCAGCTTTCACTTGTGTTTTTTGCAGCCATTAGTGAAATCTGTCTTCCTACAATACTACCAAATGAGCTCTTCTATACACAGCAGCAAAGGCAAATAATCCATCACCTGGCCTCTCTGCAACTCATGAAATACTTGGCACAAGATGATCTTATAATACAAAATTCCAACTTTATTTTTTTTCCTAATGGAAGGCTGTAGATGTAAATAATTATATAAAGATTGCAATAATCCCTCTGGAATATTTTTAAGGAGATATTCTGTGACAGTCTAAGAAATCAGGTCTCAAAATACTGGTTTATCTTAAGCCCCAACTGCAATGGTTATCAGTCAAGGAAATTGGTGTTATCTGGAGTAGGAGGGGACACATGGAATCAGGATCTAGCTTCAGTTGGGGTTTCCTGCATGCACTCCTTGAGCTGTTGCGTCTCATTTCCAGCAAGCCTCTGCAGAGAACTATTGTTGCCGCTTGACAGATGAACATGAAAAAGAAAAACACAAAACATTGTAGTAGTTCTGCTCTGAGCCAAAATTCAAATGCTTGGGGGACTTTCTTTGCCAAATCAATGAACAAACAAACAAACAAACTCTATTTTTTTTCCTTATTTTGGCTCAAAGAAAACATGTCATGCAACTCAAAAGGAAATGTTCCCTTTCCATTTTCAGTAAGTTTCATGGAAACAAACTATGGGAATAAAAGACTAAAGACAATCATTGCTTTATTCAGCAATGCAGTGTTTAAAATCACAAAGCACAGAAGAGCATCTTGCTCCACCTGATGGGACTGTGAAATATTCAGGTTTCCCCATTTTAGATCTTCCTTCTCTGCTACAGGTTCTTATGTAAGTTAAGGTCAATCTTCACATTGCACTGCTTCATATCACGTATGCAATGCCTGTAGCAAATCTCCTCATAAACCTTGTACAAAAAGGATTTAAATATGTTATAGAAAGTGGAATGGCTCCAGCAGGAAGAAATAAAAGAGGTTTACCCCAGAAAACCTGAGGTAGAATGATAATTTCAAGTCAATGAGGCAGAGACAGGGATAGAGTCTGTGTCTCCATTGGTGTGAGTGAATGCTTGGAACAGACAGTGAGATTAATATGAGCCTTTCCTCATCATCCTCCATTTTAACTTCTTACTCCTTTAAAAAAACCCACAAACCAAACCAAAACTAAAGCAAGCCGCCTTTTGTCTATTCAGCAGATTTAGTTATAATTACTGCATGGCCATGTCTTACTTCATGTTTATCAAGAAATAGTTTACCAAAAACATTTGGTTGAGCCTCATTCTGAAATACATGCTATGCGCTTTGAATTGATGATGGCACTTTTGAGATCCAATACAGTCACTGCATGCTGCTACATTAAAACCCATCAGGGCTTCTTGACAATACACTGACACATGGAACAGTGGAATTATTTTTTTTTTTAAAAAGAAAAAAAAAAATCAAAACAAAGTGTATCCAGTTCCTAATGATAAGTCAAAACCCAAGTTCTTCCCAGTCTGTTTATCCCAAGATTTTTCATTGTTCCTAAAAGAGTTATTAGTCCAAATGACACTGACGTTTGATAAATGTGGTAAACTGATGTTCTAAAACTTCAACAAAAATCTCAGCCTTAGGGAAAGGGAGCAACAAAAAAACCCAAACAACCAACTTGGGAGCCTTCAGCAATATTAAGACTGGCATCCTAAGACAGTGAAAAAGGCTACAGAGCCAAGCAGTGAGAAGAATATCATCTCAACCACAGCTCACCAGCACCGAGAGGCAACAGTTCAGAAGTCAACTAAAAACTACTCAATGTAGCAAGACTGCAAGGCTAAGTAGAAACTGCTTTCTGGGACTTCCAAGTCAGTCACCACAGACTCCAGTGAATATAAACTTTCCCGAGTTGCCCTTTTCCAGGGGAAAAAAAAAACCAAAAAAAACCTCTGTGGGAACAGTCCAGGTAGTGCCAGCTAACTCAGAAGGCAACTTGGGAAGATCAACAGTGCATTCCTCCACCCACACAGATCATCCTGCATACCTAGAGCTGGTGAATGCTGATTGTCCATTCTTTGCATTGAACTTCAAAAAGCAATGAAATTAATTTCAGTTTTGCTTATACCTCTCTCATTTCCACATTGTCAGTGTTTCCTGGGAATTTGACTCTCCTCACGGTGCTCTGTTGTTTAATGACTTTTTTCTGGAACTTAAAAAAGTAAAAATTACCGCTCAGCTATTCTGAATAAATGAAGGCCCCTTAAAAAGAGCTACTAGTGAAAATGAAATAAAGGCATCATCTGCCATGTCATCTACATTTCATTCTTTCTAAGTGTGTTGTACCCAACCTGCAGTATGTGATCTATATAATAGAAAGTTTAACATGTCCAAATCTGATCATGTTAAATTATGTAATCCTCAGCATCTGGTTACTGCAATCTGCATCTTTAAATCTCCAGCAGTATGGCAGGAAAGATGTGCATGGCAAACTTCAATGTAAAGTCAAATGTTTGGTTTTGAGCTTTCCACACAAGTTAAATTAAAAGTCATGGAGCAGGTGCTTTTGCATACACAGAAATACAGTAAGCTGCTGAGCTGTATTCTAAGTGCAGACACAATTGCTGTCTGGGGAGTAATTGAATCAATGAAACCTGTTTGCAGTGCCCAGCCAGCATATGCAAGGACACCGGCCCAATTTTGAGAATGAAAGGTGAATGACCGAGAATGCCAGTCCTGCAACCCACATCAGTGAAGCAGCATGAGCTTCAAGCTGCGTGAGACTCAGTGCTTCCCAAATGTAATTTCGAGGAGAGAATTCCTTAGAAAGGAAAAGAGAATTTCATTTTGTAGGACTCAAGTAGTCCCTGAGCTCCTTCCTGATGCTGGCAAACAGGCTGAAATATTGCCAGTAGATTTTTAGCTTGGTTTCTAAGGAAACAAGGCCTTTGTAAGCACACAGGAGTGCATGTGTCTGTGTGTGTGTGTGTGTGTGTACGTTAGCCTTTTGGATGCCCTTCACTTTCAATAGCTTTTGAGGTCATTGACTGATTTCAAACGAACTTCACTAGAGCTATTGAAGGTATAGTATTCTTACAAGTGTCATGAAAATAGGTAATCATATAAAGGCTATGCTGTTCACTCTGCCACTGACACAAAGGCTAACAAACCCACTCTAGCCAGACTTTAAGGAATACTGGATGTTGTACATTGTTATTTCCACAGATCAGGGATCAGGTTAGTTTACCTTGTTGAAGCATTGCCCGACAACCACTGGAATAAGCCCCATCAAAAGATCCTTTAAACAGCTGCTGTACACTGACCCACATGGATACAAACTCATTCTGGCAAAGGGATTATAAGCATAAAGCTGATAAAGCCCTGCATTGTCTAGTGTGTCATGGTTTGGAAGGAGCAGGGAGGGTAAGAATGCACCTGAGCCTCAGCTGAGTGGGCTTTGGGTTGTTGGACTCCTTCAGTTGGGAGCACATGGATTATTTAACCAAAGCACCCTAAAGTCCCTGACTTGGTTGCTTTTATTGTCACCTTTCATCTCCATGCTGCCTCTGCTCTCAAAATGTATCCAGAGAGTCTCTCTAGCACTGAGGGAATCGAGGGCGCCAATGAAGCAGAGATGTGCTTAATGCAGACACCATTAATAAATCACTGATAGTTAAGATATAGATTGGGTGATGGGTGGCAGATGGGAAGGAGGAATGTCAAATTGCTTTTCTCATATAGATTATTGGATTAACAAGGAAGCAGCGGGCATGTGGCAAACTGTGTAACAAATTACTATCATAAAAAAAAAAATGGAGCTCATTGCAGGCTGGTAATAATGCCATGTTGGCCATTAGCTCTCTGGAGAGGTACTTAGAGCACAACATCCGTCTTCTGGAAAAGAGACGGCCACTGGAACACCACAGTGAAGGAGGCCTCCATTCACTTCTCCTTCCCTCTCCCCCTGCCTCTGACTCCAGAGCTCATGCTGCTAAAGCTGGGTGGCCAACAGGAGCTATAATGAATAATCACCATAGCTTTTAATAAGCACTGCTAATTATTCCCCCCTGCCTCTTACCTGGCTTATGCATTCCCCTGCACCAGTGCAGAAAATATTAGCGTGAGATCAGTACGCATACAACAAACCACCAGACTGACTCTGCTCTCGAGTCCCAATCCTGCTCCATCTGAAGCCAGTGACTAAAATCCCATTTACCTTAAATGGAAACAGATCAAGTATTAATTTTCCTGCTATTCCAGCTGCCAAGCACGTGTGCCTACCTACATTGCAAGGGTTATGTACTACCGGTGTGCTGCAAATAACGCCCCCTGAGCACATCAAAATAAACCTTGAGTTGGCTTTACTCTCTTCAGTCAAGAGTCTTAATTGCCTCCTACCAGGAACTAGATATGCCTGTATGTAGTGAGCCAAGATAGCAGGAGTACAGTGGGCTACAGGTGTTAAGTAGATAATATGTATATCTTCTAAAATGAATAAACTAAGTAATGATGCATCTGTGAAAATACTATGCAGAGGAAATAAGGAATGAAGAGCATAGCATACTATAACATAACATAGCCTGGTCTATTTTTTTGGTCACTAGTGTGCTACTTATGGATTCAGTCACTTGGTCTCACAAATTTCTTTGATCTTGGCTAAGCACATAATCAAACATGTTATTTTAACATGCGTGTGCTACAAAGCCTAGTGAAGGTTGTCCAGGTAATATTTAACTTGAAGATGCATCTCCCTGAGCCCTTTAACTCCTTTTCATTCATGTGTATGACAAAACAGGGTTTTAGGAGACCTCCTCCCGCAACATCCTTCTGGTGCCTCAGGCCCCACGCCCAGCTCCTGCATTAGCCCTTCTCCACCCCTATCTAAGGGTCTCCATCTCCTCCTCCTCCTTCCTGCTGATCTGATCTTAGCCTCTTCCCTCATACCCTTCTGTCTCCTACCCAGCTTCCAGCTCTCTGCAAGGTCTGTGTCCGTCAGTCTCTACCTTGATTGCTCCGCTCCTTTGAGTCAGGCACTTTGCCCAACCAGTTAGACTCTCTAAAAGACTTGTAATTTCATTTAGCTGCTGACCCTTTCACTCCAGGTGGATTTTGGCCAGAAGCCTTGCAAGATGGGACACAGGAGGGCCAGAGAATGAAGGTTTGAAGAGGATGGTTTTCTCATTTTGGTGGTCAGCCTCTGCATCAGAAAAAAACACTGGCACTGTTGATCCTCAAAGGCCATTTTCTTGAAGAGGCCAATGACAAACCAAGCTGTGGAGACTGGGACGTCACAGACAGACCACCAAGAGCACCAAGCACTGCATTGGTACCTCCCAGATCCCATGCCAGATCTGTGATCAATCGGCTTCTGCATCCAAGGCTGTTATCTGGCACTCATGGAGTGCCCAAAATGAAACCTCTGTTAAGGATGAAGCACACGAGTTCCTCTGCATGTGCGTTTGTGCGTTGCTGGGCTGGCAGGGCTGGGATAGGGCTGTCATTACGGCCATGCCACAACCTACCACAGGCGCCAAGGGCTACAGCTCTCCATGGAAACTCTAATCCCTGTGAAATGGGATCTTGGTTTGCTTTTGTTTTTAGGAAACCCACAAAAAAAATAGCTGAGAGATCTACAAGCTAAATAGAAAGCTTTAAGGCGACAAGAACGTCAACATCTTATTACACAGACTGCCCCTAGCACTACTCCCCAAAAAGTCAAGTTGGCTTTTAGGGTTTGCTTCTGGAGACACAAGTTATTTATGTTTTCCACTCACCTCTGTGTCAACACACATTTTGTCTGTTGTCTCTCTTTTGTCAGTTAAAAAAAAACAACAGATAAAAATGAAGGGCAATTTCATCACCTACACATCTTTGCCTATATAATTTATCCTGGATAGATGACTAGAAAGGATGGAATGATGGTTTAAATGTACAGTGGATAAGCTGTTTGTCCATCATATGCTTCAGGGAAAAAATAGCAACAGCACCCACTGATTATGCAGACAGTATTATAACTTCACATATACCACTGTGTGGAATGGATTCAGGAACGACAGTATCATGATATACCAACTGAGTATTCATTTACTGGCTAATCTATAGTTCAGATCATTACTTGTTAGGCTTACAGAGCACAGCTCTAGCCTGGCTTTCTGACTATGCTATAATGAATAAGTTAGAGAAAAATCTAACCAATTTCCATGAAGCATTTTACTGCCTTTATCATAGCATCGGTGCCACAACGTTAGGAAAGGCTGTAATAACAAACCCTCAATTTCCATTTTACTGTCCAGTGCATCTGAGTAGAGCTGCATGTCCAGTCTGCCCAAGCAGCTGCACTTCGGCAAAGCACTGGGCATTTTCATTTCCCTGTACTAGGAGATAGGTTTGCCCCTCATGGTGATGTCACCTGCTGTTGCCCAACACAGCAATGACATCAGAGGCCTAAGTGCTCTTGTCAACAAACCTCAGGTTGTGGCATGAGCTAATTAATGGCTGAAATGCTAACCTAGACCTGATTTAAAGCGGGGCAAAAAGCCCAAGCACTAACAGACCCAGAATAAGCCCTGATTCTGTTCTCCTCAGAAAACAGATATTTGTCAATGAGAAAATGCCTTTGTTTTGATATCCTAAAGGCTTGGGCCAAAGATTGTCTGTATAGTGTATGGACTCCTCAGTTACAGACCAGTGCAACATGTAATGTCTGACAGAGCATCAGACATTACATGGGAAACAGCAAGGGCTACTAGAAACTGGACTTGTGAGATTAAATAAAATATGTCTATCAAGCCAATGAGGTGCCTATAAAGATATGAAACTGTACCAAGTGGGTAAGAAGTCTGTCTTCTAATACACTGGCAGGATTCAAATAAGACTTCAACAGCAGCCTGTAAAAATAAACAAAAATCCCAACTTCTTTAGGCATCTTTTGAAAGTTGTTTGTTTCTCTATGGACCATGGGCTGTCCTTGCCCTCTCAGGCCACTGGGGCATGTGTCTCCAAAGGATCTTTTCCACACCTTCTCCAAATCTGTTAAAAGTGTTGAGGCGTGCACTTGCAGGATTATAAGCATAAAGATGATTCTTCTTCTTTGTGCAGAAGAAGAATCTTTGAATTTCATCTGTTAATTAACTAGATGTCAACCAGAGAGTACAGGTGTTTGGCAGTTTCACGAGACAAACACCACAGAGTCAGCAGCTGCCGTTATATTGCCTGAAACTGCCAAATGTTCCTCACTTGTAGCCCAGCAGAGAGGGCTCTAAGAGGTGACCCAAATGCTGTGATTGTTGGTGCTGTGACAAGATATTGATCAGCCTTAGCTGTGGAGGAGAACTGAGTCTCAGACTGATAAGCCCCAGCAGATCTAAACATTGAATTTAGGACATTGTGGTTCCAGCTGTATTTCTGCCTGAGCACTGACATGACAGCAGGGATGCCCCTGCTGCCCATGGCACTTCTACCAGCATCTCTGATCCCATGGTGCTGGTAAGCCCAGGGAAAAGCAGTCAGGAAAGCACAGGAGTGCATCACATGGGTTATGGTATTATGGTGGGAGAGGAGGAGGACCATTCATCATCCACAGACTAATCCAAAGGTCTGCAAAATGAGATAGCAACCCCATAGCTCACCCCCAGGCTTGACAAGGCTATATGTTTGAAGCAGGTTTCAGCAGCCCATGCAAATGGGAAGGAAGGATGGGAATAGATCGAAGTGCTACAGGCCTGGTAGTTTCATGTCCAGGAACTGAGCAGTCAGGAGTGGTTTCAGGTGAAAAAAAAATGCACAAAGGTTCAACACAAGTAGCCTCCCTTCTCTGAGTGCCCCTCTCCCTTTCCCCCATCTGTGATGTCTACCTTGGCTTTGTTTTTCATGGGCGTTCTGGTCTGCAGGTGGAAGGTAGCTGCTGGGGACTGCAAACTGGATACCATTCTGGATCCATTTCCACTGCTATGTCCCAGGCCACCACGTATCTCCTAGTCACAGCTTTAAGAAGAATGATTTAAACATGGTGTAATAGAAGGCTATTGCCCTGCCATGAACATAAGACAGCTCTGACTGCAGCTGAGAGGAGGCAGTGGTGAGAGCCTGAGAGGATGCTCAGTGAGCATCCAGGCTTGATGTTTCGAGAGAGACTTAAGAAAAGAATGCATTGAGGTCTCATAAATCTCTTCTGAAAACCCATACCTCCTGCCAGGGATAAGATCTAGCACAGACTCACCGAGTACTTGAGGGGGCTATAGAGTATCCAATGCAGGCAGAGCACTGACAGAGCAGCAGGGTTCCCTTGCAAGGCCAAGGTAGCTGTGAATAGACAGTAAGCTCTCCTTCCCCACCACCACCCCCCCCAGTTGATTAGCACACTCAAGAAAGGTTTTGCAGGTGCAAGATATCTGTAAGCCCTGCTGCCAGCTTTTTTAGAAAGCCATGTTTTTTTGCAATGTGAGTTTGCTTTCTTATAGTAATTATTGATAATGCTCTTGGATGAATTACAGACATTTAAAAATGAATTAGATGTTATGTGTGTCTGTCTCTCCCGTCCCCTTTCTGCTTTTCCACCACAGGGTCTATGGCTTTGAAATGTTGATACATATTAATTACAGCTTCTACGACTTGAAAGGCATAGCTAAAGGAAGAGCTCAGATCAACAAGAATGTGAAAGCAGTGATGAAATCAGGATGCGTGGCTGCAAGCACAGTGAGCAACCAGCTTTTGAGCAGTTAGCGCAGGGAACGAAGTACCGGGAGCTCTGAATCCTCGCTTCTGCTACTGTCTCTGATGGCTGTGGACAAGACTTTGTGTCTCAGCTTGCTCAGTCACAGGACTGATGCAGTGATGCTTACCAGCGCTCTGAAGAACTGTGCTACATAAATGCAATCTCATACTGGTGGCAAATTGATCCACCTGTCACCTTTCCTGTCATTTCCAGTTGTCAAAACAATGAATCCAATGAGAAATTATTTGGGGAAACAAACAAACAAAAAAAAAAAACCCTGAGCAGATGCCAAACCCACAGATTAAAGCATCTCCCGCTCACAGTCTTCAGAGCACAGTCTCGGTAGCATGTGGTGCACACACTTTGGTACAGGCATGCATACATACACACACACTTGCACACGTGCTCTGTGCTAACATAGAGACAAGTTTTCTTCTGAAGAGTCCCCAACCCAAAAGTTGGAACAATGCAGAGAGAAACTTTGGTGGGATCTTCCACACATGTTTCTATAGGCTGAGACATGGTGAGGAAATGCAGATGAAAAGTGAGCTTTTGTTTCTTAGGGTCGTTGCAACACTGCAGGTGTGAAGGGAGAAGCAAACTGGTGGGGTGGCACAGTGTCAACACTCTCAGCTGGCTCTTTTCTCCTTTTCCACTGCAGCTGCTTGCATTCACTTCTTCGATGAGAAGTTGTGTTTAGCTCTACAAGGCATTTGACCGGTGGCCTCCATTTAGGGCAAGACAGAAAAATGACATTGGGTAGGAATGAAATCATTAATTTTGAAAAATACTTCCTAACCAAATTTTATACAGAACTGCTGAGAAGTTTTGTGTTTTAGCAAGCTGGCATTTTCTCTGTAAAATCAATGCAGCTGAAAAATTCACAAGCAGGCCTGGCTATGACATCTGAGCAGTTCTGCCTGCCCCTGGCACAGCTTCAGAATGCCAGACTGTTGGGTTTGGGACATCTTCAAGCTCTTGGGCAAAAACACATTCACCTATTGAAACTCTGCCTAGACTACTCATTTAGTGTCTTTCCAATGAAGACACCGCCTGCAATTTTTCTCTTTCTTCCTGATAATCTCTTTACAGTTGTGTTAAATGTGAGGCTGGTGGAAAGTTTCAAATTAACAGCAACAAGCTTCAACACAGAGCAGGTTGAGTGCTAGCAATGCTTGAATAAGCTTTTTATTTGGTACAGCTCCTGATGCTAATATGCCTCAGATATTATCCCCAGAGATGAGAGAGTAGCTTTCAGCTTGTTCGCTTTCTAGCCTCTCTCTCCTAAGCTTGCCAGTGAAAGAGGGAGACAGTTTCCAGCAGTGGTGGTATTTCTGACGTTCACTTATCGAGTAGGAACTGGACTGGGACTAAGTTCATTTCCTATCATCTGACAGCCAGTCAGCATATGATAGAATTTTGCAGTCCCCGCTGCTGTGGGCTGGGTTCATATTGGCAAACTCCACATGAAAAGGCTGTCTAACCCATTACTAAACTGTTGATGCCAAGACATTTCCCCATCTCCTGCGAGGATTCATTTTAGAGTCTTTATGATGAATAGTCCTTGATATAAAATAGTCGGGGATAAAAAAGGTACAAAAAAAGAAAAAAGCATGTGCAGGAAGAAAGCATAGCTCTTTGTTTCTTGATGCACAAAGATCCATCTCTGAACTCTGGAAATATGCAGGCTGGATAATGGATGCCATTAGATTTACAAAGGAGACCTTCTTTTGTCACCTACCCAAAGGTCACATCTGGAACATGGGCTCCTAACTGTCACATGCAAAGGGGGATGCAAAGTAGGTTTCCAGGAACCCTGACCAGCTGCAGTCCCCAGGTACACTCTATGGAGATAAGTAGAGTTTATACTTGTTTTAGTCAGAATGAGAGACGTTCGTTTCTCTAGGGCACCCAGAATGGACTTCATGTAAGAAGTGGTTCTCAGACAAGCAAACTGTCTTACACAAGAGCACCTGGGCTGAGCACTTTGTCCACCCATGGGCATGAACTAATACTCTGACTTACCCTATCATAAACATACAGCAATCCTGAGGCAGGACATCATGGGAAACTCAATAAACCTATCACACAGCAGAAATCGTGTCAACTCCTAGGTCTGCTTTAGTCTAGGTTTCTCTTGGGGGATTTCTTCTGCCTTTGCCCTACAGCTCCCTCTTCCCAGGGTACAGATTGCAAGATGTGCTTGCTAATGGGAATCAGGCAGAAGGCACAGGCCAGACATTCAGTAGCGTAAGTCAACTTAGTACCACAGGTTCAATGGCTCTCTGTTCCGCTTCTACACTGGAAGAGAGTGTGGCCCAAGTGGGGTGTTAGGTAAGCTATGAAATTTGTTGCTTAATTTACACATACCCAACAGCGCAGTGAGCACTGAAGGGCTGCTCCTGAAGCTGTTCAGGAGACAGCAGCTAGAGGAAAGGGTTTGGAGAGTCAGCCCTGCAACTTAACTGATGGGCTGCCTTAGGGCATACCCACCTCCGTTTCCCTGACACAAGGCAAAGAATGGGCATCCTTTCCTGCAAGGGACTAACCATGCTCCAAGTGTTATTACAGGCATCAGCAGTTGATGTTCCTTCATAAATCATCACAAGTCAATCAGTGGCATTGACTTACAGTAGCAAGATAGATATTTCTGTTTAATGGCAGACTGCTTTAATGTGGCTTTTATCAGCACCTTTCTCCTAAAGTAAGGAGACAGTGAGAAAGATATCAGTGGTGGTTTAGGGGGGAGCTGGATGCTGCTGTTCTAAATAGCAGAATGGCCTCCATTCACATCTCCTGGTGTGAGGCACCAGAGGAGACTTAGCCACAAGGACTGTAGTACTCATGACACCAGTGTACACTCTCCTTACAATCAACTATATTGTCTCCACCAAGTTATTTTTGGAGGATAGGTTAGACTCTAAGGGGGCTGCATATTCTCTTCCAATAACAGCTTATGACTGCCCATGTCTGTCATCTTCCAGGCCTGGACTATTCAGGAAGACAAGTCACAATGTGGAGCGTGGACACTAGAAGGAAATGTAACATTGGAAGTTGTTTAAATCAGCTAGCTGTGAAAGAACTGCAGAGTGAGAACAACTGCAACTCAAAAAGTCAACAAAAAAGTCCTCAAAAAAGTCCTCAAAAGTCAACAAGGGGTTTCTGTGGATCTGCACAGCAGACCACAGCTGAGTAGCATGCCAGGCACTGGAGTTGCAGTGGACCATCACTGTAGACCATGAGTTTCTAGGTCCTAAGAGATGAGGATGGTATAGGCCAAGGCAGATAGAGACACCCACATAGGGCAGTGTGGAGTAACAAAGGACTTAATTTAGACTTAAAACCACAGCATGGCTCTTTGCTGGTATGGGGAAAGGTGGGAACACTGAAGATGGGGGAATGAACCCCAGGCCATTAGGAACTGGGCTAGTAAACACAGGCTATTGATTAAAGGATCTAGTTGTTATGGGTGCTGTGATAATGTATTGCTGTGGGCAAAGAGAGGTGGCACAGGAAGCAGTGAAATAAATCTATCTGAAAGGAGTTCATTGCCCATGCTAGGATGCATGCATATGCCAGAGCCTGGATCTGTGCTGCTGGCTGCCTTCCCAAACTAGTGCACAACAAGGCAATAAAGAAATGACAAATCTATTTTCCCGAGTTTCTGGCAAGGGGAGACAAAATGAGCACCTATTTTTCTTCAGAAGGGAGAGTCCAACACGCTTTTCCTACCCATTCAATAAGCCACAGAACCAGAAAAGACAGCAGTCTTCTCCTTTGGACAGTATCTCTTCCTTCACACTGGCAGGCTGGTTCAGAGACTCAAATCTAAGCTGAGGCACTAAATCCTCTACTGCTTCTTCTTAATAGCACTTCATTTCATCTGTGCAAGAGGAGAACAGGAGGTATCTGAGCATGAGCTGCCTTCAGCCAAAGAAGTTGAGTGGTGTCTCTTGCTTAGTGCACGCACAGGTATACACACTTGTCACCACTCCCAATCCTAGGCAAGCAACAAACTTGGCCCTGCTGCCAAGGGTTGTGCTCTCAAAGTGCTGAAAGATGACTGCAGAGTCTTCTGCAGGGCCTTCCTGCCATTTCACCTTCTGCACAGAGGACAGAAAGCATTCTCTAGGGATAGCTATGGTCACAAGAGTTTTCCATCACTAATGTCCATTTTACTCTGTGATTGCAGCTACCTGAGGGAAATGTGTTATCCTGGCTGTTTCAGACTGCAGTGTTCCAAGAGAGAGCTTTTAAGTTATGCCCGTAGCTCTCCTTCATAATCCAAGATAGATCTTCTTCCTTTTTTTCTCTGGGGAGGACCAGAAAGCTAAGCTGATAAGTTATCTCTGTGTTTAATTCAGTCATATATGTAACAACTGTTTCTCTGAATTGCTAACACAAGACCAATTCTCATTTTACTGAAGAGAAAGTAGAGAGGTTCATTCTTACTCTTACTTTTAAAACCAGAGACAATGAATTCTTATATTGACTGGCTTTGGACAAGAAAATCATCAGCAAAGATGCAGAGGAGCATCTCTCTCTCTTTCTCTCTTTCTTTCTCATTTGTGTGTGTGCATAGATTGCCCCTGAAAAATAAAATCCTTCTGTATACTAATTTTTCTCTTTGAGTTTCCAAGACAACAGTGGTTTCACTCAGCGCTGTCCCCATATAACTCCCCAGTTCTCTCTCTTCAGAGACAGCTTCATGGCTTGTGAGGGCACTATTTTTTTATCCATTTCAGTAGCTTTTCTGTATGCTCCTAACCACCCACACTGAACAGTCATACCCCAGGTGTCTTTGAATGTCTGCACACAGAGAGGTTAGCCTGGAATAAACTGTGGTATGACCCTGAGGAAAGCATCTTCAACTCTGGCATAATGTCCCTGTGCGTATGTTCTTTCCTCATGTTGCCTGTGGAGTCACTTATCCCATTTGCTTTTTCAAACAAACTACCTCACTTGTCTGCAGGCTAAAAGTATGTGCATGGACAGGGCATGTGCTGTCACATTGTAAAGAGCACACCTTAACCTGGGATACCTTTTATCTGGGACAAGTTTTTCTGCATCTATATACAAAGGCATTCAGAGGCATGAGCTCTCCTCAAATGTTCACTCTGTGAGGCACCTCAGTTAACAGACAGCACTGGTTGTGCCCATGGCACGTAGCAAGATTTAGCAGCTTTTTTCTTAGACTGGTGCAATGGCTTCATTTTTGCATAGGCAGATACCAGCAGATGTCAGTTCGTTTCACCGCTGTCACTGCTTATTCTCTGCAGTCTGTAGTTTCCTGGTGATACAACAATGCTAGGAAAGTCTGCAAAAGCCATACAGCAGTGCTTATTTCGGTCCCCACTTTCCACTGGGTACAGGACCTTCCATCATCTAAAGTGGTCATCATCTCTGAAACACAAACTTGAGGGCTTGCCTTGCTCCTCTTTCTTGGGAAGGTTATTCTCCAGCTCCTGGGATCTCACCTGTGGAAACACTTTCCTCATTCTCAAACTATTCACTATTATTCTTTTCATTTCCACTGCATCAGCCCAGCTCCTTTCTTCCTTGGCTGAAAACTCAGATAATTTGCTAGTTGCACCACTGTCTCCTCACATGTATCCTCCCATTTTCTGCCCCACAGCAAACATTGATGTGAAAAATTTACTTCAGTAGGATTCAGAAAACTGCAGCAGAATATTCCAGGAAGTCAGGGACAAAATAAGATTTCTAATTACAGGTAAAATGTAGTGGCTTAGATTACAATTTGAAGGAGGCTCCTTCTCCACTTTTGCTAGTAGCTCTCACTCCTTATCAATCCAAATGATCAAAATCACTCTCAGCCTGGTGGGACATGCATTCTGGGGGGATATAAGCAATTGCTTATGAAAGCAGCTCAATTCCTGTGGTGTTACAAGAAAGCACAAGAACAGAATTGAATAGCTGCATATTCTGTAAAGAAGCTGTGAATCAGATGTTCCTGCTTATCTTTTTTTTTTTTCCAGGCTTTATTTTCCTGTTCTTTAAGAGAAAAAGAAGCAGAAAAACAGACTCCAGGTCCAGGCCTGGTTTAGACCAGCTGAAATTTGATGTATTCAGAAACCCATCTAAGTTTGATAGGGACATGTGCAGCTCTGAGAAATCCCTTGGAAATGAAGACTTATTTCCAGAAAGTTGGAGAAAATGTTCATATTTAGTGTTGAGGAAATGTAAAGAAAAATAGCAACATTCAAAAACATTATCTGAAGGTTATGTATAGCTGTAGAGAGACATTGCTCTGGCCGTTGACTTGATGTGGGATATAGGGCAAAGCATGTCAGTTCCCGCTGTCCATGAAATGTGCATGACAACTCATAGGAAGCCTGAAAGATTTCATTCATCTTTTTAAGACCCATTGAAATCTTCTGCAGAAATTGTTACAAATGGATAAAATATTGGGTTTTTTTTAATCTGTCTCACTATTCTCACTGGGAGTACAAATACTAGGAAGATGAAAAGAACAGATCTATTGAAATGCCCAAATTTCCATCTGACCTTGAACTTGGTCCACATATCTTTGTTTTTTAAAGTCATTTACTTGTGAACTTGAGAACCATTCTAGGAACCTGTGTTGCCTTTAGGGCTCAAGGAAAACAGGGGTTTGGACCACAACACATACAGGCACGTGCAGATGCCCCTTTCAGTCATCTGCCTCAATTCTGTCAGAGAATTTTAATCATACTCTAACAAAAAACCTAAAAGTAGCTAGTGTCACAGCACAAACAAAGCATCTACATATGGTAATCAGATGTCCTTAGCCACATTGTGACATTAGCCACCGCAAAAAAATCACTCCAGAAACCTCCATCACCCTGAGAGATCCTTGATCTTCTAGCACAATAAGCAGGCTATTACAACCCTCCACTGTTCTTGCAGAACAGCAAACAATCGGATCAGCTAAGAAGCACGCACGTACTCCTTCAGTTCCCAGAAGTGCTGTGTGCAAGGCTAACAGCAAAATGGCTTTGTCTACAGGAGCGTGCCTTAGGATCGCACATCATAAACCTGTGTCCTAGCCCAACTTTGACTATGCGTATTTATAAAGGACAGGAGATCAAATGTAAAGAAAAACAGAAGTAATGGCAGATAGAAATTAAATAAATAATGGGAATTCCATAAGCAGTAGAAAAAGAAAGGCCTCAATCTGCAGTATTGTTGCATAGCAGGGACCCAACTGATACAAAACTATTATATGGGAGCAATTTAGTTCACCTCTTTTTCCAGCCTTGACTTGCAAGTGGATAGCTGAGGAGATGACGAAGGGGACAGCTTGGTCCTCAGCTTCTGACAAACAGCATGGCGTATAGTTATTTACCAGAGGTAACAAAGCTGGATAGGAAAAGGCCCTTCTCAAAATGAGCAAAGTCCAATCTGCAGACACTCATCCTATAAGGACAAGTACTCCTCACTTTCCATGGCCACATGATTTTATGTTGAGTATCAGGATTTAGAGCGCCTTTGTCTTATGTGTTAACAAAGAGTCAGTTTTCAAGTGTCGGGCTCAGATTTTAAGCAAGCTAGAGATTTTATACAGTGCTTTAAGGCATTTTTTCAGACTTCAAGAGCAGATTAAACTGCCTTATATATGTTTTTTTTAAATTATATCTTTCAGCTGGATTTTGTCTAGTTACACTTCAGAAGAGGGTCAGGCACAACCCAAGTCTCCTGTCACTTCTGTTCACACCTGACTGTCACTAGCCAGTGCAAAGGTCTTTAATGACATTATCAGCTGAGGGAGGAAACAATGCACAGTGCAAAATGGCTCACAGTGAGTCACTGGCAGCTACACAACATACAACTGGCAGCCTCAAGAAAGAAGCATGTGCTTTTTGTGTGATCCTGAATTTACTACTATGGATTAATATCATTTTTCCCCCTACTATTGCAATAGCTCACTATGGGATTTACAATGTCATGTGAAGACCCCTTCTATAAACTGATGCCTGTAATAGCTGAAGTAATGAAAATCACCACAGACAAGCTGAGTTCTGGCTCAGAATTTTAAAGCATTTGACATGTGGGTTGTTTTATTGGGAGCAGACTTTTGCAGTTCCTATTTAGAAATTGAAATTGAAGGTTTCACCTATATAAACTTGACAATGTCAACTTTTACGCTAACATCAGATCATGCCAGCACTTCCGATGTAATAATTACACATAAAGTTTACATAACAACTTAAGGTCAGCTATCTTGGATTACATTAAAGGTCCCTCTAGACAGGAGCCTTTGTCCAGCAGTGACTGGAAGGAACTACTTGGATAGTGCTTGTCCTTAAGAGACAAAATACCAAACGTATATCTGTAACATCCAGAAAACCCTGACAACTCTCTCTTGAGCCATTGATGACACATTTATAACTGCCAAGAGGTTCTCCTTCCCTAAGCTAGTCCAGACCTCTCTGAAGCCTGTGTAAGCAAGCACATAGCATCTACAACATCTGCAGCAAAGATCTCCACACCTGTATGATATGTTCAAAGAACCACATCCTTTTAATGAGTCTGTTTCAGGTCATAGCTTAACTCAGTGTCCCTTGCTTCTCCCACCAGTGAGCAAACATTCTCCACGTCATTAACGAGAAAATAAAAAGGGTCCTGGCTCTCCCCTAGGCATAGCTCTCCCTGTAGGTGCAGAAAGTCCCTAAAACTCCCACACTCATCCCAAAAACAGGAGCTCTCTTAAGCACTGAATCAAATCCAGGCCCAAGAGATACAGATATTATGAAACAGTCAGGATGTCTGGCTCCTCACTGCTGGTCAAGCTCATTGCAAGTCTCAACCATGCTTGTGGATTGACACCTGCCTCTTTAACCCCCTTTGGCACTCTCCCTCACCCCAGCAGGGACCCAGAGTCCCAGGACCTCACCATATGCCCATTACCATAGGATCCTGATGCCAGCCACTCTCTATGGAAATTTAGGATTACAAATGAAAAGCACCTTTTACTCCATTGTATGCCTCAAAGTCCAAGGACTAAAAGATATTTCCCTTTATGCTGTGCTTCCTTTTAGCTCCAACATACTCTTTGCTCATGCTAAAGGATTTCCAAGGAAAGAGAGTGTACCAGAGAGGCATGTTACCAGGCTGGAAAGGACAGAGTGAGCATAATACATCCCATGTTAGTAAATGAGAAGTATGGTGAAAATGCTTCAGTTAGCTCCAAGGCTGAACTGAGGGCTGAGCAGTGAACATCTTTTTCCATCTCTGTTCAAAAATCAGTCCAATAGGATCCAGTGCCTACTGTTCTGGAATAAATCTAAGACTAATTTCAGGTGTGGTGCAGGAAGGAGTTATGATCAGATATGCCAAACAATCAATAAAGAACAATAGATAAAAACTATAGTCTGTGGAGCTCAGCTCATTCTTCCTAATATTACTTCTCTCCTATTAACCTAAGGTTAAAATAAAGTTGAGATAAGGTGATTTTTTGTTGTAAAAGGGGAAAAAAATAACATTCTCTGGGTGTTATTTGTCAGCCTCTCTCACATAAATGCCAGCAGCATCCATACATACTCACTTACACACACAGAGCATCTACTTAAAAGGAGATAGAACAGTGAAAAGGTCAGCAATCTCATTTTCTGACCTCAGGATGACAGAAAATACAGCTCATCAACTCCATCCCCTGCCCCAGCCAGTGTTTGTACAAATTTTCCCTAACAGATGATTGTCCTACTTGTTCTGAAAAATCTCTGTTGCTGGCAATTCCCACAGTCTACCTAGGCCATCTATTCCTGACCTCACATACATTTTCTTTAGCCTAAAATTTTTTACTAGTATTTAGTCTAAATATCCTTTACTGCAATTTAAGCTCAATACTCCTTTTCATACCCTCAGTGGAAAAGAAGACTATTTTATTCCTTCTTAGTAGCAACTTCCTATGTATCTGAAGACTTAGGTTTTCCTGCTGCTTCCCTCTAGACCTGTTCTTTTCTTCTTTAGCCCAAACACAAATCTTTCAGTCTTCCCTCAAAAGTTGTGCTTTCTAGATCTCAGATCATTTTATTCCCCTTCTCTGCTGTCCTCACCAGATAGCCTGCATCTTTCTTTGCATACAGCATGCAAGGCTGGCTGCAGGGCTTCAGCAAGGCTTTACCACCACAGAGCAGAACATGGCATCCCATGTTACATGTCTGTTTTTTACAGCCTGATATGGTATCTAATGTCTGTTCTTTTGTGGCAGTGACATTTACAGAATATGCATAAGGATCTTTAAGTCTTACCAGATGGAACAAATAGTTCATACCTTAAGAGGAAGAGGTGACAAAGTACAGAGACCAAGTAGCACAAAAGGCAGAGCGTGTGGACTTATGTCTTGATCTTGGGAAATAATTAGATCCTAGTACAATTTTCTGGCACAAACAGAACATTGTATTGTATTTTGAACACTGAGTTGTATTTTGGATGCTGAAAGCCAGGGAGAGATTGACAGCATTAAAGAGAAACTCATCAAAGGACAACAAAAATTATTAAGAAGTAAGAGAGAGAAAAATTAAAAAGAAAGTAATTCTCTATAATTTAATCAAGTGATAATTTCAGGAGAGGATTATAGGCTTAAACAAGCCTCAAAGATGGAAACACAAAAAATGCAATGGTTTAGAGTACTAAAGGACAGCAACCAGATGGTCATAAGCAAATGCATTGACATGAAATTAATGAAAATATCACTTCATTGTAATCTGAGAGAGAATGGGATTTATTAGGCAGTGGAATTATTTCCACAAAAAGTGATGGAAGCCTCACTGCTTACAGTGTTTGAAGCCAGACTAGACACAAGAAATAGTCAGTGGACAGTAAGGGAAAGGTCACTGGAGCAATTAGGGTTGCATCATTTTCTCTAGGGCTTTCTCTAGGGCTGTTTTCAAGGAAGAAAATGTATAGATATACATATCAATGGAAAGACACCTCTACTATATCTTTGGCACAACTAATGGAAAGTTCATGCATGAGATTATGAAGGTGTCTTGATAAGCAAGAAGACTAATCTTTAGTTCAGTGATATAATCACTCTTCTGATTTTGGTGAATTAGGGAAAACTCAAAGAACATTAACTCAGGATTCCTAAGGTAAATGGCAGCTTTTGTATCTGCTTGTCACAGACACAAAGAATTTCCTACTGATACGCCAGGAGCTGAGTAAAGCAAACATGACAGCAGAGAGGCAGGTGATTTTTTTTTCTCTGTTTTTGCTGAATCGTTTATTTCCTGTGAGCCACACTTTGAGGGACACCAAAATGATGAGAGAATTACAGCTGAATTTGCCAAAGAGACTGTCAGTAGAGAGACGAGTGGGACACTTCCAGTTTTCATTTGTAAGCTCATCTCATAAACGGGACTGGAAGGAAAGCCTGAGTGCACCAAAGTGTCACAGCAGGAGCAATCAGTCACCTTCCTTCCCTATCAGAGACAGCATCCTTTTGGCACAGAAGTACCCTCAGCCTCCAGTTCAGGAGGAATTCAAACCCACATCATTTCCAGTCCCAAAGAGAAGGGCTTAGTCACCAGACTGAGATACTATGAACTAGGCTACTGCCGATTTTCCAGCTGTGGTTGGCCCACTTTGCACTGACACATGGAGAAAGAGGAAAAGAAACATTTTTGTTGCTTGACCTTCATGTGGCTAAGTCCTCAGCAGCAATGAGAACATTACATATTCTTGCTTTCCCACAGCTGACTCTTGCTGCTCCACCATGTCATTGTGAACCAGGGCAGGGAAGTAGTGCCTTAGCTCAAAAATAACCTGTCAAAATATAAACTGTCCTTTCAAAGCCCCACATAACCCAGTTGATCAAAGACTGATGTTACAGGCAGTAACAGGGGAAAAAGATGCCAGACAGAAGATAAAGATAAGACTTTACCAAAGATGAGGGAAAAGGTATTGCTGTCTCAACACTCAGGAGAAAATGTTAAACCATGAGCACAATATAAGGAAAACTCAGAGGAACCTGGAAAAGGTGATGACAGAAAAGTGTATGGTTCAGCAGCTAGGTGTGGAAAAAGAAGATCTTACACCCTCACACCATGAGTCCTGATAGTGTGGGCTACTGCTGGAGAATGGTGACGTACATAACAAGCAATTAGGCATCGGACATTTATATTCCCCTTACAGCTGGGCAAATGGTCTAGCTTTCCTCCAGCTTTCACAGACTTCTACCAAAATTGACCAAGTGTGGTTTTGATTGAGTGACAAAGAAAATTAGGATTTCCTGGGGAAAACCCCAATAACTGCTAGTTTATGCTGCATTTATATATATGCAGGCTCACATGTGCACCCTTCATCTCCTGACTTGCAATTAAAGCTGAATTACAAATCATGAAGTGACAGCCCTTCAGAGGCAGGCCAAGCCGACACTGCATTAAACCAGACCGTGGAGCACCCTGAGCCTGACTTGTCAAGAGATATCACACTCATCTTTCTGAAGAAAAGCAGGGCTTTCATAACTCACATCAGGTGGCAACTCTCAGGTCCTGGACATCTATGCCATGAACGAGTGAGCTGGTTTAGTTTCTTGTCACAGGTGTTTTATTTTTTTGGCAGGAACTGCTGGAGTAAAATGCTGTTAGCACATCAGCAGGCTTGTCACTCCCTCCCTGTCACATCAATCAGAGAGTCTCCCCAGACACAGGCTACCGTGCACTGCCACACATCTCAGCACTGGAACAGAGAGTCCTTTCCCCTCGCATTACTCGTCCTGGTTGTGAATGAGGAGCTGGGTTGTTCTACGCACTACAGGAAGCAGAGGATAGGAGCCCCATCACCCAGAGGAGAAGCTTGAGGTGCTGCAGAACAAGGGGGTCACTGAAGCCACATCCTTCATTACTCCTAAATTTGTAATCACGGCTGATGCCAGACAGTATCGTTAATCCATGCTCCCCAAATCTCAGCTGGAAGAAAATGGATTAGCTTTACTGACTTCACTGGAGCCAAAGCAATTTACCCTCACTGGGGATCTGATTCTTATCCTGGCTGTTGGTTGCTGCACGTGTATACAGCACAAAAGCATGATTTTTCAAGCTGACCAGAGGATGAACGTAGCACTTTGGCTGGAGGGAAGCAGCAGAGCCAAATCCAGGCAGTACAATTTAAATGTGTTGTGAAAAACATAGTGATAGAGGGTAACAAAAACCTCATGTGTAAAAACAGCACCCCATCTCTCACACCACCAGCAGCAGCTGGGGCACCTTTCCTATCAATACAGCTAGTGGGTCCCTTGGTGAGGGCAAGCCAGAACAGATCCTGGCTGTGGCAGAGAAGTGATAAACGGGACTACAGGGCACACCGCAGGGAACATGAGTGGTTGCAAATGAAGGTCTTGCTAATTAGAAAGCGGTCAGAAGCATACAAGAACGTATAGATTTCTGACCTGGGATAAGCTGCTCTTCTACAGGTAAAGGTAACATCAAGAGGTGACATCACACAGGAGATGGCGGAGGACACACCAATGGGTAAAGTAGCAGGTGCATCTAGGGCATTTCCAGCTGCAAAAAGCCACGAGTATGGGCTAAAGAAGAAGCCAGAGTCAGAAAGAGATAGGCATATAATGGCAAAAGGTCTTAAAACTACAGGGGCAATTCTGAACTGTGACCAAAGATTATTAGGAAGCAAGAGAAGATGTTAGAAGATGAGTAAAGTCTTATCACACTGTGCCTAGGAAGTCCACACAGCTGGGACTCTGTAAAACAGAAATGTACAATCATCAGGTGAGGAAATTTACAGCCTGAAAGATCTCAGTGGGATAAATCCCTGTAGCAAAGACAAAGGAGTGGAATTATGGAGATCCTATGGTTCCTAGCTGGAGGTGCAGTGCTAAACCAAACTAAATATCTTGGGGGGAAGGAGACATACACCTTTGTGGGATTTAAAAAAGAAAAAAATGAAAGAGCCATTTCAGCTGCAAGGGCAAAGATGTTTTCTGGGACATCCAGGTACTACGTGTTCTATTCTGATTCAGAAAGAAGAGTGTCTACCCTAGACAGCCCTTCTTAGGTATCCTGTGTCAAGGGAATGGCTATGATACTGCACTCTCTCCACATCACAGCTGGATCCAGTCCTCATGCGGATGCAGATGAAAAGAGGAGAGTAAAGGAAAATCTCTCAGGGAAAACAGGGTAGAGGGGAGGAAATCTATGACATAAAACTGGCTTGGAAAAAGTATTCAAAAGTGCTTGATAGGAAAAGACCAAATGGGACCTAATAATATGCTCTTAATGAGGCAATTTAACTGCCAGTAATTCTGCGTCCTGTGCCATGTGCTCTCCCAGCACAAAGAGTTCAAAGGGTTGTCACAACAGGCTCTCAAAGGAGGGTTTTTATAATGAGCGATGTTTCTTAGGGACTCAGTATGGGGCAGATATGCTGAGGAGAAGAGGAAAATGTAGGATACACTGAAAAATTGGTCATCAAGCTAAATAGCCAATGAGTCGCACTGCTGCTTACTGTAAAGCAGCACTAAAATCAGTTGTCATTCGCTCATGGACTGTGGTCAGTTCTGGTTTAAGAGCTGATGCAACTCAAATTTAGTTTGATCTCTTTAGCAAAGCAATTTGAGAGGGTTTCGTCTGCTCAGCTCCTCCGTGAGCAACTGTTTCTTCACCATGAGAAGACACTAAGGCTTTTCCACCACAACTTGAAGGGAAGGCCTGGCAGAGAAAATGCCATCTCTCTCTCTCTCACTCTGTCTGTTCTCTCTCATTAAGACAGTGGCTTAAGGCACGTGAAGGTCACTAGTAGAATGTGAGTCAGGGGAAAGGCACAGAGCAGGGGAGGTTCACGCTGCAGCAACTGCCCACCTCAGTAACCTCTGCAAACGCAAACGTCAATTGTGCAGAGGACAGTAACTGTTTTAAATAGGTTAAGAAAATAAAGCCCAATTATTTAATTTAGTGTACATGCTAGATGGGTCAATATCTATCACTGTCTCCCCATCCTTCTTCCCCACCTCTCAGGTCTCTAAGGGCAGAGGTTTAAGTCCCATTTGAGGAAATGGGGCATGCTTCATTTAGTAGCACCACACTAGGGCTGCTGGGGATGTCATGCTTCTGATGAGACATTAAATCAAGGTAAACACTAATCTCAGGGGCATCTCTGTTTAAGAAGCACAGGAAGGAAAAAATAACAAAATCTTCACGGTTCTTGTGCTTTGACCTCTCACTGAGGTGTGATTCCTCAAAGTGAGGAAACCCAAATGTATGTGGAACAGGAGGTTTCAAGTGTTCTAGCTGCCTGCTTGTGCTTTTTCTCCACTTGCTTGAAGGGAAATCATCTTGGTTTAGTTAGCCCTGGGATAAAGTTAATTTTCTTCCTAGTAGTTGTTTCAGATTTAGTACAAGACAAAGATTTATTGCAAATAAAGGGGTTAAGCAAAATCTTTGCCAATAAGACAAGTGGATATCAACCAAAGACCCTACTTAGCATCCAAGCCACAAGATCATCCTTTCTTCTTCTTTACACCCTTCACTCCATTTCTCCTTGCCCTACAACCCTCTCAATTGCTTTCCACTACCCCAACACATGTGCCTCTCCTCCTCATGCCCCAGTCATCACGAGACATTTTTCCTAGCTGCTAATTTCAAACCCTACTAGAAGGTCTGCAGCTCAGGTCAGGCTGAACCTGCACAGTTATACAACAATTTATTTATTTCACAGGTAAGAAACAAGCAAGACAGCTGCAGTATTTCAACCTGTTCTTCCCTCTTTACCAGACAGCCCTCAAACCCCCTCCCTGCGTAGGCATGATTTTATCTCTGAAATAATCTTGATGCACCTGGTAGTTGCTGGAATCCCTGAGTGTAATGGTTCAACAATAATTATCTCTCCTTTTTTCGTGCTTTACGCTGATTCTTGTTTAATAAAATTGATGCTTTGTGCAAGAGACTGAGCTGTCCTGAAGACAAATAAGGAAGGGAAGTATTACCATCAATGTCCTTACAGAGACTTCCTCATTTTGTTTAGGTGTGAGCAAAGAATGCAGAGGGTAGCAGGTTAGATCCTGTCTAGATAAATAATAAATTCTTTAGTTTGCCTGTCCCAGTTCCCCTTGTTTTCTGTAAAAAAAAAACCCAACAAAACAAAGAAACAATAATTAATTCAGCCCTACAGGTCTCAGGCAAGAAATCACATCCAGCAAATTCTGTATTGATCATGCCAAAATAGAGTTGAAAATGTTACAGTGCATAGTTCTAGGTTTCATTTAGTCTTAGATCCACGGGAATCTCCCAACAGCCTTTGTTGCCCCTGGTGTGGTCCTCCTCTCACTTTGATGCCAGCAAGTGTCATAGTTCACATACCTTACACAGACCACAGGGTCGTTTAGGAACCAGCACAGGTTGCACAAGGAAGGAGGGAGCTGTGATTTCACAGCAGGGTGAACAACGCAAATCCAGACCCAGCTTGTTCCTTGGGGATGGCTTTGAGACAAAGTCCCACCTCTATGGGAGGTACACATGCAGTGACAACACACAGGTAATACTCTGCCCATCAAATGTGACCCAGGCACATATATGACAACACGGGTCCAGTGCAGGCACAGCTGCCCAGTGATGGGCAGAGAGAGGTTCCCTCTGAGAAGGCAGGCAGACAGACCAGGGGAAGGAAGAGAAAAATACACCATTTCAATAGTTCGGGTTATAATTTTTTGATGTGTAAAAGAGAATTGGGAGACTTTTGATACCAATAAACAGTTCCTCTCATTCTTTCTCCATCATGTGGAATTAATAGACAGAGCTAAAGCATAAGCTACTGATTTCATTAGGCTTACTCTAGGGATGGGTTTCTCTCTGCATACCAAGCAAGTCGTTGTATAAATAAAAAAGTTTCCTTTGACTGAGTCTAATTACCTTACCACCTCCCCACCTCCATAAACTTCTTGGGCAGGCCATATTAACCTCTGAAGAGTCTTAGGCTAACTTCTGGAGTCCTTCCATCTGGCTTTCATCACCTTCCAGCCTTATGAACCGTTCACCCAGTAACCCTGCACCGGCTGTTTCCTGAGTCCCAAGCTTCCTCTTCCTGAAACCTTGCTGCTACTGCAGGTTCATTCACTTCCTGAGAGCCTCTCTCTGCTGCAGCTCTCACAGGTTGTACCTTATCTCTGCCCTTTCTTCCTCTTTTAATTTAACGTGCAGGTGACCTTCATGTGCACACATGACCCCTCTACAGGGATTCTGAAATAGCTGTCTCTATCCTGGACCCCTCTACAATCTTCAATCTCATGTCTTCGTCCCCCAACACCAATATGAGGTTGGCTTATATTCATCAGGCTCCATGCCAATATCTTCTCCACTACTTGTGTTTCTCTTGTTAATAAGGCTTCTGTCCTCATATCATCTCAGTCAGACTCACAGGAGTCACCTTGGACCCTCTCCCATTGCAGAATGTGGCTGGTTTCTTTAGCACCATCCTTTATTCTTTGCATCTGCCACTTTTACATCCTTCTTAGACCCGTCAAGGTGTTACAAGTACTAAAATAATCACTCACCTTGATGGCATCTGTCATCTTTTTCACCCTTCCAGCTACCTCAGTTTGTCTGAAAGTCAGCTCCAGGACATCTCTCCATGCCCTACTAGTGCAAGGTGGTGGCTCAAAGAACCAAGATGTCAAGCAGGAGAGAGGCTGATGTGTGATTCTCTGCCAAGCTGGGAAAACCACAGAGAAAGTTTATGAAACCTCTGGGAAGCTTGGACAGCTTTAAGCATCTCTCTGGTGACTCCTCCTGTCTGTGTGAGCAGTCAGACATTTGACTTGGGAAAAGTACTGACCAATTCCCTTGGGGACCATGCCTAGGTCTTTCAGGATAGGGACTTTGGCTGAGACCTAGGTCCAAGGGTGGGGAATTCACATGTCCGCTCATTCCCACCTGCCTCTGCCTGAGAAAGAAATCATGAAATGATTTTGGCTGCAGTATTTAGAGCCAAGAAAGTCTTTGCTAGTAGGTTTGCAACAGCCAACTTAACATACATCCCCTCTGTCCCTAAGCTTAAAGAGACTCAAGTGTGTTTTCAGGCATTACAGGTACTGGTAGCTGTCTTTGTAACAGGCAAAAGATGACAGGTGAGAGGGCTGAAGGCAAGGGAGAGCGTATTCGCGAAGATCTGCATGAAGTGAAGCTGCTCTCCCCATGCCTGTGCACACAAAAGTGCCTGTCCTCTCTCCTTTTACACTACCTTGCCCTCTCTCTCTCCTTTTACCCCAGGCACACCCACGCTCTGCTGCATGTCGCGTCTCCTCTCCTGACAGTTCCTCTCCCATTCCTGCTGGCAGCCGTGCCCACCGACATGCTCCCTGCACACAGATCTGCTCTTTTTCTCACCGGCACACCCACTACCTCACATGTGCTCTCCCTTTGTCTCTCCTTTCACAGCCACAACTTCCCCCCACCCTCCCCTTAGCTAGATCTGGCCTTGAGCTCTCAAGATGAAAGGAGTTTATTCCTATCTAGGAAGAAACGTTATTGCTCCTTTAGAAAAATAAATTTATCTAAATTCCCCCCACCACCACCACCCCTTTTCTTTTCCGGTGAGTCACTGAAAGGCAGAGGCTCAGATCGGCTTATGGCACAGACAACATGCCTGTGGTGAGGCGGTCCAGAGCTCCATTACTCGGCAGAGTCACAGATCCTTTGGTGAAGGATCAGGGTTGTCGTTCATTAGGAGAATAATAAAACGGCCCAAAAGCTTCGTCACCGCACTGCAGCAAGGAGTGAGCAAAATGGGGCTTTGGAGCCCTTTTCCGACCAGAGAAAAACCGTGCAGGCACTGCCTCCCAAGGGCTGCGGATGCGGTTGCCGTAGCAACGCTACATCTGAGTCAGAACTATTAAGGATCACCATGGCAACAAGTGTCTCACTTGCCATTTCCAGAGAGCTGACGGGTTCGGACTGAAACTGTCGCACCACAGGGAAGGGGCAGGGTAGGAACCATCGCCCAGCGGGCCTTGGATGTGGGCAAGTGCACCGAGCCCTCCAAGCTGGGCTCACATGTGGTTACGTCCTCTCAGAGCTTCCCCCCTCCAGCCCAAGCATCATCAGCTTCAGTGGAGCCACAGCAGTGGTGCTACAGCTTCTGCACTCAAACACAAACATGCTGTACCTCATACCAGCCCCCAGGATGAGGCAGGGGCATTGAGCAGGGAGGCTGCAGTGAGCTGATTCTCCCTGCAAAGCCCCTTGAATGAGCAGATTTTTTTAACTCATATACTCCAGACAAAAGAGGAGACAAAGCTCCCTGCTCTCAGCTGGCTCTCACCCTCCCCTCTGCACAAGAGCCTTCATGCTCCTGTGAATATTGAGCGGAGACAGAAGCCCGGAGGGATTTGCATTTTACACTCGCCAGCAAATGAGCAACAGGAAGATCACACCGAGACCCTGGCACAGTGCTATTACCAATATGTGCACTAGACACGCGCTCGCTGCAGAGTCTGAAATTGCTCCTTTCTCTTTCTCTGTGGAGAGGGACCAGGCGCTATCTCTGTGGTCACAAAATGTTAGCACTGTCTGAAGGCGGGGGCCCTGGGTCCTGCCCTTAGCGCTGCTGAGTCTGTATGTAGCAGGCTAGTGGTGTGGCAGACCAGATCCCTCTCTGTCAGACACACGTGGACGTGCACAGAATGGCTCTGCATTTTACACAGCCAGGTGGGTGTCACTGTCACACAGACTGACGGTTCAGGCTCATGCAGGCAATGTACAGAGGTACTCTGGAAACGCACGCAGAGCCTTTAGCGCCATCGTATTTCCCTGTGGGAAGGAAGTCAGGTGCAGTGAGCACAGACTTTGGCAGACAGAGGAGGAAAGAAAGCATCCCCGAGCCATCCATGTTGCACTTCTCTTCCCTACCACGTCCAAAGTGATTATCACCACTCTCCTGCTGTAAGACCATCTGAGATGCTGGCAACTCAATGCTGACAGAAAATACGTGGGAATCTCAAATTTCTTAGTTCATGCAAGGCGTTAAGCACCTCTAGGTACTGGGACTTTGCCTTACCTGCCTGCTTTTCTGAGCACTCAGTCTCTGCCGTACCCCCCACACAAACCACACGCGTGACACCTTTACACCAGGGAGTGCTTGTTGGAAAACACACTGATGTTTAAATAGATCACCCACATTGCAGAGGAGGTGTAGTTTTCCAGGACAAGTGCTGCACAGGTGTATGGGGTCTCCTACCAGCTCTTCAGGCTAGTAGGAGTGCCTACATGTTCCCGCATCCCTCTGGCCCCTATTCAGGACAGATATATATTCATAAAGCCTGATGGAGAACAATCTGTGTCCTTCAGCCACTCCATCTCCCTGGAAAGAAGAAACTATCCAATCCAGATGTGTCAGAGACAGATGTGTTGGTAGGTTCTTGACACCAGGGACTATGCCAAGCCATCTCACATCCTGTCCTAAGGCAGGGGAACAAGCACAGGCCAGGACACAGCATGTTGCTTTTTTACAGATTTTGCGATTCTGGCACCCCTGGCATTAATTTTTCCTCATGAGTCACACAGCTCTGGCAGATTCAATGATCTCTTTCTGCTGTTACCAGAAAAGAGCAGTGATACTTTTTTCCCCTTCCTCCTCTTCCTTCTCCTCACACCATCCTACCTTTCGCTGCACCACTTTGCCAGTGGTTAGAGGACAACATTGACCTCTAACAGGCCCAGACAGACCTGCTCCACTAAAAAAGCTCTTCTTTTTTCTTTTTCCCAAAAAACGGCTAGGTTTCAGGGAACATGAGGTAGAGTAAGGTGCTTGTTGCTCTCTGTTTGTCATTGCTGAACCCGCCTTTACCTCTGAGCTCTTTCAAGACGAGTTGTAATGTGTCTCCCTGCTGGGAACCCTCTTGCCTAGAGCTATTGCAATTTGAGTGAGCTAGTCTTTGGAGATATTTTTGTAGTGTGGTAACTAAATTAACAGGGCAGTGACAGAGCTGTAGCTGCTGTGGATCACAGCACTGTTTGGAAAGACCAGTAGCAATCACCTGCAAACAGGAAGACTCCTCTTCTACTTGGAACTTTAAAAGTGGAGGAGCACAGAGCAGCTGCACTCACAGTTGGTGCTTTAAATGGACACAAAACGTATCTTTACAGTCCTTGAAAGACTACAGCCTGCTTTCCTCCAGACAAGCTCTAGGAAGAAGCAAGGTAGGGGTGTCAGTAGATAGGGCATCATGAGATTTTCATCTTCCATACCATTTCTGCACCTGTTTCTTCCATGCCATGGGCCAAACAAAGCTGAGTGAAAGTTGCCAGCTGATTTTTCCTGAAAGGATGGGATATTTCTTCTGGGGGAAAAAAAAAGTCACAGTAAAGCTTGGCATGGTCTCCTGTCTCCAAAAAGATGTTTCACTTCTGGTCCCTCTTATTTTCTGATTTTTTGTAGACTTTTTTTGTGACAAAGATGTTTATTTCTCTTTTACCAAAAAAAAAAAAAAAAAAAAAGAAGAAGTAGATAAGACATGAAAAGATAATACATTGGTGAAAAGATAATGCCTTGCTCTTGCCCCCAGCAGCAGTGCCATCCTGCTGCCAGACAGTGAGCAGGAAACTGCTCCATCCCTTTTATTTCTGTAGTCATGCTGGCAGGACTTGCTGTAAGCTTGGTGTAGGAGTTTGCTATCCTTCCCCATCCAGCTTTTTTACATTAGTTCAATTATTTTCTCATAAATAGATGGTATGCATGTCACTGGCAGTAGAGCTGGTGCTTTCTAGATATGTTCAGACACCTGGTTTTAGTTCTGACTTTAAATGGCCCAAACCAAAATCTCTACCTCAAAAAGCCAGGAACAAAAAGCCTTATGATGAGATTTTTCCAACTAAATGGGTAAGCAGATTTTAAAAATGGATCTGAGGTTCCTAACTCACTTAAGGAAATTTTATTTCTTCACAAGCCAATTTTCCTTCAGCAGGGCAGAGGTGGGAGATACTTTCCAGATAAGGAAGATTTTTTTTTTTTCATTAAAGTGTGAGGGGTTGACCCTGGCTGAACATCAGGTATCTAGCAAAGCTGCTTTATCACTCCTCTTCTTCAACTGGACAGGGCAAGAAAAACACCATGAAAGGCTTGTGAGTTGAGATAAAGACAGGGAGAGTTCACGCACCAATTGCCATCTCAGGCAAAACAGATTCATTGCGGAAATTAATGTCATTTGTTACCAACCAAGTCAGGGTAGGGTAATGAGAAATAAAATAAAACCTTAAAACATTTTTCCCCAGACCCCTCCCTTCTTCTCAGGCTCAGCTTCACTCCTGATTTCCTCTGACTCCTCACCACCCCACCCCCAGCAGCACAGGGGGATAGGAACTGAGGGTTGCAGTTAGTTCATCACACATTGTCTCTGCTGCTCCTTCCTCCTCAGTCTTCCCTTGCTCCAGCACGACATCCCTCTCACAGGATACAGTCCTCCATTAACTTTTTCAGTGTAGGACCTTTTCACAGGTTACAGTTCTTTAGGAACTATTCCAGTGTGGGTCCTTTCCATGGGGTGTAGTCCTTCAGGAAAAGACTGCTCCAGCATGAGTCCCCCATGAGATCACAAGTCCTGACAGCAAACCTGCTCTGGCAAGGGTTCCTCTCTCCACTGGTCCTACCAGGAGCCTGCTCCAGCTTGAGCTTCCCTTGGGGTCATAGCCTCCTTCAAGCATCCACCTGCTCTGATGTGGGGTCTTCCATGGCCTGTGGGTGGGTCTTTGCTCCCCCATGGCCTCCATGACTGCAGGGGTAGGGCCTCACCATGGGCTGCACCATAGGCTGCAGGAATCTCTGCTCCAGTACCTGGAGCACCTCTTGTCCCTCCTTCTTCCCTGACCTTAGTGTCTGCAGAATTGTTTCTCTCACATATCCTCACTTCTCTTTCCCAGCTGCTGTTGTGCAGGAGTTTGTTTCCTGTTCTTCAGCATGTTATGACAGAGACATTTCCACTGTGGCTGATGGGCTCAGCCTGGACCAACAGCAGGTCCATTTTGGAGCTGGCTGGCACTGTCTCTTTTGGACACAGGGGAAGCTTCTAGCAGCTTCTCACAACAGCCACCTCTGTAGCCTCCCCACTACCAAGACCTTGTCATGAAAACTCAATGCAAACAGTTACTTATGTTATCATTAGTCCTCAGGGTGAACACACATATTAAGTTGATTCAAGGTCGTTCACAAGTCTTTCTCTGAGATTTCATTTCATTTCAGGTAATCTTTCTTCTGAGAGTGCTGTCTGGCAGTAGCCCAAAAGGGTATTCACATAATTTGTTAAAGATCAGTGCATACATGCTGCCATAACAGACCTATAAACCATTATCATCTTCCTTTTTTTTTAATAGGAGGAAGAAAAGACCAAGCTGTACTCAAAGTTTTCAAATAATTTCCTGACAGATTTAGGGCCAAGCAGCAGGATCCATCCTCTCCCATTCTCAGACAAAAAGAAATCAGGGTCAAGCAGTGACTGACTGCAGACCCTCTCCTGCTCCCCCGCTGCAGGCAGCTGTGGCTGCATACCCAAGCCAAAGCATCTGATGGGGCAGCGAAGCTTTGTGTAGACACGTCTGATATTGATACAAATATGTGACAAATTACACTGCACTAATGACAGAATGAGGCTATTCTCGCTTATGAGTCACCTGTTTTTTTTTAATAGATATATTCCTCATGTGTTTATTTTCTTATATTAGAGGAATAACAGCATACCCGCTGGCCAGAAAGCTAAGTGCCTCAAAATAGCACTGAGATGGGTCTGGCTTGCTTAGAGAACTACTTCTCCTTCAGTCGATCCCAGACCCTTTTGGCAAGCTGGAAAACTTTGGGTTGCATCTAGGAGTATAAAAAGTGGGTGTCTCGCACCATGTTCAGTATCTGGACGTATCCTGGGGGCAGTAAGAATGGCACTATATTTTTCCTGCTGTCAGCTGTTTCTTCCCATAAATGTTTGCCTCAGCTCCTGAGAAGAAATTAAATACCGCACGGACCAGCTGGCATTCTCCCACTCTTCCATGAACACAGCCACTAGGCAAGCAATTCCATGTGCCCATGCAAGGATGATGGGAGGAGGCTGTATAGGGGCTCTGTGCCGTGTTCTTTGCATCTCTGAAACTCATCTTAGCTTTGACCTCTGCTCATTCTCAGGAAAACAGTATAGGGACACAGAATAACTGTAGCACAAGCCTAAGCTGACTCAGATCTATCCTCTTCTCTCGTCCTTGCTCAGCCCCTTGGAAAACTCCTTTGACACAGGGAAGGTCCTGTCCTATGTTCATACTCTTGGGAGGCTGTTGGCAGCTCCAGGGTTCCCATTTACAGGGATTCCTGCTCACCATTTTCACTAACTGGGCTCTGGGAGGGTGAGGAATCATGATCCTTGTGTTTCAGGTTTTCTTCTATGCAGGAAGAGAAAGAGAGGAGCAAGGAAAATTTCCTGACTGTTTGATATTTTTTTGCTGCTGTGGCTGAGTCCTTGTTAAGTATTGACTAAGGCAAGCAAGCTGAAAGATTTTAAAAGGATTTTCCATTCAAATCAGTACACAAAAGCTTTATTACCAGTCCCAATGCTGGAAAATCACATCAGGCCCCATCAAAAATCATGACAGTGGCTTAAATCACGAGTTTAAAAATAGATGTGTTAGCTTATTGTTATTTGCTTTATGAATCATTAGGTTAAACTGACATCAGGCTCTTAGTATTCCTCCATGTCAAGAGCTCTAAAGACTCACTCGAAAAATATTAATAAAACCCCTGAGATTCTCAACTAATCACATTCCTCTAGAATATGAATCTTCACGAAAAAATGCAACACATGCTGACATAAGATCTCTGATACAACCATGATAACTGCCAACTTCTTTCTTCTCCTCAAGGGTTTCAAATATATGTTTTATCTGCTCATTTCTGCCAGCAACAAATACAATGGATGACTAAGCAGCACAAAGGCCAGGTTTACTTTTAGGAGAAAGTAACACTTGCACTTATTTAGGTGTCGGCAGAGAGCCCAAAGATGGTGCTGATAACCCTGCTAGCAACAAATTTCCGAGCTACCATATTGCTTGCACGCTGCTTAAGATCCCTCTTTTGAGCAAAACCAACAGGTCATGATTCAAAGGTCCCTTTAATGATACCACATGAGCTGTCTCCAGACCCAGAAGCAGCACAGTTCCTCATCATTATAGCCTACACATTTTGGGGACCCACACCAATGTGCCTGGGGTCCTGCTGCGTGACTTGGGCCTGCTGGCACCAACTTGGAAATCACTCACCCTCAGCTGTATCCCGCTGTGCAAACCCTTGGCATTGGACAGTACAGGCCGTGCTGTGCGTGCACCCTTCTAACTGTGTTCAGAGGATGATTAATGGGAATAATGCTGCTTTTGGGCAGGGGCCAGACAGCCACAGCAACCACAGGGATCTGTTGAGTGCCATCAACAGTCTGTGCAAGATCTGCAGCTCCCAGGTCTCTGCTGAAAGGCAGCAATCTCTGTGGAGAGGTGAAGCGGCAACCTGCACAACATCACAGGCCAGCACCAGGCCCTGCCTTGAGCTGGAAAGAGGCAAGGGCCCAGGATAGCTGCCTTTGGCCAGCTGCCTGCAACTGGTCCGAGTAGGACATCTGATGACTTCACTGACAAAATAACGCCCAGGGATGGCCAAGCATCCTCCCAAGTGGAGCTGTCACTGTAGCACAACAACCTCCAGAACTGTTTTCAGGAATCAGGTTGGTATTTAATCACACCAAGGGGTACTTACTTCTACTGTCTCTCACTCCTCATGTCTTGACACCTTTCATACATCACTTTTTTACTCACAGTCAGACCTGGAAGCCATCCTTTCCTGTAAGAATCAACAAAAGTCCCATACAGATACACCATAGCAGCAGGGAGGGAAGGGGGAAGAGATTGTGGATGAGGACAGAAGGGAGACAGAGAGATGCAGGGATGGTGGATGCCAAGCAGCAGCTTTCTACTCCTACTTGTTGCAGCTGAGTCTACCTGCAGCATTCCTGATCATAAAACCCAGGGGACTGAATAAGATTCGGGCAAGCCTGAAGATACCAGCTACATTGGCAAAGCAAGTACATGGTGATGGCAGTGGTGGATAACTGAAAATGGAAGAGGGAGACCAGATTTCAGCTTGCTGTCATGCATGCTCCAGTGCAGACACGGAGCTCTGTCTCTCACATGGCCATGGATACCCACACACACTTTGTTAACCTTGGATCCACGTGCCAGTTGGCCGCTCTCTTGCATCTGGCAAGAGATCTGGCATCTCCTGAGGGACTAGAGCCCTCCAGCGTTAATTGGGATTTGTTCTCTTACCTCCTACCAGGCTGCAATTGGAAGACCCTACTCTTTGGCCACATAGCCCCCTCACAGGCTGGTTGTGTCTTGTGCAGATCTCGTCCCTGGGACAGTAAGGCTCCTTGGTGCTACTCTTCTTGGCGGAGCAGCTCTGAGGAAGGGTGCCTGGCATTTTCGGTATCATTGGTGCAGTCCCCAGCAGATGTCAGACTTGGTCTGGAGGGGAAGTTTCAGACCTCAGACTGAACAACCAGGCTCATGGTTAACTCATGCTCACCCAACTTTTCTGCAAAGTGTGGAAATATTAGTGCATATAGACATGCTAGACGCCTGCTGCTCCTCCATACAACTCAACACTGGTGTTTGGTTGCTTGTCATTTTTTAAGCTAACCCTCTTATTTTCTTATTGAAAATAGAAGAGAGTCAGAGAGCAGCTTACCTTTCAGACATAGGTCCCCTGATCTGAGCTAAACTGTACACTCTTTGCTGGCTACCTGGGGCTTGCATGGGCAGAGATCAGAGACCTGCCACCAGGTTTGGTAAATGCTGGTAAACCGGGCTAGTATGGAGAGTTCAACGGGTGCAGACAGCTGGTGCAGCTAAAGGAAGGACCCCAGGGAGCTTAGAGATACGAGAAGAGCTGAAACAAGCTGCTAGGGGATGCAGGCACTGGAAAATAAGAAATGCTGAGAGAGACAGCTGGGGGAGGCTAATAAAGCTTGCCTGTCAGGGGAACTATCTGACAGGCAGACAGCCAGAGGAGGGGAAAAAAACAGCTCACTCGAGTCCACGGACCCATAACTGGGTTAAGGAGCTATGTAATCTACTTAAGCTCTAAAACTGTCCTGCCTCCCTCCCCCAACCTTTACTCTCCTCTCCTGTACCTCTAATATTCAGAAATGTTCCCTCAAAGCTTTGCAGGAAGTCTTGACAGCAGTTCAATTTGATTAGCGCTAGCTGCAGAGTTTTCCCAGAGGCTTTCGGGAAACACAGAGATACATACCACCCTCCTCCCCGAAACCTGCAGGGTATTGACTAGTTCATACTATGTCTGCGGCACAAGAGAGACCTGCTCTGTAAGAGGGACACAAACAACAGCAGAGAGACCAGGGGGGTGGGTTTAACCTGCATTAGGAGTTATATGTGGACACTTAATGCAGTTTATTCAAAAACAGCTGTCTTTTCCATTATGTGTCATTTACCCTGAGAGAGACTGGAGAAGCGCAAGACTCAAAGGGCCTCTTAGATCATCTAGCCCATCACCCCACAAATGAAGAATTAATCCCATTAAAGGCCACCATTGGCTTTAGTGGCTTCAAGATTTGATCCTAATTGCACAAAGGCAAAGCCATTACGCAGGGCTGCAGTTTGACAGAGGAGCTTTCCTTTTTTTTTTTTTAATAGGGTATACAGTTTCCTTAATTAAAAGGGCTTACCTGCCTGCTAATAATTATAAAAATATTTTCCACCTCTGCTCTCATTTCATTCTCATATCCTGGTGTGCTGGATATAGGCAGGAGGTGAGAATGTGCAAACACGCATACGTACTGCGAGATCAACAATGCACAGGCATATCAAAAAGACGGGTCCTTTCCCATCAGGGGATTATAATCTAATTTATTATATGGATTGCAGCAGCGCACTACAAGCAGAGAGAAAAAAAAATTAAAGTTCATCCTATAGGATGGATCAGGAATGCAGCACCAAAGCCTAATAAAAAAGAGAGGGATCTGCTTTCATATGCTTTGGATCAGCAAGCCACAATAGCTGAACACATTGTTGGCTATGTACACATTTTGTTTGCTCTCTAATTATTAATTTAGAAAGGATGTTCAGTCGGGAAAGGGACTGCATGATAGATGTCCCTAAGAGCTACCTGTTACAAAACAAACATGAGGGGATTTATGGAATAAGGGGGACAGAGTCCGAAAGGTTGTCTCCTGCAGACAGAGTATGGTGGAGAAGGTAAAAGGGCAGGAGGAGGAGGACAACAAGGCTGAATGCATCAACAGTGTCAAGGACGCAGCCAGCAGTGGGCCACAGGACAGGAAAATGTGTGAAGAAGCATCAATATGGAAGCAAAACACAAAACTCAAAGAAGGAATGTATAACTGTGGAATCAAGCTATCACTGCTGTTTCTTCCTCCTCCTGCATATTGCAGATGACAGCTAAGGGCTCAAAATCTTTGCATGTCAGTTAAACCTATTCTAAAATAATACAAACAATAGCAAGAATAGCGACAAATTACCTAACTCAACATGCATTTGCAAATTTTTGGTGGATAAGTACTTTCGTCATCTCCTCCAGTAAAAAAGTGTCCCACCATTGATCAATGCTAATGGCTTTCAATAAAGGCTAATTAAGTAATGCTGTAAGATTGGGCAGAGCATAAGCCAAGTCCCCAGCATGCCCTAAAGCCAATCTGAGGGGAAAAGAGAAAGACGTTTTACTCTTATGAAGCTATAGGGGATTATTTCACCTGCTGCAATTTTTAATAAGACTATCAATCAGCCAGGAGGGATGTTTATCCCTGTCTCCCAACATATCATACAGAGGCATTTGTTCCCCAGATATGAGAAAATAATCAATTGTTCTTTGAACCAAGAGGAAGATGAGGCCCGTCCAGTCACCATCTCAATCAAAACGGAAAGCATCAAATCAGAAATATAACCCAAGGCAAGACAGGAGAGCAAAACAGATTAAATATATGTATGAATGTCCGCACATAATAAAAGGTGGGGTTGGAAAGAAAGAATAAACCATAACAAACCAGAAGGATAATCCAAGAGGCTGCTCAGAGTTGTTAGTGGGAGAGACACATAAATTCTTGCTGGTGTCTTAACTTCTGCTGAACGGCAGCATAGTGAGTAAAGCAAGGAGTGAGAGCTGGCACCCCAAGAACCAAAGTTGCCTCTGCTGCCTCACACTGCTTAAACTACTGAGAGGTTAGAGGAGACCCTCAATTTTCCTTGTTAAAAAACAAAAATTAAAATCATGGTTGGAGGTAAAAGTCTGGAAATACAAAGCAATTGCACCCTAAAAGCAAGTGAAATTAACTCAGATCTTGTTATTTCAAAACACATGATGAGCTTAGATCCTCAGGACTGATCCCTGTGGGGACAGGCTCCTGTTAAGTGAAAGCTTAGAACTGAGAAAGGGGTGTTCAGAGGAGAGGAAAGGAAGGCTTCTTTCTGCACACCGCTTAGACCAGATGAGAAGGAGAAAAAGGGGAAAAAAGATGGAGGTGACAGACTTAATAAATATAAATTTGTCTTATTGAATATGGGTGACTGTGATATTCACAACATTCTTAATGCTTTCTCTATCTCTTTTCTGTCTTCCTTCCTGCAAAGAACCATATCCATTAGTAGTATATTCCATACTACACTAAGAAAACGTGTTTTGAGACTCAGAGATATTTTACCCTTTTTTTTTACTCATGTCTACTTTTTCTAGTGCTGGCATCTTCATGTATTAATGGTCCGATAGGTATTTGTAATCCTGAAATGGCAAGCTATTATTTAAATAATCTTTACTCAAATGTCAACAAATCTTATTTATTCCCATACCCTTATGATTTGTGATAGAACTATGTATGGAAGGTAAGTAAAATGGCACATAGGTGTCAGTGGAGGCCTACACTTAGTAGCAATACAGCTCTTGGTCTACTCAAGCCTGAACATAAAGAAAAACTTCCTTAGTGTAAGGATGAGGGAGAACTGGCACAGACTGCCCAGGGAAGCTGTAGAGTCTCCCTCTCTGGCGGTTTCCAAAACCTACCTGGGCATGTTCCTGTGTGATCTGATTGAGGCAAACCTGCTTTAGCAGGGGATTGGACTAGATGATCTCTAAAGGTCCCTTGCAACCACTGCCATTCTGTGATTCTATGATTCTAATATAGAGTCGTTGAAATAACAGAAAAGATAGTCATGACAGTGTAAGGAAATCAGCAAGACAAGCTATTGGCAGAGGCAATGTCTTTTGTTAGACCAATTAATACCATTAGAAAAATGATAAAGCTTTCAAGAACACAAGTTCTTCTTCTATCCCCTTCCCCTCACCCCCAATCTGTCAGTGAGCCTAAGAAAAGATATTGCAACTCCTTACAAACCTTCCTTCCTTTACAGAGAGATGAACTTGCCATCAGGTGAGAAAATGCGACAAGCAGGACTGGCCATGCGTGCAAATTGGATCCTGAATTATTGAAAGGCAGCCACGTGGTTGCCACCCGAGCAAATATAGACTAACAATAAGAGAGGAAGTCACAGAGGCAGCATCTACGGTCGTACGTCTCTTACCCTAAGAAGTTATCTTTTGTTTGTATCCATATTTGTTAGTGGCTTAATGAAAAAGACTTTGCATGCATAGTCTCACATGCACTGCCTGTATATATGGGCTCACTTTCCCTTACTTTGTACTGCCTGTCATTCAACAGCTGAGATAAAGAAAAAGGAGAATTAGTCTGGATTTAGCCTGCATTCCTACCCATGAGTCTAGGCTAAACCTCAAAATTATATAAACTGATGGAGACTCACTGAACTCAAGTGGATCTGCTGACTTATGTCAGTAAAGGATCCAATTTGTTTACCTATCAGCTGTTTATGTCTTACATGATAACAGTACATTCCTGTACTGACAGTTAATAAAAGATGTATTTATGTAAATGAGAGAGAGAAAGCATGTTGTCCAATGTTATGCCAGACTGAAGTTCATTATAGAACGGATTGTTTTCTCCACAAAAAACATCAGTTGAAAGACAGATAGACAGATGTCAAGCTTGTTTTTAAATATTGGGGTCTCAGTAAAACAAAAAAACACAAAAGCTTTTTGTTTTTCTACACCAAATGCAAACTTGTTATAAAAACAGAATTTCCACTCGGCAATAAAGTTGTTTTTTTCAAGTTCTGGTGGAAAGTATTCAGCCTGGAGAAGGCCTTGGATTCCCACAGAGTTTTGTATTGTGGATTTTTTTCCCTCCAAATATGTCAGTTCATCTAATAAAAGAGATTTTTTAGCCTAAAATCCTTGCTTCATACCTTGAAATGTTCATATCAGTTGTACAATGGCTTCTATCAGCTACTTGCCAAGGACAATTTTTAGCAGCAAGTGAGGTCTAATATTCACCATTTTCAAGTATGTGAAAATTGCATGTATGCATTGCAAATGCCTGAGAACATGCAAGACCAGCTCATGTTCCTCTCCAAAAGGGAAACTGAATCAGTCACAGCATACAGCTGCAACATAACAATAGCTATTGTCCTTTCATTTTCTGTGACAACTGGAACACAGACACTGAACGGCAGGACAATGGGGTTGTGTCAACATGCAAGAGAATTTCAAAGTGCTTACAGATATGAGTCATCCTGGTCTGTTATTGAACACCAAACCTTTGGTGTTACAAGACTTTCTTGGTGGTTTGATTGTCTTTATTTTTGTCTTAATTACTTCACCTCATCATTTCAGATCCTGTGAGAGGAATGCATGCAATGCTTTCAGAATAAAAAGGGGCTCTCTCAGGACCGTAGAGAAGGGTCAAATTTCCCCAGGCTTTCTTATTTGACTTACTAATTCTTACTCCTTGCCATACACAGAAATCCATACCTAAATATAAAATCTTCTCCTAGCACTATAGATGAGAATAATGTTGTCAAGATACATTAGGAGAAAAACCTTTGGGCTTTATTAGAGGTATATTCAGTAGTTCAAACATCTGCCCTGACTAATCCTTTCCTATGTCTTTGACTTTGACCCCTTCCATACAGTCATTAATATTCTGTGCTACCAGTTACTCCATAGTTCACCTTTCTTTCCTGTTAAGCATTTTTTCATTATTGTCTTTAACAGAACATCTTGTATCTGTCCTCACCATTAAAAGAAACGTTCACCTCTCTTCCTTGGCCTTTTGAGGCTTGACTGAGAAAGTATAGGCCTACTTCTTTTCCCCTTTTTTACTCTAGGTGCACAGCCATCATTTCTAAATGCAGTTGAACATCACTGCTTCTGTTTTTGGTAACAATCTGGCAGAACTTGGCATGCTACACAGCGGTGAGGTCATTGGGTAGAGCCAGGACTCTGTGGGGATCTGCAGCTCTCTTCTTTGTTACTAATCTGTTCCTCCCAGGAACTCTTCTGCTTTTTTAGCTTTTAATCTAACAAATATTTGGAGTATCATTCCTTTTTCTGGAGAGATTATTGACTCTATTGTTCTAAACACTGGTGCTACAGTCTCAGAATGATTTGTACTGCTAGTGAGGGGGCCTGTGCTTTCATTTGTAAGATGTGTTTCATTGCCTGTTAGAGAGAGCACATCTAGCATGTTGTGGACTTAACAGTGGTGAGGAACATTTGCAACATGTTTTGCAGTGGCATGTACTTTTCCTTGTGTTCGTAACACATAGTTTCTCCCTCCTAGCCATTCACTTCCTATACTGCTCATCTGTCTTACCCAGATAACAAACTCAAAGCACCTCCTGCCCCGATCATGACCTTTTATATTTAAGTCATTACAGTGAGGCATTTGGAACACACTGGGGATATGGTGAAAGCTGATCACACAAGAAATACAGCAATTGTCCTGCAGCCAATGCTGTCTAGATCTCCATCCCACTTTTCTTTGAGTCCCTGCCACGGGAAGTATTGAACTGGACTAATGCACAGCAGAAAGTAAATGCATATTGAAGAACTGCTCAAGTTTTATCTAGTCACATATTAAATGATCTTGAATTTAGGGCAGAGATGAGCAAGGTAAGAAAACAAGGCAGCAAATAGTCTCTGACAGGGCTTTGGAATCAAGCCGTAGCAATTAAATCTCCGTGCTTATGTATATGTGCTGCGGAGGGAGAGGGGGATGCACAAAGGGAGGGGAAGCCAGGCAAGGGGAATGTATCTGTGTGAGCTATGTGAGCTAATCTGTTTCTTGCTTTCCTCCTCCCCATCTCTTTTTCTCCCTGTCTCTCCTGGGAGATGACTCACACCTGCTCAGCCCTGATACTACCACTTCCCATCAGAAAGCACACAGTCACTCTGATGTCACCCAAGCTGTTCTGTGTTAGATCCCTGCATTGCTTACATCTGCTCTTTGGTGTGCAAGATTCAAATGCTGTGATGGAGAGCATTGCCCGTAACTCAACACAGACTCAAAAAATCCAGCCACCCGCCCGTGACATGCTGATGTCTTGATGGCATCATGGGCTTCTGAGTGCTTTGGCCTACTGGGAATACTATTTTAAAGCAGGTCATTGAATCTTCTCTTTGTTAGAGAATCCAGGCAAAACATTCACCAGTTGACATTAGGTCCTCAGATAGACAGACTAATGACTTCTCAGTTCTAAAGGTCTGAGTCATTTCATCTGCATCCAACCTTATTCCACCTACACCTCCCACTTTAGCTAAAACATATTCTCTCACCTGCTTATAAACAACCACAGTGGTATTCTTTAATGTTTCCTAGGCAGGACCCAAAAGTACTTTGAAAACATTAATGGATGAATAATCAGAACCCCATCATAATGTGCATAACCATTATTTTCATTTACATTTTAGGAAGCTAAAGGCCTGAGAGATAATCACCCTCTTCTCCAAGGCTATCTAAGAAGAAGAGACAGAGGAATGGAAAAGAATAGGATATGACTTCCAGCGCTGTATTTGGCCTCAAAAACCATTCTTCAACTCCGACAGAAGAATGTTCAAGCATCTTACATGCATTGGAATCTTCCTTATGAGGAAAGGCTGTGGGAACTGGGCCTGTTTAGTCTAGAGAAGACTGAGGGGGGATCTTATTAAAAGGTGGGTGTCAGGAGATTGGGACATCCCTTTTTTCTATTGTACCTAGCAACAGGACAAGGAGTAATGGGATGAAGCTGGAACACAAAAAGTTCCTTTTAAACATAAGAAAAAATTATTTTAATGTTCAGATGAGGGAGCCCTGGCACAGGCTGCCCAGGGAAGGTGTGGGATCTCCTTCCTTGGAGGTCTTCAAGACCTGCCTGGACACGTTCCTATGTGACCTGATCTAGGTGGACCTACTTCCACAGGGGGATTGGACTAGATGATCTCTAAAGGTCCCTTCTAACCCCTACCATTGTATGATTCTATTATTCTATTATTAGTTTTGTACCTCCAAGTTTCTCTGTGAGTTTCAGGTTCAAGTGAGCCTTTATATTTTAAGGACATTCAGTGATAATAAATAATTCAGTTTGATCGCCTTTGGGGCTCAAATCAAGGATATGGACTGTACAAATGTTCAGGAAATCTTTGAGAGTCTGGGTCCTGATGTCACCAGGAAGGTATTGTTTGCCCTTACTGTCCTGTCATTTGTTTTTCTTATTTGATGAGTATGCCTAAAATACCCATCACTGTAGTACCCAGAGCTCCTTACAGATATCATCAAAGACAAGAAAGACAGTTTGACTGTGAGCTGTCAGAATCAAGCTCTCTATGTGCATAGATACTGTACTTATCCAGCACATACCTCTACAGCAGACAGCTAGAATTACCTGAAGAATGTGACAAATGAAGGCGTGACAGCTTTCCCCAGCTAGGAAGATGTTTTCCTTCAAATATGATCCCTGTACCATGCTCTGACGTTGCAAGCTTAAGGTTGGTCTCCAGGAGAAGCTGGATCTCAGATGTAAAGCCCTCTGCTGTGGCAGCTAAAGCAGCTGGAAGTGGCTTCCTGGGAACATGAGTGTCCTCTTGAGACAGCTGTCACTCCAGCTCTTAGGGAAAGTAATGGGCATGCCAGCTGCCCATCATAGCGTGTATGACCTAATTTTTCAAAGTGCTGTGGACCTTTACTGATGTGAACCCAGACTTGCAGACAATAAGGAGAAAAAGGAATTTCCTTTCTCCTTAACATGAGAGAGGCAGCCATCCTTTTACAATTAAAATAATCGTGAGCATATGTCTGACTGCTTGCCTAAGGCAGTAGAATTACATCCACAGTTATGTTTCACTCTCGTTTTCTTTGGGAAATGTGATACTGAAATAGTGCCTTGGCCTTTCCCAGGGATAATTTCCCTGTTCTATTATAGGAGAGACAGAACAACAAAAAGAGTTCATCACAAGCTTCCAAGAGGACTTTTACATCTATATGGAAGGAAGGATGCATACTCTTCTTTCTAGAGATTTTTATCTCTATTTGGTTCGGCCATTCATTGTTCCAGATGTCACTGAAAGTCCCAATAAACAGCCTAGTTTATACGTACTCCAGAGTCTATCTGCAGTTCACCAGTCCCTCACTGAACCCCTGGATTTATGCTCTGCCTTCTTCTCTGCCTCTCCTGGATGTCTGTGTTCTTCCTATCACTTTGTTCAAGCTATCACATACCTATTTCCAGAGCTTTCTGCCCCCTACAATGTGGCTTTGATTCATCTGTTTCTGCTTCAGCTTTCACTCTGGCATGGATCATTAGAGGCATTTAGGAGCTACAAAATCTGCCCCATCCCTCCAGTTTGATACTAATCACACTTAGCTGACAGGTCTTAAAGCCGCATTTACCCAGCTGATTCAAAACACTGTGGAGAAGCAGTCAGGCACCAGCTCTCAGTAAGCAGCCAGGAAAATAACCCTTTGTAATCCCGATTTCCATCCTTCTTACAGACACTTTTAGATTTGGATCAGCTTTTATCATGCTCCTGGGCTATACAGACTGTATCTCAGTGAAGAGGTACAAAACCACAGAGAACCATTCCAGGTACTCCCTGCCTTGTGTTGTGATGGAAAAGCACTGGCTGTATCTATACTTAGCTGAAACTCTGAGGGGCTACCAAAAGCCTTTACACACAGCCTGGAACCTCTTGTTCATGCTTTTGGGCAATGAAGCTGGTTAAGGGTCTAGAGAACAAATCTTATGAGGAGCAGCTGAGGGAGCTGGCAATGCCTAGTCTGTAGAAGAGGAGACTGAGAGGAGACATCATCACTCTCTACAGCTACCTGCAAGATTAGTGACAGGCTTGGCAGTGTGGGGTTAGCAGTTGGATTTGATGATCTTAAAGGTCTTTTCCAACCATAACAATTCTATGATTCTATGACTTTGTCAATAAGCAGCATGGACTTGAGATGCCCTTCAATCTGCCCTTACAGCCCATGATGACAAGGGCCTGCTGGAAAGCATCCCACTCTGTTTCTCCACTTTAATGTTAGTCACCTGAGGTCATCCAGAGCCCCTGGGGTAGATGAAGGCTACCAGTGCAAGTCTGGATGACAGCAGCCAACTCACTGTGTGCTGGCCACATACTTCACAGGGCATCACCTGCATATACTCCCACATTAACTTTGACTGTCCTATTACCAGCCATGGAGGTTGTTAGTACACAATCACAGAGCTCAAATGCACAAGAAGACATTGCTTCCTGGCTGTCCTATACAGCTGTGTCATCTCAGTTCTGCGTAAGTCTAGAAAGCACCATTTTGCTTTGCTGTTCCACTGTGCAGCAGCAAAATAGTCCTCCTTGCTGTTCAGATTTTGCTACCTACCTGCTACACACACACACTGACACACATAGTCCCTGCAAACTTGTCATAAAATGTGATTGATTAACATTTAAATGTCAACACAAAAGCCTCTATTGACCAGCACTTACACTGATCAATGTTTCCAAGAAACCTAAAGCTCCAGCTTGCTGAAGATGGAGCTTTGGCCTCTGGCGAGTGATTTCTAATGCTGTAACATGTCTTCTTTGGATTAACACTTTTGGACGGTGTTCCTGTGGCTCAGGTGGATAGCAGTATGGCACCTGCTCCCTCTTGGAAGAACCAGGAATGAAAGAGCTTGTTCAGAGAGCATAGAGAGAAAAGTTGAGTGCTCCTAGATTTGTCAGGGACAACATATTTCAGGATGGATGAAAAATAAGGGTTCTAATGGTGGTAGGCAAAAAGTTCTTGAGTGCCAAATTTAGAGCTTTCCACTGAATAATTATCTTACTTTGTTCTTATGAGGCTAACAAAGGAAGGGGAGCTCTGATGCCTAGCTCATGAGCTGTGTTGACATTGTCTGAAGACCTCATACTTTCTGGCCAAGAGCATCTGAGAATTCCCCTAGCGAATGCACAGATTTTGGTTATCTTTTTATCCGTTATCCTTTCTAGATCACCACTAGATCACCATTATCTTCATTGGGCTACTACTCACGTCAGCAAACAGCTGTGCTCAAGTGATCCTTCCAGTAGGATTCATATGACAAAAGTAAGTGAACAAACACATCACAACAATTGTGTACTTGTGGCCTGTACTTTTCCAAACTGAGTCACAGAAAACACCAACTACTCATGGGCTATTGTAGAAATCCACAGGTTTTTCCACATCTTGGAGACTACCTAAATCTCTGGTCTCCTCCACTCAGGAGGGGATATAGCAGAACTAGGAGGGGTTCAGAGAAAGACAAGGAGGATGTATGGGAAAGCTTACATACAAAGGATGACTAAGTCATGTAGGACTTTTCAGCCTAGAAATGAGACACCTGATGGGACTATAAAGTAGCAAGTACTCTGAAGTTGCCAGACACAACACTATTACCTATCTTTTCTGAAACAAGAATCTTGAGCACCAAATGGAACTTGTAGGTAGCCAGTTCTGAACAAAAAAAAAGGAGGTAGTTTCTCTCCAAACATACAACTGAACTGGGGACCTCCTTGACACAAGGTGTGACATGAGCTTAGGTACATTCAGAGAGCAGTTGGACAAGCTGATGGAAAATAAAATTCCAGTGCACAAAAAGGAGTCCTGGTTCAGGATATGCCTGAGTTGGAAACAGAGCTGGAGTATAGTCAGAGGAAGTATTATACATACTTTATTTTGACATGCTTCTTTAGGCACTTGCTTTTGGCCAACAACAGAGACTGCATACCAGGCTAGTTAAAACATTGCTCTAACCCAGTATTGTTGCTCTTATACTCTTATGTCACATGCGGGTCTACTAAATGGAAACCAGAAGCTTCCACTCACCCCTCACTGCCTTTCACTGCATCAGGCAACATATGAGAAAGAAAACAGATTAAGCTAAGAGCATCATTTTCAGAAGAGCATTTTAAAGAACAGGCAAGAAGGAGCATACCTCACAATCACAGAAACAAGCTGAAGGGAACAGCTACGTGGCACAATGCAAGCCAGTGTGGGGAAACCAAAAAGATCACTTAAGATATGACCCACATCCAGAAAGAGACATAACTGAGCAACACAGAGTAAGTCCTTGCAGATATCACGTTCCACTTCCATAAACCCTTTTTTTTAAAACAAAACAAAACTAATTGATTTTGCCAGAAAGGAAGAAGATAAGCATCCGTATCACAGAAAAGCATATGCTTTTAGTTGGAACAACTTTAGTTAGAGTTCCATGGGAGAAATTAAGACCTGGAATCATATGGAAAGAAATCTACAGCTTGACAGAAGAGTCCCTGCAGCTAGGAAAGCCAGTCTGTGATAAAACCCTTGGGTGCCTCGTGTTTTGCTACTTTCAAGGGGCTGAAATGAGGCTGGATCAATAGCACTTGCATCATACTTGCACTGTGTTAATTTCATGCATCTGTCTTCTGCTGGTGGCCCGTCTGGGCCAAATGTAGGATTTCTTCCCTCACTTATAACTTAATTGTCTGTAGGATGAGAGAAGAATTAATGCTGCCTGTAACTAGTGACTAGGTGCAGGCAGGGCATGTTGGCATTCCTACTGACACTGACTTTTCTGTTACTTGGTCTGGTGTGTTTTCCACACATGCACTCAAGATTGAACTCATCTCTGGATTCAGGAGCAGAGGATGTCGTCCACTGGTCAGACTGCCTAGAACCACTTGATGGGATTTGGGGTTTTTCCCCATGAGTTTTCTTTTAGTGTTTTGATTTAATGGTTATTTGGAATTTTTTTTAACAAATGCCATACTATATCAGCAACCTGGCATATTAATGGTGGTGACCTGTCTCCCTGTCCTCTTCCGTGGAACATTTTAGTAAACTTTTGGTCTTAAAACAGATTGTAAGTTTGTTGCAAGGGAATAGGGATTTATATTATTGTGAGCAGAGCAGATGATCTGTAAAACCTCTTGAACTAGACCTCTAAGGCATGGTGGTCCTTTCCTAGGTTTATGGCTAGGAGTACAGAAACCCTTCCCACATCCAGCCTCTTTGTGTCACTGTGGGAGGCACAGCGATGGGCTACAATGGAGAAGCTTACTGTACACTGCAGTACCTACCTTTTGAGAACTCGTGGATCAATGCTGGTGGGGAAAACTTAGGTTTCTGTGGGTGTACCAAGCTTATCCTTCAAAACAGGACAGTAAGGTTTTGATTTGCATTCAGATTGCTCAGGGATTTCACATTCAGTTCCTTTATTGTGCTTTTTGTCCAACATGGAAACCAGCAGGCACCCACACTCCTCCATCTCTTCCAAAGGTCTCAACATAACTCATAACTCTATTCTATTTATTTGCAAGGTTCAGAATGGAGCAATGAATCTGTGAAGCTAAGTGCTATCAAAGAGGAAGGTCTTACATTCAAGGTCTCACAAACCCCTCACACTCTCAGTGTCTATAGAGGTCCTGACTGCATGCTGGAGGTCAGCCCTGACTTGACACAAATAGAATCGGAGCCGTTCTGACTAAATTTGGCTGAAGTGGGCAGACTCTGAGTGCATGCCTTGGCTATGAAATTGTCCATTCATCACAGCTCTCACCGTCTTCTGGCAGCACAGAAGGCAATCCAACACCCTTCCTGTCCTTATACTGACATGTGCAACAGGCCAGTATAAAATGTTCCGTGTTCCCACGTCCTCTCATTTATGACTCAAGTCTCAAAGCCTTCTCTTGGTTGATTAATACAGTAGTAATCAGAAATATAGAAAAGACAGATCTTGCAAGGTCCAAGTCTTCTTCCCTATTTGCGGAGAAGAGAGGCAGTGTGCAATAACATTTTAATTTCTTTTAAACAACCACAAATGCCATTCCCAGAGCTGCATTTGACATCCACCTCATGTTCCTTTTCAGCTAGTAGACATTCCTCCTTTCTCTTTGATTTTCCCACTCTATCTCTGTCCTGCATTCATCTGGGATTTAGTTCATTTTCTTCCTAGTAGCTGATACAGTCCTGTGTTTCGGATTTAGTGAGAATAATGTTGATAACACACTCATGTTGTAGTTGTTGCTAAGTAGTGCTTCTCTTAAGGGGAGGACTTTTCAGTTACAGTGAGGAGGTGCACAAGAAGCTGGAAGGCAGCATGGCCTAGCACAGCTAACTTAAACTAGCCAAAGGGCTATTATGTAATAGTATACCATAGAATATCATGGCAAGTATATAAACTGAAGGGAGCTGGTGGGGAGGGGCGAACTGCAGCTCAGGGACTGGTTGAGCATTGGTCAGCAGGTGGTAAGCAATTGTATTTTGCATCATTTGTCTTTCTTAGGTTTTCTCTCTCTTTTTGTTACATTCCTTTTCATTATTATTATTATTGCTATATATTTTTAGTTCTTGTTGTCATTTAATTTATTCTGTTTTAGTTATTACACTGTTCTTATCTCACTCTGCGAGTTTTACATTTTTTTTCCTGATTCTCCTTCCCATCCCACTGGGAAGGGAGTGAATTAGCAGGCAGCTGCCTGGTGCTCAGTTGCTGGCTGGGGTTAAACCACAACAATTTCCCATGTATTCTTCCTGCTCTGGCCACTCCTTCAATTGAAGGCTGTGACTTTGCTTCTGAAATTCAAACAGGCTGCCACTTTTCATCAATAACAATTTCCCTTTTTCCCCTCTGGAAAGAAGTGCCTGTCTGGCAGACAAAGGAAAGCACCTCTCATAAAAGTGGAGCAGAACTAATGTATTTACTGTATTTGCCTATTTTATTATTCCTTGGAGATGTATTAGTTTAACAGGTTTATTTATGGTACGTAAAAAGTTAAATATTCCTTTGTCCTTGGGATTTACATAGACTGGTGCAGTGTGAGATTCTGGGGGTTATAATGAAGTATTTGTCAAAGCACTCTCCTCACTAGATTTTTTTTTTAATACCTTTGAGACCATAAAGAATCATTTTACTACAATACTCCTATCAGAGCTTGTGTGAGAGGCTTGTAATATCCTGTGGACATATTCCCTCTAGATACCTGACTTCCTTTTTGGAGAATGAGAGATGAGAGGAGCAGAGCCTGGAGGATCCCTTGCAGATCCTCCCCTGAGCCAGGACCTAGCAGGGCAGCTGGAGCTTCATGCATCCCACCTGGGTCCTTGGGGCCAGATCAGGGATGCCGCAGAGCCCGCCCAACACTCATGGGCCCCTGTGCCTGGAGTCAAGGCACACAACAGAGTTCACCCAAGATGTTAGCTTAAAACATCAAAAATGACATGGAATGAAATGGCAGTGCATGGTGCTGCTCTGAGGAACAGGCAATCAACATGTGATGTCCTTGGACTCTCAGCACCCAGGGCAGCCCTTATTTTTACCGTCATGACATTGGCCATAAGAGCTGGGCTTTACCATAAGACTTCTACCACAGGAGCTGGGGCAAATCTACCACTTCTGTGGATTTCAAGGTCAGTCCCAGGAGGCATAGCACTCCTCCTGACCTACCATGGCAATGATACCCTAACGGGACAAGACACTGGCTCTAGGTAGGGTCAGGTTAGGGGATCTGTCCCTGACTATCTCTAGGAAGACACACCATACTTGACTAAGCAGGCACAGCCCCAGTTTCCCTCACCACCTAAAATCATAACCCAAAGCCTGCTCCCACCGGTCCAGACCTGGCAGCAGGGCCCAAGGGGAGGGTTAGCTGCCATGGAGAAATTGCCAGGGATGGATAAGCAAGAAGAAAGCTTGCTCCAGGTATAGGGAGCAGGTTCTGTCCCAAGACTGCCACCAGAACAGAGAGGAAAACAGGAGGAAAATGAGAGCAGGTTATACAAGTGGTGAGGATCCCTCTATTTAAGGACACTGATGAAGACGGAGGGAAGGAAACAATTATGTAACAGCATTATTTACAGGTCTGACAAAATCCTTCACAACTTCTGCATGTCCTTTATTGTGCTAAGTAAGCCAGATGGGGAGTGAAAATTACAGATAGTTAGATAAACCTTCGTGAATCCATTTTTACTTCAGTAATTCTTTTGCAATTTTGAAAACAGCCTAAGTTCCTAAAAAATAAATATTAAAAAAAAACTCAACAGGAAAAAAAGCTGCACCAGAAAAGAAATTAATCCCCAATTACCAACTTAGTGGAATGAATCAATATTTACCTCAAAACATGCCAACAATGTATATAAACACATCCTCATTCTTTCTCAGTCTATGTGGGTGTCGATCTCCGGCTATGGCTCACTAGGCACAACCTGGGTTGTGCTTAACTCCTGTTGATCCCAGGAAGAGATAATGCAGGTTCAGCTTTCACCAGAAGTTGGTGCTGAATCACATCAAATCCCCACGCATTGGTGACTGGCACAGAAGCATTAGGTGCTGACAAATTCCAGTAGGAAGTGCAATACCTATAGACACTCAGGAAAAGGTCACATGGGCAAGAGACGTAGTTGGGACAGCTACTCCATTTTCAGATCTTTTTCACATCAGCATATAGAGAAATCTTTCAAGGTCTCTTCCAACCCTTAAGGTTCTGTGATTCTGTGAAATCACTGTACAGGATGTTGACAGTGTGAGGGCTGTGCTGAGATTCTTTCTTCAGCATGATTTCCTTGTCTTGTGCCTATGGGTCCTCTCTTGCAAACTGATCAAGAGCCCACAGAAGATGGTCAGTCTTTCTATTGAGCTTTAATGGGCTTTCGACCAAGACCCAAAAGGTCAATTCTATAAAGATTTAACTAAATTTGAATACCTTCAATTCTCATTGAAATGCTAGTAGTCAGCATCTCAAGAGTTGCCTTATAGATTGAGGCTCTAGATCCACTATGACACATAGTGAGCAATTTATTTGTTTTTCAAGTGACTTTTCCAAGGTCATCAGAATCATATGTGATTGGATGGACAAGAGAGGTCATCTCTATGGACACAAATGCCTCCTTGTCATCACATTGGTAAGAGAGGTAGGATCGATCAGCAATGTTGCACACAGTGATAGACAACAACAGGAAAAAAAAATAGGGTGCAATATTATAGGTTCAGGTGTCTATTTACTGTAGGCCTGTTACAGCTGCTAAAATATTCGTTTGTTTTTTTAATTGGTTATCTGTTAAGCTAAAAAAAAAAAAACAGTTATCTGAAACTAAAGAAATACTTTTGCTGAATGGAAGCTTTAAATTTCAGAGTATATAACTATCTTTAAAGCTGAAGTGTACCCATTCATTATTTATAACCACTTATAAATTTTAAGTAATCTGCTAAGAGTTATTATCTAACACTTACTTTTCAGTATCTCAAACACACTTGCTGCATGTACACAGCTGGTGAGATTTTCAGTGAGGCAAAGGAGTGAATCTGCCCTCTTGGTGGGCTGAGGTCTTCTGAGCTTTCGGGCTGACGCTGTCTGTCTCTCTAACAGAAGTATAATGCTTCCGTCTTACAACACTCACACCTTCCCCATCTGGAGGGGACACAATCTGAAAACAAGACAGATCTAAGTTATGCTCTAGGTCTCCACTATAATCAGCAAGAGATTAATAAAGCATATTTTGAGAGCAATTCACTCCATCCTAGGAGAAACGGGGTGAACTGGCAGGGAGGGTATGTGCTGTGGGGGAAGCTCTTTGTGTTGATTGTAGGGGAAGCCTAGACAGCTTATTTCACCCTTATTTTTTATTTATTTTACCCTTAGCTTTTTAGGAAAGATTTGCCCATTTACAGTCCAGTCTAAGTGATATACATAGCAAAGACAGTAAAGAACAGGGCATCCAAAATTCTGCACAGTAGGGATGGGTTACTAGGATGGTATTTACTCACGGATACTAAAGCTCTCAGGCTTCCCTGATTCATCCTGGTCAGTGTGCAAGTTGCACTGATTGAGACAAAGCACTGCAGCTCAGGACTCTGGCTTTTGCACATTCTTCCAGTCTTCTTCACATTTTTAAATGTTTTTTGTCAGTACTCATCTAATCCCATGGGCTGCTATTTGGTCTCTGAGGGAGTGCAAATGCAAAGACATTCAGGCTCCCAGGGAGCTGCACTGCCTTCCTCTGCTGAAGGCCAGCACTGACATTCCCAGATATGCCTTCTTTGCTCAAAAGGGAAGACTGGAGCCACATCTCATGCTAGATGCAGTAAATAGATACCTTGGAGGATTAAAAACAGACATGATGGGAAAAAAGAAGTTATGCTCATGGATATTCTCACATTTTCCCAGCTTCATTTCTGCATGTTGTCTGAAAGGCTGAAACATTTGACTGCAAGAAAGCAGAGCTGTGTCTGTATGAGCCACCATACAGGACTAGACAAAAGGTTCATTTGTGAGGCATTTAGCATGCAAGAAGTCAAAAGCAGTGCCTAGGACTTAGCTACTCCCATTCATTATCCTCTTTGGTTACCCATTTAATTCTCAAAAATACCAACAAAGTTACCTCCAAAACTAAATTTAAGAAATTAAGATGATCTCTCTCTCTCACATATGCACTCCCTGCCATTTCTTTTTGCCTTGGTCAAAAATATGAAAGCAAGCTTGAACTGCTGAGGAGAGAAGCAGCTGCACTGATGTCAGAGCTTCTCCAAGGACATTTCCCAACAGGCCTGGAAAAGGATTACACTGTAGCTGGTAACAGTAGGGGATGTTGATTTTCAAATCCCTTTTATTCAGCATTTGTGTCAGCGTTTTCATGCGTGTTACCTCTGGGCTGAGCCAAACATAAATCTGTTCTTACTCGTCTTCTCATTAGCATGCATGAAACAAACATTAGCAGAGAGGGCATCGGCACCAAACGATAACGATCCATTTATACAGCTTTGGGAGGCATAAAGGAAGCAGTCGAATCTGACACACGGACCCAGTAAGGCTCCTGCTGAAAGTTCATGGTGCAGATGGGGCGTGTGCCAGCCAGCATGTCAGAAGCAGGTGTAGGTACTAGAGTTTCAGTCTCAGAAACCATGGGAGATCCATTATCCATTGGTGAAACAAACTTTCTTTCATGCCAGCTTTGACATCTATTACTACGTCCAAAGCTAAAGAAGAAGTGATGTGATTTTTTTTCATTTTTCAGTCACTGACTCAAACCAGTCCCACAGGAAGGAGGTCCTAGATTTTTCTTTTACTACTTTGATGGTGGATGACTTCTGTATTTCAAATACATGGATATCGTAGCTCCTCAAAAGCAGGAAGGATTACCAGCAAAGCGTGGAATGTGGGAGAATGTAAGTTTCTCTGCTGTGCAAAATCCGCTATGCTTCATAATATATCTTTACTCTGAAAGCTGAGGCACATGTGAACACAAGCTCTGCATTAGGAGTCATGCTAAAGAACAAGCATTTCATACATGCCTGTAATTGTGGTGTCTGGACTTTCTCTTTTCACGCAGCAAAGCTACTGCAAACAAGACATCGTATCAGACTCTGCAGCAGATTCCATGTCGCTTAATGACACTGTAAGGCTGAGAAACTGGTGTCTATCAACAACATCCCCTGTGTTAAATTAATGACATGTACCAGAAGCAATGGGGGAAGGTTGTTTTCTTGGTCCCATCTGGGTCCTGTGCTGAGTAAGATGAAAATGCTTTTTGGGGAGAAACATTTGGCTCTCCAGCCAACCTTTTTTTCTGGGTTCGTTGCTTGGGGTTTGTTTTGCTTGTTTAAATAAGCCTGAGCACCAAACTTGCTTTCTAATTCTTCTCCAATCCTTTGTGAAATGCCCTGGTGAAGAGCAAAGTACATTGCAAAGAGCATTGCCCTGACAAGGAAAGGGCAGTGTTTTCCTCCACAGCTGACCTGAGAATATGAAGCACCTGAAGCAGAAAGACAATATCTGTATTCCTTAGTGCGATAAGAGCATATGTATCAGAGGAAAATGTTTGAGGTACAGCATCTCAACGCCCATGTCTCAAGTTGTCTGCAGGATCAATGCAAAGCCTTCTACCTGAGTCCCAATGACATCATAACTCCAGGAACCTTAAAAAGGGATGATATAACAGGATGGTAGGACATCCTTACAGATGTCTTCAGTGTTGTGAATGACACTGAAGTACTCCATTAAGCTGAAGACAGGACAATCTATCAAACAGCTGGCAGCTTCTTCGCTCAAACTCTGCCTGTGATGACACCGAGCCTCTTAGAGGTGTTACAGCTGTCATTTAAGTTTCTTGTTCCCAATGCCAATGATTGAAGCCTTCTCCAGGGTAGTGCCACCTCCATGTGCCCGTTAGTAAACAAGTACCTCATAATTCAGTGTGCATTTTTACAAGCAGCCAGGTCTAGCACTAGACACACCCATTCCTCGGTGTTACTGGCTGCAGAAACTGACCCATCTTAGCATACTGAGTGAACAGCACATGTTAACTATGTATATATACCTTTTTTTTGGTAACTTGTTTTTTTGGGAATGCAGCACAATCTTCCTACAGGGTTTTTTTTTCAGCTAAATCAACAGAGTTTAGCTCTCCTCTGTCCACAAGCTGAGCACAGATTCCTACCTTTCAATACCTGAATAGATACTCAATTAGGTTATACTCAGAAATATCAATCCTCCCAACACAGCTATACTGTATTTTGTGGGGACAAGCTTACCTTATGACTCCTAAATGTCATCTCTGGACAAACACAGGCCCTCAGGCTATTTGTGTAGGTTGGTCAGTGCCTCATCATCATCAATGTTCAGAGGAAGGCAGTCTCTGTGCATGAAAATGAAAACCTGTATGTAGCTAATCCTCTTCTCCCACTAAATGTCCTTTTACATAAGCGAAATACAATTCACAATAACTATGTTTGTAGCTTGTCCTCCTTAGCATCCCCACCTCAGAGTTCCATCAGTGAGGGTCAGGAAAATTTCCTACCCTAATGCCTATGCGTGGCCTACTCTTGTTTCCATCAATCCATCACTCTGCAGCAGGTGAGCTGGTCATTCCTGCAAAAGGTCAAACAAAAACTATTTATCTTACCTTCGTCTAAGACAAAACAGAAAGGAGGGGGACTGGATTTCCCGTAACTTCTGATTTTGCTTTTTCTGAATCATGTACAACATTCCTGTTCATCTTGGGAGATTCAGCAGAAGGTGCAAGATCCTGGTGTTCATCTCCTTTGAAAGTCTGTGGATGACACTGGGGAAAATCATTGAGGACTGTATATTTTCTCCTTCCTTTTTTTCATTAAAGGCATTACAGGGGCCTCACAGCGTATTTTGTGCCCTTCCATGACATTTCAGTTATGGAATTTCTTACTCTAGCAAATTTCCCAGCATCCCAGGCAAAGCTGCTTTATAGCCCAGCTGGATGGGTCTGAATTTCAGCAGTTGACTGTAACTGTTGGTGAGTTGACAGTAGGAAAATTCAAACTTTCTTTCCTTTCTTAAAAATATGTGACTCGGATGTACATCACATGCCACAATTCTTATCATGCTTTTCTGGCTTCCCAGCACTGAAGCATCATCAGACTGTTGAAACTGACACTTTTCAGTAACTTGATTGGTCAACAAGATCGTCTTGTATTTCTCTCACTTGAAAATTATTCTTCCCCTTGAACAATAAATACATTCATTTTTTAGGACATATTTATGCTGAGACTTCAAGACCAATTTATTTTAAAGAGCTGAGATAGATGTTGAGAGCATTCAGACCCTGCGAGAAGGTGCATTCAGAAAAGGCAACATAAAACTACTGTGGCACCATAACAGGCTCTAGCTGCACCAAAAGCAGGCTGCTGACAGAAGGAGCACCCTCAGCCATTTCTTTTCCCACTCCATTCCTTCTTCTGTCACAAGTTTTTGTGGAGCACAAGCAAGCTAGATCACAGGGCCAAGCCAGTTGACAAAACAACCTGACAAAACACAAAAGCTGAGCGCACAGCTGCACAGACTCTTAAACTGGCACAAGGGAGGGTTGAGAACATGCTGCTGAGGTGGGATGGAGGGAGGGCTTCCATTCTTCACTTTGGCCAGCTTCACCAATTAGGAAACCACAGTCTGATGGGAAACCGCACAAAAGAACTAATAGGAAATGCTGTGGGAAACCACCCAAAGAAGCTAATAGGAAATGCTGTGATTAAAGGCCTTTTACAGGGTTTTAGCACCAAAGTGGAAGGTGGAAAAGGAAGCTTTTGTTAAACTCTTAAAAGCCCACCTCAGAACAGCCTCTGCTTCCCTCCCTACCTCAGAGGGGAATCTGGGTACCTCAGACCATAGCCAATACTCTAAGTATTGGGTACATTTGTCTATCAGAGCAACAGTACCACTTCATTCAGCTGCATGGTGTTTGCTCTGATTTAGAAACACCTGTCAGATCAGGATCTACCACGGAGGCAGCTCTTCTTAATCATTTGCAATCTCAGTCAAGGGACAAGATTTAAAAGAGGTACAGAAGAGCTCACTCTGCTTGAGTTTACACACTGAGTAACAGGGGTTTAGTGCTTTATTGGTAGCCTGTGCAACTAAGGTGAGTGCGAGGTTAGCAAGAAATGTCTGCAGGGCTTGAATAGTGAGTTTAGGCATGGAGATTCTGCTACGTGAATATTGCTTGCTCTGGTGAGATTTTTTTTTTTAGCTTTACTTTGGGATTTTAAAACTAGAAACATTTGAATACTGTCTGTAGTATCTAGTAAGTAAAGTTTCACATCATACCTACTTAGGAAGATCTAAATTCTTTACCTTTTCCCACTTACAATGCTCATACACATGTATACATAGTGGTTTTCCATCTGGAGGCAGGTGGAGGGAATCAATTCTTGATTAATTCAGAAACAGCTAGCTTGGTTGGCATTGGATCTCTGGGTTTTCTTTCCTAGCTGGCTCTTATTTTCTGTTTCCTGTGCTTTAGTGAAATATCAATCTGCTTGCAATGGGATGTATGAGTCTTTCTTCAGCAAAAAAATTAATAACCTCCTGTTAATCAAAATAGAAACAAAAATACCTCTTCTAATATTAATATTTGTAATCTACCTTTAAAAATACATCCATGCCCTCCCACATACACCTCCTCCTAGTTCTAAATAAATTGCTGGTGCTAACAGTGCCATCTCTTGCATGAAACCTAAAATGGAGCTTCTGTCCATTTATAGTCATTGTGATTCTTGAAACACTCTTACAGAGCAGTGGCACTACGAAATCTGATGTCCAGCTATGCTTCCCTTTCTGCTTCAACCGGATATGAAGTTATTTGTCAGCCTTTATCAGAAGATTTATAGTCTTAAACACTGTTGAGTGTGTTCCGCTTCAGAAATGTCTGTGCTGTAAGGCGAGAAACATGGCTTCCTATAGATCTTCAGGGAGGATTTTGGGGGGTGGGAAGATGGCACTGCATAATCAGCTACTATTTACTACAAATATGTTCTGAAGAATAGAAGAGCCATTGCCATCTGCCACTGACGAACCTCCATAAAAATATAGAACCTATTTTTATGCAAATATGTAATTATAATGACAGGTCAGTCAAATTGAAAACAATGTGTAAGGAAATGTTACTAAACAGGGGACTACATTGGATTGATGTGTTAGCTGCTGGGAGTACTTACTGACAGGATAGTCTTCTAAGTGCAAAGTGTGCTTAAGCAATAAGCCATTGATGTCCTTTTTGTCTGGACGTATTAGCTAATAACACAGGATGTCAATATTGGAATTAGAAGTAGAAACCAATGCCCAAGTCTGTGCTTTAGTCATCAGACCATGTGGCTCACTGCTGTGCAGAGCAAGATTCCCATAAGGATGTGGGTACTGCAGCACTTAGCTGTCATGGTCCTTAGAGTAGAGCCTAGGTTCCTATCTAACGTTTAAGTTCCTTGTGTAGTTTTAGAGGAGAGATAAATGGCACATAGAGATCTACAGAAAACTGCTCATCAAATAAAGGCACAGCTCAGGGTCAGTAGGCAACTGCCAAAACATAGGCAGTGGGGAAGTGCTGGGGTGAGCAAATCCTCACCCCTACCTACACAGTCATTATAGCGAGGCCCATCTGCTTGTCTAGGACTCACTGCTCTGAGAGTGGGAGTTGACTACATAGGGATAACAGCAGGGATACCACGTTGTGGAAGCTCCTCCTTGGGCAGCTCGTTACTGCCTCTATATTGAGCATGTATGTTCTGCAGGTATGTTGGCTTAAGCGCTGGGCTGGTTTGTCTCAGGTCAGGAAAGAGACATGAGGAAGAGGAAGAGACTTTAAAAGAAATGCAAATAATTCCCCTATGGCCTCACAGAAGACAATCCCTCTATTATTTCCAAGGGATAAATAAGTTATGACAGAGGGCAGGACTAATCTTACACATGCATTGCTGATCACAGGTGTGTATTGCTGTGTGTATTGATGGAGTAAGCAAGCAATCATTCTTCTCTTTTAATACATCCAAAGGGAATTCTCTCTAGAATAATAGCCCCAGTTGTGCATGACATGGGAGGAATCCAGGCTCTAAGAGTATGTACAAAGAAGAAAACCTACTGCTTTAGTATTCCAGTCAGGGTGAGGCAGCTCAGCACTGAGGTACTTCCATCAGGCACACAGAAGCAAAGCTAAGGTTATAAATCTGTGATATGCAGGTTCAAGTGTCACCTATATAGGGATGTAGTTGTGTAGTGTTCTTAATCCTCACCCTTTCTGTGGGAAAAGCAGTGGGGTGAACTTGTTTTGACTTTACTTTTCTTATAGCTTTGCATAAACAGCACGGTAAATATCCAAGTTTTGGGAGACTGGGCTAAAGACATCTGTGTACTTCTGGAGGAAAGTGAAGAGATCTACAGTCTTGGTGACTGAGGCATGGGTATGATGGGAAAGGTGCTTAGGTGTATTGAATTGCATCTTTATACCTATGCACTTTGCTCTGCTTTCCACTATAGGTGCTCCAGCCTATTATTGGCTCTGCCTATTACCAAGTCTCTGCACTTCAGCCCTTCTGCCAAGTGTTTTACTGCTGTTCTGCCAAAAGCTTATCGGATATTAATGTGCCTTCCTGTGGCTTGAATGAACCAGGTCCCTTTAGTACTTTTAAGAATCACAGGAAAACCACTGACCCCATTTGCTTTCAGAACACCAAACATTTCCCACTGAAATGAGTCTGAGAGCTGCATATCCTCACACTTTTGTCAATGCTTCAAAAGAGACAAGTATATCAGATGACCTCTGCTCTGACCATTGCCATAATCTGTACAAAAGTTAATTATTGGGTGTGGTGTGCCTCTTCCATCTTTCTGCTTAAATCAGTCAGGATCAGAGCTTTAGGCAAGATAAATAGCTGAGCGTGGGGTCTTTTCTCTCCCAGGAATAGAGAGCACATCCAGCATCCTTTGTGGCTCAAGCAGGCACTAGCTGCAGCAATAGCACTATTCTGCTCATACTTGGCTACTCATGGGACCAAGCTCTGAAAGTTTCTGGATGCTTTTCAGTTAGCAGTCATTTCTTCAACAGGTCTGGTCAACAGAGAAAACCAAGCTTTTGCTAAACTCTCACTTCGTGGTTTCCAGTTCAATGCTGGGTTTGTTATGCAGCGACTGCAGCTGCCTCAAAGAGGAGATTTTTTTTTTCTTGTCTTTATGCTTGAAACCAGCATCCACCATTACAGTGACAGTGAAGCTGAGTGCCAAGTCTGTTTTATTAAGTAAAAGCAGAAGTATAGCAAATTCTCTCATCCTATTACTTGCTTACTCTTGGGAGTGTAGATGTCCAGTTGTGACAGTATGAGATAGCAGACAGAGTACAAACTTGTTCTTGGCCTTTGGACATGCAGTCTAGTGGCTATGACATATTTCTATGCATAACAGGATATTTTTTACCTGTTCTTTGGATCCCTTTATCTGTTTAGATTTTAGTACCATGGGTATGGTGGGATAAGTTCTGCTAATCTTAAATTTATCAACTAGGCACCATTCTCCAGTGATGCTGAGGGACAATGTCCCTAATACAGTCTGATAAAAAACAATTTTGTTGGCTCCTACTGTGTGTCCTGCAGTTTATGGAAGGACTGGACTGAGTCACAAGATGACTTCATGAACCGTGCAGTGTTTGAGCCTATCAGTGCCCGGTGGCTCAGCTTGACTTTTCTTTGAAATTGTTCTAATCCAAATGGTGAAAGCACTTGCAAACTTAAATATAGCAATACTGAGAAACTGAAGGCTATGAACCTCTAACAATCCTCCATTTTCTTCTGTCTACTAGAATAATTAATCATACCTAGCTTAAAAGGATTGCAAAGCATTATATTAAGGAGTTATTCCCGTTTTTAAATAAAGGCAGAAGGGCCGGGGTGAAGTGCTGTGTCGGGTCAGTGGCAGAGCTCGCAATAAGACCTACTTCTCTTGTGCAGTGATGCAATACTCTAAGTACTAGCTCAAACCCACCCTCATCTACTGCTGTAGTTAAACTCATTTTCAGCGAGCAACTCGCATTCCTAAAGGTTTGCAACAGTATAAATAACGTGCTGTATTAAGACTGTAAATCAAGTGCCATTTGCTTGAAATTATTTCAAGCAAAATCTTCTGCTTTTTTTTTTTTTTCTTTTCCAGCATAATCTAAAAGAGCTTTATTGATGTCCTGTCTACCATCTGCTTTACATATGAACCTTGTGACTCCTAGTCTTTCAAGCTTGTTAATTAGGCCAATAAGAAGCATACCACAGGAGCTCTGAAATGCAGCTCTGAAATGAAATGCTGTGGCACATCTCTGCCAGCATGGGCTTTTCTCTTTTCCCAAGTCTACAAGTGAGTGCTGGTTCCCTGAATGAGGAACCCTTCCACGATCAGCCTCTTTCTTTACTTAGGGGAGTAAAGCAGTAGCAGCTATTCGTATTTCCTCTTGCTTTCTCACCTGTTTCAGGAGGAACCTTGTCAGGGAAAGGCTTTTGTGTATTTTCTCCCTTGCTGCAGCACAGGCTCGATTTTTCTAGCTGCAGCGCACCTCCATTGAGCTCATCAGGAGCTCAGCACTAGAAGGCTGCCAGATGTACAGTTTGAGCACCAGTATGGGCTTTCATGTGCATCCACCTCAGTGGATTATATAGATAGCTGTTTGGAGGAGATAAAGTTCTAGGTAACAGAGGCCCCCATTTTGTATGCAAGCCTCTGCTAAATTCTGGCATGTTCTATTTTCTTTTAGTGGCTTCTCTTTTTTTAAGTCCAGTTTTGGTATTACTTATGTGTGAATATAAAACAGTAACAAATCTGATCTGAGTGAGCATCTGCCCACTCATTCTTCTCTTCTGCCTCCCCTCTACCACCACTACCTTGCAGTGTAAAGATATACACTGTGAAATAGTGATGCAGTTGCCTTTCCTGCTGTGCCACCACCTGGGGAGGGATGCTGTTTACCAGGAGACTGGCACGTCTTCTTGCTGGGATAACGTCAGACATGGGCAGCCAGGGATAGCACACCAAGAGTTGGCTTGGCTTTTATTTATAGGTGGGCGTGATAAATTTTCCCCAGCAACTACAAGGTGTAAATCAGTTGATATCTCTATAAACAGACGCATAAAGTCTTAAAATGAACGCATTCTAAAATGCCATCTGATGAAGCATGCTTTTTCCTAGAAAGATGTGTGGCCAGGCAGCTCCCTCCTGCTCTGCCTTCCCAGCTGAGGGAGAATGCTGCCCTCTCTTGGCTGCGGAGACAAGGGATGTTTGCCACCAGAAACTACCCTACAAGGGCCTAGTATTTCTGGTCACCATATGGCCACCACAACATCCAGCTGCAGGATAGAGTGATTTGCAGGAAGCCTGAGACATAGCATCACGATGTAGATGACAAGTTCTGAAGTATTGTGACCTAAACAGGTCATCTGGCATGATACTAAGGGCTGTTGTCAGAGTATGGTACCCAGCAAGCTTTACCAAAGCTTGTGTTTACATCCAAAGTTGTTACTGTAGATGTATTTAAACAGGAAACACTATTTTGGGTTTGGGTTTTGTGGGTTTTTTTTTTTAAATTATATCCATATCTTCCACTTAAATACCTGGGCCAAAATCTGAGCCCAGAGACAAGGTGAAGGTTATACTAGCCCAGTTTTCTTCACATGGGTGGGAACTGGGGCTGGGACTCAGCTCAGATCTACTGGAAATGCTTGCATTGACTTCATAGACTGAATGTGGTGTGAGGGCTGAGTTTATTTCCTATGTCTTGCTCCAGCGTCTGCAAGAATAGACTGAATGTAGGTGTTAACACTGAATAGGAGAAGTTGCTCTGCCACGTGTGCAAGTGCAGTGTTGGGGAATCTCAGGGGTTTATTACCAGGGAAGTAATTCTACCTTACACTTTTCAGCAGAGTCTATGACTTCTGTCACTCAGCCATTTTGGATTTCTTTAACACTACCATCAGATTTCCCTTCAAAATGACTGCCTTCTACAACTTTCCTGCCTTATAGGGAGTCGAAGTCAATGAAGTCAGTTTGAGCACTGCTTTGCTCTTTTCTTGCTTTCTTCTTCTGAGCTGCTCTCAACCCTCATCATTCCTTCAGCATCAGATGAAGAGCACAGTTGAGCATTGCTTTGCTCTTTCCCTGTTTTCTTCCACTGAGCTGTTGCCAACCCTCATTGTCCCTTCAACATCAGGTGAGGAGTGCAATTCCATTTTGAGTTGCTTGTTCTCTTAAAAGGACAGTTGCTAGAAGAGTTGAAGACTTACTCTGGGGACAAAAGGGGGCAGACCTACACAATTGAGAGAGATGGCTAAAGTTAAGTTTCTCACTAGATGTAAGCAATGCTAACAAATCTGTCAGGAGCCTCCTGTGAGTGGACAGAGCAAGCTCAGATACGAGACAACGTTATCAAAATTATGTATCTCTTTTCCAACTTGCAGTTAGATGCAGTTTGGTCTTGGTAAAGTGTGTTGATTCAGAGCATCCTCAGCATCTTGAAGAGTAAAAATATGGTTGGCTTCACACTGGAAAGCCATATGTGTTACCTAAAAGTTCCAAACTCACATAAACACATTAAGGAAGCACCTTCTCTTCCAAAGAATCCCAAAGAGTGATACAGACAATAGATTGAAGCTTGCACTGGGGAAATGGCTGTAAAACTTACTGATAAGCTCAGTCTGAAGAAGATTAAGCAATGTGTGCTGCAGCCCCTGTGCTGATGAAACACAACTAGTCTTTTGGGTTCAGTGCCAGCTCTGAGGGCTCAACAGCAAGAAGCAATAGTGGATAACTGAACATGAGGAAGGCTTTCCTAGAGACAACAGCAGAAGGGACAAAAGGAGGTAGGATGTAGTCCTCCACCTTGGAAAGACACGGGGGTTGGAAACTCACACTCTGGGAATGACAATGTCAACACTTGCTAGGGCCTTGCTTCCGGAATGTGGTGATGGTGGAGCAGTATCTCAACAGTGATTCAAAAGGAACACTGCCATCTAGTGCACTTCCAACAGAGCGTTTTCACACTGCTTTAAAAATAATGTGATTTGAGCCTACTTGTGCAAAGGCTGGAGGCACTGCCAGGTAGAAGAGGACATTATATTTTTATGTTTTCTAAAGAAACAGTGGTTTAACTTGCAGGTGATCTCTAAGTATGGAGAAGGGGGAATGAACAACTCCCTTCTAACACTCTTGTTATGCATGAGTAATTCTTTATCTGTGATCTACAAAATGGGTTTCCACAAGCTCTCTAGATATAAGCTCGTCCAACTTGCTGACTTAATGTCTGAGTCCTTACTAGCAGTGGATAGTGTGGCAGGATGGAGACATGATCACTTACGTTGTGAGTCCATTTTTACTTAGACTGTTCCATGCCTGCAGACTCCTCTTCATGTGCCGGCAAAACTGGAAAACTTGTCAGTGAAACTGAAATGGATCACACATTTTTTTTGTTGTGAGAGACAGACGGCCTGATGGGCTCTATTTAAGCCAACAGAGCAGAGTGTCTACAGCCCTCTCCCTGTTCAAGACTAACTTTCTTTTGTCCTAGCACATGAGCTTCCCACATGCTGAGGCGTTGGGTGGGAAAAGCCTCCATGTGACACCCCATAGCAGCTGTCTGCCCACTGGCAGTGGAGGAGCTCTGCACTATGTAGCTGCTGGGAGTCAGTGGGGAATGAGGCTTAAGGCTGACAGAATAAACTGTCAAGAAGGAATCACTCAAGTTCATTTTCAGACCTATTAGAAATACTCCCCCCATCTTCTCAGTGCAAGTCAAAATGACCTGTACAGATAAAAGGATGGATAATTCCACTGGCACTAGAGTTTTTTTGTGATGTGCCCTGCTTATCTGACCTGCTAGTGACCAGTCCCATCTTCCAGGGAAATTTAACCTATCAGTTTTTGGCTCTGCAGCCTCTTCTATGTAGAAAGACAGACTATCTCCCTCTTCATCCAGCCTGTGAAGTAGATTAATGTTTTTCCAAGGTGGATCATTACCCTTATGAGGTTGTAGGAGGATTCAGAGGGAATTGCAAAGTGTTTATGTTAGCCTTGAAATGGCTAATTAATTTTAATTGTTGGCAGCAACTCAGAAATTACAGCTGGTTCTCATGTTCACGGCCTGGAGCAGCAAAGCTGTTGCTGGCACTTAAAGGTAGCCAGTTGTTTCTTCCTGGTGCAAATGTCTTCAGTGGTGGTTACACAGCCATGGAAAAGTGGGGGGGACCAGTTTGGTGGGCTGATAGGCAGATATAAGGTCAAAACAGCTGCACTAGGGGTCGGGGTGCAAGGAGGGGGGAACAGAAAAAGTTGTAGATTAAGTATTAGATTGTTCTCTTCCCTGTTATTCTCTGTAAAGTATTGCTGTAGAGCTGGTTTTCTCCCTTGGTGAGCTCTCCCAAACTGGCCATTAGATTCCCTTTCTGACTTGGACTTCTGATTTAACTACTGCTGTCTGACATGAGTGTAAACTTCTAGATTTTTTTTTTCACGTTAAGAAGTGCACTCGATTTATGCTGCTTTGGGTGAATCAACAACGTGTGTGCATGTTGTGCAGACTGCTTGCATCCTAAGGAGGCTGATAGCTCTGCTCCTAGTCACAACAGAAGTATGTGCTTACTTAGCAACATGCAGCTGATGAATTAATCTGATTCCTCCACTAGATGGGATGCAAGCACCATAATTTCTAAGCGCTTATGGTTAAAATGTGAAGTTCCAGCACAGCCTGCTCAGTATAACTGGTTCCCATGCCAGACATTACTAGCCAGGAGCTATGAAAGGCAAAAGTGCTTTGTTCCACTTCCTCGTCATGAGAAAGGGAAAAAAAAAGGAAATTATTCAGTGCCCCAGAGACATGAAGCAGATGACTGGGGCTGACATCATTCAGCAATCAGGCAACATGGTATCCCCCAAACCTAGACCATATCCTAATGTGAACTGAAACCATGTAGCAAGCAGAGGCTGAGAGCTGTCATTTCAGGATTTTCACTAGATGCAGCAAGTGCTGTTAGCTGTCCAGAGAGAGATAAGCTTAGTTTTGGAAGAAGTGAGAAAGTTAATATTTTTATAGATTTGTAACCTTTATAGTACAGTCTTACTCCATTATTGCTAGTAAAGTCCACTATGCCCCTAGTTGCACTTCTCATTCATTATCCCAGAGTAATGATAGTAATAAAGCACAAGCAAGCAGCACCTGTATGTCCTGATTCCAAGGCTCTTGAACCATATTCTGCATCATCAGAGTAATTCATAACCATGAACTTCACAGGAAGCTAGACACAGTCCCTTTGGAAAACCTGTTGGATTTTTATCTTGACAGTGCAGCAGACCAGACATTGATTGTATTGACTCTACTCTTAAAGGTACATTTTTACTGAAATTAAATGTGAAAATAAATACATTCTTGAGGACACTGGGTCATATGTTGTATTTTTGTATTCAGGTTTGTTTAATCTTTTTACTTTCAGTTTTCAGAATGACAAACATATTTGTCCTGATACCACTCAGAGAGAGTTCACGTACCGTCAATCCAAACTGGACAGCTGAGTAGAAAGCAACAGGAGCTTGCAGGACCTGGAAGGTGTGAGGAATAAGTATTCTAGTATGAGCATGAGTTGATTAGCAGTGAAATGATTATATGATTTGTAATTTAATGCCTAGCATTATGTACCAGAGTTAATGTCCCCTGGAGAGCAACTGAACATTTGTTATTCCCCCCAAGCTAAAGCCTCAGAGGCCACAGAAGCAGTCATGCAATACTGCATCAGGTACATTCAGCTAATGCCTTCAGTGCTTCCTCAGTAACCCAAAGGGCTTGCGTTCAGAAGTGTAGTTTCATGGTAAAAGATGAATGTGATTCCCAGGGAAATGGGGAATATCCTGGGCCCTTCATGTCATAAGGACCTTTCAACTTCATTCAGGTACAGCTTTGTTTCGTTTGTCCTTAGAGTGGTTGCAATGTACACCATTACATGTTACTCCTTTGAACAGTAACACTTTGGTATAAATACCCTGAGAGCTTTGTTACAGATACCAGAGGCAAGGCAAAATCTCCTTTGTTCTGTGGTTATTTTTCGCCCTACAGTGTAACTTACATTGAAAATACTGAGTTTTCTCAGTGTGTAAGCAAACAGGCTTTCCTATCTCTGCATGACAAAGAAATATTAGAGGTTAAGAAATGTAGTTACAAGTCTCCTGGATGTCCCCTTGATGTTCCGGTGTCACTCAGTTTTCAACAACAAATACCACAAATGAGAAAGCAATATGTGCCTCTGGTATGCCTTGAAGCAGCACACTGTTACTTCTCACACTATATTTGCTATTGTCTCCCCACTGTCCTTCTTAGAAGGTTCACGGGGCACCTTTGTGTGCTGCTATCCTAGTTATTGCTTTTTGTCATGTATGTATATTATTCACGCTTTTAGTGATTGTGAGTTTCAAGTTTTGCTGGTGTTGGCACAATTCTAAGGGAATTTTACTAATCCTTTTACTCCCATTGCAGGCTTCCTCTGGATCAGGCAATATCCACCTTGCCTGTGGTGATGGACCAGTTGAGAGATAATGTCGCCACCTTGCCTGTTGGTGGTATTTGCCTAGTAGTGATGTTCAGGAGCTGTATTCTACAGTGAGGTCCTGGTGTAACAGACAATAACAAACAGATAATTTCCACCCACAGAGGACTCACTGCCTAGGGTTATGGAAAAATATATCAAGTAGAGGTCAAAGAATAGCAAAGGGCAATAACGCAATATCAGCCACCCTGTTTTCCGCGGGCCGCTTGCCTCAGGGGTAGCAGTCAACCTTGATTGCATAGGAACAGCTGTCTCTTACTTGATACACATATGCACACATATGCAGGCTGTGCATAAATTAAACAGTCTTTAGAGTGCTAACAAACAGCAAATGCTAAATTCAAGCCAGATGTAACCCACTTCCTTGACACCAGCAAGCAACTTCAGGATGGTATTCCATGCTGTTAGAAGTGACTTGGAAAAGCCTGATGAGAAGGCTTCAACACTCAACATACAGTGGGTCTCTCTAAGGTCTCACCTTTCCTCCAGCTTAATGGACTTCCTGGACCCAGGCTATCATCCAACAGGCAGAGTGCCTGTTCTGATGCCCTTGCACTTTGCTTAAACATCGTACTTGGAAGAAAGCAGGTGAAGGGGGATTTATATCTATCATGTGGGCTACTATATATTCTACTTAGGTGTTTGGAAAACAAAGGTATGTAAAGCTTTAAAGTCTGACAATCTAGGGGATCCCATTCCTGTGTATCCTATTCTGCATAGGCATCTTCTGGGGCCTTTGTAGGTCCATAGTTTTCCTGCTTATGTTGGATATAAGCCTCATATTCATTGTGCAGACAACTGTTTAATTCAGGGCTGTGCAGCTAGAACTCCTGTGTGGCTTGCAAGATAGAGCAGAAAGCCTGCTGCAAAGTGTCCTTCTCCATGGCTTCAAAATGAACAGTGAACCTGGAGAAAAACCCCAGTGGCCTTAGTGCTCAGATGGAATGCCTACAGGAAAAGAGCCCACAAGAATGGGTTTGTAGGTTAGGAAATATTTTGTGAACAAGTTCAAAGCTGCCCTTGAAATGATATTTCTTTCAAGAGACTGCTGCTTCCGAATTTTTCCATTTTGATTAACTAAGAATTGCATCAGTATCCCCATTATTATTACTAAATAAAACTCTGTTTGAGTTTCGGTCCATAAAGTTTGATCAAATGCATTTGACTATTGCTGTCTAAACATTTCTTCTAGTTAATGTCTAACTTCAAGTATTTTTAATATTTGTACTCACTAAATTATTCGGAGAGAAGCTACTGATCGTAGGCCAAATGCTGATGTCATTTACACCAACAATTAGCCCAACATTGCTCAACTCTCTTCAGGTGCTGCCAGGGTTTGATGCTCTGGTGTCCTCCCTAGTGTCTCCCAACAGATGGCAGCCATCTCATCTCAAATTTTAGGTAAGACAGCAGGGAAAATCCTCTTCCTGTGTTTTTGTCTTGAACAAGAAAGACTTCTGTCCTCCTCCTTGATGTAACCTTTGCTTGTCAGACTAATGTTGGGGCGGGGGGAGGGAAGAAGCCAGTCCCTGAAGCCCAGAGAAATAGAGGAGCTGATTCCACATTGGTACATAAAATAAGAGGGATGACTTCACAGCCATTATTGCATGAAATACATGTCAGAAAAGTCTGAGTGAAATGTAATGTGAAATGTGCACAGAAAGAGGAAACAATCCGAGCTGAACTCCTACGCTATGGCACGTTTTGGGGGCACAGCTGCCTCTTGCAAACACTTTGTAGAGACTCAAAAAAGCTCTGTGACTGGCTAGAAAGAAGCCTTGGCACCTTTTCTGCAGACTTTGCAAAGCCATGCTACAGATGAGAATTAAAGCTCAACAGTCCTTCAAGGTAAGGTTTAAAAGGCTCTTATAGAGGGGGGAAAGTGAGGCACCAAAGGTGGTCTACATACAATTTAGTACTACATATATGTGTCTTGGTGAAGAATGTGATCTTTTTATCATTTTGTTATAACAGTACACTCCCCATTGTGCCAGCAGTTGTAATGGTACAAAGGTACATTACAGTAGTAAGATTATTCCCTTTGCCCAACATGAACATATTATTCTGATAAAAGTACTTGAATACCAATATGAACATATTATTCTGATAAAAGCACTTGAATACCAATATAGTTGTGTTAATACTAGTGAGTTTGTATAGCTTTACTGAACTGGTACAGTTAAAACAGTACAACCTTGGCATATAGATAAGGACTAAGTATCTTATCCAAATATGTGGAGCAGGTAAACGAGTTATCTGGGTCTAGAATACAGCAGTCTTCCTTCCCGAGCTGCTTTTTGGATCGCAGGAAGCTATTCTGTTTGCATTTCCCCTCACAAAAGGGTAACACAAAGCATCATTGTTACACAAAATGTCACGGTTTAAAAAAAAAAAAAAACAAAAAAACGAGATGCCATACTCTTATTTATAAAGCCAACTGAAACAGAACATTCAACAGTATTTGTCTCCTCTCCATCTTCCAGTGATACCTGGCATTTTTGTGTGTGCTTCTAGATCACTGAGTTTTAGCAGTGCTTTAGTTGGGCCTGAAAAAATACAGATATTTTTGTGGAATTACTTGCAATAGTTTGGGATTTTAACAAATATTTAGTCTATGTGGTCCTGCTCTGGCAGAAGGTTGGACTAGATGATCTGTCAAGGTACCTCCCAACCCTTAAGATCCTTTGATATATTTATCAATGTTCATCCCAAGTGGATGATTTAAAAAAACAATCACAAAACAATGTTACACAAAGACCAGCATATCCAACTGTCAAGTTAAAGTATGACACTGGCTTAACAGTGTACATCTAACTACTTGTAATATGGAAAACAATAGAAATGGCTCTGTCCCTGAGGGATTTTGTGAAGCCTTGGATCTCAAGTTTCCTCTTCGTGTAGGTGCAGGACTCACTTTGCTGAACCTGGCAATGGAGATAGTGCTAATAAGAAAGAGCCCAACAACATGGGATGTGGTCTCTGGTGTGTCAAACACAGGAGGTGAGGGGCAGGGAAAATGGAGAGACTTGGCAGAGCTTTATGTGCGATATTGTCCAACAATCTAATAGGATGTGCAGTAATACCAAATGAAAAGGCAGTGGGCCTTTATGGGGGAAGTGGGAGGGCAGGCCCATAGCTGCACCTCACATGATGATTATGTTTTAGTCACATTGTTCTCTGTTCAAGTTGTTTTATTTCTACACCTATCTTAGGCACCACATACCTTGTTGTTGTAGCGGTTCAGGTATTGTGTGTTGCTATTACCCTCTCCAGAGCAGCCTTTGCAAGTTGTCCTCCCCATACATTACACCAAAACCTATCTTCCTTGCTCATTGCAGAAGAGCTTTATGGACAATGGGGGCTAGTTATGGAGTTGGTCTCTCCAAGAGAACAACGGAGGGAGTCTGCAGAGCATTGGTGATGTAAGGGTTACTACAGGCAGCTAGGGCAGGCACAGACTGATCTTAAACCAAAACAGACCAAAAAATTTCAAGTCAGTCATCTAGCCCAGATTAAACATTTCTAAAGTTCAGAGAGGTTTTTTTTTTCTTTTAAAACTTCCCTTTCTGTGAAGAACTCCACTAATTCAGTATTTCAGGACAAAAATTAATTTTGAATTATCTGGATTTCCTTTGGGAGGGAAATTCTGCCTTTCAATGATCTGGAAGTGATGTATCTTAAAATTCCCAGGCAACAATCTTATATTGGCATTTTTAATTCTGAAGACCATTCCCATGAGTTTCTAGTGTTTTTAAAGTAGGTCAAATTTTGAACACAAAAAAACCTTAAGAGTTATGCCCCTTTCATCTTTTCTTAGGAGCAATAAGCCTTTTTGGTATTATTGCTGGCTTAAATATTAAACAGGAAGCAAATTACATTTCCAGTCATTAAAGTACAATAGAACAGCTCTATTGTCTGAATCAGTGCAATATTAGGTCAGATTGTCACAAAAATTTCAAAAACTAAGTCATATTGAAAGAATGCAATAAATCAGAGTTGTATGCTTTTACTATGAGCCCTGCCTGATGAGGGATTAATTCTTCATACCTGCCAATTAAGGTAGGAAATTCAGGCCTCAAAACTTGAATTCAGTAAGCAGCTATATGGAATTTGATGTCCACATGCCTAAAGTTACTACAAAAAGTCAGTGCTTTTCAGTGTTGCTGTTTACAAGATTCTAAGCTTACCAGTCCTTCTACTGTGTGACCAGACACCTTCTTTTAAGCTCTGCTCGAAATGACCCCACAAACAGAGGCATTTGCTTGCAACCCTATTGACTTGAAGGAATTGTACTCTACAGGGTTCTAGCTCAAGCAGCACAAAGGAGCCACAAAGTGGCCTTCTGTCTTAACACTCCTCTAGTCACATTCCTACTCATACAAATGTAATGCCAGGACAGTCCTGAAAGATCTTGCAGGAACAGGCATAGATAACACTTGACAGTACCTGACACCCAGAGTCTGCTAGCCTCCTAGCAGTGTCGTAACTGTATTTGCAGTATCTGATTTGCCCTTTTTTTGTAGGCTGTGTTTTCTAAGACTCTTACCACTGCCACTTCAAACATTTTAGTCTCTGATCTCCTGAATCTCCTCTGAACACAGTGTCTGAAAAAAAACCACAGTATCCCAGATAAGGCCTCCTTGGTACTGGATATAGAACTATGTCTTCCTGGGCTTTAAGTATGACTCTCCTGTTTGTGCACCCTAGACTGAGATTTTCCCTTTTCACCTTGGCTTTGTATTTCCCTGGTGATCTAGCCTGACCTCTTGGATACTCTTCTGTGGTCTTTCTGCCTCCTTAATTACTCTTCCTTCAGGAGAAAGCTCCTTACCTATTTCAACAGCTAATTCCTATTTCTATACCATGCTTAGCAATTCTATTAAATAGAAGGTTGTTTGTTGGATCACTTCCTCAAGTTAACACGGTTGGTTCGTGTTCTAATCAAACCCTTTCAGAGGTTTTTAACACGTCTGAGCATGATTTCCAACTATCATTTTTTAAAGCGTGCTCTCTATCTCACAATTATTAATTATAATGTTAAATAAAAGCAGACCCACATGCTCACTGGAAATATTCTTCTCTGTTGTTTTAGCAAATAACCAGTAACTTCCTGGGCATCCATGATACAGCTGCAGTTCCCACCAGAAACAGTCTCATCATCTCTGCTGGACAACTAATGCTACTGAAGGAGAATCTCTTCCTCTGCCTGTCTTTAAAACCATTGGTCCTTCAGCAGAATGCCTTTTAATTGTATGTCCAAATACATTCATTGCCACCTCTACCAGTTGTTACCAAGAGTTACTAGCTAGGAGGTATCTGCTCTCTAATGGTCACATAATTTCTCATTCGATGAAATAACTCAGCTAGAGGAGCCTTCAGTTCATTCTCAATACTGAGTTACAGACTGTGAAAGATTTATGTATGTGAAGTGTGCTCAGTTTTACCGTCATGCGCCATTGTTTTGACAGCCCAGATGAAGTTCCAGGTATGACATTATCAAACAGAATATGCCCTAGAGAAATTATTTTTCTGAGTGTTTTACTTCACACTCTGTCTCTGCTTAAAAACGCAGAACAGGCCACAAGAAAATGAGAAGAAAATTAAAGCTTTGATTGGGTAAAGAACCTCAGCATACGCTTACGTTTAAGCAGCTATGCAGTCAGATTATGGTAGTGGTTAAAATCTGAGCGTTTCACTACAGTACTGAGCTGAGTCTGATGGGAGTCCTTACCTTCTTTTACTGCCATTTGTAATTTGTTTACTAATTACTCCCATTACATTAAAAAACAAACTGAAAAATACAAAAATGCACTAGATAGAACACATGCCCTCTTTTTTAGTCTAACTGGGGTGACAGAGCTGCAGTGGGGTAACCTAAATTACTACAGTACAAATATAAAAGTAATCCCTTGTTCAGGGAAGATAAGGAGGGGAGGAAGAGAGATGGCCTTGCTGCTTATACACCAGTTGAAATTGAATGCTCTAACGGAATGAGAGCCACTAGAAGCCCCTGGGAATGATGATAGGAAATAAGCCGGGCAGTCTCCTGGCAAGGATCTGCTCCAAAACCCAACTCACAAGACAGAGGAGCTTTCTGTAAACAGCTAGCAGAATTACCCAATGGATGGCAGTGGAAGACTCAATTGTTCAGGAAAACAACAAACCAACAAAAAAAAGGACATTTCCTGGAAAACACTTTGATATGGAAGACAGAGAAACCAACTGGAATGACAGCTCTTCCTCATGAGGGTCCAACAGACAGATATAAGTACTTGTGATATGAATGCGGTAGGCAACTTAGATCAGGTGATAACTTTAGATTGTGTGATCCATGGAAAGGGAGAGACACAGAAAGGCAGACATAACTGACTGTGGAGGGAATTGGTGAAGGAGGCAGGAAGCTTGGGGATCTCCAAAGGCACAAAAACCACCAAATATAAACTCACCTAGTGTACAGGAAGCAAAAGGAAATATACTAAGAGACCAGTTTGGATAAAGCATGAATTTTAACCTGAAACCAAAAGGAAGCAAGCAAAACACAGAAGGCAGATCAGATGAAGAGAAAGAACAGTGCAAGATTAGAATCAGAAACACTGACAAAAGGCAGAAGAGCTGTTAAGGATGGTAAAAACTTTATATATTCATGGTAAGAAAAGTACAGGAAGTCTTAAGTCTTGGCTTTAATGGGGAGGAACGGAAACTAATCCAGCCAACTGCCCTCAGGTCCTTCTGGAGGAACCAGTGACGCAAGCCAACCTTTGGACTCGCTTTCGGAGAATCTCCGTGGTGCTCGTGCAGCAGTGCTTACTGTCAACTCCTTCACAGTCCAGCTGTGAAACCAACGTGTGCCGATGATGCCTTCACTGTACAAATACCCGCTGTTTCTGCCTGACGGGGGTCAAAGCCCCAGTCCTAAAGACAGAGCGTCCCTAGCGCCAGCACAGAGGCGAGGAGCCCCTGGTCCAAGGCAGAGCCTAGAGCGCTCTTGGGAAAGCGATTTTCCCTCGCTTCACGGGCTGAAAGGCTACGCGGGTAGGACCGTCGGTGCTCCCAAGTCAGAGCAAGCCGAGAAAATCCGCCGCGGCGCGGGGAAAGCTCCCCTCGGGCGCGAGAGGCTGACAGACGCCACGAAGAACGTGCTACGAGGGGGATGAGCTCTCTCTCTCACACGCACACACATACACACGCACACACACGGCTCCTGCGTGCCGCTCGCCCCGTCGCGAGGAAGGAAACGATTATGTCTCCCTTCCTCCCACATCCGCGCCGGGGCCAGGTTTGGGGTCGCTGTTCAAGGCGAGCGAGCAGCGCCTTGCCCGTCCTCCCTGCCTGCCCCTGCCTGACCTCCCTGCCGCCCCAGCGGGAGCGACACCCCGCCGGCAGGCTCCCGCCCTCCAGCCCACGGCCGTCGGTGCGGCTCCGGGCGCGGGCAAGGATCCACCGGCGGCACCGGGCGGGCGCCAAGGCCACCGCTCCATTGGCCGGCGGCGACCCAAACGCGGCCCGTCTGCCTCGCTCCCGTTGGTCCAAGCGTTCGGTGGCTCCGCCCCGCTCCTGCTTTCTCATTGGCCACTCGCGCCCGGCCGGCCCCGCCTCGTCCCCGCCCCTCCGGGGTCATTTAAGTTTATGGAGAAAATAAATAAATAAAGCGGGAAATAGAAATGCGTAGAACGCGGGGGGGGGGGGGGGGGGGGAAGGCGCGCAACCGAACATGCTGCTTGAGGGCGGAGGCGCTCCCAGCGACCAATCCGTAGCCAGCTGCCGGGGGAGAGTGACGCCTCGGTACAACCACTCAGAGCTCTAGGCTGGCGAAGGCAGCCGCTAGCGTTCTAAACTCCAGCCAAAGACAAGCGCCATCCGTTTGAGCAACACTTGCGTCTTCCAATAAGGACGGCGCGTAGCGGGCCGGGGAGAGCGGCTTCGCCTATAGAAAATTATAGGCGAGCGGCGAGGAGGAGGCGGGGCCCGGGCAGCGGCGAGGGGCGAGGCCAACCCGGGAGTGGCGGGGCTGCGAGCCAATGGGCACAGGCCGGCGGGGCGGGGGGGCCGGGGGCCAATGAGGGGGCCGCCGGCGCGGCGGCGGCTGCCTGTGAAAGTGCCGAACTGCTGCGGGAGGGGAAGGGAGAAGATGAGAGAGGTACCGCGTTTCCGGGGTCAGCGGGGGGTTAGGGGCGGGGCGGCCGCCGGGGCACCACCTACTAGGGGGCGGGGACGGCCGGTGCCGCGCCGCTGAGGGGGGCTGGCGGCGGCGGCGGCGGGGGTCTGACCCGGAGGGGCTTCTTGGGGGCGCGGGGCCGGGCGCAAGCCGCTTGGGTCCCGGGCGCCGTCCCGAGGCGCTGGGCGCGCGCGCGCCATGGGGCTGCCGCGCGCTCCCCCCCCTTCCCCTCCAGCTCCTCAGCGCGTCCCGCCGGGACCGGGCGGGGAAGAGAGAAGCCGTGCCCACGGCCTCCCTCCCTCCCTCCTCTCTCCCCACACCTCCCGCAGCTTCGTTGAGCTGGTTTGTTGTTTTGTTGCGTTTTCTTTTTTCCTGTCCCGAATAAAAAGTTTCCGAGCCGGCGGAGCCGTCCCGCGTAGCTCCGGCGTCGCTCCCTTGAGGGTGCGTGCGGACGGAGAGAAAGTTGGCACCGACACATTTCCACCCCCCTCCGCTTCCCCTCCCGTTCTTCCTCCTCTTCCTCCCCCCGCGGAAGGACCGCTGGCCGGGCCGCTGGGAAAAGTTGCCAGCGCCCTTTTGTGAACGGCGCGACGGCGAGGCGAGGGCCGCGTCCGCCGGGACGGGGGCGGGGGCGGGGGGCAGCTCGGCGGCGGCGGCCCCTGGGATGAGGCTGAGGGGAGCGCAAGGTGTCTGTCCCTGCAGCGGCGGTGCCAGCTGCTGCGGGGCGGCCGGTACCGTGCCGTCCGGCGGCGGGGTTGGGGGGGTGGTGGCGGGGCGGGGGGGCGGTACGAGAAGCTGAGCTTGGGAGGAGTTGATCGTCCTTCGACACCGATGAGCTCAGCTACTTTTTTATGCCTTCCCTTCGGCCTCATGGAGAAATTACGCTTGTTGATCCTCGCTGAGGTTGGCAGCGCGTTTCTACCTGAGCGAGCCACAGGGATACTTTCATGTCGCGGGTCCGACAGTGGCTTGAAAAGCAATCAGTCGCCTGTCTTCTCAGTGCCAGACGTCTGTTTATGCCAAGATGGCAGGGTCTAGTACCCAGGTTTCTTTAGCCCTGTCAGTAGGGGAGTGTTCTCAACATTTATAAATCGAAGTACAGAGGTGAAATGAATTTGCTAGTTATTGCGGCGAGACAACTAGAAAACGGGCTGCCTTACTGCTGGTCACATTATACAGACTTTGTTTCCTTTTGCGGCCGATTAAGTCTTCTCTTATTCAGCTTAATGCCCTCTTGTCAGTCTTACATTCCCCTCTGCTGAATGGCAAACGACAAATCGTAAGAAACCAGGAGTCACAGTCTAGTAAAGTGAACTGATACACAAAGCCCTAAGCTAGGTTTTTAGATCAAGGTAGTTATTTAGGAGGGAAAAGTATCTATAACACCTGTGATTATTGACAACTATGTAACAGTCCTGAAATAACAAACCCTTCACAGGTCTTTCTGAATGCTGGCGATGTAGTCCCATAGAGAATTAATGTCTTTTAAATTCTGGGCCTAATGATGTAGTAATGCAAAATCGTTTGACATATGTGAATCTTACTCTTTCTTGCAAAGCACTCGAGATAAAATGAAATCTATGATAGGGAAGTAGTGTCATCCTTCTCTTACATAAATCCCTCAAAGGCAAGAGCTCTTTTAGCAGCTAGGCTGTCTGCAGTGGATGCTGTGAGTACACAATATTAGACATGATGGGGAGGATCCCTCCCACCCCAGTGGAAAATGTGGTATTTGTGAAGTTGCAGTTTTCGACAGGAAAGTTCTAGTTTTACTGGGAAAAAAAGTTAGATTTTTCTGACCAGAAAATTATAAAGTGATGGTTCATGGCTACCTGCCTTGAAGCCCTATTCCACTTTCTGCTTACAGGGAGAAAGCACAGTTAACAAAATCTTGCCCAAGAGACCTCTACCTTTTTTGTTGGTTTTTTTTTTGGGGGGGGGGGGGGGTTGTTGTGCGGTTTTTTTTTAATTTCTCTTTTTTCCCCCCTTTAAAGGAATTGCTTCGATTTTTTTTATTCCACAAAGGATGCAAGAGCTTTACTTCTTAGCCTGAAAGCTAACTCAACATTTTTTTCACAGGACAAAAATTCCAGCATTTTGGCCAGCCCCAATCAAAACTTCTGGAAACTTGGGGCCAGATCTTTGGCTTGTACAAACCTGCTAGTTCCGTTGTGTTTAGTCCACAGAGGATTTGGCCCTAGTTAATTAGTAGTTCACCCGAGGTCGTGCAGTGAGTTGATTTTTGAAGCTGGAGGCTGAATTTTGAGCCATTATTATTCAATCCTGTCAAATATCTTGAAGTTTACTGCACAACATTGTATTTTTCTTAGACAAGCTGGATTAATAAGAGCCAGAATCCATGAGACTCTGATTGCAACTTTTCTTAAAAATCATGTTCTGAAAAATCTATTCAATTGTGATCTTACTAGAAAAGAGAGTAAATATGTTGTAATTAGTGCATAGGTGACACTGACTACCGAGGGAGAGAGAGGCCTGAAAAACTGCTTTTGTTATTTAAACCTTTCTTTCAAAGTACAAAAGCATTTGATTGGCACTTCACTGATTTAATAGTCCATTTGTAATGCAGGAAGAACATTACAGAAGATTTTAGCATTATTTTAAATCTCATCATTTAATCTGTAGGTGTTTTTTTAAAAAAAATCCTCATTTCTAGCAGAAGAAAACTTTCTGATAGCATGTAAATCTGTGAGCAGTCAGTTGTTAAAGATATGGATGCCTTGTGTCTTCCAAAATGAAATGGTTTATAAGTCTTAAAACTTACCTAGAATTTTTTTTTTTGTGTTAGTGCACACAAAAAAGTAAAATCTTTCAAGCCAAGGATTTCATAGTTGCTGTTACTATGTTGTACTGTTAGGAGAGGAATCCCTATGTTGTACTGTTAGGAAAGGAATCCCTTCTAAAGCCCTCTGCTTTAGAATCAGGGTTGCTAACATTCAAACTGAAGAGGAGTGCTATTTAGATCCCGCACAGTGGGACAGATGTACGAGGTACCAGTTAACTCATTCAGTAGTCTGAATTTACAGAGTTTGTATTTCAACTGTACTTGCATAAAGATGCTTTGTGAAGGCTGTAATTCTCAGTTTTACGAGAGGAAAAATCAAAAGCAAGAAATCCAAACAGACCGGCACATGTACACCCCACCCCCCCATATTTCTGATTTGGAAAGGAAAAGAAGATTTCATAAAGTTCCTGACTTCGCTTTCCAAGTGTTTGAGGAGTGACTTCATTGCTAAAATATTATATGCTAGAAAGACCCGGAATTAAACAGCACTGAAATGACTTCCCAATGTCAAAGAGCAGTCAGTGACAGAGTTGGAACAGACCTTCTGCCTCCCGGGCCACAGCTGCACCTATTGGCTTCATTGTCCCATCCCTCCTACGCACATGCATGCCTGGCATTGTTTTGGAAATACAGCAGAGAGTTGATAATTCAAACTGATGTCTCGAAGAGCCACTTGTGGAATTAATTTATTGGGTAAATTAGTGACTAGAAATGCAGGCAGATTTAAAAAAAAAAAAAAAAAGCTGTGTCACAGTGTATGATTTGTTCTGTTACCTCAAACAGTGTGATTTAATTGTCACTGCACTAACTGAGTATCCTGGAAAATATTCGATATTTTAAAAGTAAAGTCTCAGCATGGTTCTATCCTTGTTGTTTAAATCCGTGAAGGGAATTGGGTTTTCAGCTCTTCAATGAGGAGTTATAATTTGGGATTAGAAATTAATCCATAGCACCTATTTTATGGCACAGGATTTATAGCATGCCTCAGAGGTTAAACCATAGCCCTAGTATACTGATCTGTGCTGAAGGCTTATTTGATTTCAGCAGGACTGCCTGCCTAAGACAAATAGGATTTGGTCCTTGCTGAGTAACCTTGGTCAAATTCCAGGTGGCCCTCAAGACTTAGTATTTCCATCTTGGTATTAGAAAATAAATGCGTTCTTTTTGTTTATTTTTCACGGGGCCTCAGTATTGTTCAGTATAGTTTGTCATGTGAGGCTGTAAATCCCTTCAAGCGAGGTGGGATTTTAGATTTGCAAACTGTTCCCAAATGATTGCATGTGTATCATGAAGGAAAAGGCTGTCCTCTAGCCAAGTATGGACAGAATTTACGAAGTTGCGTTTGTTAAGACTCCAGGCTGACTGCAGATACTAACGTAGAAGATGCTAGGGGGTAAAATAATTATTTTTCATTTGTTCAAAGTAACAAATTAATGTTAAGTAAGGAGAATTCATCTGTAATTGCATACGTAGTAGTCCGACAAACCTTACCAGCAGCTTAAGCTCTCTGAGAGGCCAGCTATTGCAGAAAGTGTGCACAAATCATTACGGTATTGAAAAGCAAAACAGAACTAATATAGTGTCTCAAATTGGCAGCTTTTAGTGAGCTTTGATTGTTTACCCTTCCATAGTCATCCTGACCCTTGCTCTTAGGTATCAGAGCAACACAAACAAAATTCAGTTCTTTCATTTTCATGAGCAGTATATAATGAGATGAATCATTAGGCATTTCTGAAGAAAAGAAAATAGTTGCTACTGACTTTTTCACAACCAAAGCTGTTTGTGGAAGGCCTATATTGCTTTGTGAAGTCTCATACTTTGTGGCCTGAGCAGGGTGAGCAGAAAAAGAAAGATTTTAGGATTTGGATTAGTTTGCACTTGTCAATATTAGTAGATCTCAGGTTCTACTCTTGATTTCTCAGGTATTCATGGAAGGTGCCTCAAGGAATACAAAAACACACTACTTTGCAATCAAATTTTCTTGTAATACCAGAGAAAGTTCTGAGTCTGATTCTTTCACTTTGAGTAAAGAAGTAATTAATCCTTCAGTTTTCCTGCTTGTTTTGGTTTTGTTTTTGGGGTGTTTTCTTTTTTTTCATCAGAGGGACAGGTTATTGCTTCTTACAGTTTCATGAAAGCCTACTGAGGACGGAGTACTTGTCTACAGGTTTTAGTTCCTAGCTTAAGATTCGGGACTCATGACACTTTATGCTTTGCCATGGGTAGCATATTTGACTTTAGGGAAAATTGCTCATTCTTTATTTCCTATCTGTGTAACGGGAATAATACCATCTGCTGTCACTGCAAATATTTGCAAAGGTATGTACACAGAGAATTCCAAAATGCTGCTGTTACAGTTATATATAATAAGTAATAATTTCAAATGGTAGGTGCCAATTATTCCATTGGCTGTTTGGATTGACAATAAATGCCAATGTCAGTGGCTTTATAAACTTTGGTGTAGTTATTCTGGATTTGCATCAGAAAAGAGAACGTGGCTTAGACATGAATTTCCTCTTCGAAATAACTGAGGTGACATCAGTGGAATTATACCGGAGTAATTTTGGCATTGAAGCTAGTGAAAGACATGGTGCGGTGAGAGTGCTTTGGTGTCATACAGAGTGAGCTGTATTAGTAGTAAAGGAGTTCAAAGCTTCTTTTGAATTGTATTCTCTTTACTGTTTTAAGTTTTCCAAGCTAGCAAGTAGTGTTTCTGGAAGAATTTACAGGATTAAAATATGTGCATGTCTCACATCCAACACACAAATGACCTAATCCCCCATACAACCTTCAGCACATCTATTTGAATAAGCTGAAGACCTTCAAACTTTCAAAGAGTTTTTGTGACAGACTGCAGTGAGAAATCTAGGCTGCTTTCCTTATCCATAACACTTTCTATTTCCAGACATGGTAAATATTGGCCTTCAGGAGATCTTTGTGTGGTGTGTACCCACATCACTTTATGGAACATGAAGAAAACAGAAAACACCCACTGTTTAAAAAACTGGTGACAATTTTTAACTGCTTATATTTATGCATGTATCTTTTGAGACCTGGAGGCTTTATTTCCACCACCAACACTACTAGATCTGTATGTTCCCCTCTCCCACTGATGCTAGTTATAAGTTACAGTCATTGAGCATACTGACCTCAAGTTAGATACTGAAAACCCTCAAAACCCCTGTAGAAGAAATGGCTTTTAGGCATAGAGAACCAAGGTCAAAGTTCTTTGAAACAAGCTGGGAGTACCTGAGGTTCAGTGTTTAGGCCACTAGATAAGCTGTCATTCTTCAGTATTTTTAAGTGTAACAGAGTGAAGTTAGGGATCAAAAGAGCAGGTGCTACTATTCTTCTGTAGAAGAAGCAATACCTGTTTCTTGAGGCAGTTTCCTGCTTCGTAGCATAGCTGAAAGGTAAGTAAATAAAATGTTTGTGCTGTTTAGTTGGAATTTAAAGGCTGGGTGCAGTTTCTCTCCAAAACATGTGTAGGACTTCTCCCCCATTGTACTGCATGAAAAACATCCACTGAGCTCAATGAGAGGGTTTTGTTGTTTTTTGGTTTTTTTTTTTTTTTATCGTGTGGCTGAAAGGAAGAGTCCCTATTTATAGCCTTCAGACATTGGCAGGTGCAAGACTGGTGAGAAACTTCAGTCTCACACATACAAACTACTTGTTTAGGAGAGTATTCTGCATGGTGGTAGCTGCTCTTAGCTGGGCTGCTAGAATCAACAGCGTTGCTCAGTGGCTGTCTTCTTGTAGAGATCAATCAGCTTGTATTTCCAGGAGGGTGTGTAACGAAGAAGGGCCTGATGGTGCTGATTGCAGGAATATACTTAGCTATGGCAGCTTTAGCTATTATTTATAGAAGTGCTAATTATATCAATAGAAATAGCAATATTAATACTGTTAAGTGTCAGAATCCACGCTTGACAGCATGAACTAAACGTAGCTACTGTGAAATGAAGCAGCCTGCTTGTCTCCCTTGTCAAACCACCAATATGCATTTCGGGAAGAGCACACACCCACCTTAATTGCTTGGGGTCTCACCATTTTTGCTCATCTTGTTATATCACTATCATTTCAAGCTGAAAACTCACAAGACCGGCTGTTCCCATGAAATCTAGACTGTATTCAAAGCCAGTCCAGAAAATTCAAACTGTGACTAAAAGTGTAACGGTGCATTCCAGTTTAAAGCTGTCATCCTACAATGCTGGAAACTGAAAAGTGTCTCAAAGTTCAGAATCTGACCCAAACCCAAACTTTTCATTTTTTCTTTTTTTTTTCTTTTTCAGTCTCTGAATTCTACCACTTGTTGTTTACAAAATAGTTGGGGAAAACTCACATAGATTTCAATACCCACAGTTACGTGCAAGCTACGTTATAACCAGCCTTAATTGGCATCTTCTAAAGGGCAGAAATCATATTACCAAAAAATAAACAAAACTAAAAGAAAACAACAGCACATTGAGACTCATTTTCTGGCTGCTTTTTTAACATTTAAAATGTGCTTGATTTCCTGTCACAGCTCTTGTTACTTCTGCCTACCTCTTGTGACAGTGTTTTAGACTGACTTCCCACAGGAGCTTACAAATCAAGCAGGTTAATGTCTTCATTAAAACTGAATAACAGTTTACTTTGGGAAAAAAACATATTAAATTTTTCAGGATATTGAACACCAAACTACTATTAAGCTTTAACTAATGCATTTACTTTGCTGACACTTGCTCTCCGCTGGGACGTGTAGCTCAAGTTAATGTCACTAGAAGTGATGTTTAAGACTTCATGAGACAGAGTTTCCAATCCTTTCTAGATGATTTTACTCTAATTCTATCACTCTGTACTTGAGAAGAAGTTCTAAATAAGTTATTTCAGCAACTTGCCAGCCTTTTTTTGGAAATGTACAGGGTACAAATGTCTCCTTTAGAGTTTTAAATAATCCTTTCTATGGCCTAGATATATGTGGTACACTGTGTAAAGAAAGTGACAGTCTGTTGGCCTCTGGACATATAAAGAATGTCCTTAGCATACTTTGCCTTTGGGAGAAAAATAGAAGGACTGTCACAAACAGAGAAGGCTGGGGTTCTGTCACCCATGATTTTAAACCTACCTTAACCTAATTTAGTGTATCAGTAGACTGGAAACCGAGGTGCATGGCCAGTAGGTCAAGGTTTCTCAGTTGGCAAATGGTGGGATTGTGTGTGGGCAGCTGTTACTGCAGAACAGTGTGCTTGTGTCTTTCTCAATCTCTGCAGAATCCATTTGCAATGATGCCATGTGGGACACAGGGGCATCCCATCAGTAATAGGAATGGGGTTTGTTTGGGTTTCTTTTGTTCGTGTTGCACTGCAAATTCAGTTGGTGTAATTTGCTTTATCAGCTCTTTTGTTTTTGTTTAATTTTTTTTGACCTCTTCATTTGGCAATCCTACCGTTTACTTATCTATTATCAGAGCCATGTCAGACTGTGATGCGTCATTCTTTCTGGATCCAACTGCAGCAACATCCCAGTACATGATGCAATCAAACAGCATTCCTCCACTGGCAGATCCCTTTGAAGTTTTTTGTTGCGTCCAAAATCAAAGCCAGTATCAGTTCTGTGCTGTAATAATACTGATATTTTGTTATAATTTTTCCCATCGTTGGGCTGTAATAACTCTGGAAATCTGACATCTCTTTAAACCCTCTGAGCAGGTGATCTGTGAGTAAATCTCCCTGAGGAGTCACAAACTTTCTTGAATTATTTACATCTACTGTACGAATTCTAGACTGTATTCATACTGTGGTGATTGCATAGATGATATAAACTGGATGATGCAGAAAGAAATAGAGGATGTGCCTAGCACATAAAGATATGCATTAGTCTTCTGAATGTATTTTGTCAAATATAATTTCTACTGTAATGCTGCTGGCTTTAGCTGAGTTAACTTGAGGAAAAGAAATGCGCCCACAGAACTTAGGATCTTGGTTCATATCTTGGCCATAAAGAGATTCTTGAAAAAGATGAATAGCTTAGAGAATAACTTATGCAGTAGGACAAAAGTAAAAAGCCAAGCTTAACTACTAGTGGGTATCTGAAAGACGTCATCGTTCAGTGGTGGTTTTCTGGACTATAATGAGCCCTATCTCATTTGGCAAACTTGTAATTCCTGGTAGGGTAGTAGGTAATTAATGAGCGTGCACGGAATATGAATTGTTTTTTAGCTTTACTTGTGGTCACACTGCATTTAAGTTCTGTAGCGTAGAAAAAATAATCATCAGTTATATTTGAATAATTCTGTGGGGTGCTCAGCTTTTTGAGTAAGCAAATACAGATCAGTATTTCCTTGAATTTACTTGTCATGCACATTTATTCACTGTATTGTCATTCTTGCCCTTTAAGTGATTTGATGCGACACGTTTTTTGAAAATTTTATACTTGCAGCTTGAAAATAAAAATTGTCTTGTCTAGTCCTGGCTTGCAAGACCAATAAGAAGAAACCTTTTTTGTTACGACAGTGGCTGAGTACTTGTACTCTCTTGGTGCAAATGCAAAGTCAGGTTCAGGATTTGTTTTCTAAAAAGCTTCACAGATGTTTGTTTAGGCTTTATTTTTGCTCTAGTCAAATATAACATTTCAATCAAAGAATTTAGACTTTAATGGTAGAAGTTGACCTAAAGTGAAGTTACCAGGAAAATCAAGGGTTGAGATGAAGAGGGTTAGTAAGTCCCCTTTTCAATGAATGGGTCATCTTCTTGGTACCACACAGGAGACATTTACCCCATCTTGCTCTCCTGCATGTGTTCTGCAGATGACATTCTCTTGGGTTGGTAATCTGGTGTATTTTACCAATGCAGTTCTGCTTCTGGAAAACACAATAGTAGCCCGGCCTTTGGGAAAACAGTTTAAATGAATACTCTCCAGATTCCCAATTAGTATTGACGTTATTTGCATGTATCTACTCTAACATAAGCTAGGAATCCCAGATGAGAGCAGTGCCCCACCAACTGGTACCTCAGGAAGCTTATAGTTACATAGGCAAGTCAGGCAAAAGGTGAGGGAAACAGAATACTGTAATTCCCACTATAGTGGTTGCAGACCAAGACACAGAAAGATTTAGTGATTCGATCCAGATAATCCAGGGAAAGGAAAGAGGTTTTTCAGAGGCAACTAACTCCTACTAAAGCAAGCATGGGAGTGATGTGCCAACCTGCCATTTGTGCCTTTGAAAATTTCCCCAGGGAGTCTATTGTAGAGCCAAGCATTGAACTCTGATCTTCAATCCCCAACCAGACAACCGTTCCTTTCTGCTTTAAGTGTTTTTAATTGAAAAATACCATCTGAACAGTGTCTGTAAAGAATTACTTTTCTTCAGAACATCCAAAAGAAAAGCAAAATTATGTGCTGTAGCAATAAATTAACCAGTGATCAAAATAAAAACCACAGTCTTGTTATGAAAACCAGAACTGGTGTGTAAATACTGTGAATTTATGATACCACTGAAAAAATCTACTCTGGTAAATGTTAATAGTTTTAGAAGTAAAGATTTTTTGTTTGATTATTAAACTATTCAGATCTCTTCTAAACAGATTTTACATGCTAAAGCTACAAATTGTTTAAAAAAACAAGCAGAAGTTTACCCCTTGCTTTTCTGCAGGCACTATTTATATCTGTGTTGGTGTTTGTTTCAGAGAAGAGAATTAAAACTGAAGCCCGCATGACCCTATCTTGCTCTCCCCAAATAGCAGTAACACATTTCCTTTTTTATAGCGTTGTACATTAACTTGCATGTTCTCATCACTTCATGAGGAGGTAGACTCTGTTCACATTTTGCAGTTTTGGGAAACAATGGCAGAACTCTAGGTTATACAAGTCCAGAGAAATTGTTAGTCAGATTACGCTGCTGGAGTGACCCATGTTCAGGCCACTCCAACACGTCCCCTAATAATATTTTACAAGCCTGAGCCATCTGTGTGTGATGAGATCAGAAGTAAGGAAGTCTGTAGTTGCCAAGAGAATTTTAGCTTGCAGAATCACACAACTACAAAGAAATCCTATGGCATCAACAAAGGAAGCTCAGAGAAATAGTCACACTGAGCTCTTTCAGACTATTTTAATTGGAGACCGTTTGTTCTGGTGAAATGTTAAGAGTTCATTCTTCCTTTTGCACACCTAATTGTTACTGACAGTGTTGTAAGCTTCACATACAATATTACTGGTCTCCAAAATGGCTAATCCCATATTTTGCAAAAGCAAAAAGATATTATTTCTGCTGCACCTCTCTGTGCACTTGTAGGGGGAGCCAACTTTTTGAGTTGGCTGCATCCCAATGGCTTACCTTCCTTTCCCTCACGAGCACACAAATTACTCCAAACAAGAATCCCACCAAGAATGCTCTGTCCACTTCTGAGCCATGGAGTTCTTGCCATGCATGAACCTCAGAGGCCCAATAGGCTCATTACTTATGTCTTCCTGCTTTTATTTGTTTTAAAAGTACTTCGCAAAAGCAAAGAAATACAAAGGATAGGCTTTTCGGAAGCTCTCTGTGTCAGCCTAGGTCTTTGTTTTTTGAAGACAACTGAGACTTGACTGGAAATGAAATTCAGCAGCTATTAAGCATTTCCAGTGCTTAGTAGTTGTCTCTCCCCAGAGAATTTACAATCTTACAAGAAGGATTAATTAATTAATACTGAAATTGATCGATGTATATGAATCTTTAGCTGTCAAAAAATAGCTCTGATTTTGAAACAGAAAGTCTCTTGAGCTTTTGTTTTGGTTACAATGGGTTAAGTTCTATCAGGCTTTCTCCCAGTTTGTTTTATTAGAAAATGGTACTTATTTGACTGCGGTATGCTACCTAAAATTGTTATAATTTGTTTCTTTATTTCCATAAACATTGCTGTGTTTATTTTGGAAGGATGGTTACTTAAGGAAAAAAAACAGCCCACAAAGTAAGCTTAAAAATATATTTGTTATCTCTCATATCTAATTTTCTCTTGTAATCAGTGTATATAGTTTTCCTATAGCACCAATTTAAACAAACAAAGAAAAAAAAAAAGGGAGAGGGAAGAGAGACATTAGAATCTATTTTCAGGATGGCATATCAGACCACACGCACTTAAGGGGCAGAGTAGATTTGTTATTTTGGGCAGTACTGTGGAACTTATGAGAAGCTTTCTTTTTTTATACAAAGTTAGTTCAGAGTAGATTAAAGTTTATTTCAAACTCAGCATATTTGACCTCAAGCATCATAAGAGTCATGTAGAATTGGCTCATGCTATTAAATTCCTACAGCGAACTCCATAATAATGATTAATTTCTTTCATAAACTCTCTTCATAATTAATACAGGTTTCATTGTGGGCACTGCTATTCTCATATTGATTATCTCTACAATTTAGATTGGACTCGTAAAATGATGTCTTTGTTTACTCTGATGACCAGACATTTATTTTACTTGGATAACTCTCATCATTTGCGAACCGAACTGGGGATATTGCTACCATAGAAATTACAAATATTTCAGAGCTGTTTCATGCAAGAGCAGGGATAATTTTTGTCACCTGAGATTAATAATACTTTGGTGTTCTCTGATGCTTCTCATCTGAGAATCTGCATTCTTTATGAGCATCAATTAATTAAGCTTTAAGACACCCTCCTGAAATAGGGGAGCATTAGTAGCCTCTTGTGCTGATGGATGAACTCGGATTTAGAGATGTTGACTGACTTAGTCAAAGTCACCTGCCAGATTATTATGAATATAACTCAGATTTGTTAATTACCAATCTTGTCCTTCATCTGTGAGGACTTTCCTTCTCCTGGCATGATGATTTTTGATGTGGCATAATTCTTTTTGGCAAAATACGCTTCCGAGAAAGTTATAATGGTTAGGGAACTTTGCTTGAACAAGTACGGACCTTTCTTGTTGCTTGTTTCTTCTCACAAATAATTTGATTTTTTTTTTCCAGGGTTCTGTCATAAGTTGCAGTTAAATCAGTAAACTTTTAAGATGCAAATAATCTCTTCTGGGGGAAAAAAAAAGGGATTTTTACATTTCTGACATTTCAGGAGAAGCAGCTTTAATGAGAAAAGCAAAAATAATGAATGATGACACTGAGATTTGAGTGTACTGAAGGAGGAGAGCTACAAACTGGATTTTATAACATTACTATGTGTACTTTATACAATGTTATGCAACAGGTGAACCTTCCTCTTAGTCAGTCATGTATAGTTACAATATAAATCCACCTTATTACAGTATTAAAAACCACCTTTCTTGTATAGCTCCAAGTCTTGAGAGACCTCAAGAATGAGAGCAGTGTGTTTTGTTTAGTTCTGTTGCCCAGCCTCTGAAGGGTCTCAAGTCTCATGGAACTGCTGAGCTCTCATTGTTTTGTTAACTTCAGAGGGTGCTAGGGGGGAAGCTGCAGTGACTGGTAAAAGGCAGTCTTTGGAAGGCCTTGGAGACAAACAGGAATTCCAGTTTTTGAGCAGAATTCAGCTCTCTTGCTGTTGCCAAACCTACAAGCAGGGAGGGGGAGATGTGGATGTAATAGGCGGCACGTATATCCGTATTAATATTTGCAGTACAACATCCCCCATGCCTGAGGACAGTAAGTGCAACTGAGGACATAGTGGAGTTTACAAGAGTACCTCACATGTTGAGATGCTTTATAGTCCCCCCTGTGAATAGCCTAGTGAAAACCATATGTGAAATATAAATGGAGCTGTATTCCAGCCTTTTAAGTTAATTTTGTAACATGCTGCATCTGAGGGCTTAATGTCTGTTCTGTCTGACGCGAGCTGAGTAGTGCAGGGCTTAATAAATGCAACATGTACTGGAGACACTAGAGGGTCTGCTGGAAGAGTCAACAGAAGAACAAGAAGATGGTGGAAATATCACATTTTATTGAAAGAACAAATCCAGTTTGAACCAACTGGCTGCTTGCTTCCTTCAGTCCGAACGCAACAATGAACTCCTCTTGTCATGCTGAGTCAGTTGGCAGTGACTCACTATCAGTCTCAAAATTGTCCGGCATTTCATCAGAACTGGATTACACAATGGGTTTTCCCTTTTCTTTTTTTTCTTTCTCCCCCAATACACTTGTAATATTAACAGGCACCTAACTCATCTGACGTTAACATGTTTCCTCATTAAATTTTACTTTTCTAATTATAAGATTAGTAATCATACAACTTCCCAAAATACAGTAATCCCAAATCTGACTTGGAATTCTAAAGCACAAACTTTCTTAGTTATGCCTTTCTCCCAGTTAAAAATAAGTTAAAGCATTTTGTTACTTTCCACAGGACATTCGCATAGCTAGCATATGCTCACAATTGTTCAGCTGAGGTATGTGTTCTCTCTTGGGTGTGGAGAGAAAACTTGTATGTAGAAACAGCAGCCAATGTATGAGAGTTGATTTTTTTCTCCCTGACTGACTTTTTTCTGTTATTTCTGCAAAAGTCTCTCAGAGAAGACACTCCAATGTCATCTTTTATCCACTGACACAGTGCACGCATGTTATGTGATTTATTTTATATTTATCCTATAAACACCAAAAGATATATTATCTAAAATATGATGTGTGTCATTCTGTAATTATAAGAACATCCTCGTGATCTCTGTAGACTGTGGAAAAAGGTAGGTCTATGAAGCTTTAAATCTAACTCTGCATATAAGTGCACTTCACCAGATACTTTGTTTTTAGCACGTATGCTGTTACACAGTTTTCAATCAAAGTGATATCAAGAAACTAAAAATGTGTAAAAAGTGATGCTGAGTTGGCTGGACAGCAATGCATGTGTTCTAAAAGCCAGCATTTAAGTTCAGCCATCTTGTCTGCCCTAATTTGACAACCGTATTTTCCACCTGGATGATTAATTTAATTGTTGTTCAATCACATCCATTTTGTGATTAGATATTTCGGGCAAAATTATGGATCTTGAATTTTTAATCTTAGAGGATTTTGGATATCAGGAATATGTTCTATGCCTGTCCCAACCTTGATGTCCTACCCTGGACTTAATCCCCTACATCTGTATTTGGAATTGGTCCTGGTGGCTAGGAAATGGAAAGCTTCCAAGTGTCTTTGAATATTTTTTTTTAATTTTGTTCTTCAGCGGTTCTAGTTCTTTGTTGTTAATTAGATCAAACCACATTTCCACTGAGGCTGTAACGGTAGTGTCATCATCCTGTAATCTGTCAAGTCCCTCTGAAACCTCCTTCAACTGCTTTTGTAAATTTAGTACCTCTCAGTAAAGTTCCTTGCAGAGTAAAATGTGTGCTATTTTTTGATCAAAGTCCTTCTTGTTCTCAGTGCAAATTTCAAGACACTTGTTGATGCAAACATGGAGGCACGTGTTCCCGAGAGGAACACTAAGTGTCTCTGGGAACCAGGGACATCAGTCTTCTGTTTTCACTCCAGTTTTCCAGGCTGCTGGTGATAGCAGAGTAATTTTTGTCTTCGGGCTTTACAGTACGGTTTTGAGAAAGTTTGGTTTTTGTTTTTTCACTCAGTGTAGTTGAAATACACGTTCAATCAAAGCTTCAAATCTAATAAAATCTGAGCAACTGTGTATCAGAAGCAGAAAAAAAAAATGTTTTAAACATATTTCTCGTGTTTTTATCTTTGTTCTTGGATGGTACCATTGGTAACACTGCACCAACATTTGTGATTTTCTTTTTGGTACAGAATTAATGGTAGCATACAAAGATATATATTTTTTTATCTGTATGCTTGTGGCCATTAGGAGGTCATTTGTCGTGTTTGGCAAGCCCGCACTGATGTCACTGTTCAGTGCTGTTAATTTTTCTTTTATTTTCCCTCGTTTCTTCACTTGGAGATTCTTGTAGTGGACAGCTGAATTTGCAAGTCTCTGAAAGAAATGTTTCAATCATTGCTATCAATTGCTCCTTTTGTGTTCCATTGAAAGCAATATAATTAAGATAAAATAAGGTTGCATCTGTCTTGTTAAGCAGAGCTTTTTCTCATAGCGTAATCACCAGTAAGCTTATTTCTGGGTCTTCAAGACACAAAGGTGTCTAATGTTGAAGAGTATCTAGGAGGTTTGGAACACAGATTTAAATTGTCATTGCAACTACGTTTAATAATGATAATGATAGCACTAAAAACATCTCACTTTCAGGATCATCAGACTGATCAGACTTCTGCTTCAGTAGTTTCACTTAAAAGAGCATCTCATCTTGAAGGTTCTGAAGAAATGAATTGTCTGCACTTTTTGAGACAGATGTGAAGTCATCTGAACTTCTTGAACAATTTTTGACAATGCCTACACTACAACTGTTAAAGAATTATCCTAGGTTTTGTATTACTTCGGTACATGCATACACTTGTTTCCTGTTGCTTTCCTCAACTTCTCTTGAAGTCAAATAAATTAATATTTTTAAGTGTGTTAACCATTAAGCTGCACTTGGTAACATCAGTGTGCTCTATATTAACAGCAATGACAGAACCCTGCTGTCTGGATCTAACAGTTAGGATTGAAAACCTGAGCAAGATAGCTAGCTTATATTAGAACCTTGTTGTAGACTACTTCAGTAGTGTTTTAGTTTTAGATGCTAAAAGTACTGTAAGGTCATGTTCAAAACTTGTTCCATTTATTACTTTCTTTTTAGGATCTACTGACAAACAACTCCCTCAACTAGCAGGATCTCTGAAAGCACTGTGTATTCCCCATGTAAATAGGCAGGTAAGAGCGAATGCTTTTTGCTGTCTTTTATGAGGGACAGAAATCATCATATTCTTGTCACTTTGCTATTAAGTTTTAGAATGTTTAAATGTTTCATTTGTAGATTGAAATTAAAGCCTAATTTTTCAAGCATCTTATGTTCCTATTCTTTGTTGTTTTCATATAAATATTTCTAAGTCGCAAATCCTGAATAGTCAGCACAATAGAAAAATGCCACTGCATTGTTCCTGTATCTGACATTGTTAATATAGTTATCATGACTCATGGACTCTTGGCCAAACTAGATACAAGCAACACCAGCAAAATGTAGTAACATCTCCCGTGGGACCATTATGAGGGACCGAGGAGAGTTCTGTTGTAACTTGTGTTACAACAGATGCAGACCTGATGTCTTGAGTCAAATGTATTTCTGCTTTTGAAGCTACCCGTAGATTTGTCTGTCAGAGCTCCATCTTGTCAATTGCATCTCAGTGAGTTTTGGCTCAGTGTTTAAAGGGGAGGGCATGAGAAGCACCTCTCTAAAAGCCCATGTTCCTCATATGCTTTCAGTTGCTGAAAAGAGATAAATACGCTAATTTGCCAGTACCCTAAAATTTGTGCTGCTTTTGTTTGTATTTCTCATTGACATATTTAGTGGTTCTCTATAGCTTATTGCCTTTTTCTTTTCCTTTTTTATTTTTCCAATCTCTCTCATGGTTGTATGTGTCTATGTGCCAGGATTAGTCCCTCTGTGTGGTCTTAGATGTAGTGCTGGTAATTGAATATCTAGCTATCAGTTTCCCAAGAAACATGTAATTTAAATTGTTTATTGAAGTTTCCTTAAAAGATAGAAGTACACATAGTGCTTTAAGAGTGAGAAGGACTTACCAAGTACTTCAGGAAACTTTCTGTGGATTAAGAGCCTGGCCACAGCAGAAGAATGTGTTGGATGGTAACTGGGAATGTAAGGGATGGTTTGCTCTTCATCCATTGAGTACTTCCTTTTACCCACAGGGATGGTCATAGGTCCAGAGGTCTACTCAGAAATTCCCAGGGCTTGATCTGGTCTTGACTGCATGTGAGATATACAAGTAGTGAAAAGCTAAGTTAGCAGGAGGGAATTGGAAGGTGAAGATACACTAAGAGGAGCAGGGTTAAGACTGCAAAGCAACTGTGGAGTTTTTGCTGTAGTTTTTTAAATTATATGCTACAATATGCAGATATCTATGATAAATGAAAAGATTGCACCTACGTGAAATTCTTTTTTAGCCCAAACAATATTGGCTAGGAATTATTTTGGAGCTCAAGGGGACTTCAGTCCAAACCCAAATCCATGAAGTTAGGGGTGTTTATGACTACTTCTAAAACACTGGAGTGTGTTGTGGCCATTTGATTGTGACAATGGAGAAATTCAACTAAGAGTGCTTTACTTCCAACTTTATGCTCTGCCTTTGCTACAGTTTTCAACATGCATCCGAGTCTTTAATCTACACTTCTTTTAGGTGTTAAAAAAACAAATTGGAAACATCTTTTACGCTTGTAAGGAATGGTTTTGGTGGTTTTTTTAACAGTCCTTGAGGGGAATGAGATAACTTTATGCACTTTTCCTTATTTTATTCCCCATTTTGCCTGTCTTTTCCTTGATGGCTTTCATTCTTCGATCAATTCTATCAATTTTAATTGGAATTTTTTTTCCTGTCTTCTCTTGTGATAAAAAGACACTTTCATGTAATCTGGTTTTTTGCGCCCAGTGGTAAAAGAGCTATCTTTGGGAATTTGGACATCTATTTTCCATTAAAATGAATGGAATATAGTGTTAGTACCTTGCAGGGATTTCAACACCTTTGTGCTACTGTGAAGCAAATATTCTTGTTCCTCTGAATGGAAGCTCTTGCTGTAGATAGGAATGGATAATCTTGAGCTTTGAGACCTGAGTGGTGCTGAAAGGCTCCAAGTCAACTTCTTTTGTTTCATTTGTCTTGCACATAACTTTTCTTCTCTCTGAGGAGTAGCCTGTAAAGTAATCCCAAAGAACTTCCATCATAATTAAGTACTTAACACCAAAAACTCATAGAAATTATGTTATGGCTTCTCAAAAAATTGGTATCATTTGTATCCTTCGTATTTTGAGACAAGTGTCAGACTGAGGTGACATTTAGCAGTACAGTAAACCGGTTCTTTTTTCTCTGATGGTTGACTTCTTGTGCTCCAAAATTACAGCTTTCATTTAGGAGGTAAAAAGCTTGTAGTGCCCTGGACTGTGAGATTCTAATTAAAGATTGCACTGGATGTGAGCTAACACTTGGTTATTTGCAGTCAGCCTCTTAATACAAGAAGTCTTGGATGTTAGACATAGTGTTGGCTCTGAAGACTACCAACAGTAATCCGAATATTAGAACTATTTACCATTTTACTGTTTTTAAAGAAATAAGAAAGAGAAAAGAGAGAATCCTGTTATGGAGACCTTGAGTAGTGCTTATATTGAGACAGCAGTTTGGGAGAGTACTGCCCCATAAATTCTATTCATTATAACCCTTTGACTACCTTTCTCATACCTATTTTTAAACTGTGAATGATTATGAGCACTTAGATACATGAATGAGCTGGATGCGGTGCCTGAAGAGGCAGTCCCAGCTCTCATGACAGAATAGATGTGTTGCACCACATAGCCATTAGCAAGGCCCAGTTTCACCCCATAAACCCGTTTTCGATAATCCACGGTGATTTTTTTATGGTGTATTACAGCTTTATTAAATGAATTCCTAGGAATTCCAGATTGAAATTCAGTTTTACTTAACGCAGCTGGATGAATGCATGATGTATAGCTTGATATTAGAGATTTCTATCAGGCATGATTTTTGTCTCTTGCTTGGTGTCTGGCCCACAAATGGTCTACTGAAGCTAATCGAGACTTCCATTTAGCAGTTGTGGTAGTACCTTTGTTTCTAAACCAGAAAGCTTTAAGGTATACTGGCATTTATGATTCTAACATCTGTGATGTTATCTCCGTGTGGTAAAAACAAATGTTGATTTGTTCTGAGACTACAACAAAGAGCGATTGAAGTCATATTTGTATCTTGATTCTTACCAATATTTTGTTGGCTTCAAGACAACTCAACAAATGGAACAGTAGGACAGCAAAGTGCTAGTTAATATAAAGTTATCTTTATTCCAACTTCTGTTTCCTTTTTGTGTATTTTTTTCTTTTTTTCATTGCATTCTATCAAATGGTTTCAAAATGTGACCTCTGATTTTGAAACAAAACAAATTAGATGTTAGTACTGATTAGTGCAATATTAACATTGATTCTTTATTTACTCAAAAGTTGGGAAATTAAAGTTCCCCTGACAATCTTAATTATGCCTAATTGCACAGATATTACAAAGGGGATCTCTTGTTACATAATCAGAGACCATCTTGGTAGCAGTACCAAATATTACAGTCCTAGCTAAAAAGTGCAAAGAGAAAGGGAGCCCTTTGACCATAATATAGTATCTAACTCGGGTTCATTACAAAACCTGACTGAAAAATAGCACTGAAGTCAGTACACTTAATTTCCGTTATATAAGTTTCAAAATATTATGTCACCTTGTTCTGTATGTTCTAGTTGTGTAATGAAAGACATGTTTGTTCAAATACAGGCAAAATAAAAGTTATTTGTCTATAGGATACCCAAGCTCATTACTATCAGGCTTGCACCGTCACTGACCTCACCACATCTTCTAATTTTTCATAGGTCTGACTGAAATAGAGGCTCTTATCTCTGTTCTTGTGTAAAATAAGACTTGAGCCTTAATTTTCAGATAATACAACTCCTGGCTTTTAATTTCTTTGGTGTTAAATATTAAACTCTTTCATGTATTCATTACAAAATGAATTTCAATTAATATTTCAGGAAAAGGAACGCAGCTTTAAATGTGTCCTTTAAAACAGCTGAGCAAACTGTCTCCAGATTATACAAAAATATTCTCCTTTAGGCTAAAACTAAAGGACTAATTGGAACCAGTCTTTGTCTAGTCTTTTTTAAAGACTTTGCCTTATATAAAGTAAAAAAATATTCAGATCAGGACATTCCTTTTCTTTATTACATCTAAAAGTTACAACTAAAAGTTTCAAATATTATGAATCCTGCTAACCTGCACCCCAAAAATAATCGCCCTGAGGTAGTCTACAGATAATAGAAGTTTGTGGAAGTGAAACTTCTATGCTTAATTTTGGTGGTGGTAGTATCAGTAAAATGGTTCCATTCTAGTGTTTCCTGGGGTGCTTGATACAGAGGTCACCAGTTAAGTTTTTTCTTGGAGTGGACGTCTCAGTTTAATGAGGGTAAATCTTCAATGCTTTGCTTATTTCCAGTTCTTTACTCCATGGTCTCTGTAATATTTAGTTTACTCCAAAATAGAATCAAGCACTTTTATATACCTTCAGGTCAGAACGAGTTGGCCTTAACACCTCCAGGTACCTGTGCCTGATACTTTCAATTGCCTTTCTCTGGGATTTTAAGGGCATATATCCAGAAATCCTTGGTATGGGAACTTAGCAGAAATTTAGGCCACCTGAATGATCCTAGGGTGAAATTTTGCTCCAAGCTGCTTAAAGGTGTGATACAATCCACATAGCTCAAAGAAAGAGTCCAGCCTTTTCAGTAACTTATAATTCCAGTCTGCCTAGCAAATGCATTAATTTCCTCTTGCCTAGAATGGATGGAGAAACAGGAATTTTCACACAGTGCCTATGTTTGAGGAAAATAATCCTATATCAGCCAACATCTTCACCTATATCATGTTGAAGTAAGATGAATAATGGCACTTACTGTTGCTCCTTTCAAATATTACAGCATTATTATACATTATGTAATTTTTTAAAAAGTGTGTGTTGGCTGTATGGTCTTAGCTTTAAGAAAATAAAGATGTTTCTAGTTTTTATAAGTGTATAGAAAAAATAGATATTATTAAGAAATAAATAAATCTCAGACTTCTAAGGCCATTGTGTAACTTTTAGAGCCTACTCAAGATTTTTGGATGTTTGAAGTTTCAGTATTGTTTGTCTCTTCACTGTAGAGGTAATTTTTTCCACTTTATGTTCAGTCAATGAAATAGAAGTCAAAGAGTATAATTTCCATCTTTATACATCTGATTTACTAAATTGTTTTTCTGGTTTTATTTTTCCAGAGGGACATTTGAGGGACAATGGTCTCAGGTGTGATACTAGAAAAGAATGACTTATTGAAAAATTACTGTCTTTGAAAATGCTGACAGGTAGAAAAGATTCATGCTCATGAGCTTGTGAAAACAGTCACAATAGAAGGCCAAATGTCAGCTTCCAAAATATTGCTGGTGATGCCTCTTGCTTTTTTTCCCCATCTAGAGCAGATCTTCGTTCATGATAAACTTAGTGCATCTCAACTGATGTGACCACCACCAGAGTTGCAGAAGTTTGTTTTGGTGTGGTTTGTTGGGTTTATTTTTTTCTATTTGAAAAGGTTAAAAAGTGAAGCAAAGGCAACATGGAACTTAAGCATTTTCACTATGGTTCATGTCATATCTGTCTGCAATTACTATGACAGCAATCAATTGTCTTGCATCCTCCCTAACTTTCTGGGACAAACCCAGAAATCTTTGATAGTTATCCTGGTTACCTCTTAGAAGAGAGAGATGGATGTGCATCCTGACTTGTTTGTTACCATAGTTCCTTTGAGATGGTAAAGCTGGATTTTACAATTTGTTGTACAGTTTGGGACGGATTCAGTATAGATTTCCAGAAGTAAACTATATAATTTCTAGTCCTTAAATGTTGACTGAACTGCAATGTGACTCTTTATAATTGAATTCCAGGTAACCTTTGGGAACCATATAGTTATGTAATAGAGGGTGCACCATATGGTGCAGTAGAGCTGTGTAACAAAACCAGATCCCATTGTAACTCCATAGTTTGGATTAGGGCCTTGAGCGTTAGCTCAACAGCTAAATTGGTCATAAATGGCCTGCTGATGCAAATAAAGGTAATATTCCAGCACTCCATAAGTGGTGAAGATTGACACATACATAGCTGAGCCACATGCCTAAGTGCAGGTTGTTAGGTGTTAAATAATTACAACACAGACTAGGCATTCAAGACAGAAAACTATCACATGAACATCCCAGTGTTTGTGCATGTATATATAATGGGGAGGTGGGGATAAAGCATGTGGAGGAGTTGGAGGACTTTTTGGTGTGATTTTCGTTTTCGAATTGGAAAATAGTACATTGGTACGATACTCGTCTCCTGGAGTTTGTTTTATAAGGACTCTCAGTCCCGGTAGGTGATGAATGATACACACCAGTGTTGATGGCTATAAAAGCAAGGTATTTACTTTGTTGGAACAAAATTTCTTATATTGCCTAGATCTCACTGTCAGAATTTACTAAATAGCAGCACTATTTACTCAACACAGCACTAGAGTAATGCAGCACTGTTGTATCTGACGTGAGATTATTATGCAGTGGAAACACCATTTTGCAGCCTTCGTACAAATGGGCATAAGGACTGTAAGGAAACAGTAACTATGCAAAGTGTTCCTTCACCAAAGTGCTGTTAGTCTCACCCTAAAAGAAAGTGGGCATTTATGGTACTTGGTACATACTACTAGCAGACAGATTTTCACAAATCCATTGAAACTGTTGGAGACATATCAGCTTTGCATCTAATCTATTATTCAGGACATTCTGGGATTTAAAAAAAAAAACAACAACCAGCCAACATTAGAAAGCCCGTTTTGGTTCAGCAAGTGCTCCCAGTCTTGCCAATCAATTGAGCTGTCTGAGAGCCTAATCCACAGAGGCACCATAGCCTGAACTTCTGATCAAGAAAGCCTGACATCCCAGTCTCACTTCTGTTCTCAACAGAGCGATCCTTTTCTTTTAGTTTTTACTTTCCATTTTTTAGTCTGTAAAATGGGAATGACAGTAGCTTTATGTCAAAAGAAGTTGTGATATTTGATTTGTTAATGTGTATGTGCAACTGAACTATGATGGTTGCTAAATTAACGTATTACTTATTTGGAGGTCTGTCAGTAAGTAATGACTACTGACATGGGGGAACAACTGAGATTCTTTGCATATTGAAAGACACCACAAGTGCACTGTATTTTTCTTCCCCTGTCCTCAACATCTTCACTAATAAATCTCCAGGGATAAAGAGTTTTTGTGTGGTTCTTCTACATTTTTGTTGGCCCCTGCTGATGTAAATCAAACATACTGTCCTCCTGTTATCTTCAGATTTAGAAAACCTATTTTTAATCACTTCATACAGGTATCTAATTTGAATCAGCCTGCCACGCTGCAGGACTCTTGTGCTTTTTTAATTGGCATCTTTCTCATTACGTTTGAACAAAGTTGCAGAGACACTGCAGGACACCAGTAGAGACATCTGAATCACCAATCCTGTTGGGCTGGCAACGTGATGGTGTGATATACCAGGGGAGTCTAGGAGATCTGTGCATGTGGTGAAGAGGAATAAGTGGAAGCAATCAAGTTCAGACATGTTGCTGTGACTGTTTCTAGGCCCTGCCTATACCATCTGAAAGTGAATCGCACCAGAAATTTGCTGGAATTTTAACACTAGTATGGTGTTAAACCAGCCTGGTTTCTATCAGCACTCCTGGGATTCTAGTAAAGCAGAGCTCCCTGAAAGCATTTGTGGAAGTGTCACAGGGCAGGTATGTACAATACATCAAAACCAGCATCTTAACCAACCCAAGGGTGGGCAGGATACCCAACCAGTTCATGGAGTCAGTCCACTCCATGTCACTTAAATTTCTTTAGAATTTGAAAATCAACCCTTAAATAACTTCTGCAGGAGATTTTTTTTTTTTTTCCAAAGGAAGTGCTCTTAGCCTGAGACATGGTTATATGATGCCATGACCCTTCTTCTAGTTGTGGTTGCCAACAAAGTATGTCTAAAGTCAGGCACACCAACATGCTGAGAACATAAAAGGAGAGAGGAGACCAGAGCAATATAGATTAAGTTACTTGATACTCACGCACCTTCCTTCCCTCTCCGTCTGTCATCCAGAATCTTGTCATTTGCAACGCAGACTTTTGCAGTTCTGGTGGACAGTTGGATTTTTCCTGTTTCCCAGTTAAAACTAAAGATCAATTAGGGCTCTGCAGTTTGCTGTGCGAACTGTAGATGGGTGCCCCTGCTGCACCAAGCACGAGAATTTTCCACCTGCCTTATAGTGCTAGTAATTTTTTCATTCTTTTTAAAGCTTTGCTAGAGAGGTTGGAGTTGCATCACTAATGACAGTTGCCAGGGGTGAATTGCGAAGACAAGCCTAGAAAAAAAGAAAACCACGAGTGTCATCTACTGGGTAGACTGGCATTACCTATTCTTGCACTGAGAATAGATAATGTGGCCTTTTAGTCAGAGGGCTGGGAGACTTCTTCAGGCCTCTTCCTTGTGGATGACGTCACGTGTGGCATAACCAAAATTTGATGTCTCTGTCATGGAAGGGGTATGCTCCTGGGCATATGACAAGAGTTTGGCTTGCCTGTTCTGTTGTCTGGCCTAGCATAAGCCAGCCATGTGACTGCCCTGTGGGCCCTCACCATCACATGGCAGGTGTGTGTCCAGTCCTGTGACAGAGCTGAAAGCTGTTAGCAGCGACATGTCCTCTTTCCTCATCCTGCAAGTGAACCAGGTATGGAGCCATCAACCAGCATACATAATGGAGAGAAGTAATTACAGGACCACAGGAATGTATTATGATGATGAGCAGGCTCTCATTGATCATTTTGAATCAGGCAAACATTTTTAGGTTGGCAAGACATGAAATCAGGATTCTCCATTCAATTGCACTACTCAGATTTTTTTTTTTTACATACTCTTTTAATGTGGTTTAGCTAGACTGAATGTTTTATAAAACAACAGAGGATCAGGCCATTGATGGTTTGGATCCATTAAGAAATACTCTCAGACAAGAACCAGTTGTGCAGATCACATCTTGCAGAGTTTTTAATTCATGTCAGACAGATATTTGGATTTTATAAAGATAATGGTTAATTGGATTAATTTCTGATTGCTAACCAAACTAGCTTAAGTTGGAGTCTACTTCATATTTGCTTTCAACCAGTCTTAAGATCTTAGTTTGGGTTTAGTCTCACAGTTCTGCATGTATGCATACTCCATGCAATTTCGAACTGCTGGCTTTGGGCTCCAGTATGGATCTGGCTGTAAGTGTTGCCATAACTGGATGGAATTGGACTCAGTTCTAGTATTCTTACCTAGAATCCGTCTTCCTCAAAATATGAGAAAATTTGGCCTGTGATCCTGGTTCAGGTACCTATCTAATACTTCTAGAAAGTTAGAGGAAGTAAAGGTCTAGGTGTCTCTCAGCTTACAGTTTTTGTATCTGGATCAATTGCAAATCTTAACATTTTTCTAACTTAAGTGTTTCTGACTTAGTACTCAGATTTCAACTTGAATGTCTGTTAAATTTGAAGGATTCAGGTCTGTACTTTAACCAAACTTGACATGCTTTGAATCTTTCTTCAGATTTGTATGTTTAAAGTAGTTAGGACTGAGGAATGAATGTTAGTTTGGGGCCAAATGTTCCAGAGTACTAAGAACTTCTTACATGTGATAATCTCATTTTGGTGTAGATCTAGTTTTGAAATTTAAAATTCAGAGACTATTCCTATTATTCGAGCTGCATACAAGTATATAAAAAGCTGTAGGTCTCATCAGCTGGCTTTGATAGAGGTCCCCTTGACAAAGTTTTCATATTTTTCCCATAATATTCTCCATTATAAATCTCTCAGAGATGCCAGACTGAGATAAGAAGCTGAAGCCCTTCATATATTTATGGTACCTTCTGCTTATGGAACTACAGTTGAGTCCATTGTACAGATGGAAAAAACTGAGGCAGTGAGTGGTCAATTGGTACATATATGGCCAGATTGAGTTAGTTAGAAGCAAAGTCTCCAAATGTTCCTGCTTTCCTAACCTTACATACTTTTCAATAAAGTGAACAGGGTCATAAAGTTGGGAGAAGCAAATATGTATTAAGGCTAAATTTTTTCAATATGTATTTTCGGTAACTTACAGATCTGCCTCTACATATGCCAGGTGTATATGGAACTAAAAATTAGAGAAGGAGTTGAACTAAGTCACCTAATAGAGCTTCTTACTCTCTATATTTTACTGTAGGGGAAGAAAGGCTATATTGTGATGAAAACACTAATGAAAATTAACCTTTTGGGGAAAAAAAACCAACTTAATCTTTCTGTATTTACTGTACATCTGGATGAAAATAGGATGTTTTTAAGTGAAATACACAAATGTGTAGCAGCTACCAGTGAACAAAACTAATGAAATTCACAAGCCACCAGCCTGGTTAATATTATAAAGACTGTGTGAACCATGAATATCTAGCCAGCCTGAGGGTACATATCCATGAATCTGGGGAGTTCACCTGTCTCTTTTAGTCAGCAGGCTATCTCTTTTCTATCTCTACAATTTAGACATATATTGCCCAATAAGAAATGTGATAAGAAATATTTATTTAGGGAAGCAAGATTATGTAATAGAGCTTTACATCAGAAGTGGAATTCATTTTACTTAATTTTAGCTAACTACAAGCTAGCTGCCTAGCTTAATCTACTTTTGTAGGCTCTCTCCTCAGTGTAGAGGAGAGAGAGAAAACTGGGATGAATTGCTTTTGGGAGGTGCCTGTCTCTCCACTGACAATAGAGGGAGCCTCCACAACTGGCTTAGATAAAACACAACTTTTAGGTGGGTATGAGTTACTGCAGGCAAATTCTGTGTTAAGCATCAGGAGGTTTGGGGTCTCATCTGTTTTTCCACCGATTTACAGCGTAGCCTTGGGAATATCACTTAACTTTTTTTTTTTTTTAAACTTTTTTTTTTTTCCCCTGTCTTGGACCCAATTTCTCCATCTAAAACATAGCCTGTGGATAAAGTTCTTGGAGAACCTTTGTCCAAAGATGAAATACAGGTGCAAAATCTTCCTTTCCTGCTGTTGCTACTTTTAGGTGCCTGAAGTTGTCATTAAATTCAACAGAATGTTTGTGACAGCATAAGTTTATGTACAATGAGAGACAGGGATGAGTGAAAATTATTTTAGAAGCAGTATACATCTTCTTCAGATGTGACAGAATATTGTAAAAATAAAAATATAGTAACTGGTTACGTGTATTTATTTTACCATCTCTGCCTCCCCTTCACACCTTCCCTCTCGCCCCTCCAGCATAAAAAAAAAAAAACGGGAGTGGGGAGAACGTTCTTCAAAGTAGACCTATATTTTAAATAACCTTGGCCTGTTTGCAACTGGGAAAATGGTTTTTTTTTTTACTTGAGAGATTTATTTCTGTCCTGGTAACACCATGTACTATATGCATTGCACCTGTTCTGACATAAGCACAGCACATTATTATAGCTGTAGGGGTAGAAGCTTCCCAATATATATTTTTGAAAGGAGGGAATGCTGGGGAGAATAGCCCTCTCTTTCCAATTGTTTACAGAGCAGTCTGTTACGAAGACTTCTTCCTCATCAAGATCAATTTTCCCTGCTCCCCTATTGTCTGGGGAAACCTATCTTCAGGAGCGTCTTTCTTCAAAGATCTCATGACTTTAAAATCATCAGTGGGCTTTGTGTAGTCTGCCTGTCAAAAGAGATATGTTTACACCTTCCCTGCATGTGTTAAAGCTATAAGGTTACAGAGAGCAGAATGGCTGATACGTTTTCCGTGCTTCATGCTAGCACGCACCAAAAAAAATGTATTTATGATAATCGTATGGACTGTCTGAAACAATGCATTCCAACATCCTGTAACATAAATAAGAAAGGTGGAGCCAGCCGGCGCTGAACTGTTTATTTGCCAGCAATCTCGCTCAGCCCCGTCTACCTTTTCTACGCTGCCTCAGCCTGGTGGTATTGAACCTGTTGCTGCATTAGCCGAGTTGTATTTTGCTAGATAGGGGAAGGAGGGTTGTCTGCTGTCTGGTAGGAGGGCTTTGTCTGTGTGCGCCTTTCTCTCCCTCGCTCACTCGCTCTCCCCCTGTCTCTCGCACTCTCGCTCGCTCTCGCTCGCTCTCTCTCGCTCGCTCTCCCTTTCCCGTCTCTGTGGTTTGTAAGGTAGGTTGCAGTGTGTGTGTATATACACAACATCAAGAGCAGGAAAATGGACTCATTAGGGAGGCAGGCAGTCATTACCACTCACACTGTACTTCCAGGGAGACAGCGACTATGAGGAGACAAACTGAGGACTGGGGAACAAGGTAGGCCAGTCAACTTTTATAAAAAATAAAAGAATAAAACCTCTGCTCTCCCTAACCACCAGCACTTCTTTATTCTCTCCCCCCCCGCCGTGTGTGTGTGTGCCCCCCTCGATTTTTAATTTAGAGATGTAAGTTTGCCAGAGCTATTTGCTAGGTTAAAATTCGGAACATCTATAGAAGGCCTTCCCCTCTACAAATGTTTCCCCCCTTCTACTTATTGAAGGGTGTGCCCCCTTATGATTCACTTTAATTACTTTTTTTTTTAATCATGAAGGAAACAAATACGTTTGTTTTCCAACACTAGTTCCAAGTAAATCAATATCTTTCACTCTTTTAAAACAGCCCTCTCCGTATGTTTGTGGCTCTCTCTCCTTTTTCTTTTCTGTTTATGCTGTTCCATCTGTCTGTCCATATATCATGTTCTCCTTATTTACTGCTAAATGGGGGTTTATTAGTATTTGCCAATGACTTTTAACTGTAATGCCAGTGGCCAGGGTTAACGGTGACTCTCGTTCTTTGTTTTCTATATATATATACACACCGTAAGTTTAAAGTCCGTGCTTGGCATACAGTAAATAAAAGCAAAAAACAGAGAAAGCAGGTTCCACTCCTCCTGACAGGATTTTTATTTGGAGATTTTGATGTTTGTCTGTTTTGGTGTGGGGGCGGAGGGGGTTAATTTTGGTTATTGTTGCGTGTACTTTTTCCTCCTGGATATTTTTAACGTCTATTTTTCATTAATAGTATTTTTCCAGTTTCCTTTACCGGGAAGAAAGGAGACATATATTCCAACTTCTGTGTTGCTGAGCTAATGTAACATTATGGAGGCATCACTGGGTTAATAAGAATTCAAACTTTCTAAGAGGGAGTTTGTATCCTTGGCTGCCCCCCACCCTCCCACTTTATGCATGGTTATGCTTGTGTTTCCGTGTGTACTGCTGGGGGAGGGGGGGGGAAGGGAATAGATGTTTTTTACAGTGGTGGCAAATTATGAAATCTATCGAGCCATTTTGTCCAGAAAGAGTAACTATTTATTTACCATTTTTCATTTCACAAATATGCTGCTTATTTGTAATTTCAAACATTAAAGCTTTTCTCTGAATTAATCTCTTTTTTTCCTCCTTTTTTTTTTTTCCTTCTGGGGAGGGATTTGTGATGCATTTCATAGCCCATTTAACACTGTTGAGTTTTTGGAGCTCAGGTTTATCAAGGGTTCTGAAGACTGCTGAAATTGATCAATTTGAAATGGTCTTTTTATCTGAGCTCCTGTCATTTCTGTTGGAGAGTAAAACTGCTACTCTGCTGGTAACAAAAACAAACAAACAAAAAGAAAAAAATAGATAGTGGAAGTGAGTTACATAAAATGTTCTAGAGAATCGTAAGTAATTATATAAAATGGACGCTGATCAGTGGAGATCTCTCAAGAATAACAATCACCTTTTTTAATAGAAAATTATTTATTTAATAGCAAGAGGCGGACTTCTTAAAAACATGCATTAGGCCGTCATCTTAGCACAAAGAAGTCCATAATGCAATATTCCTAACCCACCTGGGACTGCCTAGGAGATTCTCCAAAACCTTAAAATCCTTTGAAATGTTTCTTAAAAAAAACACATTATTTTACAGTCTGAGAGAACTTTTGCTTCCAACAGGTTTTTGGGTTTTTTGCTGCTGTTTGGGGCTTTTTTTTTTAGCTGCACTTCAACTTTAGCTCCTCAGTTTCAACAGAAGTGCCTCCTCGCTGAACAAACCAAGTTAATTGAAATCCAAAGCAGCAGATCTGTGCACTGGCACTACAACTACAGAAACTACTTGCTCCATTTTATTAGCATCTTTATATCCCAAACCTGAGCAAAACTTCTCAAGGTTTTATATATCAGTGTGCCAAGAACTGATGGCTCATCTCTTAGCTGGGAAATTACATTCATTGCTTCTGATGTTTTGGGGTTTTTTTTCCTCCTTTTTATTCAAGCTTCTAAATTAATATTTTGTTGAAGGACTTGAAATCTATTTCTTGCTTCAAACTACCTGCTAACTGTAGCAAGGTATTTCCTCCCTTCCTAAAGTTTGAATCTCAAGCTTCAAAACTTTGACTTGGGCATAGAGGGGATGCGGAAGTTATACCAAAAATGTAGGGGTCTTAAAGGTGTAGTTACTGATGCCTTTGGATGGTGGTCAGCCTGGAGTGATGCAGCCTGGAGCGTTGGCAGCTGTCCCCCTCATGAGATGGGTGGGTTTTCAAGCACCTGGGATTGTTCTCCTGAACCAGCGCAGTTCCTCAACAGCCCTTTTTTTTTTTTTGTAGGAAGGTACATGGACCTGTTGTCAGGATCCTTAACACATACATTTAGCAGAAGCTAAGCCTCATCTTAACATGTTTTAAAAACTGTAAAAGAATCTGCAAGATAACTTCTTGATTTTTTGAACACCTCAGGCAAGAAGTATTTGAACAGAGAAGGAGAGTTGGAGTAGGAAAGACATTTTTCATTACCCAGTAAAATCTTTTTTTTTTAACATTAAAAACTTTTTCACTAGGAAAATTTAATTTTCTTTGAACTCCATGTATATTCTAGCAAAAAAAAAAAAAACACAAACCAAAATCTGTAGCACAAAATCTGTTTGCAAGTTGGATACAGCAGCAAAGGGTAAAGTGTGCCTAGGTAAACTTAAATCTGCCACATGATGGTGTAGCTGGAACTTGGGGAGTGTCAAACTTGTTGGCCAGGGGAGTAGTACCAAGTTTGGCAGAGTAGGGTGAGTGGGCTGGTGTGGGGTGCTCTGGGCTCCCACGCTCACAGCCCAGGCGGCTATGTGGAGCTGAGCTCGTGGTGTTGATTGGGTCTCAGTGTGCTTTATTTTAGCGTTGGAGCAGACAGTTATCTAACACACCCACATGAGGAAGTGCTCTGGAGCAGTTATTTCATGCTTTGCCATGCCCTGTAGCTAGAGTAATTTTGGACTGAATGGCGTGTGTATGTGCCTCTTTCACTCCTGTGAGACGGAAAGCAATGCTGTTGAGATTTTTTTTTTTTTTTGTGTATGTGTTTTCTGTTGTGGTTTGGATTTTTTTTACACGACCCAAAAATGCTACATAAGACAGTCAAATCCAAATACCAAACAAATACCAAGTCAAATCAATTTTAATAGCAGAGGATTTTGCTTTTCTCTTAAAGGAGGAAAAATATAAATCTTGTTTATTTTGATAAAGGCAGTTGTAGCAATTTCCTGAGTTGGATATATCATTATTATAAATATTACTCACAGTTTTCCTATTTTCACATTTTTTTCATAGGCCCATCTTATTCATAAGGGAAAACAGCTGCAGAAAATTTTTTAAAAAGTAATATTATTTATAGAAAACTTTGATGTAAATAGGGAACAGTGTCCCCTGCTAGAGAATTCTATGGGATGACTTACAGATCCTATACAAGAGAGATTGCAGTCTTAGATAAATTGTTATTTACATCATTTCAAAGAAACCCTGTTTGGTTTTGCAGACCATATGAGGTTTTAAGCAGAATGATTTGAATAAGAGTTCTGTTTAGAAATCGATGGCATACTGTGGCCCTATAGATTTCAGTTGGTTTCACTCTTGTATAGGACTTTTTTACACTGTGATCTGTATGGTGAAAGATTCATATATGTTAGTGGAAAGGTAAACACAGAAATTTAAGTTACTTGTTTTTTAAAGTTAAACTTTTAGAAAACCTAAATCTTTTTTATATGTATATATATATATATATATGTTTTTTAAATGAAACAATGGTCTGGAAATAGTTATTTTTCAATAATTACTTGTTCCTTCTGTAGGATCTGCAGTTCCAACTGTGATGCAGAGGGAAAATGACAGCAAATTGAAGTGAAACGGACTTCACTGATCTTGTTAGATTGGCCCAAGAAAATTCAGAAAGTAAACAATACCAATTGTGAAAAATAACTTGAATTTTTAATAATCTATGTATGCCGATAATCCGGGTTTCTTTTAGTAAAGAGTAGTCTTTGACTGTACACCAAATTTTGAGGTACTTTTGTAGTATCTGTTCGGCTTTAACTTGAGGAGATTTTCACAGACGTATCAAACTTTCAGTGAGAAGTTAAAAAAGGCAAAGGTTTCTGTCCAGAATGGTTTTTGCTTTGATAGTGTTGCCTATATTCCTGGTTATTATTTATCTTAAAAGTTAATGTTTAGTTATAATGACACTGATCCAATTCTACTCCGGTAGGAAAGTGGCATTTCAGAATGATTACTGCCTGTGTTTTTCATGTTTTCGTACATTTTTGTACTTCATCCTTCAGTGCCATTGTGTGCCATGACGGCATTTTGGCCACTTGGTGTTAGTGGGAGTTCTGTTGGTGGTTAGGTCTTGTAACATGGTTGCTGGAGGCACGGGAACATGCACTGTCTCCTTCTTCCAGAGCCATTGGGGCAGCCAGAGCTGCTGATGCCTTGGGGAAGGTTGTTGTACATCACAGAGATTTGAGAGAAGAAAAAAAGATTCAGTTTTTATCACGCACAGTGAAGATTGTATATCTTGAAGTAGTTAAAATACAGGAGTGGGAATTTCGGCTAATGCGTAAAGCTGTCTTTAAAGAAAGAAATACTGTTCCTCTGACATCTGGGGTTTGGCTTTGGTGAAAGGAGCATGGAGGGTCACAGCCTGTTGCCGATGGGGCAGATGTTCACCTCTCATAAAGCGAGATGCTGACCGAGCTGGCACTAGGTGGCACTATGGGAAGAAAGGCTGTGGACTATGCGAACACAAAGGCTAAAATCTCTTCATGCCAAGAAATGGTCTCTTTCCAACAGTGACAACCTGCCCCACCGGTCCTGTGGAGGGCAGATTTGGAGCTTGTCCTGTACTTATTCTTATCTGGAACTGTTCCTCTACGTCTTTTATGAAATATGGGTATGCTAACAGAAACCAATCCTACCTAATTCAAACACTAGTAGTCTCTTTAGGACTTTATTCTTTGATGCCTTGTGTCATATGCCATTCCTTGTACTTTTTGAAGTAGGTGGACCCCTAGATAACATTTTTATGTCCAGTTTGCACAAGTGTAAGTGATAGTAAAGAGATGAATCACAACCCATAGGGTCTTCCTGAATGACTGATCTTGCATCAAATTGGTGGTCATTCAAGTCTATATTAAAAGCAGTTGGTAACTACAGGGAAGAGGAGGGGAAACCTGAATGGGCAATTCTTCCAACCCTCCACAAAGCACCTATGGGAAATCTTTTGCAGGACAGAAGTGGTGCCATTCTGTAAGTTACATCTATAGATGACTTCTTAATCTTGCTCTTCCATAGTAAATTTAACTTGGGTCTGTGGTAGAGATAAAAATGCAGACAAGTGTGCCATTTGATTCTGAGGTAAATATAGTGTGGAAATTAATGATTTTGTTGTTGAGTTTTGAGTTGTTTTTTGGTGATGTGGTTTTTTTTTTAATTTTCCAACTAGAAGACTAGATTTCTAATGTCTTTCTTCTAAAATCATCAATAGCTGGAAGTGCAATCACTCCCTTGAGGATACAAAAGTAGGACTGGGAAAGTTGCCTTATGGACTTCAGAGTTGTCCTTTCAGCCATCTGAAAGTTAATTATTGATTTCTCTTTCCTCCCTAGAGATGCATATACCTTTCTTTCTGACTAGAACGTTAGTGGTCACAGTGCAGGAGTTTGAGAGCAATCGTCATATGGCAACACAAGATTTCATGGGCAGGATGTCAGGAACGGGTCGAATGAGGTTGATCTGGGGAGAGAGTGAAGACAGACAACTAGGTGTGAAAGCTTATGTGCACTATTGTTTTATGTGAGGCAGAGGTGGAGCCTGTTATTCTCCATGGCTTTGGCTTATTCTCCATGGCTTTGGCTCCTAAACTCCTAGCAATTTTATAGTTAAGTGAGCCACAGACATTAGTGACAGAGAGGAATGCTGAGAATAAAAACAAAACAAAACAACAACAAAAAAACCCACCCAACCAAAAAATCTCATTGTTTAGGCAAAAGCACAAGAAAGCCATGTTTAATTGCTAATGTGCTCCCTCTGCTGGTTCCCTAAAACTGACAAAATGCTGTTCCCAGGAGACCCGGCCACACCCTCGGGGACACTGCCTCGCAAAAACTCTTGTCTAAATCAGTGGCTTTGGGCTTTCTCGCAACGAGTGGCAAGTCTCCTGACAAAGTATGTTAAAGCCCTGTGTACCGTATGCTAAGAAAGGTCATGAAATGTCCAGTCCTGTAATTCAGCCTTTTTTGCTTTGTTTCCAGTCTCACTTATATTTGGGAGGTGTTTTCTTTTGCTATCATTTCCCAAAGTTTGTATTTTCTGTTTTGTTGCTGCTGCTGCTTCTAAGATTTTTTTTTTTTCCCAACTGAAAGAGTTTTTAAAAACGTTCTTATTGGTGCTTTTAGTTTCAGTTTTAGTGCATGTAGTATCTGAAGAAGCCCCAGTGTAGCTTAGGCTTTGGCAGCTTCCAATTCTTTCTGTCACTGTCAGTTAAATCTGCTTGTCAGCTTTGTACTGTTGTGCCCACTTCATCCTGTCCTTTGGCTTGAATACCGGCTGTTTTTTCAGGATACTCTTGAACATCCTTCCTTGTTGTGATGAATCTGTATGTCTTTTGCAAACATAGACTGAATTGTTTAATATATTCTCTGCACAGCACATTCCTCTGGTAGATTTTTTAAAAATCCAGGATTTTTACTTTTGTGCTGTGAAAAATATCCGAGTCCTGGATAGGACTGAGTTACGGAGAAAAAAAAATTAAGAAAGCTTTATTAATTTCCGTAGATATTTGGAATGTGTGGAAGATTTCTGATGTGGCAATTATATAATTAAATATTATCTTGTATTCCTTGTATTTTCCACCTACATGGACTGTCATGATAGTCTCATCTTGCAGCCGTAGACACCTTAGGGCGAATCAGCTGTGTAGAGCTGTTGCAGGACTGTGGCTCAAGTTTTCCGTGTAGACTAGTGAAAAGTTTTTGTTCTGCAAGTCTCATGCGTCCCATCTAGGTGACTACTTATTAAATCTTTATACAGTAGGGACAATAAACCAAACAGCTTGGTGGGTAGCTAATTGGCTAGAGTGACTCAAGCCACATATAAATCTCATTTGTACTCAGTACATTGACTCTCTCCGGCCTCATTGCTCTCTCTAGTATTCGTTCATTTTGAGATAGAATATAATACAAAGAAAATAATCCTTGATTCTTTTTACTTAAAGTCTCAGAGGATGCTTGTAGGATGATTCTCCATTATTTCCTTTTCAAAGGTCTTGCAGTTTAGGAACCTGTCCCCCTGAAACATAGTGCAGGGAACTGTCTCCCATGTGAGCAGTCACGGCAGAGAAGACATCAGGAAACCAGTACACCACTGAGACCACGTCACCCTCCTGTCACCAGGTCCCTGGACGTGAGGAATCATAACAGGGGTTGGTATCGCTGTGATAGCTCGCCCTCCTGCTGTACCTGCTTTGTGGATAAATAGAGAATTCAGCACCTGGGGCTACCAATCTGGCACCTTTTGCTTGTGCTAAACTAATACAAGTGATTAGAAGTGACTCGAGTTCCCTGCAAAGGCCCAGCCTGTCCTGGCTCATGGGCGGATCATTTGAAGTCCAAGCTGCGTCTTCATAAAAATGCAGCTTTTATTTTCTTCTCCAAGCCACTGCCTAGTTTTGAAAGCTTCAAAGTTTACTCCAATTGGGTAGAAAAAGCGTGTTTTTAAGATGATGACATTTGCTAAATATGTTGGTTCCTTGTGACCTATACCAATTTCAAATCATTTATCCCCTAAGTCAGTCAGGCTCAGCCTGAAGCATTGCACTGTTGTGAAAGCAGCTACTCCTGAATGAGGTTAAAAGCCAATTGTGCTTTTGCAGTACATTCAGCTATTCTATACTTTGTCCTGGACAAGAGAAAGCTCTCTTCCCTCATACTGGGAATTTCTGGGTTCTGGAATTAATTTTCTTTTTTTTTTTTTGCTAATCTCTGAGTCCCTTTTTACATGGGACCAGACCGTAGCCTTTCTTAAAAGCCCCTTCTTATGGGTTTTTGTTTTGTTTTGTTTTGTTTTTTTTAAACCTTGTACAGAGATCTTAAAAATTTTTGTGAGCATAAAGCTGTAGTGCAGTATCAGAAGTTGTAGTCTGATTGCAGTGCAGTCACTACTGTCATATAAGCAGGTACATAGGGAAGCAGGTTTCATAGTTTGTTTCTAGTTTTCTGTGTAATTTTCAACAATTTTTCTGTGTAACTTTCACTTACTTTCTCATTGCCTTAACTTACTTGCTTTCAAGATATAGGGGTAATGATGTTTATCAATTTCTGAGAGCAGTTGAGGGAGTGTTAGTTATAGCTATATTAGCTAATTTCTTCATTCCCGTTGCAAATTTGTGTTTTGTTTTCATGCTAAAAGTGTATTGCAATCTCTTTGCATTTGTGCTTCCTTGTCATGCTAAAAGTGCATTGCAACCTGGGAGGCTTTAGCCTCCCAATGAAGTGTTGGAATACTTGTAATCTTTTTCTGGCATGTCAGAATAGAACTGACACCTGAGGTCTTGGGTTTGGTTTTTTTGGAGGAGGTTTTTTTGCCTTGTGGAGATTAAGAGCTGGCATTTACTTAGGTGGTTTAGTTGTCAGTAACTGTTCTGCCCTGATCATGTAGGCTGTATTATGTTGGCTCTCAGGTGAATTTTGCATATGTTTTGAGCCATGAATTTTCAGTGCATTCAGCCCTAGGCTGTCTTGACGAAACTGCTATTAATAACTCAGCTAGCTCAGTTAAAGCTGTCTCGGTGGTGGGGTGAGAGCCTTCTTGTCTAGATCATATCCGTATCCAACCCCATGATAATTTAATCAGCTACTAAAATTAATTGAATTTTCATTCCATATCTTTTTCAGGTGGAAAAAAGCAAAAAACAAAAAGGAAGTGAACTAAAATGAACTTTTCTGGAGTTTCCTGGTTAAGGCTGGTTGTGAAGGAACACAGTTTTGTTGACTGTAAGATGTTTTAAAGAGTTATTAAAATCAGATTGAGTAATGTTACTATGGAACATTGGCTTCAGTGTGGTGGAAGGATACAAATGGAGCATTTAGGAGGAAGGTTTGGGAAGAATGTGAACAGCTAGAAAAAAATGAAAACTGAGACGCAGGCAGGGGGCAGAGCTGTTCAAAGAAAATGATGACAAAAAGTCTGAGCTTCCTGCAAAAAGAGGGGCTAACTTGGTCCCACTGGCAGCAAAGGGAGAAAACTTTAGCAGCAGGATTCTGCATGATTAGGACCAGGGTGGAGTGGGATGAGGCCCTTTGCAGCTCTTTCCCTCGTGAGCAGTGATCTGAAATAATCATCATACAATAATCATCTTCAGAGATTATGTGCTCTTGGGAAAAGAAGTTCCATGTGAAATTTCTGAATGTCTGTTTCTGCTAAAATGTTCATGGGTCATGCTTTGCCCTAGGTTACATTTGTATGAAAGTGGACCACTTCCATGAACTGAGAGCTGAATTTTGCTTTGTATTTCTGCCCTACTGGCTGCAGCTAGCATACATCTAAAGCCATAAAAATGATGTATGGTACTCCACAAGTGATTTGTGACCAGGAGACCGTTTTCTTTAGGACGATGCTGCTGATTTTGACCTCATTTTTGCTGTGTTAGATACTGTCTCCCTTGTGGCAGCATACATAGGTGTATTAATAAGGTTCTTACCACATCTCTCCTTGAAATCTGAGCTTACAGTTGATAAGAAGAGTTGCTTTTAGGAGGTGTTGGTAATTGTTCTCATAATGCCCAGGCAAAGCCTGCAAAGAAATCAACATCCAAAAAGATGCCTTTCTTTGTTGTTGTTGCTCATCTGCAAATCCTGAGACCTTGCATGATTTTGTTGTTGTTTTGCTTTGTTCTCTTTTTACTCAAAAAAAAGAGAGTTGCCAGTTCTGCCTAAGTCTTTCCTAGGCTATTTTAGATGAAGGAATGACACACATACTTCAAAACAGAAAACAGTTATCAGCAGAGTTCAGCCGGAGAAGGGAATGCTCACAAAAGGTTGCAGGACAGTTCATCCAGAGATAGCTGCTGAGGACAGTTTAGCTGGAGATAGCTGCTGATATGAATAAATAGCACTTTGCATTTCTGAAGAAACTTACTCAAATATCTTATAGCATTTAACAAAAGTAGCTAATGTAGTTTTGCTTAATGCGGGTAGCTGAATCAACATTATTATTTCCATTTTTTTCATCAAGAACAGTCGAGGCACAGAGAGAAAGAGGAAGTGGTGCCTTTCATTCTTCCTTCATCACTGTGTTGTGCAGATGGGACTTGGAAAAGTAAAGACCATGTTCCATGGACAAAAGAAGCTCACATGATTCTTGGCTCTATTAAAGACTGTTAAGTTTTCTTTCATGCCGTTGTGGTATTGCAACACATGGGCAACTTCTTTGCTGTTAAAGTCTAATTTCTACTTTCAAAGACTATCAAAGAGATATAAAGACCCTAGCCAAACACATTTAACAGACCAATATGTCAACAAAGTATTATTTTAAATAGCAGAATTTTAACAAACTCAAAAGATTCTTTTTGGTGTTTTGTTTGCTTATTATTTATAATTACTCTCTTAAGTCAGTTAATGTAACTTCAAAGACTTGTAAGCAACAATTTTTTTTCTTGATTGGATTTCCCATAGCTGGATACGTCCCAACGGGCAGCAGTGTTAGCTTTGTCCAAGAAGCAGATGTTCATAAACTGGACCAGCTTGTCACCTTGCTTTGTATGAAAATAATCAGAGGGGAAGATTATATCTGGCTGAAATACATAGTGGTATGCTTGCTTCAGGAAATAGTCACTAAAAGAAGACTGAAGCTCCCTGTCACACATAAAGACAAAAGTACCTTCAAACAGTTACATTATTCTGGATTTGTTGTACATATAACTGCTTTGTACATGCAACTGCTGTTAACTTCTGTGAAAGCTGCAATGTGTAAAGGAGAAAATAGCCCCTGAGGGTTCTTTGGACACAAGCATTGGAAGAGGATTGTTACTTGTCTGTTTAAACTGTCAGTGGAGACAAAGCACATGCGAGTAATAATAGGAGCTTCCAAGTACTGGATTTGGGCAGAGCACAGATGCATTTGCTGCTGAAGCATCTGTCAAAGAGCAAACAGTAGGAGGAACCAAGTTGCTTGTACATTCAACCTGAAAACTGTACAATGAATAGCCATATTTAACTTTTTGTTACTTGAGAACGAGATTGAAATCAGTTCTTGAAAACCTGCAAACAACTTTTGGGTTTGTACTGCTTTCTAGTATCTTTTCACTTCCCAAGAGCCAGTTTTAATGTCTGTTGATGCTTAGAAGACCAGATTGGAAGGACAGCAACAGCTTAGCCAGCACAATTAATACTTATTTCTTTGAGAGCCAAATTCATCTAGTGTAGTATGTTTACAAAAGAGAAGGCTGGAATGCATAATAAGGTTTTCCCTTTATCAGACACATATGGACTCACCATAACTGGATATATTTGTGAGACACGATAACAAAGAACACTCTTCAGGCACGTCTCATTTCAAAGATCGAAAGGCAGACTAGGTGAATGTCCCTTCCAGGAAATGGACGAACCAGTTTTTTCATATGAAATCTCCCAACTTCAGTAATCCCCAAGAAGCTTATAAAAGCCAGGATGGAGTCAGTAAAACCTCATGTTATTAACCTCCAAAAGGACACAAAGAGGTTTGGATCATAAGGCAGGTCTGGATGCCAAGTGCACCTCTTAAGTACTCTTATACTTACTGTTTCTGCCTGCTGTACCTTTTGATAGACACAATACAGTAATGTTCATGAAGTAGGTGAATACAGTAGATTAACAGACCAGGTTTACTGGGACAATTCCTGTCTGAGAAAGGCAAGTCAATCTTCTTTGTAGGGGAAAGCCAATAAATGTCTTTTCCCAACTCTACACTCCCTAAATAGGGATTTTTCCCCTATTCGCCTTTCACATATACATAGGGACCAGTTACATAGACCAAATGGTCTCTGAGATTTGTTTGTCTCTGCTAATAAGGATTTATCCTATGAGAGATAAAGGCAATTGTATTTGAGTCCTCTTTTTAGGATGCTTTTATCTACTTTGTATGCCAAGCTCAGACATAGGTAAGTTCTACAGAGGTTCCGTGTTACATAGTTGTCTCTACATGCTATCGTGGTAATAAAAACTGGCAACTTTTTTCTCTCATTAAGCATCTCCACTGTTACACAAATAAATGAGCCTTCAGGGTTTATTTTATAATTTAGTGAGGTACTACTTTTGCTATATATAATTAGGACACATAGAGTCCTCAGAACTCCAAAGCAGTGCTTTATAGGACACACTTTTCCTTCTGGGTGCTGTGAACCATTGTATAGCTATATGGGTTTGGGGGGAAGATGGATTAAGAGAGACAACTATGTAGGCATTAAGTCAGCAAATTTAGTAGATACTTCTTTCTTAACCATTTTATTGAATTCACATCTTTGTGGCCCTTCCTTTGATTTTAATGAGGATCACTGATGTGTTTAGGGGGAAATTGTCCTTGACCCTCCTGTTTTTCTAGATTTCAAATGTGCTTAGAGATCAATGAGGTGAGAGCATAGTGGAGGGCTTGGAATTTGGAGGAATGATTGGTCAGGAATCTCTCCAAGCTTTCTGGAAACTGTGGGTAACTGAGCTGAACTTCTGGCTGAACCACTGCTAACCAGCACTGGGGAGGCTCCTTGCCTTGTCAGGGAGAATCTTGCTTCCTCTCAGAGCACTTCTCTGGGGAAAGGCCAGGAAGGAAGTAATTCTGTGTGAATCAAGGGAGGCTTTAATGGTCTATGCTCTATTTTTTAGGAATAGGCAGGCAGGAGCCTACTTTGTCATACGGGTAAAACTGTAAAGCTTCAAATCTTTATTGCTCTTTGCTTATTTTATAACTTTTTAACTTTTCTTTATCTTTTCTCTCAATGCCTGTGTGTTTAACCTTAAGAAACAGAGCACAGTAAGATGAGAAAATGGAGTGTTGTTCAATTTGCTTACTTATTTTCTGCCTGAGCAGGTCATGTACCTGCTCCTTGTGGCAGAATGGGCCATATGCCGTGATGCTCTGCAGCGTGACCAGATCTGTTGTGAAACTGAGCTAGGCAGAGTTCGTTCAAGGTGGACCAAGCTTTCTGCTTGTGTGTATTGCAACTGTAATGTAACCATTGCTCAGGAGCTCCAAAGTTTCCTGGAAACACTGGATTTACTGTGAATGAGCCATAACTAATTTAAATGTTTGAAGTATGCCCAACATATCCTGAAGTTGCTTTACTGTATTCATGGTAGCTCTCTCGGCAGCAGTGGTGGGCTTGTCTGGGAGTAGGTCCTTCTGGATGAGCATCATCAGGAGAAGGTTATGAATGAGATAAACAAAAGTCAAGTATCCTGATTACAGTCCTCAAACACTGATTTTTTTTTTTTTTCCTTTTTACTTCAGATACTGTTTGTAATGACCTTAGATAGAGCAAGTGTAAGAAGAGAAGATGTGAGAAATGTAAATAAGAGGATTTTTTGGGTCTGTGACAGATCTTCTTACTGATGCGGGTACTTCACCTTCACCTCCTTGCTCTCCTGTTCCTTAGCAGTAAAATGGAGTGAGGACAGTAACTTCTGCATGCCTTGAAGCTTAATGAATGTTTTGTGAAGTGCTCAGAAATTTTCAGGTGAAAAAGACTGGGGTAAAAACAGAAATTATTGCCACATTTACCTTCTCTTGATCTGAGAGGAGTGAGCAGAAAATGCAAACATTTGTGTTACCATGAGAAAAGAAGATATGCTCATTTCAAAAATTTTACCAGTAAGGTAGCCTTTCATGCCATCTGGAAATTTCTCTAGAAAACTGTCTTCCAAAGCTTTGATCCTTTCCCTCCTTGTAGTATTCTGCCTGATCACATCATAAATGGCAGAATACAGAAGCGAAACAAAGAGTAGTAGTGCTGAAAGGCAAATTTTGATGCTTCTAAACCTGTGTCCTACTGATGTTCTGTGGCAGTTTTAATTCCAGTGAAGGATTGCAGTTAGTTCTCAGAGTTGCAGAGGATAAGCAGAGGTGGGTATATGGGTAGAGAGGAAAATGCCCAGTAAATTCCACCTGAGTTCTGCAAAGGGCTGAAAGACTTGAACTTGGGAGGCTAATCCCCTAGTGATGGAGAAGCATGGCTTTGGCATGATGAAGGATGCTGATATGTTGTTTGTTTCTTAACCTCTGGCAGAGAGAAGCGTTCAAGGGGATGGGATTTAGAAGTAGGATAGAAGTGAATCAAAATTAGATGAAGGCAAAGAGTGAGCAAGAGGAAAGAGCAGTTTGACAGCAATAACTGTCTAGATGCTTGTGTGTGTTCTGGAGTTTGTGGTGGAGCTGAGTCTCAGCAGCAGCAGTGCCGCGTGTACTGTGCGCAGCGTAAATAGAATCCATAAATAGTTTTGTAGAGAGTCAGGATTTTATTTCTGCTTCTGAAGTTGCACCTATTGTGACTCTTGGCTCTGCTATTCCTTTTCTTACCTTACTGATGGGATAAAGTTGATATTGCTTAGCCCAAATTCACGTATATGAATACGCTTTCATCTCTTTCTCTGTTGCTTTGTTTATCTGTCTCTGTCTATCTCTCTGTGTGCCTGCTGCTTGTCTGCCTGCCAGTTTTTTCTTTGTCTCTATCACTTCATCATTGAACCCATCTGTGTGGAAAATGGGATATTTGGCTGTCTAGTATTTTCTTTTTATTTTTTTTTTTTAATTTGTGTCATTTTGTTCCCTCAGACTTACGAGGATAAAACTTGCACTCCTGGGGGTGCCAGGCATTTCAGATCTTGCGTTTAGGAGGAGCCGTGATGCTTTTTTGCGTCTGTTTGTCTGTCCATCTGTCTGCTGGTCTATAATAAGCTGTGCAGCGAGACAGCAGCTTACTATCTGTGTGTGTGAAATTAGCTAATTGGTGTTAGCAGCAATATTTTCACATGTTTTATAAGCAAAGTGCAGCAAGGTATATAAATGTAGATATGATCCAGAGACACACACACGCGCGCACGCACGCAAGCCTGTCACTGCTCATGCATAGACGCTCAGAAGTAATTAATGTTAATAAGATTTTAATGTGCTTGTGAGATCATAATGAGGAGAAATGAATGCTCTGATTAGAAAAAGGTAACTGTGTGTGTGTTTTGGCTTAGAACAAGATTTCCCCTCTTTCTTATAAATCACAATTTCTGAACTTGTTTGTGATTGCATCAATCGGTTTTTATTTTCAAATTAGAGATCTGTTTAGCCATTTGAATGATTAGCCAAATAAATGGGTAAAACCCTGATCATAAGGAACGGTGGGTTTGATTTTTTTTTTCATCTTGGAAAGCAATGCTACTATATGACAGGGCTGGGTAGCCTCATCCTTCTAGCATTACGGTTTTTTGATGCTGCTTTTAAAGCCTCATCAGAAACTGCTCTCGGAGACAGTGCTCATTTTTTACAAATAGAGATGTTTATCTATAGGTGTCTGCAATGCATAATCAACCAGTGAAACTATTGTGCCAAAGCACATTCCTGTTCATCAGTAATGACGAATCCTCAGAGTCCAGATCATCACATGATACCTTGATAATATTTTGAAATAATTAGTTTAAGAAATCAGAAATGTGTACATGCAATTTTCCTTTTAATTGGTTGGTTTCCATATAAGAGACAGGAAAGCGTTTGCAGGAAATATTCTGCAAGCTAAGATGTTTTTTCATTCTGGATGCTGTCATCAGACTCCAGGCTGGCTAAAATCCAGCTGGACACTAGGAGTCCTTCTCTCTAGCAAATCAGTGAAAATATTGTCCAGAGGACTTCACTTTCATTTACATACTTATTATTGTTATTATTTTGAGCAATAAAATGTGTCAAAATATTAGAAAGTTCTTGTTTGATGGTGCTACGTAAATCATTTAGGGATATATATATTTTTTTGTTAGGAACACTGAGAGGATAAATATTCTGTTTTAAAAACATCTGGAGTTAAAAATGCACATTTAAAAGGTCCATCCTCCAGTGCATCCCATGTTGTGTACTACCTACTTCTTTGTTTTGGTGGCACCTGTCTTGAGTGGTGTTTTAAAGTGTTAGATCTACATTTGAATTCATGGAATACGGTTCACTTCCAGAAAGTGCTGAAGTGCCACAACAGTGGTTGTGATGAGAACTGGTAGAGCATGGTGATAAGATTGCAATTTCCAAATTGTGCTGAATAAAAGCCAGTGTCAGTAGATACGGCTTTGACATGATTTGAAGTCTCTAAAGATGACGATGTGACAGTTCGTTTATAATACATGAATTTATTTTGGAGAAAGGAAACATCAGGCTTTATGTATATTCCTCTAAACACTCCTTTCAGCTAGCTGCTATACAGTAGGGCCTCTAATCATTCAGATAGCTCAAGCAATGAATTTACTACAGGAACTTTAATTTTCTGAGGTACCTGGGGATATCATCTGCAGGTGTGTGTGTTTTTAAGTGTGTCTGTGCGAGTGCATCCAAAGCATCACTGAAATGTGAACATCCATGTGGTAAGATCAAAGCAAAATGTTGCCCAATTTCCACCAGTGTCCAGGTAAGTTTTAATGACTCTGGATGGAAAAAGGACACTTCTCACAAGTGCTTATGGTTTGAGAAGTGTTTCACATTTTGACAAAATAAAATGGTAGCCTGAGATCTCACTGTATGAAAGCAACTCATTTGCTTTAAAAGTCATTGAACAGTTCTATAGATAATTTTATTAGAACCTTTTGAGAAATATCAATCCCAGTTTAGGATTAGTAGTGAGTTGAACTAGTATTGAATTAATGGAATATGGTTCATTTCCAGAAAGCACTGAGGTACCATGATGGTGGTTGTAACGAGAAATGGTAGAGCATGGTGGTATGATTGCCATTTCAAAATCATGATGAGCAAACCCACTGTCAGTAGATACAGTAGATGTCAGTAGCTTTGACATGTTTTGAAGTCTCTAAAGAAGATGATGTGGCAGTTCAAATCCCACTTTGGGATTAGTATCCTCTTGCATTTTTTTCATTGCCTGTTCCTGTTTGATTCCTGTACGTTAACCTGCCAGTTCCCAGGACCAGCTTCCATAAAGTCAAAGAGTGAGCTAAAGAACAAGTGTGAGTGTAAGAGTGAGGTAATGGTAACCCTTCAAAACCACTGAATTTTCATCTTGGAGCAGGAAGCAGCTAAGCAGTGTGAGGATGTTCTCTTTAATGTTTCTGTGTTATAGATGAAAATAATTGAAGGAAACACTGAATTTGATGTTCTCAACATTACAGATGAAGCCACCAAGTTCCCTTCCACTATAGGCTGAAAACTCCTTAAGGACTGGGGAACTCATGAAGAGCTGAGGCAAACTGGCTAAGTGTATGAAATCAGAACACAAAAATGAGTTGTGCTGAATCCTTGGGGGGACTCTTTTAATTCACGAGTAAATTAGTCCTAGACCAATGTAGCTTAACTGAATAAGGAGCTACAGGGAGATTTGCTGTTGAATTAGAGCATCTACTCACAACTTCAAGAAGATTAAATGGTGTCAGACCTTTAGTTGATTTGCCTTAACTTTCTCAACATCCCCATGCAGACTTGGCTTAAGAGACAGTTAAACTGTCTCAAGTAATTTATTCTGTACTAGGGGTCCTGAACAAAACAAATTCCAATAGCTTCTTTGCTCTGAGGAAAATGTCATAATGCAAACTATTGCACTGTTCTCTAAAGAGTAGCACTGATTGCCTTGCCTCTGCTTGGACACCATTGTTTTCACGTGCAGTTGTTGGAGGGTCCATAAATACTGAAGATGGCTTTCACTTATAGTCAGTTTGCACATACAGAAGCTCCAACATTTGGGAATAAAACATACCAAAGGTAGAGGTGCCATATTTATTTTCAATGACTTCTAGAACTGCTACCAGAAAAGTAAATGTATTCACAGTCCTGTTTCTGCTTGACAATGTTTTAGAGTATGTTTGCCAGCCTTACTCATGTTCTACCTGAGTTTGTTCCTAAGTACACGTATGAGATTGAAAATGCTATTGATTCGTAAAGTTCATAATTAACGGACTGGTTGTGAGTTAATCGATAAAATCTCCACACTAATCAACACTGGATTTAGATAATGAAAACCTTCAGCTAAAGCATAGATTTAAAAAATATCTGTGGGTTCTAGCTCTCTCAGGCCAGAAGAGAAAGTAAGCAGTCAACTTGGAAGCTTCATTGGAGGTAGTCCCTTGCTAGCCTCAAAGAATGGGTGTTTGTTCAAGTATGCTAACTGATCTCAGGGGTTTTTTGTATGATCTGGAGACAAAAGACATAAATCCTAAAACTGTCAAGACTGCAGCTTTGAAAGATCCGATTATCTCATCTTACTTGCCCAACTCTGTATTTATGTTTCTAAAGCTATTCTTTCCAAAGCACTTAATGCCCAGAAGCACCTGCTGAACCTGCTAAACGCAGAGAACTTCTAAGAGCATATGGATTTAGAAGGGCAATTTTAGATACTAGTTTTGAAAATATTAGCCAGAAGGCTCTTAGGTCTAGATGAGCTTAGGAATTCAGATAACTGGTATGACATTTCAGCCAAAAATGTTGGTTTAAAGTTGGGTAACTGCAGTGTACGATGTTTACATGAAAGTAGAAAATATGTGTATCTGTAAGAAACCAAGAACCATTGAAATTAAGTAAGTTGTTCATATAATTCAGTCATCTCTGCTTCTGAAAGTGTCAAATATTTCTGAGTTAGGTAAGGAAAGCCATCTATGAACAAGTGTGGAAAAACCTAGCCATGGAGGAAGTTCCTACCTTACTCTGTCATGGGATAGTTGGCCAAGTCTTTGAACAATGTAGGTTTAGGTTTTCTACTTCATTAGAGTTCTGATTGACTTAGTAATGGATATTCGTACTAACTGTATAAATGTTTGTTTGTTTCTTTGTTTTTATAAGCTCTAGGTCTCAGTGTTACTTTGTTGATTCACACATAAAAGGAAATGGCTTAATATTTCTGAAGTTTTGTATGTGGATTTTGAAAAAGCTGTTTGCATATTTGAGGTTTCAAGTAACCAAGAAGCAGACTGCACTGAGCAACTAGACAGAGTCAGGAACATGAATCGTTATGGCATGAATTTGCTTCCTGATATCTCAGTTTTGTTATCTGGTGGACATGTGTGTCTTGTCATTAGCAGAATTCCAGGAGCTTCAGTGTTAGCTGCAGTCATCACAGAAGTACACAAAATAGTATATGTATGTGTCAACTCCTATACTTATGCCTAGGTTTACAAGTAGTGCGTTTGGAAAGAGTCTTAATGTATAAGAAGTGTTTGAATAATGAGTCTGGATAATGGTTCAGTTCCTTTGGAAGATGTCAAAACTTAATGAGTATTCCTCAAACCATTCTGCCACGGACATAAGTAGGAGTAAACCTTTGTACCCTATGACCGCATTAGTGATTCAAGAAAAATTGCAAACTTCCTGTATTTCCTGAAGCAGGGTATTATGTATCTATAGCCTCAATTTACCTGTCTTTAAGATAGGATCAATATTTTGTAGTTCCTTTTCAAGCAGGTGGAATTCAGTTGATGGGAAGAGCTTTTATGTTCTTTTATGTGAAGGCCTTTCAGACCTTCTAGGCACTGTGATGTTTGGGACTCACTCATTCAGTCATCTCTGCAGTACACTTGCAATTCACATGTTGGCAAATGCAGCACAGCAGCATCTCTTCTGGTGTGGGACTCTGTAACCAATGCATTGGACCACCCTGATGTCCAACTGTGTCTTCTGCGTGTGACTCTGGGAATCAGATAGAGATCATGATATCTGCAGGGCTTTATGCCTCCAAGTGAGATCTTGAACTCAAGGAGATCTGACAGCAGGCATTTTATCTAGAGTTGTAGCCCAGGTAAAACAAAGTGCTATGTGAAGTCTTATGCATTGGGCCAGCTAGGCAGCCAAAGAGCTATGAAATCTGACTTGGCAAATAGCTTCTCTGCTATCTTATTCTGTGTTACTTGCTACACAGTGGAGTAATCCGGTGAGGTGCTTAAGCCACTCAGACAGCTAGAAGCTCCCTAGCCCTACCTATGTGGAAATTCTTTCCTGACCACATGATAAACATACTTCCTCAGATAATTGCTAGGTCATCTGAACAGTGCTGGAAGCAAGTCATGTGGCAAGTGGTAACTTGTTTCTGGTGTTGGTGGTAGGCCAGCCTGCTCTGCTCCCAGCAGCTGTAGTTGAAACACCACCCATGTCAGGATCTTCACATTCTCTTGAGGACCAGGGAGGAAGCCCAAGGCAGCATGAGGCAGGGATCATGGGGAAGGTGAGCAGGGAATGAGGAAGAGGAGTGAGAGAGTGGAGTTCGCCCCTGGTTTGTGGAGGTGAAGAATGCAGGGAGGGAATGAAGCAAGGACCAGTGCCATGGTGTTCACCATGACAGAAGATTATGGGCAGTAAACTGTGTAAAAAGGAGATTTAAGTAGCATCTGTGTTAGAAGAATGGGAAGGTGAAAGAATGGAGAGGTCAATTTTAAAGGGAAAGAAGAAACAATGTAGAGATGGGTCCACTTATGCACACTTGAGGTTCATTATAGGACTGGGAGAAGTCATTAATAATGTGTGAGTTCCATAAGAAACTTCATTACTTTTGGAAAGGTATGTAAATATTGAAAATAAATATAGTTGAGGCCCATTCATTAGATTTTCTTCTCTCAGTACAGTAGTCTAGTCTTGATGAAGGTATTTTAAACAAAATCAAGCTTAAATACTGTGCCATGTTGCAACTGGTTTCCAGCACTCTACTTTTTCTGCTGCTTTCAAGGTATTTCTTACCTTTTGTTTCTTTTTCTTTTCCTGTTAGTGAGCAGGTGAAAAAAAAAAATTTCCTGATAAATCTGCTGTGACTTGTTGCTGGCATTAGGCCAGTTGAAAGGCCTGGCTTCTCTTCTAAAGTCTGTTTGTCTCTGGATGTGATGGATTTATTTGTAAGCATCTAATGCATACTGAAACATAAAGTATTGACAGTCCTAGTGTAGTGAGGGTATCTTGAAAGATTGTAAGAGACACTCTCACTTCTGGCCTGGATTAGTTGCATGAACACTTACCTTAGTGAAATGCAAGCGCAAAGATAATCTGTTTCTGGACTGAAATTTTTGCTTCCTGAGATATCATTTTGCAATGCTTCATTTGTTAAAAGGTTTTTTTGGTGGGATTTTTCTTTAATGCTTATCACTGATTTTCACCATCCTGGAACCTTTAAAAAACAAAAAAGCCTAAGGAACTCAAGCTAGTCTTCTTCCCTGTCCAAAAGAGGACAGACTATTTTTTGTTGTTCCTTACAAGTGGTCATCCAGACTGTTGTGAGTTCCACTTCATGGTCTTATTCTAATACCTCATTATCCTTGCCATGAATTTTTTTTTTCTTTTGCCTAACCTGAGTCTTTATTGCTACAGTTTACTTCCATTACTTCTTTGGCAATTAATCCTATTCCCTCTGCAAGAGCCTCTTATGTACTGGAAATACAGGTAACGTAATAATTTTTGTCAATTTTTCCACATTGTTTATGGCATCTGCATTTATGATCATTAATGCTTTCATTCTGAATATTCTTCACTGCTTCACATCTTCTTGAAATGCAATGCCTGTAATTCAACAGTTTACATCTTGAAACTTCCCCAAGTTGAGTAGAGCTGAAAGGTTACTTCTGTGTCCTTGGGGCTACGTGTGTGTTTTTACAAACTCCAAAATAATGATTGACTCCTTGCTTCAACAAACTTATATCAAGCTTGTAATTCATGGTAAATCTAGATCCTTTCTGAAAAACTGATACATGAACAGTTATCACAGAATCATAGAATCACAGAATGGTAGGGGTTGGAAGGGACCCTTAGAGATCATCTAGTCCAACCCCCTTGCTAAAGCAAGTCCACCTAGATCAGGTCACACAGGATCATGTCCAAGTGGGTTCTGAAGACCTCCAGAGAAGGAGACTGCACACCCTCCCTGAGCAGCCTGTGCCAGGACTCCTTCACCTTCACAATGAAGTAGTTTTTTCTTATGTTTAAATGGAACTTTTTGTGTCCCAGCTTCTTTCCATTACCCCTTGTCCTGTCAACAGAAAAAAGCGATGCCCCAACCTCCTGACAGCCATCCTTTAGATATTTGTAAATATTAATGAGATCCCCCTGCAGTCTCCTCTTCTCCAGACTAAATAGCCCCAGTTCCCAAAGCCTTTCATCATAAGGAAGATGTTCCAGTCCCCTGATCATCTTGGTGGCCCTGCACTGGACACTCTCCAACAGTTCCCTGTCACTCCTGAGCTGGGGAGCCCAGAACTGGACACGGGACTCTAGATGAAGCCTCACCTAGGCCGAGTAGAGGGGGAGAAGAATCTCCCTTGACCTGCTGGCCACACTCTTCTTGATGCATCCCAGGATGCCATTGGCCTTCTTGGCCACGTGGGCACATTGCTGGCTCATGGTTAGTTTATTATCAACCAGGACTCCCAGGTCTCTCTGCAGAGCTGCTCTCCAGAAGATCACACCCAGCCTGTACTGATGCTTGGGATTGTTGCTCCCCAGGTGCAGGACTCTGCACTTGTCCTTGTTGAACCTCATGAGGTTCCTCTCTGCCCAACTTTCAAGCTGGTCAAGATCCCACTGAACGGCATCACAGCTTTCTGGGGAATCAGCCAGTTTGGTGTCATCAGTGAACTTGCTGAGGGTACACTCTGTCCCCTCAATCCAGGTTGCTGGTGTTGAACAAGACTGGCCCCAGAACTGATCCCTGTGGAACCCCACTGGTTCCATACAGGCCTCCAACTCAATTCCATGTCATTGACCACCACCCTCTGGGCTTTGTCGTTCAGCCAGCTCTTGATCCACCTCACCATCCACTAATCCAGCCAACACTGCCTGAGCTTTCTGGTGAAGATGTTGTGGGAGCCAGTGTCAAAAGCCTTGCTGAAGTCAAGATAGATGACATCCACTGCTCTACCCTCATCTAGCCAGCAAATTATGCTCTTATAGAAGGCTATCAGGTTGGTCAAACAGGATTTCCCTTTGGTGAATCCATGTTGACTCTCCCTGATAACCATCTTTTTCTTCATATGTTTATTAACAACACTGAGGGTGAATTGTTCCATCACTTTTCCAGAGATGGAGGTGAGGCTGACTGTCCTGTAGTTTCCTGGATCATCCTTCTTGTCCTTTTTGAAGACTGGCGTGACATTGGCCTTTCTCCAGTCCTCAGGCACCTCGCCTGTCCATGATTGTTAAAAAACAATGGAGAGCGGCTTAGCAACCACATCAGCCAGCTCCCTCAGCACTCTTGGATGCATCCCATCAGGACCCATTGACTTATGAGTGTTAAGCTTGGCCAAGAAGTCTTTATCCTCTTCCTCTTTCACCCAGGGCAAGTCCTCTGCTGTCCAGGCCATCCTACTATTCTTGCTGAACTAGGCTTCCTGAGGGCCAGCCTTGGCTGTAAAGACTGAAGCAAAGAAGGCATTCAGTAGTTTGGTCTTCTCTGCATCCTCTGTCACCAGGGCACCCTCTGTGTTTAGCAGCAGGCCCACATTCCCCCTAATCTTCCTTTTGCTGCTGATGTACCTGAATATTCACTTAATATTTTCCCTAACTTTCCTGGCCATGTTTAATTCTAAAAGGACTTTAGCCTTCCTGGTTGTACCCCTGCATGCTCTGGCAGTGTTATCACCATCTTGTATTTTTTGTCATTAACAGTTTCTGCCCAGGGGCATTACTTTTCCCCTTATTCCTGTTGAAACTCATCCAGTGCCTCTGGACAATTTCTACTTGCCAAGGTAATTTTGAATTTTATTCAGTCACTCAATGCCCCCTAGGTTCATATTGTCTGTAAGTTTAATAAACATGTTTTATATTCCATCATGTAGGTTATTAATGAAAAAGTCAAATAGAACAAAACTCAGGGCAGAGACTCTTTTGATGTATTCTTCTGTTTCATAATACTGGGTGGACTCTGTAATTCAAATAGTTTTGCATCTGTGTGACACCATGGTTTTGTTCCTGGCTGGCTTATAGGAATATTATATAAGATTGTCAAAGGCTAAAATAAAGTCAAGATACATGACCTTTCTACAAGGTTACTCATCCTGTTGTAGAAGGAAATTAGGTTGTTTTGGCATGATGTTTAATCGATGTTTATTGCTACTCATCTTTTATACTTAGGTGCTCTGCAAACTAGTTTGATTAATTGTTGAATAGTTTTTTCTGGGAACTAAATTGAATGGTTGATAATTCTTTTTTTTGTTTGGGTTTTTTTTGTTTGTTTTGTTTTTTCCTCTCTCTCTTATCATGGTAGGTACTAGATTTATTCTTTGAGTCTTGTCATCTACAAAGTCTGTAAGTCTGTTTTGGATAGTTCTTTAAGGATACCAGGATGAAATTAATACATAAATCATAGAATCATGGAATAGAATCTTAGAATGGCAGGGGTTGGAAGGGATCTTTAGAGATCATCTAGTCCAACCCCCCTGCAGAAGCAGGTCCACCTAGATCAGGTTGCACAGGAACATGTCCAGGTGGGTCTTGAAGACCTCCAAGGAAGGAGACTCCACAACCCGTCTGGGCAGCCTGTGCCACTGCTCCGTCACCCTCACAGTGAAATAGTTTTTTCTTGTATTTAAGTGGAACTTTTTGTGTTCCAGCTTCATCCCATTACCCCTTGTCCTGTTGCTAGCTACTATAGAAAAAAAGGGGTGCCCCAACCTCCTGACACCCACCCTTTCGATACTTGCAAATGTTAATAAGGTCTCCCCTCAGTCTCCTCTTTTCTAGACTAAACAGCCCCAGTTCCCGCAGCCTTTCCTCATAAGGAAGACGTTCCAGTTCTCTGATCATCTTGGTGGCCCTGCGCTGGACTCTCTCCAGAAGTTCTCTGTTCCTTTTGAGCTGGGCAGCCCAGAACTGGACACAGGACTCCAGATGATGCCTCACCAGGGCAGAATAGAGAGGGAACAGAACCTCCCTTGACCTGCTGGCCACACTCTTCTGGATGCATCCCAGGATGCCATTGGCTGCCTTGGCCATATTTCCAATGACTTGGAAATATATCTAACTTAGCTACGTACTCTTTAATATGTTTACTCTTTCTTCTGGAGTCTCTCCACTTGGATTTTTGAATGAAAGGTGGTACAAAAAAGATGTTAAGCACTTCAGCCTACTCACATCATGTCAGTTGATCTTCTCCATTGATTAAGAGAGCCACCTTTTCCTCCATCTACCTAAATGTACTAATACAATGGTGTCTTGTCATTCTTGATATCTGTTTTTAATTTTGTGATCTATGCTTTCACCACTATCATTTTGTCTCTACATGTTTGTGCAATTTTGATACTGAGGTATTCTGATACCCTTCTGCTTTCTTCAGGCAGTTTTTCTTGTCTTGGTAGCAGTAAAGAGCTCATAATTTAGTGACATTAAAACTCTAGTATTCCCTTTCTTTCTTCTTTATTGAGATAGGTTATGTTATGATATTGTTATATTTTTTGGAAGAACAGTTATACCTCTTTAACTTCTTTTTTTTCTGTAGACTCTCTCACTGGTTTTTACCTGCCATTTTTCCGGGATCATTGAGACCTATGTACTAGAAGTGCATTGGTTTTACTTTGTTTTTCTCCCTCTTTTTTTTCTGAAGAATTGTGAACTTCATGACTCTGTCTTGAACTCTCACCCACTCAGTCTGTTTGCCCATACAGGCTAGAGTCCAGTCTAGAACAAATGTTCCTTTGGTCTTTACTTTCTGAATTTGAAATTTAAAAAGTCTCAAGTGTATTCCATGAAGCTGCTGGAAAACTGTGACCTGCTGTATTATTTTCTCCACAGAATATACATTATTAATCCTCATCTTCACCAACTTTTTCTTACTTTTTTACTTACTTCACTGGTTGTTTTCAAAAGCCATATTCATCTTCCCATTTAGTAGTATGTGGCATTTTCCCACCATGGCAGTGCTGGTTTCTTTTGCCTATAACCACTACGTGTAAATTTTCCAGTAGGTTCAACACTCAGTACATTCTGGGCCTCAGAACATGGTTGTGCAGTCTGTTTTGCAAGACAACACTCTTTTTAATTTTTTATCTTCCATATCCTTCTCACAATGGTTACATACCCCCTTATATTTCTATTGCAGTCATGTCACAGAATCACAGAATGTTAAAAGTTGTAAGGGACCTCAAAAGATCATCTAGTCCAACCTCTCTGCCAGAGCAGGACCACTTAGAGTAGGTCACACAGGAACTCCTCCAGGTAGGCTTTGAATGTCTCTAGAGAAGGAGACTCAACAACCCATCTGGGGGTGTGCCCTCATAGTTAAGAAGTTCTTCCTTGTGTTTCTTTGGAACCTCTTATGTTCTAACTTGTACCCGTTGCCCCTTCTGCTATCATTGGACATTGATAACAGCCTGGCTCCATCCTCCTGACACCCACCTTTATGTATTTCTAAACATTAATGAGGTCACCCGTCAGTCTCCTCCAAGCTAAAAGAGCCCCAGCACCAACCTTTCATCAGAAGGGAGATGCTCCACTCCCTTAATGATCTTTGTGGCCCTGTGCTTGAACACTCTCCAGCAGCTCCCTGTCCTTCTTGAACTAAGAGGCCCAGAACTGGACACAGTATTCCAGATGTGGTCTCATGAGCCCATCACATTTCTGTAACGTTAATTAAGTCACAGTAGTTTATATATCTGCTCACCAAAATTCTTGTGTTATTATAAAGGACACAGGAGATGCTTATCTGATAGATGTTTTATCCTCTTTATTCCTTCCCCTCTCTAGTAACCTATTTTCTGTCCTGTTCACCTCCTCTTTGGAGGTCTTGATCAGGTTACTGGTGTTTATATTTAGCTATTAGATTCTTTTCACCTGCCTCTATTAGTCCTTGTTAAAATCACCTTCCAGTACATTAGCAAGTTGGTGCTTGGACATCATTCTCCTTTTGTATGAGATGAATGCCTTCTTGTCCTTAATAGCATTTTCCATGGTCAAAGAAGTAAAATCTCTCCTTAGTGATGCCATCCGTATCTATGTGTAATGCAGTTTTTTCTAGCATTTGTGTCCTTGCCTGATCCTTGCCTCTGCTGTGAGTAGTGGGAAGGACACTGATTCTTTCAACATTGCTTCTAGAAAATCATAGTCACTTTTGAGCCTTGATGTTCTTCGAGTGTTTTAATAGATACTTTTATATTCTGTATGCTCTCTGTGTTGTGTTGTGCCTTCTTCCTATGCTTTCTCTCTGAACTGGAATGTTGAGGAGAATATCCTGTCCTCACTTCAAATGCCACTGAATTCCACTGTAATCTGATTTTTCTGACGTAAAGATTTGTTTATAATATCAATATATTTCAATTTCAAGAGATATCAATATAAATTTCTTTTCTTATACCTCTGGTTTCCATTTCCATTTTCTTTTGAATTCTTCTCTTTTCCTTTTCTTCTTTGAAAAAGTAATTTTTTCCTCTTAGGTTGCAAGGTCCTTGTGACAAGGTTTTGTATTCTCATGTCAGCTATGTCTTAATAGACTTGCTATTCTTCTACCAGTTTTACTCATACATTATTTTCTTTTCTTGGTATCATTTTTGAAAGTTTTGCAAATCAGTGCCATTGCAACCATATGGTTCCCCATAATTGTCCTCCAAAATAAAACTTTTTGTCCAATTTTTGTCCCAGCTCTTCTCTGTTGACTAACTTTGTTTGTGCTCATTTGCTGTTTCAGGCTATTGTGAACCAGATGAAGTTTGAATGCTTTTTCCCCAAACTTCAGTTAGTCAGTTAATAGGCATTTCAGAGCATTTGAACCCTACATCTTAAAGCAATGACAGATTTCTGTTGTACAGAACCTGTTATGTTGGCACCAATATTCGCTTTTCTGTTCGGAAGGAAATCTTCCATGCACGCAGATAATCAGTAGTCCTTGGTTTAGTACTTGGGAAGATAGGAGAACATCTGAATATGAATCTGTAGGTTTTTTTCTTTTTGTTTGCTTTGCTTTTAGTTTTAATGTCAAATAATTGGGAAACTCCAGAGAAGATAATATTTAAAGTGCCTGCACAATCTAATTGCTTAGATTAATTCCTTTAGAGACTAGCATTTAAAAATGATGTTTTGGTGCAGGTTACTTAACTTTAGTCATCTCAAAGGAAACTGCAGTCAAGACAGCTATTTAGTCTCTCTGTTATCAGTGGAGAGGAGGAGAAATACCGCTAGAGAGCTATTCATCCTACATATATTACTGTTTTAGGATGGGATTAATGACTCTCTGGAGATGATTATGGTGGCTTCAGTTAGATACCTAACTTTTAGGAAGGTAATAGTTAGATCATATATGATTCTATGATCTCAGTCCCATGCCTAATCAGATTTACCTGAAGAATATTTCTACTGGCCAAATATACAACACAAAAAGCTACTGTGCTTTGTCTTATTGTGTAGATATTTTGTCTATTAGAATTTTCTGGTGTTTGGAAGAGTTGCATTCCTTTTAAAAGACTGCCTTTTTTAAACCTTGCTTTGTCTCTACCTTTTGACTGTATCTTGCTCCCTAATTTGCTTTGTGGTTAAGAGACTGTTCGAATTCTTTGTTTTGGCATAGCTTCATTTCAGGGGGTCATGTCCTTTGAGCCATTTACTGGTAAATATTGTTCCCTGTTACCATCCTCACGAGTGAAATGAAGATTAATTAAACACAGTTTTAAGTATATTAAACTCTGTCTCTACGTTATTATTTTTAGTTGAATATTCGTACTTGTATTTCAGAGCATTTCATGATGCAGCTACTAAAAATAAGTGATCCTGGACAACAGATTAAACATATTTGTTGTTTTTTGGGGAAGAGCTAATGTCATTTTGGTGTTGCACAAGTTTCCCTCTATCTCTGTACAACCGTAAGGTGTCCATGACACTATTATTCTGGCCACTCTGTTGCCAAAAAGTTGTCAAGAAATTAGTGGAGAATTCAGAGAAGAGCAACAGAAGTTAAGAGGCTGAAGAGATTGAAATATGAGCAAAGATTACAAGATTTTAATATGTACAGTTTGGACTAAATGATGACTAAGACATATGATAACAATCTACAAGTATTTGAAGGGTGTAAAATATTAAGACAAAAAAGAAATTATTTTAAGATGTTCAAAGGGGTAAAACTCAGCAAGGAAAAATTTCAGTGTGAATCACACAAACATCCTGAGAATCACATGTGCTGGAGCCATGGAGTGGATTCTACTAGAAGGTGATAAAAAGCCTACAGTTTCACATAGCCCAGAGATCACATATATGCATGGCACACCACTCTGGTGCCATCCATTTCTGAGCAGCTGCCTAGACCAAATGATCTTTCATCAGTGGCCATTGGACTCCATGTGGCCTGACTAAATAGCTGGGTTGGCCTGTGTCTCCAATTGCGCTTTCCCAAGGACTCGTGCAGAATGAGCTGCAGCATGGAGGGTTCATTCTGGTGGCAGCAAACTGCCTTCAGCTTCTGTTTTTATGGGGAAGCCCTTTTCTATTACATGGATGTACATGTACCCATCCATTTGATAAGCATGGGCAGAATCAAGCTGTCACCCGCAAAATATAGGTAGAAGACTCAAGGAAATATAATGAATAGCATTTTGCAATATCCTGGCAAAAGACTGATGTGACCTGTTAGGTGCTTTATTTTTCCTTTTACAATCTTCTTTCTTCTCTATAAGCTGTTGCAATCACATTAAAAACTGGTTTTCAGTAGTCTTTTCCCGCACAACTTAAGAGACCTCAACACCTACTTATTCATTTTGATAAAGGCTACAGATAAAGGTACAGTGTTATGTTTAGTTTAGTTAGGAGGTCCTTGATTGTCCTAGTGAGTTGTAGTGAACTAATTTAAGTCTGAAAATATTTAACTGTCTTGACCACTGTTTAATCGGGGTGGTATTTTTGCTTAATAGGGACATCTTTACTGTTTACAGCTGGTTTTGCACTTGTAATAGATACAGCCAGAAGGAGTGAGGACTGCAGTTCCTGCTCCCTCCTCTGCCCTCTGTTCCTTATTTTAATTTTCTTGTGTGTGAAACCATCATGCATGCCAGCTTGGGAAGCTGGCATCCCTCCTGTTAAGACCAAACTTGCTCTCTGTTGCAGTATAAATAGTGCTTGCTTCCAACTTCAGAGCAGTACCCACTGTTGCATGCATACTATAGCTCACTGGAAAGCAATAGCTGTGTTAAAGGATTTTCCACATACAGAAGGGTTTTGTATTTGTGGCTTTGAATTTAGTGGACAGCTCTGAGCACACATCTGGGGATAGGCCTTTAAGCTTGTGTGATATTAAGTTACTGGAATATTTCAGTTCTGGAGTGGCTCAATTTAGAAGGTCCTACTTCACTGGAATGTACAGGAGAAAGCAAACCAAATGCCATTCTTTATAGTACTCCAAATATAAAGCTGGGAGCACTCTTACATTATCTGTAAACCACTGGATGTGGAGGGGAAAATTATACCAGGTGAGCCAGCTATGTTTTGAAATATCATTTAGTTTGCTAGACTGGGGCTTTTGATTTGATAAAAGCAGCTTGTTCTACTTTACTTTGTAGAAGTACCTGGCTGGGAAAAACAGGAGACCATTTGGTCAGACAGAAGCCACAGAGAAAAGGCTGTTGGGGGAAGGCTGAGAAGATGGGATCGTTGTTAATTACAGAAGAGGTGACTCAGCAAAGCCACTACAGCCTTTGCTGATAGGATATGAAGTTTTGGCATGACCTAACTGGTCCTTCTGCTCTTAAAATACATCTTTTTAAAGTTACATGATAGAATGCAATTACTGTTTTCCTTAGGCTCACTAGAAGTGTTATCTTCTCAGTTGAAAATGCTGGGCTGTCTGCCCCAGTCATACTCTTGGGAAGATCCTTTCCCACCCTGAGCTCTCTGGTACATGGGGCCAGCAATAAGCTAAACCCTGAAGAAAAAGAATTCTTTTGTCTCTCTGTCTGTTGTGTTTCATTTTCTGAGTGTGAATGATCTGCTTCTGCACTGTCAACCTTTGTTTAGTTTCAGCCTGGACTCACCAGAGCAAGTGTTGCAGAGGGAGATGCTAGGTTTTAGGGTTACGCTGTGTTGCTACAGATCATGTCACCTCAGTGGGTAAACAGTCCAAAAATAAAACCAGCAAATGATACAAAAAGGAATCCAGTTATATTTTTGTATGTCATTAAGTTTCGCCCCTCCTCCTGATTTTATTGGCAGAGATATCAGAGGAGCGTACATCTCCATCTGAGAAGACATGGAAAGATTTTTTCAGTGTCTATCTGAGTGGATGCTTCTGGGCTGGGTTTTTTTTTTGCTATGGGAATTAAGTGGGAAGAGGTTTAGAGTATCCTACACCTGTATTATTTGAGGAAATCCTTATTTTCCCATATAGAGAAAACTACTGTTGATTTAAGTTTTGTTACTAGTGTCCTGCCCAGGGGTTCTTTATTAGGTACTCAGCTCAAAGAGATACTATCCCAAGCTGTCAATTACCAGAGAGGATTGCTTAATATTTATAGGTGGGTGGACTCTCTTTTGAAAACTGAACTTTACCTGTGTGATAATGACAGATAAGTAGGGGTGGAAGAAGCGTGAGATTCTGCCAACACAAGCTTAGGGGTCAAAACCGATCTGTCCCCAGACCTCTGCATGACCTTGATTTATGGCTGCAGAGTAGTAGCGACAAGAGCCTGTCCTCCTCAGTCCCCATGTTTCAGTGTGAGATTAATAGCTAATCAATAATATTATCTTTAATTATTTTGGAAGGTCCTTGACTGCCTACCCCTCCTTTCCAGGGGGATAGCTAAAATGTGGCTGGATGACTGTGTTGGAACTGGATTGGCATTCTCCATCTGAACACTTATGCGGCCCAGGTCAGGAAAGGCAATGGTTTTAGTACAGCAAGGTCTACTGAGAAATTGTTTACGCTGGGGGGTTGGAGAAGCGGGGTGGGGGGGTTTGGTTTGATTTTTTGGTAGGTCAGTTGGTTGACTGGTTGTTTGGTTGGTTAGTTGGTTGGTTTGTTGAGGGTTTTTTGGGTTTTTTCCCTCTAGTTTTGTACTGAGGTCCTCTAGTGTCACAGATGTGGTTAATGATTTTTCTGGAAGTGAATCCTGGCTGCTAAGGTCCTGCCTTGGATATGTTTCCATATCACATTTAAATGTAGGCTCAGATTATGATCCAGTCAGCTTTTCTGGCTTTTAAGTTGGAATGGGGAACTTTTCTCTTAGTTTTATCAGTAGTAAACGTTTTACCTCAGTCAGATATTGATCTTGAAAGAAGTTGTTTTTTAGACAGTAGCTATGGGTTTGATAGAATGGGAGTTATTGTGACTCTTTATAGCCATAATCCTGTGCTGTAAGTATCATCTCATATCCCCTCAGGATTTTTATGTAGTTATTTATAAAGATAATTTCTGGATCTGGGATTCATACAGTAAGGGGCATGACTCCCCAATGTGGATCTGCAAACATGATGATGCATGGAAAACTTCAGTTAGTGTTTCATGAACTTCTTCCTGTATTGAATATGAGGACATTGCTGAGAATTCGAGCCTTGTCAGGTAGGAGTATCACCTTTTTCTTTTTTTTTTTATACTTAAAGCATTGAACTTAAGCACACTTGAAGACAGTAGTTAGAGAAAAACATGCGATTTCCCTGAAGTAATTTCTGTAAACTGATACAGTAAGATGGCCTTGCAGGGGCCAAAGAATGAGGTATTCCCAGTGAAAGAGTTAAAAAAAAAAATCTTAATTACAGAAATCCTTCAGTAGATACAAGATATTACTATTCTTTCTCTGAAAACACCGGTGCTTCTGTCACTTCACTAAAGGTCGCTTTGTACAGTAGACAATGATGCATAAGGAAAACAAAACACATTGCATCTGGGAATTAGAAAAGAGTATTTTCTTTGTCCCAAGTAACCTGTACTGTTAATTCTAAAAATGAAATAGAATATTTTTCTAAAAAACTTAGTATGCAGCTCATGCATTTCCGTGGAATGTCCTTAACTATTCACTGACTCACTCCCTATTCATTTATAGCTAATATATGTCACTTTTATTGTGGTTTCTAAACTATGGAGGTTATGTGAGTCAGATGCAATTTAGAATAGAGATTATCTTTAAATAATCAAAACCACGCTTTGCCAAAAATGCTAAAAAAGAGAAAGAAAACCTTCAGTGTTCTCAAAATATGAAGTGCTTTCTAAAAAGACTCTTATTTTCAATAAATAAATGGGAAGAAATATTATGTAAACCTAAGTGTTTAGCAGACATCCATTTACTTCCTTCAAGGAGACAAGGGGTTTTAAGATTTTTCAGAGCTCATGAGAAAGGCACATCCTTGAGTACATGCACCAAGGGCATGATGGAAGCATTTTTCCTTGAAATTTTTCAGCAAGAAGACATAAGGTTAGAGGTGGCATGAATGATAACTTTCTTGAAGATTTTAATCAAGGGCATTTTGAAGAAGGTGGATGTTTGTATTTCTCCTTCAAAAAGGAAAAAACCTAACAACCAAAAACCTCCCAGCCTAACCATTTTCTTTTGTTTTTAAGTTAATCTTTTTCCTTCTTAAGCTGATTCTGGTTCTCATAAAGTTTTCAATTAATGATACAGTGTTAGTAAGGGCAATTGTTAGGTTTTTTGCTGTGACTTTGAAGTCCCTTTGTTGTGACAGCTGCTAGGCTGGCATTTCCTAGACGTTAGTGGGATATAATGATAACTTGCCTGCTTCCCTTCTTTCTGATGGGTTTTCTCAGGAAGAATTGTAAACTGGCAGACTGATTCCTGTATTGAAAAAGCAGAAGGTGGATCATAGTGAGCTAGGGTAGAGTGAAATACAGAGATCCACAGAATTGTCAGATTTTTTGTTAAGGTAGTCATCAACGTGACCTGCAGACAGAATCAAAGAGATCTCAAAGTTAGGAACTTGTATTTATTCGATGTTCTTCTGTCTCTCTTTTTTTTTTCCTATTTTTCTCTTCCCGTACTTTCTTCTTCAACAATTTTGTGCAGCAACAACTGGTACTGGCCTGTCAACCTGACACCAGTGTAAGCAGAGGCCATGTTATAATGTGTGTTTGCCAACAAGAGACAGCATACTGTTGGCTTTAAAAAAATCCCAAACAGCCTTCCACGGAAGTGTTTTCAACAATATATTAAGCCTCATATTTTTCAATTAGAACAGGGCTTTTTTTCCTCTACTGATCTTTTTTTAATAACCAAAGGTGCAAATATGTCTTGGTTTTGAGCTGTAATCCGGTGCTGTGTGTACTCTGATGACCTCCTAATCACGGTCTCCATGACATGTCAATCTGCTGCAATGGAAAGTGGGTGATTTGGCCTGTCAGGAAAGTGTTGATAAGATCATATATCCTGTGCACTTAGGACAGAGGAGTTCAAAGAAATGCATTAATGAAAAGAATGAAATGTTATGGGAACCCATAATTGAGCTATGGATTGTCCCTTTCTCAGTTCCTGAGTGATTTTTTCTTTGTATTGTGCCTTTAAATGTGAGCACCAGGTGTGAAGATTTCTGTTTATTTTTATTTAAGCAAAAACAAACACAAAAAAAATCAGAGCTGATGCAGATGATGAAATGTAAAGATGTGAGATGGGTTTAGTAAATAGTCAGGGTGCATATGTCTAAACAAGGAAGGAGATTGTAGAATGTGGTTTTAGTTTATAATGCTCTCCTTTCATTACTTTATAACCATCTGCCTCTCTGGCATGTTCCTTAAAATCTGGTGATCTTACACTTCAATTGGTAACCTTCAACGTTACACTGGTGTTTCCTCAGCTGAGCTAATGCAATCATTGAGATCACAAGGTAAATTCTGTCAATGGTCACAGTTTTATTCTTAATATAAACTAAACGATAGGACTGACCTTTGTTGAGTCCAGTCTAATGTGCAGTTTGAGAGGCATTATGTGAATTTGAGTCTGGGGGCAAGGATCTAGTCCTCTTGGCACTGATGGGACATCCTCTGTGGTCTTAGATGCATTGCCCAACTGTTCTGCCTGGAATTTCCCATCTGTAATGTGTAGATAATGATACTTGCCTCCCTGGTGAAGATTCTGACAGTTAATGTGTGTAAAGTTCTGTGAAAATGCAAAGTCTTGTAAAAAAACCCCAAAAAACAACAAACCACCAAAACAATTGTATGTCCCCATTAAATTGAAGACTGACCAAACAAACACTTTCACCTTCATATTCCAGCACCTTTTATGCTATTGTTCAGTGAATTAGGCCTAGATTTATGATATTGTGGAATTGTCCTTGTTTGAGGAAGGCATGGTCCAGCATCTTAAACACTTCTAGTTTTCTCTAAGAAACAGCATCATCCTTTAAAACTTATTACTGAACCTTTCTTCTGAAAGTTTTTTCTAAGGTTTTTTTTTGACCATTCAGTTTCAGCACATGACAAAATCTAGATTTCTAGGTGTGCATCTTAAACTACTCTTGACTTGCTAGAAATTCTGAAGCAAGGTAATTTGGCTGCCAAGCACTGAATCTTGACAGATCCCCTTGGATCTGCCAAATACCCTACTGAATACTGTGGTGAAGAAAGCAGAGAAGTTGTCCATGGGTACAGACTTGAGGCCTTCAAATTGCTGTTCTGCTTTTCCTATCCATGAATTGGTTACAAGGATGGAAACAGATTCATGATCTGATACGTACCTGCAAACAATGTGAACTTAACAGTGTTTTGATCATTGGCATCATTGGCATGGCTTAGTGAATATATGATGATTATTTTAAGTGGTGAATGTTCCTTTTTGATGCATGGTCTTGGACAAAGTGTTAAAAGATCAGGAAGGCCAAGCTCAGTTTAGTGGTTCTCTTGATTTGGTGGGGTTTGTTGCTTTTTCCCCCTCCCTCCCCCTTTTTTTTTTTTTTTTGTTTTGGCAGCAGGGAGGGAGTTGATTGCTTTTTAATTTTTTTTTATAGATACGTTTTGAAGAAAAGGAACTTGAACCTTATTGCCTAGGCTGTTCATGAGTTGTGGTGTAGATGCTTTGAGGGTATAAACCACAGAGGAAGTTGGGATAAAATAGCTACTTAAAAAGAGATTAAGGGATTTACTTCAGTGCCTCTATGGGCTGTGATTTAAAGGGAGAAGAGCCTAATTTTTCATATTGCAGCTACTTTTATTAGCTACAGGTTTTAACTTTTCGGAAAGATTCTTACAACTTTCTGTCAGCCAATTTGGGGAGTTAATCCAGACCAGTCAACAGAATGGTACATTGCACTTGATTTCTTGGTAATTTTAAAAGCTTTCCAGTGTCTAATCTGTCCATTCTGACTCCCTAGACTTTTGCTGCAGACGGTATTTGATCAGCAAGAATAATAGATAACTACTTAAAATCCATTTTCCAGAGGTAAAAAAGTAAAAGTAAAAAAATTTAAGTTGAGGTGTGGGGAGAAGAAGGAATCACATAAACCAGAACTGAATACAGAATGATGACTGCAGTTCAAAAGACTTTTGAAACTTCTCCTTGTGGTTAGTTATTTTTTTGTTGTTGTTGTTTCCCTATAGAGTTATATTTGGGATAGGAGATGAACTTTGTCTTACAACTTGATTTGGCAGTGATGATCAGTGGGGACAGAGTTTGCTGGCACCCTCAGAATTTTACAACCACAGTGCTCAGTTGAGTATTTTTGTTGAAGTTCTTGGTGATCTTTACTGGAAATTGGTTTCTATGTGACAGACAAATTGAGGACAGAGTGATGTTGGGCAGTTGAGATGGAAAGCTTAGTTACTCCACATTCAGTAAGTGGAGGGGTTCTTTTCATTAGTCCCACAAGAAACAAATTATATTCCAGGTAGTAGACGTTTGCATTTGAAAGAGTTTTCTCATCTGGTTGTTATTCACTTACATCTGCTTATCACCTTGAACCTCCTTAAATTTTCTCTAACAATAGCTTGGCTCTGGAATTGTTCTCCATTTGTACACATTTATTTTGTCTTTTTCAAATGTCAGCTCAGAGTTTCAATAATAGACTCAATCATGAATGAAGTTCTTAAAGTCTGTTTTCCATAGTGGATCATCCAGCTAAAGAGATAATGCCTTCTGCTGTTTTTTTTTTTTTTGAAGCTTGATTTGCCTTAGGATCAGAAATACCCAAAGTTGCTTTTGAAAGTGACTTGTAAATGTCAAAGTATCTTCACCCAAACTTTGGAAATTGTATACTGTGGCTGATTTGTTCTCCTAGGTATAAGAGGGCCAGGAGGTGGGTTTGAGTACCTTACTCCTACCACAGTTCCTGTGTTAGCTCTCCCTGTGGCTCCACTTCGTACTTTCTCAAGTAATTCCGCTCTAGAGTACTCTGCTGTAGAAACATTTAGCACTAATCAGTGTGGAAATGAGCTAGTCTCTGCCACAAATGTTTAGGACTTTGGATTGCTCACAGATTTGAAATTATTTTATATTGCTGTGGAGACATTCTGTGACAAGGAATCAATTGCCTGAGTCCCAGTGTTCTCAGTAGTTTCAGTTAAGGATAGGGTAGACTGGGTTGATGACAGTCAAGATCCTGTTGAAGCATTAACAGTAGCTCTTTTCTGTGCCACAGGTGAATTGAGAATTGCCTGTCATGCACTGTTTGTAGGTGTGTTATTTCATCAGGTAGGCAGAACAGCAGCAGATGTGATTGACTTGAATGCGACCACATGCACTTTGATGTTATTCAGGCACTCTGCTAGCATTTGTGGGTTCTCCATTGAAATTTAATGAAGATTTGAGGACTTCTCTGATTGTTGTAAAGGGTATACTGTGCTAGTTTGTGGGCAAATGGAAGCTCTACTTTCGTTTGTGGACTCTGCTTCCAACATTAGTCAGGGCAAAGCAGATGGCCAAATAATCAGATGTTTGCTGTCAGCCAGCCACCATTGTCTGTGATGATTTATGCTTGCTGAGAATGCGCCTGGTAAGGCTGAACCAAAATGTGAGGTTTCTGTGCTGGCCCATCTGCATCTGTTTATATGCATTTCGGCAACTCTTTGTCTTGCCTGTGAAAGGAAAGAGAGAATTTGACTGATCCTGTGAACATAGATGCTTTCTTTCCTCCTTAACATATTTCTATTTCTTAGACTAGGTTGAATGTTCTTTAGTGGGTTCCCGTGGAAGGCATTCAGTGGTAAAAATGTTTTTTTTCTTGGGAAATGTTTAATAAACATGAATAAATATCCAACACAATCCAACTCCCAGTGGTTTCTCTCATGTAACTTTTTCTTATTTCTTACATTTCATTGTAGTTGCTTTTAACCAAAAGCAGCCAGTTTTAAGTCTACATTAAGCCCACATTAAGGTCTAAGTTTGTGGTTTTGGTCTAGAGTTTGGAAACAGGAGTGTTTAATGCCCAGAGAAATATATGTTTGGGGTTTTTTTCTGTATAAATTAAACCAAACTTGATGGATTGGGTGGAGTTTTCTTGAAAGTATTATATATGGGATAGTAATGGTGTTGGAAAACAAGTGAAAAGGACAGAAGCTTTGGACTCAAGCTGTCAGACTTTACTGCAGGGTTCTTAAAACACTATTTGAAACTTCTGGAAGGTTTAGGATGAATATTAGGGCTCAAAAATGCAAATAAGAAAACACATTTAGAAGTATTTCAGGTTCAATCTTTTCAATCTGGTTTCCTCCATGCTGCCTTCCAGCATGCTGTGTTTTCTCTTTGCATTCCATTCCCTAGAAGCCTATTTTACTTCTAGAAACCGTTTAAATGCTTATTATATGTCTAGTATAATATTCAAAGTTCTCACAACTTCTGGGACACTGGAAATAAAGGCATGCCCTTCACTGCAGTTCCCTAAAAGTCTGGGATAGAGGCACAGATGAGAAAAACAGCTTCTGTGTGTGTACCCTGTAGCTTTTGTCCAATATGCCATAAACTTAATCCAAAACCACCCTTGGCTTTCAGCATAGAAAGCCCAACCAGCTAGGCTTAAAAAATAATTGTTAAGTCTTCAGTAACGGGGAATGATACCCCTCTTACCCTCATATTTACTAACAGAACTTTAACATGGTTAGTTGTGCAATGCTGATGGAGAGACAGAGGTACAGTTCTTCATTTCTTACAGGAGGAATTGGAGCATGGTGAGATTGCTACTTGCCAAAAGTAACAGCATATGTGCAGAGCCTCTGGGTGAACCTGATGCTCCACAGCCTATGGCTGGTGCCCCGGAGTATTGATCGTTCTTCTTTTATGACAAACTTTTAGTATATACAACATGTGCCAAGCTATTGTGGAGAGATCTATCACAGCCACCTAGGAAATCTTTTGTACTGTTCTCTCACTCCTAGGGAAGAAAGAGCAACATCTTAAATCTTGTCTGCATTGAAGTGAGGTTTCTGTGTTTATTTGTTGAAACACAACCTGTTCCTGTACTGGAACGTCAAAAAAGATCTAATCCCCACAAAGATTTGAAATGCACAGGTCTGATTTGTACCGTTACAGACTCTGTTACAACCATACACCTTCTTCACTGGAAGTACACCATGAGCTTAGTGTAAAATGGAACAGACCGAGAATGGGAACAGTAATTTCCTGCCCAGGTGACACCTGAAGGGCAATTTAGGGGTACAATCAGAAGCACCTTTTTTCTGTGAAAGAAGAGAGGAAATGGGAAACCGAAACTTATCGTCTTATTATCTTTTATGAAAGAAAAATACTGGGAATCAGAAAGACATCTCCAATTGTGAGTGAAAAAGTCATGTCAGGATGCGGACTGTTAGAGGCCTCTAGTCCCCTCATGGTCATTACCCAAGTGCCCTCCAAGGTCTGAGACAAAATGGGAATGTAAAGTGTAAGCTTTTTATTATTTTTTTTTAAAGTGTAAATAAGTAAAGTATAAGCTTTGCTTTTATTTCCAAGAAGCCAAAAAGAAACTGAGATTTCAGCTGTACTGTTTGAAGGTTAAATCAGAGGACTGGATCTCTGATCTGTTCTACTATATCCCTCTGAAAGCAATGCATCTGGAAAACAAATGAATCTGGCAGAAACTCACCTGTGCAGCTGTTTTAAGTTGGTGAAGGATTGGCCCTGGAAGTGTTTGGTACTATGGCCTCATTCCAGCTGTCACTGCAGAAGCGAGAACTTCTGAATTACCTTTAATAGCATTGGTCCTGGTATAAACCTCTGTGATACTTCTGAGATGCCCAAAGATTCTCATGGTGATTTGTTACGGCAGCTGGTCCCGTCAACTCTCCTGTCATCTCCCCTCCGCTTAAATCTGTGTTTAGTGAGGTACCAGAGAAAGCCGGGACAAGCCTGGGCACTTCTGGGCCACCTCAAGGTCTGTTTGGACCACTCCCATTTACAGTCCTTTTCCTGTTTAGAGAAGATTATACTTGGCTTAAAATATCCTCAACATTCTAATGAAGCTTGGTAGCCAGAAAAAGAACTTGCAAACAAATATCAGAGAAACTGATATTGAATTGTTACACACGGTAATATTGACTTTGCTGGAGATTGCATTTGGTTTCTGTGGTTTTACCAGATTTCCTCAAAAAAAAAAAGTCCTTGTCAAAGTAATGGAAACTTTGAGAAGTGAACAGTTGCCTTCTAGTCAAATCACTTTATGTGAGATGGGGAACAACTATGTTCAAGTCCTCTTTTTGAATATGAAAGCAAAGTCTTGACCCTGAGGCTCACACATCTGCGGTGAAGACTGTTTTATCTTTCTTATTCTTTCCGTTAAAGGCTCAATAGAATGTGGTTCTTGTATGCTTCAGAAGGGGAACAAATGACACTGTAAAGTCTCTTGGAATGGTAGGAGAATTCTGCTCTGGTCTGGATGATGTTGAAGCAATGCTTTCAGTAGTAAAGCAAAAAATGTTTCATAAAATGATTATATCTTAAGAAAGTCCCATCTTTTACTATGATGCTTATGAGGAGGAGCATAAAGTTCTTTAACAAGCAAAACATAGTAAATAAGGACTTCTGTTCCCTCCAGTCCGAAGTCAGAAGGGCCTACTAAACCTGAGAGAAAATAAGTAAGCCTGCAAGCTTACAGGCATTTCTTTAGGGCAATCTCTTTAAAAAAACTACAATGATTTCACTTAAGTTGAGTGGGAGTGCAGGATGTGAGGATGCAGACCTGCTCACAGGCTCGAAACCTCCTGACTCCATGGGAAAACTGTTAATCTTTTTATCGTGAAGTGCACATGCGCTGAAAATTGAATAGGGGTTTCTCTCACTAGTATCTTTCATTTCTGTTACTTTTAACCATGTTAAGTACAAAAACCTTCAGGAAAAAAAAAAAAGGCAAGAGCTTTTCATTGATGTTATTATCTACTTCTTCAGTATCATCCTACTTGTTAGCATTTCTTCGGCTGAAAAGGTGGCAGTGCAGTACTCCAGTAGGGAATTTTACCCACAGGTTTTATTTCCATAGCTGACATTCACTGTCCTTCCTTCCTGCCCTAAAATACATGATAGGATTGTGCTATTTGTTTGTTTGCAATGGTGGTCTAAGAGAAAAGTCTCTCAAGGAAGGTCCTGAATGAGATTGAAAGGGAGGAGGGTATTACTGAATAATTCTGAGACATTTGCATACTTCAGAACAGATCTCTTACTCCATTTTCTTTTCATAATACCCATTTTGTAATGACTGCAGCAAACACACAGTTATACTTATTTAGTAACATTTATTTGATCCTTGTTAAGTAGAGATTTCAAGATTTTTCCTTGAAACTACTATCTGTACCACAAATGAATTTGGAAAGAGGAATGAAATAATGCAAAAATATCCTTTGATCTTACCAAAATAGAATATAACCTATCTAGGCACTGTTTGCCGGTGTTTTGCTTTGTTAAAGTGTGCTTATAATCCATTCAAAAAGACAATTAAGAAGTTATTAGGATTGCACAGAGATGTATTTTTTAGGGAGTGGAGAAGTCAAGACTTAACATTTTATTGCCAAGGGGAGACTGACAGCTTAAAATTATCACTGTTCTCTCTTACTTTTGTTAGCTGTGTGTAATGCTTTTATAGCTGAATTCTGGAGAAAACAATCTCAATGTTTTGTATATTTGGTAGATCTTCGGTAGCATGAGTTTGCCTCCCTGTTATATGTGGTTTACATTGTACATTGATATCTCACACAGCAATAGAAAAAGGTAAAAGCAGTAAGAAAAGTGGTGAAATATATAGATTGTGGAGGGAAAAAAATAGAGATATGCTTATAAAACTCTGAACATTCATAGAGCATCTCAGGAGAAACAGTAAAATCCAGATCTCTGCCTAGCTAATTTTGTAAAAAGGCACTAGATTTCACATTGTTGGTACCTGCAGTGATTGTGTGATATGATTTAAGTGGATGTTTGGGAGGGATACACAATGCCTTATAATGGCAGAGGAGCGTGTATTAGCCCTTATATTTTCTGCATCTGCTAGTATGGTTTTTTCATAGGTATGGAGTTTATCATTACTGACTCACATTTTTAAAAAAATCATGTCTGAGTTTTCTCCCTTAGAAACAAAGTGGCACTTTCCATGAAAATATATTGATATGCTGCCCAGCATTTCATAGATTCAGAAAAAGGAAACCTTGAATTAAGTATATGTGTAAGTGGTCTACTCGTAAACTTTCAGAGCTATATTTTATCCTGTAATGTGATTCAAAAGCTTTTGTCAGCTTTTTGAAGAGCTGTTCCTTAGTTATACCTGGTTATTGATGTACCTTTTGCTATACCCTTCACTATCACATTAGTCTACAAGTCAGTTATGGTATTGCAGAAAGCTCTATAATAACCACCTGTTTGGGTACAGAGCATCTTGTGAGGGAGCCAAGACATGGAAAAAGAGAAGAAAGACCGGTGCATGCTTTCTTTGGTTTAGAATTGGGACACTATGTGGAGTGTTTTCTTAGGAATTGTAATGAAGACCTGGGACCTGTGTCCCTCATTCTACTTCATATCTCTGTGGCCTGGGAAAAACCTGCCCTTCCCTTTCTAACACCAGCTTTTGGGAGCAAACTGGGGGGAAAGAGCAGTCAAGGAGCTTCTGAAGCAGCACCTAGCCTCCAAGAACAAGGTACTCCTCACCTTGTGTTATTAAGTGGGTAGTTCATTATTATGTAGATTTTTTTTGTTTGAAGGCTTATTATTCATCCTGGGTGGAGGTGTTTGGCATCAGTCACGTTTTTCTGTCTGTGTCCACATTTCAAGGATTTCCATGGTATTGACATTTCCATTACAGGAATTTGAAGAATGTTCAATTATATACAGGCCATGAAACATATTTACTGCTTCTTTTTAATTTTTTTTTTTATCTGTCTGCCAACTGTTCTCTGCCAAACTTTAAACTGGGCTGCTGTGACTCTTAAGATTTATTTCTTTTTTACATATCTGATATATTGTAATATATACACATAGTGCACGTGCAACTAAAGGCTCATACTGTAGCATTAGAATACAGCACCAGATTTTATCTGGAGGATTATTGCAGACCTGTCTCTAATTTATATAATGTTTTTGTTAATAGCAGTACCTCTTTAAAATGCCCAATAAAATAGTGTAGCATTAATTTAAATAGAAATTTCAGTCATTTTAGATATCCCCCCATTATAACAGGTCAGGCTTTTAACAGATGTCTCAGTAACTTTGCTGTTAGCAGGAATATTTCATGAATTAAAATCGGGCCTCTTTGTCTCTGTCACTCATTGAAATGACCTACATATTTGGCAGATGGAGAGGACTTGCTTGTGCATTAGTACTGATGGGGTAGGGTTTTTGCAGTTGTGTATTTCTAGAGAAGAGAGGAGAGGAAGATTTAACATAAGTTAACATCGTTTATTTTTTATTAATACCATACTTCAGTTGCTCTTTACAGAAAAATCATATTAGGCACATCTTGCCTTTTAAGCATAGAGAACATCTAGGACATTTCTCCTGGGCACCAGATTTCTGTCTTAATGTAAACCTTTCAGTGAAGCAGTGGACAACTTTTTTGCAAGTTTATGGACTAATGGAGCTGGAGCCGAAGGTGCAATAACTCAGTTGCTGCAGAGGTTCTAGATGAAATCTCCTCTGGAGACCTGAGCACTTCCAAGCCTTTGGGGAGTGTTGATTTTTGTGCTTAAGTCTTTTCAGTCCTCTTCCTGGCATAGCGAGAGTTTTCCAGCATTATAAGGGTCTCACTTATGGCTCACTGACATGTTGTTATACCAGCATGTGTTTCTGTATTCTTTGAAGAATCAAAAAGGACCTCTCAAGTTGAAGATTTCATTGACTCTCATGATGACAGCAAAGCCTGAGTCCTACTGTGAAGAGGCAAACCATAGAGAGAGATTTTGTTGTAGATGTGGTCTGTTTATCTATTGCAAAATCACTCTCTGGCGTCCTGTGAACTAGTGCAGGTAGAAATGATTTCTTATTATTTTTGTTGTAAGTTTGATTGGAATGTAACTAATTACACAAGCAAGTAGAAAAGCTCAAAACGTAAATGTGCTGCCTGAGCAATCAATACATCCCACAGCCATTAATCAAGAGATAAAAAACACCATGGGATTACGTGAAGTTACGTAGGGGATACATTTGACCTGCTATCCTTGTTTTTTTCTCCCTCTATAGAGAAGACTTAAGTCAAGGAAAGATACTAAGTTTCTGCAATTTCTGTTGACACTAGAGAGAGCTGCAAATTCTTCACATTTCTTCAATTTGTCTGTTTGAAGTCAAGTATGTCAGTACTGTCTGATGTGCAACAAGTTCACAAAATAGCAAAATTGGTAGTTACAACCACCGCAATGGTATTATTGCTGAGGATTCTCTGTTGTTTAACTTTTCCTGCCCAGTGAGAACAGCCTACAGGTCATTTGGCCATCAGGGATGCTTTCCCAGTCATCTCTCAAACGGCATGGATATTCCAGGGATAAAGAGGCAAATCAGGAAAGGTGTTATATTATTATAAACTTGTCATAACATAATATTGTTCCCCTGGTCTGCACTGTCAGGAGCTCTGTAGGGATATAGGTAAAAAAGTTATCTTGTGATGGTGATGATAATGATGATAGTAATAATAATTTAAAAAGTCATAATTTTCAGCTCTTAACTAAACAAATTGCTTAGGCAAATATGAATAAATTCAAGTAGAATCTGTAGTCTTTCTTTAATGATGGCCTAGTTCATTTTAACTCAAGCCTTGCTGTTTTAAGGAGCTTTCAGGGGTAAAGGACCTGCTGTCATTCCACTTGGCCTGCACTATTACATGATTTGCACCATATGTGCTATCTGAGGAAGGTGACTGAAAAGAAGAGTTCTGAGGTAAAACTACCAAATCATTAGGTTAATCACTATTTTACTGTCTATCAGTGTTGTCTCTTAAATGGGAAAGGAGGTTTTTCATTTATTAAAGGTTTTCCTGTAAGAGGGGCTGGAACTGCAGTCTTATGGAATACCACTGAATGTTCAATATTTACTTGTCTAAGTCAAAGAAAAGTAGTGATCCTCTTTTTGCATTATCTTTTAACTCTTTTTCTTCTTGCACAAAGAATGACTGAAAGAAGTGAGAAAGACACTTAGGCAGAGACAACAGGGGAAAGGATGTACATCCTGCACCCATTAACACTGTCAATTAGCGCCATTTATCTTGAAATTTGTCCAGCTTGGAACACAAAGTATGTACATCAGAGTTTGGGCCAGACAGAAACATAGAAAATGATGGTATTTATGGAGACACTAGCCAATGTAGGGGAGAGAGCAAAGACGCACAGTAATTCTAAAAAGAGCTGTATTTCTTGTGCGTGAAAATATGATTATAAGATGATTCTTTCAACATAAAGACAATTCTCTATGGACTTATTAATGCTTCAGTAGCATAGTGGAAAGACTCTAGTACAGTCCGCTTTAATAGCTTTCTGGCTTGAACCCCAATACATAATGTTCTAGTAATAGTTTATGGGTGACTGCAATAAATTGGTAGCAAGTGTTTTCCATTTTTTGGCTCTTCTTATAGGATCTGCTGGTGGAACATTTTGTTCTGAGAATATTGCAAAGGCAATTGATCTGCTTTGGATACACACTCAAGAGTTTTGTGTCTTTTGTAATATATGTATATATGAGCTTTTTCACCGTATTCCGAGATGCACCGGGTAAACCTAGGGGCCAGTAAAATGTTACAGGGGATCTGAACAGTTGGTTAGACCCAGCAGGACTCCACCGACCCTAACTAATATTCTATGAGTATTGCCAAAAAGGCAGAGCTTTCCTTCTCCCTGTCACTTCCTTTCCCAATGCTTTCATTGTTCTAGTCTTTTCATGCAGCAGTTTGTTCCTGTTCATGCAGGAATAAAGATATTTCACACAGGTTTATTTTAGACCCAAAGGCCTTTTTGAAATAGAATGAAACATGGAATATTTTGTGCTTAGTGATGAGGTAAAGAGACACTTTTGATTAGAGATGGGCCTGATATGGTCACCTTTGATTTCTATTGGATTTTGAGCTGAACTTAGCTGTAATTACAGAGTGAAATTCCATGGCCTCTATTATGCAGGAGCTGTCCCTCTTGGTCTTCAAATCAATTAATTCACAATTCCAGACTGTCTCTATAGCCAGCCTAATTGAAACAGCCTGCTTTCATCTCCAGTGCCATAACTAGAAGAAGAGTTTGATAGCTGAACTCAAATTGGAAATGTCTCACTGCTTCTCTGTGTAAGGGGCCAAACAAAAACCATCAGCCTGATTGCCTCTGGATATGGTATAAAGTTGAAGGTATCAAAGAGTAAACAAACATTATCCATTATCCAGTGGATTGTGCCAATGAACATCCTGTGCTTCCTTCTGGCTCCATTTTATTTCTTTAAACAGCTAGCATGATGGCTTTTTGCACATTCATCCAACATATCTTGTAGATTAGATTCAAAATGAAAATGGGTACATTTCTTCAAGATAACATTAAACACATGTAAAATTAAAGGGCAGCTGAGTACCTCGTTCATTCCTTTAATCTTCTGCATGTACTGGAACATTTGTTTTATATAAAGGTTATATTACAACAGTACTAGACTTGGGGCAACAATCAGATCTTAAAGAATGTAAACTAAAGTCTGGAGATCTCTTAAGCACAGAGTGAATAGATACTCAAGAAATATTTGAAGTAACAGAATGTGGACTTTGCCCAGTCAGTGTTAAAAGTATCCCCAAATGACAGCAAGGGAGTGAATTTGGTTGTCATACAAAGCTGCAGAGAGAGCTGGAGATGAACAAAAAGTACTGAAAATCTGGCCCTGAGACAATAAATGGAAGTGCTAAGTGGATGAGAGTGAGAACTGATGAAGGAAGTTAGAAACGGAGAAGTACAAAATAAAGGTTGTCATACCAGAACCACTTCTAATGGTGTTTACTCTGTCATAAGCCTAATAAATGTGGATATTTCTTCTCTGATGCATTCTAGCTGTATTATTTAAGCGGGGTTCATAGAAGGAGAAAAGCATCTGAATCAAAGGATATGCAAGTTAGACTCTGGCCACAGAGATGCAGTGCAACTTTTAGCCATTTGCTATCCCGCAACTCTGCTCTGCTTTCACTGCCTGTTGTGGACGGGGATCTTTTTTACTTGCTGCTTGCTTATTTAACCAAGTTATTAAGATAATACTATCAACTACTTGGGAACATTGCCTTAAACAGTTTGATTTTCTTATTTTCCAAGGGAAAAAAAAAAAAGCCCAAGCTACAGTTCTGTCAATCTGTTTCATATTGCATTCATGTAGGAGCTGCAGTTTTTCAGCTTTCATCCTATGTAATGGAGGACAATTTTCAAGCACTGTTGCTAACGCTCTAGGCTGGCTCTTCTTCTCCACAAACAGAAATCTGTCCCATTTCCTGTTGAAGATTCTGGGCAGAGTTGTCCAATAGGTAATTTCCTGTAGTAAACATTACAATAATTAGAGTTACCATTCCAGAGCACAGTATTTCCAGTGTCTTTTATTACTGCATCACAGAAATCTTGCAAGAAGCAGCCACAGTCAGATGTGGCTATTGTTATTAATTTCAGTTGTGCTAAAGCAAATGTAAAACATGAAAAATGCAGAAACTAGATGTTCCTGAATTTGTAACCATTTGTTTATTAACATGCCCTTAAAATACACGTCCAAGAACAAGTATACAACTTAAAGGCCAAAGAGAGTAACCCAAGAAGAATAGCCCATTTCAAAAAAAAGCCCACTTCTTTCTTGTGCTTCTCTTATTTATGAAGTAGTTTGTTTATTTTTATTAAGGACCTGGTTTGTAAGTATGTGTTTAGAAAACTACTCACATTACAGACAATCAGTAAGGTCTAGTGTAATAGATAATATTAAAATGAGCATAATATTTAAATTAGAAAAATTCAGAAACGTGGCGATGTTAAGAATGCATAATGAGAAGATCTGCAAGAAGACTCAGTGAGATTTGATTCAAATTATCTGCCCTGGCTCATTGAGGGCAATATTTTCCTTGATTTTTTAATTTATTTTTTTTAATGGATCGGAGGCAGAGAATTTGAGAGAAACTGTTCTATTTAAAATGAAAGTGAGAAAAACTCTTGAGGTGTGTTCCTTTTATGTTTACTGTATTTCTTCACCGTATAAAGTGGTCTACTTACAGTGCCATGATGTGTTTGGAATAAATAGTAGAGTGCTATATATCACTTTAAGGTCTGTCTATAGAAAGTGCTGGCTCTCAGATGATCTGTTTACATTTTTTTTAAAAAGCTCCCATCTGTTACATCAAAGTTGTTAATACAGGTCTACAGGATACAATAACATTAATGTTTTAAGTATCCAAATGAAATGTCAGAGTCCAGTTGCAGATACCACATTCGAATGTGGCAGTGTCCTGAATCCACCTCTTTTACTAATAGGCCATTTAATAATCTATGTAAGTATCTATAGATGTCTAAGTCTTTGAAGGTCTTGGAGGGGCCAGATGTACAAATGCAGTTACAACATAAAATCCTCACAACAGCTTTTCCCCACACTAGCATGACCACATAAAATTTGGCCTCATTTTTTTGGTTCTGCAGTACAGCACCGTCAAGACCTATTTAGAGTGACAATAGGCTTGGTAAGGGAAGTCTCTGATCTTAATGCTGTTCCTACTGAAGTTAAAGGCAAAGTGATCACATAAACAGAGATATACCTTGCTTCCATGTATATTTTGCCCCTTGTTTGAAAAACGAATACTACCCCATAGCCTCTGTGGTTTGTTTTGCTTCTTTTTTGTTAGTTTGCTTTGTTTCAATTTAAAACACAACTGGGTCCTTGATATTTTTATTTGTTGTGTGAGCTACTATAATTTATTATTATAGTGACCGACTAGAATGAAGATATATACCCCTGTTTTGATCCTTGTAATGATGGAAGGTGAAATGTAAGTTTGTTATATTACCTTTCTTGTTTCTCCTCTTTTGTATCCATGGTTTTTTAATTTACATTGCATTGTGAATGAAAACCCTTATCTTCTGTTATGGTTTTTTTCCTGCCACTCAAATTTTGCATCAACACAAAAGGTTTGTTCTTCAGTTCGTGTTCAGTATTTGGTCACGTTCATTATGAGGTGTATCTAGAATACACAGATCACATATTATACATGAAATACCATTTCTCACTGCGTTTTCCTTGATATCTTATTATTAAGGGCTATTTTTTAGCGGATAGAAATTCATTCTATGCATAAAACTGCATTCAAATGAGCTTTGCGCATCTAATAATATCTATTTTTATTCCCAAATGCTCAGTGATCAACAGTAATTTCAAGTAGAATGGTTATAAATCATATTACTTATAAACACAATGAAACTGCCTAAATAGGAGCATGGAGAGGGTTACTACTCCAATAATAATTAAAATAATCCTCTTCAGTTCTGTAATAACTTTGGCCACCTGCTTTCATCCAGCCCTCAACACCACCTTCAGTATTCCTTAAAAAAATGCTCATATTACAGACAATCTTGTGTAACAGATTAACATAACATATCTGGAACATTACTCAGATGTTTGGGCAATGGCACTATGAACATGTTCATAAGTTAAGCATTTTTTTCTTGACAGCATCCTGCTGTTAACTCTTGTCTTTTTTGTAACTGATGGGGCTCTATGTAACTGGAAGGCACTACCTGTGGTATCACAGGGAAGGTTATGTATGTGTATGCATTGGAGGCACTCTACTGAACAGAAATGCCCAATGTTTTAAGGGGCTTACAGAGATAAACTCAGTATTGTAAGGACTGAAATTTTACACTCATTTTCAGATTTGAATGGCCATTTATACCTATTTGATACATTATTTTAGTCATGAAAGTGGATTACACAAATATGCATTCACAGGTGGAGATGTTGCATTCACAAGAGAGATGTTGAACGTACAGATTTTTTCCCTATAACAAATGAGAAGATGTGATGTCTCTGGGTCAGAAACAGTATCATAATCATCTAAGCACAAGACTGGAAGTTAGGAAGCGTTTTATTTTCTTCTGTTTCTTTTCTCATCCCAACTTGCTTTTCTCATAGGTTTTAATCAATTGTAAGGTAGGAATGATGCCAGCGAGATTTGTGATGGAAAGTGTTTGGGGCACCAGTTGTTATGGTTGAAGGATGATACAGTGTTCAATTTATTGTCCTTTTTTTTTTTTTGGATGATCAGACCTTGAAACAAAATAACTCTCACTATAAACATGATTTAACTTATAAGTCTCATTTTTTGGTAACAGATTTCATCTTGTCAGTTAAATAATTGGCCTCTGTAAAGAATCAGTGAGTAAACAGCCAAGCAATTTTTGCTAGTACATATCGTAATTCCCGTTTTAAAAACTACCTAATAAAGATTGCCTTTTAAGCAGAGCTATCTGAGTATATCAGGGGCATGTTGTACTAAACAAAAAGAGGAAAAAAAAAAATCCCTCTGTCATTTGAAAGAGACCATTTAGCCTCCGAACATATTTGCTCCACACTAAATAATAGATGTTATTCTCAGATAAATAGAACATACTCTGTATCCTTGAATAGGAAACTGTCTTGTTTTGTCTGAATACTTCACCTACTCCATCCACCTGCCCCCAAAACAACAAACAGATTTGGCTGTATGTTTTCTAAGTATATTTTAGGAGTGTCATATAAATTGTTAATTTAATAAAGTTAATATTTAAATCACCTTTTAATCATTAACAAAAGTGGAAAGTTCAGAATTAAGATATTCTTCTTTCTCCCCATAAAAATAAACATTAACAAATCAGCCTGATTCCTATGCATAATGTCAGTTCCTCTGTTTTGGAAAGGTAACAGTAGTAGTTGGATGTGAAGATGCTGCTCTGGCAAAAAATTAAGATTACTTTCATGTCTTAAATAAATTGCTCAAATATGTTATTGGCAGGTTAGTACCTGCAGAAGGAATTATTAGTGTTAGCATTATTAGCATATGGGTATACTCATCACTGAGTTAACTGAGGGCTTTTCTATTTATTTTCTCATCCTGTTCCCTGGAGAAAGAGTTCTGTGGTATTTGATAGGTGTTGTTTATTCAGCATAGGAACAGGCAGTCAAATCAATAAATTGTGTGTATGTGGAAGAAGATGGTAAAATCTGGAAGGCAAATTTATTCCTAGGAAAGGCCATTCCACTCTTCTTGCCCTGGAAGATCCTTCTGCTCTTTGATAAATGAGTTGGCTGACTGCAGGCTGCTGCTGTGCTTCCCGGTGGCAGGATCTGCGGTCAGAGTCCTGCTCCTTAGTATCCCTCTCCTTTCTCTCTGCTCAGCCATGAAACAGTGAAACCTGGTCTTTAGCTACTGCATTAAGTATTGATTCTTCTCTGCTGATAACAGATAACCATTTATAATAATGATATGAATGCTGGTTGGGGAACTGTTAGCACATTACTCTCATTTTAAACAGAACAACTTGCTAAAACTGAGAAACATGAGTGTGGTAATGGTATTCCTAGCTGTTGTCTCTGTGCTAACTGCTGGGCCTGTGATAAGCATATATGATTCAAGCTCATTTGCTACCCAGTGGTGCTTTGTTTCAAGCAGATCTTCAGTGCTTTTACACGTATCTAATGGGCATTTTTTGCCAGAAACTGAAGAAAGGGGAGAAGCTGGAATTTGCAAAATCTGATTCTTGAGGTACTGGAGCTTTCTCATTCTCTTTAGGACTTGAGTTGAGTGAAAGTGCTGATATTTTTTTCATGCAACTCCATTGATACCCTGTGATTTCTTTAGAGGACTCCTCCCTAGGTTTTGTTTGGCAAAAAGCACTGAAATACATGGTTAATTTTCTATGCATAGAATGGAAGTTGTTAGTCAAAGTAATTTTTTGTGGTACAGACAAGACAATGCATTTTCTTTGTCTGTTTAAATGTTGGAACGTACATCACTTTAATTTTGTGTTAACCACTCTTCATTTTGGAAGAGCTATTTGAGATACCACTTCACAGTTACTTCTTAGCTTCAAGATCCTATCATGTATAGTGCCAGATTTTTCTGATGTGTGCAAATCTGCATAGAAAAGTCAAGCATTTTTGGATCCCCAACTCTGATCTCTGGGTTGACAGAGAAAACGATATGAGCATTTCTGGATTTTTAAAGTTATTTCAGCCACAGACAGATTCATTTTCACTGGGATTCACAGATGTTTCGTTTTCTGAATAGTGGAATTGCCATTTTGCCTCAGAGAAAAGATGTTAAGACAACACCGAAAAGAGGTCTGTTTTGTGATAGGATAGGGATATAAGGCTCACCCGTCTATACGTGAGGCATTTAGTCTAGGCATCTGGACTAGATAGAAGGAATTGGCAGAAGAAAGGAAGAGCATGTTCTGGTGGTTGTCACAGCCCATATCTGAGAAGAGAAGGAATCACCCTTTCAAAATGCTCACATTGTTCCAGTGGTGAAAGAAGCAGCCTAGACAAAAGTGGTTTTTAGATGGACAATTTTAGGTGAGGTGACTTTACGCTTAATGCTTCTACATTTTAATTTTACCACTTGCAAAGTGAGGATAAGCTATTTCTATTTGATTTTGCCTTATGGTGCTTTGAGGTTCTTGATGCTAGAGGTAAACAAATGCAAAGCATAATGACATTTAGAATTGCCAAGTTGATGGGGTGGATGTAATACTGCGATATTTGGGGTGGGCTTTATATGAATATTAATATATCAATTGAGAGGAAGGACTATCCAATTTAAAAACTCTACTGTGTAATAAGCAATGAGTTAAATTCATCCTTGAATCTCATTTATTTTGGTAGAACTACAGCAAAGGTTAGTTTGATCCACAACCATCCCTTCATTTTTCCTGGCAAATTTTCAGCTAAAAATGTAGAGTCCCTTTTGGGTTGTTTCCTTCAGATCTTAATCTGCACGAACTTTATATTTGTCTTATAAAATATGAGGCATTCTTGTAATAGAGATACCTGCTAGCTTGCAATGTAGCTGCCAACATGATTTTAATCCAAATACTATATATCGATGTATCTCAGCTAGGGCTTATACTAAATCAACTGTCTTCATGTCCTTAAAACAGAATGAATGTTAGAACTAAAAATGTCCTACTGATCTGAATATCTCAGTCTTCATGTTGATTAATATAATAGTTATTTTTGTAGTAATATTAAATTTTAATTAGACTCATTCTTGTTACTTGGTTTCTATGTACTGATTTTTATGTATTAATCATTATAAAAAATAAATACAGTGTCTGTAATGAATTACAGTAATCATAGGAAAAAATAAGGGAAAAAGTGATGTCAGGTTTGGAGATGTATTGTCGTGTCATATTTAGTACTGTTTCAAATGTGTACTTTTCTTCTAGTTCCCCATACATTTAGACTAGAGGAACCTATTGCGGCATGAAGGAACTGTTTTGTGTCCAAAAGTTACTGCAAAGTGGCAAATACTGAATTTTTAATATTCCCCACTGAATATAACTGGGAAAAGATATGTTTTCTAAGAGGTTTTGTAGATTGTTTTGTTTTGTGGGTTTTTTCCTAGAGGAAATGTGAACTGAATTTCTCTATTGTGTGGCATTTTAAGGTATGCCAGATACGTGTTGTACATGTATTGGAATAATTTTGAAAAAATCAGTAAAGCACAGGAATAAAAAGAATGTGAAATGGGCTCAATTTTGTTTTGTTTTCATTTCTCAAAATAAAAATGTTTTTGAATGTCACTTGACAAACATCAATGAAGATACCAGAAAAAATTTGGAACTGATATTTTGTCAGAGATTGTAATAAACAGTAAGGATCCTTTGTGATAATACTGAAAGTATTTCACCAGCAGAAAAAAAAGGCATTTGCTGTGATCATATATTTTTGCAGAAAAGGAGTTTGGTATTTACTAATGTCTTGACATCTGTCTTAGCTACCTCATTATAAGAGTATTTATAGATATATTGACAAATTACACAGCAGGTGAAATTAAAAAAAATAATAGAAAATGCTAAAACGTGTTGTTTACAAACAAGATTTCCTGCCTTTTGATGGACATTTCCTTCTTAACTGGGGTATCATGAGCTTCAGAGGCAACTTGTCCTATGAGGTTACCATCCTTCTTGCATGCTGGTGTATTCACCTGTCAGATGATCTCAGAAAAGACATCTCTCTGGTAAATGTAAATGATTCCGTTGTTGGAGATCAAGAGCTAGAATTACGGTTAAGGTATAAGCCTTTTTCACTTTGCTGCCCCAGGAAAGTTACTGTGCCTGTTTGTTTCAAGGGTATGTGGTAAAAAGTCTCATGTGTCTAAAGTGGCTGAAATAATTGGAAAATTAAGAAGGACCTAACTGAAGCAAATAGGCGAAATCCCTTCTTCTGCCCCTTACAAGGTAGGAAGGATTGCCCCGGGACTGCTCACAGGTCTTTTCATTTAGACCTAGTTCAGATGAGGCTGAAGAATATTTTTTTCTGTATCTATCACTCACACGTTCCTACTGGTATAGCTTTGACTCACATTGTGAATAGCAGGAGCATCAATAACTAACACTAAGTGAAAATTGTCTTTATAGTGACAATTCCTGAGTATCAGTACAACCAAAATGCCTATAGCTGAGTAACTGGGATCCTTGCTTACAGCTGCTCTCCAGCTCTTCCAGAAGAACTTGGTTCTGATTTGGCCAAGGTATTCTCCTTTGGTACTACCTGCGGCTCATATGTACCAGGCATCCTTCCCTGGGGCTTCCAGCTAGTGTTGTGTAAATACACAGTCGAAAGGCTGCATAATTGATGAGGACACAGCTAACTTACCTACCATATCATAAATGTCCTGGAATTACTCCTAAACTCAAAGAAAGCTTCTACTTTGGCTTTTGGATCTGATAACATACAAAAGGTTTGGGGACGATTTGCTACATGCTTTGTTGCAGTCCTTTCTGCTGTGAGACTTCAGCAGTTAAATCAGCTGAATGTCTGCTTGAGGCTTGTAGAGGAAGAACTGAAATAAAAAGTTGAAGGAGGAATGAGCATTGTGCATATATCTCTAATTCTGCGTCTTTAGTCTACCAAAGTATTTATAAGCTAGCCTTTAACTCAGATTTTAGTGTTTCCCTGCATGTCTTCTGATTATCTTTATTTTCTGTAAAGTTAGGTATACTTAGAAATACATATATTACTTATACACTGTTCTCTTTGTGTCAAACAGAATTTGTAAGTCATTTATACGAGCCGTACACAGTAAACCATTTTCACACAGTGTACTAAATATTAAATATACAGCATAACGTGCTAATAAAATGTTTCTAACACAAGTAGGCCACCTAAATTAGAATCTAAGCAATCTCTGTGATTAACTGTCTCATCTCCTGAATTGCACCTTTAGAAGGCTTCAGCAGACAAAGAAAGTATAGTACATAAATATTGACAAGATCTAAAACCAGGGAAAAAACCCTACAATGATGTTGAACCGTTAGAGCAATTAGTAAATGTGTTATCAGGGTTCACATTTATACTTGTTTGTAGCAATGATGAGGGAACAGGAGGATGTGAATACTTTGTTAATATTACCGTAACACTTTTGTGAAGACTTAAGCTTGGATGTAGAACTTTAGATTTTTAGTGGCGTGTCTCATATGCACAGCTTCAGCATATATGCATGCCTTTATTAATCCAGGGCCTCAAAAGCAATATTATAAAATAATTTCCAAAGAAAAGCTAGTTAAGAAAATTGTCTGAGATTCACAACCACTTTTCTTTTGTGATGGTGTAACTTTCTTTTCTGGATGGTAATGACTGTCTGATAGCCTGAGGTTCCTAAGGAGGAGATAGCATTGTTCTACACTACTGGAGACTTCAAAGGATGTGGGCTAACTTCAGCAGATAACAGAAATGTCACTTTTGTATCCAGCAAGGAACTGAGAACTTCTTTCACTTTCAGAATATCAATGGAAAAGGCTGCATCAGATCAGCACTGATTTAGAGTGATGTGTCAGATGGAGAACATAAAGATGGATTAAGCTGGATGGAGGTCAGGCCTAGAACAGCATCTACTGGCATCATCAGGGACTGGTGTGGACCTTTTGGTTTTTTTTAATTTGCAGCATAGACAGTGTTTACAGGATAGCTTTATTCAATAAAGAAAATGTGATTGTACCTGGGAGTAATTTATCCTTTATGATAGAAGGCTTCTGTCTGAAGCCTTCACCAGGTTCTTGCTCTGAATCTAGCATCTTTCTAGCAGCTGTACAGAACAGGAGAGGGTGCATATGTCTCACAGGAATCTGGTTTTCACTCAGTTGCAAGTCAGAAGCAGCCAGCTCATTCACTAGCAAACACGTGAATACAGAGTCTTTACACTAAAATTTTTATTTTTCTATTTAAAATTCCACCAAGGTTCGGTGAGAGGAAGGTATTTTGGGGTTAATAAAAGATGCATATTCTTTAAAACAACTCCACAACCAAACAAAAAAAAAAATCTGCACTTTATAAAATATCTGTTTTGTGGCCTAAAATAAAGCATGTATTTCATGCTCTAAAAGTCTGAGGTTTGTAGCTGAAAAAGATTAAGTAAATAATTCAGAATTTGTTGTGTTTACCTGTTAATAATTAAGCAGGTTAGTCTGTGTACTTTTTATAGACGTTGAGCTTTATTTATTTATTTTTATTTACTTGGCTCATGTTCTGATTTTTAAATTTGAAGAAATTTCTGCCAAGGAAGAGATCACGAGAGGAAAGGCATCAAGGAGTTAAGCATTGCCCAGGATCAAAATCATTAGGGATGCTTAGTCTCTGGAGAAAAGGAAGAACTGCCATCTCTCACTTCTCTTCTGTGTTTCCCTGGTCTCTAGTGCTTGAGGGAATTAAATTTTAAAGGTGATAATGTGTTTTTTGGACTAAAAGAGCACCTTTGATGCTTACTTTGTGGTGCTAGTGACCAAGGATAGAGGAGTCTGTCTTTGTTACTAGGTGACATTTGGTTCATATCAGTCAAAGGAAAGTTTCAGCCTTGTTCTGTTTCAGAAATAAAACAGAAATTTGAAAAAGACAATAGGTAACAGACATGTTGTAGATCTGTTTTCTTGTCATGTGAGTGAGTTACAGTTTGGTGAAAGGTTGTAAGCTGACAGCTGTAAAATCTGAAATCTTTGCTGTTTGAGAAGGTACAGAGAGGCCAGCATCAGTATCAGCTGCTTTCCCAGACACGTTTAGATCTGTCCATCGTGAGACTGCATCCTGCAGCAGATGATAGTTTTGTCCAGCTAGATCTATTGGGTCATCTTTGCTTTCGGTGTTAATGAACAGGACAATAGTTTCCCAGGTTCCCCAGGAATCTCAGTATCTGTCACTTGAGAAGAGAATGTCATGAGCAGCAAAGTAACAGTAATTTTCAGTTTCTGTTTACATAGTCTAGACCTTAGCATAGACTGAAACAGAGAATGAGAAGATATTTGAGTTTGGTTTTGTTTTTTTCCCTTGTCTGCCAGGCAGTGATCCACTCTACTGCTAATCACATTCCCTCCCTGCCTAAAGCAAAGTCATTGCCTATTTTTTTTTTTTTTTTAATGTTTGAACTGTTCCTTTGGTCTTGGCAGAGTAAGATATCATTTGATATTTTCACTCCCCTTTTCCAAAGGGGAGAGAAAGCACAGAGTAGTGAGAAAAGTCAGTTGAAATGATTGGCATTAAAAGACAAAAGCTGCTGAAATGTGAGAGTGATCTTTGGACCGTATATTAAAAATCAAAGATTTAAAAAGACTGTTTATGTGAGAATAAATAGCCTGATTTTGTTGACAGTTGAAGTCTTCATCTGTTACCATGGCATGCTTTAATTCACTGTCTGCATTGGTATTTCCTTCTGAAGAAATACGGTGGATAGTTGCTAGTATCTCTAATATTACAAATGCCGTTTGCTTCTTGTCTTCCAGATGATGATTTCTGTTTAAGTAAAGTTATGGTACATAAAATTAAAAGAAAGTCAACCTGGTAGATAGTGTTACAGATGTTCGCCTTTCTCCATTACGTGACTGTTTCCTTCCAAGGTCGTTTAGTTCTAGGCCTAGACAGTTAATCCAAGTCTTCCATGTAGATGAATGCTTTTCACATAGAATTTAAAAGTGCACAGGGAATTGTTTTCTGAAAGACTTTGTAATGTTTTAAGAATGGTACTGTAAAACTGTTGTTTCTTTAATTTTTTTTCTGTGCTTATATGAACCTTCCTTTCCTGCAAAAAAAAAAAGCACTAATACATATCCAGTTCATTATGTTGTACTTGCAAACAAGATCAGTGTCCTGCTTTGGGAAGTTGTCTTCAGAAATTTTCCACGGTATATCTTTATCTTGGAGTTTAATGCTAGTTATTTGATTTCTTTCTTTCTTTCTTTCTTTCTTTCTTTCTTTCTTTCAACCCAGACCTACAAGCTTAACTCTTGAAACAAGTTTAAGAGATCTGAATTCTAAGTCTGTGGACCAAAGTCCCTGTCACAAAAAACATTACCCGATTCAATAGTAATTGATATGTGGTTTTAATTACAATGAAAGAAATGTAACTAGGCACACAACCTGACCACTCAGTTCAAGACTGAAGGGTAGTGGTGAGCCAATGTGAGTCAATCTGTTCTGTTGCTAGAAGTACTGTTGGGGAAATGAGAGGATTTCAGGCTCTAAGTCTGCCAGATTAGACTCTTCCATGGACATTAAATTCACATACAAGTCTCTTTTTTATTATTTTTTTAAGAAAAAGCATTGCTGTGATGCCTTGTCCTTTTTGCTAAGGATGTACTTTACCCAGTGTTCATGCCAGGTTGACTGAATCTCAAAAGAGACGAAGAGATTTACTGGTAGTCTTACAGTGAATCATTGTCTGAAATCCTTTTGGCTCCTATATTCTTAGCATTAATCAACAGTGATTCTTTTCATTCACTTGCTAGCAGAGTTTAGTTTCTATGTATGATGGCTGTGTTTGGAAGAAATTGAACTTGGGATGATGCTAATATAATTTATCTTGCTCTTTGAATTTTGTTCTTTAAAGATAGTCTAGGAAAATGAATCCTCACAGTTATCATTTTATAATATTTTCTCCTCTCTTCTGTGAAAGCTCCATAACTTTGAGAGAAAACAAACAAAATGGACAAGTTCTTTACATAGTCTTGAACGGATAGTATTTATATTGGTTTTGCTATCTGATGAGAGTTCTCTGACTAGCATTTTTTTCATTAGTAGCAAACGTCGAAAGGACATGCAGCTTATAAGGCATTAACATAAGGAAATGAACAAATATGTATAGTTCTTTATTATTTGCATTCAAACAGCAGTACCATTTACTATTATTACTGTACAAGCAACTAGCATAGCAGAAAAGGCATTTTGAATGTACTATTGAAGTTACCAATTTCTAGATTTCTTATTTTTGTGGTAGATCTCATTCTGATTAGGTATTTTAAAAAGAATAGTTAATAAGTGAACCTAATTTGCATCATCCTTGAAAGCAGGTTTTTCTTTCTAGGAAATTATCACAAGCTACCTCAAACCTCTCTGAGGATTCTGATATATTTTGTGACTTTGATGTCAGTAAGCCTATTGTGAACCTATTCCTTGGTAAAGTATTCACCTTTCCTTGGTATGTGGAGTTTACTTTCAAGTGGACCAAAAGCTGTTTCTTGAGTTGCATGCATGGTTTCTTACTTCATTGAAGTCATGTGGATGTACTGTATTTAGAACTCATTACCTGATATCATTTGAATCACCAATAGGCTGTTGAACCAAGTGAAACCATTAAAGGTAAACATTGAGGTTGGAAATGAAAGTGAAATGAAAGATTTGTGATTTTGGATACCGTATGCTCTAGTAGCTGACTTGGTCTAACAAATTACCACCTCAAGTGTATGAGGCTTGAACGTGTCAGAAGTGTTGGCACTAATTAAAATCAGGCATTCAAATATGTAGAAGGTGTCGATAAGTGATTGTGAAAATAAAGAACAATTTTCCAGGCTCTTGTATAACGCTTTCTGGCCAGAATCACAACTGGCAAAAGGGTAGCTGTATACAGCATGGATATTTGTACAAATTTGTAGGCCAGAGAAGAGAAACTGAGGGTTATGACTTGGATTTGACCCTTTGCAGAGCTTGGCGAGATAATATCTGACTGATCAGTGGGTTTAAAATAGAAAATATCGTCTTTCACCTTGTGTTCATTTTCTCCCATGCTTTTTTCCTACTTTTCATCTCTTCCATATTCCCCAGTACCCCATCTGTTGCTGGGCTCACTCATCAGAGCTGTCTCCTGCTGCAGTACATAGCATGCAAGTACAGAGTGGTTCAGTTGTTAGACGAGTTAAACATTAGGCAAACAGCACAGTTTCATACCTAATAGTATCGCTTAAATCAAACGTATCCTCATGCAATACATCTAACAGCATTTAAAGGTCAAAGTCCTGTCCTCATTACTCAATATTTTAGGCCTTCTGTTTAGCTTTATTCATTGTCTGCGCAGAACTGTCAGACTATTCCAGACCGTGGTTGTGTAATGTTGGAAAATGCTAACAGCTGCTGTCCAGCATGTCTATTCAGGCAACTGCAGACCTTATAAGCACAGAAGCACATGCTACACATGCCTTAGTTCAAGCAAAATTAACCTTCTTCCCTGAAAACAGTGGAAGCCACCGTCCAACAGACAATGCTGTATGCTTGGGACTGACCTACATAGGCTGGGGGATTGCCATAGCAAAAATTTCTGCAAATTGCTGAGGCTGGGACATTGTTTGATTGTGATGACCAGAGGTAGAAAGCACCCAGAAAACAGAAGGAAGGCAACAGAAGCATCTCTGTGATAGCCAAGAACTGAAGGGAAGTCAGACGTGGTATCACCATGCCTGAAAGCCTGCTGGTGTTAAAACTCCTTTATTTGAGAAAGCAACACTTCGTATCCTTTCTTTCTGCATAAGTAAGGGTGCTCCTAAGAGCACTTCTTTTCTATTAAGTAATCTCAGTGATTAGAATGTGTTTGTGGCTAGCTTTGAAAACCCCTCACCAGCAAAGTGCTGGAGAATACCAGTAGGCTTAGTTAGCCCAGCCCTACAATATTTGAGCTAGTATGAACTTTGGACAGATGTTCTTAAGTGGAAAGTCAATAGTTGACGGAAATGAAAGGATCTCAGTGCTCCTGTCAGAAAACAATAAGAAAACAAGGATTTGGGCACTGTCGTCTAAGTGAACCAGGAGTTGGAAATTATGCCATTCGGGTCCATAATTCATTTTCTAAATTGGTGGAAGGAGGGTGCCCAAGTCTTATTTTTAGACTTCAAAATACTCTTTCCTTAGCTGTTTGGAGACAGTTCTGAACCTTTTGGTAATTAGTAATATATGGTACTAAGTCTGCTTTTAGTTATTTTTTCAAAATGCTGCCTGTAGAGAGGTTTAATGACATTTTAGACATTACAGCCATTTATAGTTGAAGGATGCAAAGAATTCATACAGTTTTTAATTTAAAAAAAAAAATCTTCAAACTCTTGACCCGTTAAAGTTCTTACCTGTAACTTTTTCTACAGATTCATTTGAATGGCAAACATAAGTAGCAAAATTTTGCTTGTGACACCTATTTGTTTTTACCCCTAACAGAAATGAAACTAGACTTAAAGGAAAATGCAAGGCTGTGGGAACTGGGACTATTTAGTCTAGAGAAGAGAATCATAGAATGGTAGGGGTTGGAAGGAACCTTTAGAGACCATCTAGTCCAACCCCCCTGCAGAAGCAGGTTCACCTAGATCAGGTCACATAGGAACATGTCCAGGCGGGTCTTGAAGACTTCCAAGGAAGGAGACTCCACAACCCCTCTGGGCAACAGGTTCCACTGCTCCTTCACCCTCACAGTGAAATAGTTTTTTCATATATTTAAGCGGAACTTTTTGTGTTTCAGCTTGATCCCATTACCCCTTGTCCTGTTGCTAGCTACTATAGAAAAAGGGATGTCCCAACCTCCTGACAGCCACCCTTTAGATATTTGTAAATGTTAATAAGGTCTCCCTTCAGTCTCCCCTTCTCTAGACTAACAGCCCCAGTTCCTGCAGCCTTTCCTCATATGAAAGATGTTCCAGTCCCCTGATCATCTTGATGACCCTGCACTGGACTCTCCAGAAGTTCTCTGTCCCTCTTGAGCTGAGAAGCCCAGAGCTAGACACAGGACTTCAGATGAGACCTCACCAGAACAGAGTAGAGGGGGAGAAGAACCTCCCTTGACCTGCTGGCGACACTGTTCTTGATGCATCCCAGGATGCCATTGGCCTTCTTGGCCACGAGGGCACATTGCTGGCTCATGGTTAGTTTATTATTGATCAGGACTCCCAGATCTCTCTCTGCAGAGCTGCTCTTCAGCAGTTCGACTCCCACCCTGTACTGGTGCATGGGGTTGTTCCTTCCCAGGTTCAGGACTCTGCACTTGTCCTTGTTGAACCTCATGAGATTCCTCTCTGCCCAGCTCTCGAGCTGGTTGAGCTGGGTAGAGAGGAACCTCATAAGAAAACTCATTAATATTTATAAGTATATAAATGGTGGATATCAGGAGGTTGGGGCTTCCTTTTTTTCCATTGTATTTAGCAACAGGACAAGGGGTAATAGGATGAAGCTGGAACACAAAAAGTTCCATTTAAAAATACGAAAAACTATTTCACTGTTCAGGTGAGAGAGCCCTGGCACAGTCTGACCGGGGAGGGTGTGGAGTCTCCTTCCTTGGAGATCTTCAAAGACCGGCCAGGACGTATTCTTAAGTGACCTGATCTAAGTGAACCTGCTTCTGCAGGGAGTTTGGACTAGATGAGCTGTAAAGGTTTCTTGCAACTCCTACCATTCTATGATTCTATGATTGTTGTCTTTTTAAGCGTGGGGTCTTAGAAATGGCTCCCTATTAAATTGGTGTTTGGCTGTGTAACTTTTATCTCCGAAGGATGTGAATAACGTGACGTTTCGGATACTAGTACATGTAACTCATTTATCACCTGTGTACTAAATATGAATGTGTAGGACTTTGTTTTGCCTTTCTTCAGATAGCTATATGTTTATATATATACAGCATTCCACCCACTTCCCCCACTGAACCTAGCTATTTGACTGTTATGAAAACTCAAGGTGGTTTGTGTGCAAATCTCTAAACATAAGCATTTATTTTCTTTACAGCAGCATAAGAAAGAAGTGTTGAGAGCTGCTCTTAACCCTTTTGGAGTCCGAAGTCAAAAGGTAAGGCCAAATGCTATTTTTTGGGTGTTTCTGAAGGTACTAATATCATAATGGTTTGGAAATGCTATTTCCTCATCACATTTGAACTGAGATTTCCCACTGGAGAAAAGCCGGGATACGGTAAGAAGACTCAATACATTATTAGACCTCTTTAAGCGTGCCAGCTTATCGGGGCATAAATTATACAGGTAAGTTACAACTGGTAAACTGCAATTATCCGTTTTACTTAATAGGAAAACATTGGTGTTAAGAGTCAGTGGGACTTTCAGTAGGGTTTAATATTGCTAAGGATTTAATGATTTTTGTCTCACTATAACTTGATAGTTTTTATGATATATAAAGTTTTTTTCAAATTACAGTGAGACAAATCCTGTAGCTCTTTTCTCAGGCAAGAGTCCCTCAATGGGAGTTTTGCCTGAGTGAGAACTGAATGAGGTCTAAATAATTAGCAATTAAAATATTCTGTTATTGTGCTACTGTATATAAGAAAGCACTGGAGGTATTAAAAATTGCTAATCTCCTCCTTATTAAAATGTTAACTGCTAAACATAATACAATTTTGCATTTTCTATCATTCATTTTTGCAGTTCATTAGTAGAGGTGAAATGTTTGTGACAAATAGTCATTTGAACTTTTTAGGGAGTGACTTTGTTTTCCTGGCATTTTAGTTAATATTTCTGACTGAGTTAATTTGCAAGCGGAAGTGTTTGTGGAAGACATGGATTTCAGTCAAAAACTAGATAATGTACAGAGAGAAACTTCTAATAAAGCATTTGTGAATATTTGCAGATGAAACCAAATGGTAAGCTACTGAGGACACAGATAGGCAATTTAGGTATCCAATTTGTATGTATTTTGATCAGCAGCTTCTTGTCATGAACTCCAATGATAGGTTGGGGATTGTCCATCGAGTTTACTGGACAAAGAGTTTTCAGTGAGACACTGGCATGTGAACAGTTCAGTAACAGGCTGAGAAACAAATGTGGTGAAATCATTTAGTTGTGCACCCCGCTCTGTTGATTTACATGTGAACTCTTTATTACTAAGCTCATTAATGTAAGAACTAGACTATACTCTCATCCTACTTGACTGCACAAAGGAATAAGGAGTAAGATGCATCTCCTGTCTCCTTTGTCATGCAGCAGCAGCAGCAGGAGAGGGAGAATGGTATTAGATGAGTGAGAAAGGAGTGGTAAGAGGAAGGTGGTAAGTGGTAGAGGAAGAAGGTGAATTGCTGAAAGGATTTGGTGACATATGAATTTCCCAAGGAAAGGCAACTGCCCCAAATACTGTTTCTCCCATAGCTGGTCCCTAGAGTAGATTCTGTTAAATATTATGTTAATTATTATTATTTTTTCTTTTGTCTATCTTTATGAAGAGCCATTCTAGGCCTAGGCGTTTAATTTTGCCATATAACGTTGTTGGCAATTCAGGCCATGATTCTGTGAGGATTTACACATGTATTTCACTTACAACGTTATGAGTAATCCTGTTGAAGTAGATAAGATTAATTGCAGGGACATAAAGTTAAGCACATATATTAGTCTTTGTAGTAAAAGAGGTGTAGTTCCATTTATTTATTTTCAGGATGGGAAATTATTTTTAAAATACATAAATACATGGGATTTGCCATCAATTTCGTGACAGCTAAAGAGGAAGTAGATGGTTACAAAATGAGCTTTCCTGCTTGTTCTCAAATCCACAGTTTTGTCAGGTTCTCACCTGTGAAGTGTGAAAAGAATAGGCTGCTGTCATTTTCCTTTTTACGGATAAACCTCAAGCTAAACTGAGATGATCATATAATTTATTATAGAGGAGAGAACAGGACACAATTCAAACAGGAAGGCATGTGTACTTGTGTGGACTCTTGTTTATAATTTCATCAGATTGGTGCACACCTCAGACATTTTATTTTGTGATAAGATATGCAAATTGTTCTGGAGCCAGCAGCAATACTTTCACCTGAATGTCAAAACTGACAGAGATTTTTAAATCAAGCCTCGACACTAACTTGTATTTTAAAGCAACTATTCCTGAGCTATAACCAGCAACTACAGATGAGTAAGTGAATTTTCCTTCATACTATTTTCCTTTCTTTCTTGCTTACCTCTGTGGAGGAACAGGGTTGCAGGCTTACCTGTAAATACTGGGTGTAACTATGGGCAACAGTGCAGAGGAGCTATAAATTTATATGGAAGTGTGTGCAAAGCACAGGAATGCAAATTGAAAGTGAGGAGACTTACGAAATTAGATTTACCAGAGAAGTCTTTTGATTTTTCAGATGCCTACATCATACCGTGTATACCTGTGAAGGAATTGTTTGGGAAAACTCTTCAGCTGGTTTTAGTTTTATAGCATTTGTGTCTTTCAATCATAATGTGGTAGTAGAAACCTGAGGATACAGTGGAAAGTTTGGATTACAGCTTTTTCTTGAGATTAAGAATTGAAATTCTCAAAAATTCTCAGGAAGTTGCTTGTGCTTTGTTTTTGAGTGTACATACAGTCATGAGAGAAAGGGTGTCACTGGAAATAAAACTTAGGATTTGAATGTTAGATGTGTTTATTTTTTGAATCCTTATTCAACTTAGTGCCCACAGCCTATAAAGTTATAGTGCTGTGTATTTTCCCCACATTTGGTTCCTCCTCTTCTTTCTGTGAATGCATGAGCATACTTATGTCCAAAGTCTGCCATCTGAAGTTTTTCTTGCACTTTTTTGGCTTATTTTTTTCTTTTTGTTGTTTGTAGTGTGTGTGCCTATTAACCATGGAGATATTTGGGCTGAAAACATTTAACAAAGGGTAATGAGTTAAGTATTCCTGTATCTATGCATGAGTGTATGTGTAAGAGAGTGCTATGATTAGAGAGATTATGAAAGATTGTTATTTGGTTTTGATTATATGCCTAGTTGCATATGATGTTCTGGCTCTCTGCATTCTCTTACGTTGCTTAGTCATTGTGTCCTAATAAATCCTGCTGCGTGACAGATAAAAATTTCTGGTCAGTTGCTTTCGTTGGTTCTAGCATCTTCCAGGTGAGATTTTTGCTATCTACCTTTAGAATAAGAGAAACACTTTTATTTTCTTAGAAAATGAGAAAAAAGGGTCTATAGGAGTTCACTGATGATCTTAAAGGTCTTTTCCATCCGTAATGATTCTATGATTAGAAATATATGAACTGTCCATACAAAGTAAGTCACATCATATATGTTCTTAGACCTAGCTTTCATAGTTTTCAGGGTGCCCAGAAGTACTCTGTATGGAAAAATACTTCCAAAATACACAAGGCTTACTACTTGTGGAGATTTAGGCCACTGCAGAACATTTTGTTTACAACAACTAATTCTAGGACCTACTTTGGCATTTTGGATACTTAACTCCTACCTACTCAAACAGAGGCACTTCAAAATAATTGAAGTAAATGAATAATCCACACACAGAGAAAAGCTTTTTGGAAGGAAAGTGAGTTTATTGTAAGAAATAATCTGCTTTTTTGGCTAAATTCTTTCAAGGTCTTCTAAAATTAGCAGGAAATTCTTTTGTTGTAAAATAAAAGATAAAGCTGAATCTTTGATTGTAATTTTTCCCATTGCTGATGAAGTCAGCAATGAAGTCAGTCATTGAAAGCTAGGAAGAAAATTAGATAGAATTAGGTTTTACAATCTGAAGTCCAGGCAGTAGTGTATTGTCTGTCTCCAAAATGCTGACTGAGGTAGCAACAAGAGAAATATGGTGGATGTTGTGATATATTAATTTTTAATGCACTGCTTTAAAATAATTTGAAAGATTTGTAAGAGTTTAGAAAGAATTTCTGGAGCTTGCTGGCAAAAGGCAGGGTAAAACACCAAAAGAGGAGAAACAGCCATGATGACACTGATTTTTCGCTGTGGTTATATAGGGATACTCATGATTTAGTCTTTCACCTAAATGGATGCACTTTAACTGTCTGCTTGCTCCACTACTAACACCATGGCTGCAGCTATCAACATAGATACTTGCCAGTTGACAGAAGAGTTGATCCTTTGCTCTTGTATGGGAAATAATTGCCTATAGCTGATACCAGCAACCTTACTAATCTTACCCAAACCCAGCCATACCTATTTGATAAATGTTTCTATTGGAATCTGTCAAATTCTTTCAAAATTTAACTTAACAGAAAATCTCTGCCTCTGCACGTTTCTTCCTTAAATGCAAACTCTGAAAGGGGAAATTCACCTTCTTTCTAATGTTGACTTTAGATTTGTGAGTGTTTCTGTGCTGAATTTGATTCCAGGCATCCAGTGGCATTCCAGAGGGAGAGGCAACCAACATTGTAGCCTGCACTACTGCTATTTTACTTGAGTAATAGCCCACCAGGCTAGTAAATAATTACATTAACTTTTTTCCTGTTTCTTAGTAGCTGATTGCTGCCCAGGGGACGTGGGTTACCACAGTCTTGCTGCCAACACAAAGTTCAGTATTGTGTGTGTGTGTTTACATGTACTTGCATGCATATGCATTGTGTTGTTCAGCAGAATTTCTAGTAAAAATAACCATGAAAGACCAGTGTTCCTATTTTTCTACACAAAAGGTAAAAGTGAGATAGTGTTTTACTCGCCCTCCTTTACAATTTTTGATAATGAAAGTATTGGTTTCTAATCAATATACTGTCACAGGTTTTCTCATTCAGCACTTTAAAAGTGATACTAAAATTCTGTTTCTTAGAGCACATGTTTGAATTATGTGGCCAGTGATTCACATTGGTTTCCCAGGGGTTGTGACCTGCCACCTTTTCTGCAAAAAGGGTAATGTCCCTGTCCACCAGGAGTGAAAAAGCATTGGCAAGGAATAAATGTCAGTGAAGTCTTTAGAGATTCAGAAGAAGCTACTTAACCACTGTGGGTTTTGTCTAGATATATGTAGCTGTATTGATTGCCAGGGTGAAAGCCAAGAAGAAACTTTCCGTCATTCTGATTTTATTCTTTATTTTATGTACAGATCATCTTGTAATATCTGGAGGATGTGGTGTAGGTAACACTTGACATTTTTGCCACATGGAACAAAATCTATCATTAAATTCTTTCTTCTGTGCCACTGAGTCAGTTTACCTTCACTGGTGAGAAGAAATAGCAATTTTACTGTCCAGATGTCAACATTCAAGTGTCCTGACAGATTACTGTCAGTACTGATCTCTAATATCTCTGGTGCTTATTTTGGCTCAGTTAATTTTTTTTTCAATGAATAGCTCAGCACAGTGAATTTTTTTCTGGTTTTTTTTTTTTGCCTCTCCTCCTGGTCAGATTTCTATTTTGTTGCCTTTTTTAAATCTAATAAGCACCTGGTTTCCACAGTTTTCCACAAAAGTAGAACTTGGGTTGACAAGGAGCTAATTTTAAAAGGGAAAGTTAAATCCTCCATCTGGTGGTACAAAATTTTCCTTTCAAAACATTATTGTGTTCCACAAAGTTATATAGATATCTCTTTCACGGAGTAGTACTCTGAAATCCCTTTCCTCCTGTCTCCCTCTATCTTTTTTCCCTCCCTTAATTTCTCTCCTTTTCTCTCATTCTCTATTTCTCGCTCCCTCTCTGTCTCAGTGTCTCTTTCTGCTTCCTCTTTCTGTAGATGAACATGTATTTTTTGGTTAATCAAATGTTTGTATGGTACCATTGTGGTCATGCTACTGAACACCTTCCACATGCCACGTTCATTTTGTAAACTGTATGGCCAAAACCAACCTTAAGTTATGCAACAGTATGATTAGCAGAGTAGGGTTACTGTGTAACTCAGTGTTATCAGCAATGTGAGTCATTAAAGGACCAATTGCCTCTTCCTCCTGTACTAGCAAATAAAATGGCAGAAAAAAAAATGAGAGACGGAAAGAAGTCAGCAGCAGTGTGAGCTGGACCATTTACATGACAGCGACACATTTTAGAGCCAAGTAAATGAAATAGACCATTCTGACTCTGAAAAACAGCTTTGAGGCCATTTTAACCATTCTTTTTGGTTGTTTTGAATCAAACCTGTATCGTTCTTCCTGGTATTAATAGGACTTTGGGGATTATACAATCTCTTAGCCTTCAGAAGGTGTATCTTAAGAATGGCAGAGAGAATTCATGAAAATAGGCAGACGCTCTTCTGAGAGACAAGCAGCTAAAAAGTTGTATTTTTTTTCTGGCAAGAAATCAATACTGAAGAAAACAATAGAGAAACAAGAAAAGTTGCTAGCCAGTCACTCATAGAGCATTTTAATTGTGTAAGGAATTTTCCTTCTATGTTTTTAATAACCTGAATTATGGTACTTTTCAGAACTTTGACTGGGAACTTTCCTTCCTCGGAGTTAAAATATCTTTACAATAATGTTTATAGGCCCATTTAAATGTTCTTTAGAAGTTGGAATTGCCCCAAGATCTCAGCATCGATGTCAAAGAGTTCTCTTGTAAGTTGTGTTTTAACAGTTTGATTAGTGTGTGGCTAAGACACAATGTCCTAGTCCCACCTGCTTGGCTGGGCTATAAACATAAAACAAGCAATTTCAACATAAGCTTTAAGCCTCCTTGAGATTCTGGAGGCCACTATGTGGTCTCTCAGGTTTGTCTCTCAGAGACTCTTAATTGTTACTTCAGAGGTTATCAAGGAAGAATGTCTCTCTCTTTGCTGAGATGCTATAATGAAGCAGAGATTCAATTAATGTAGGGGTGACTTGAAAGAAACCTTATTTTTACTGAAGCAAGCTCTGGACATTTCAGAAATAACTTCTCTTTGGTTATTTTGTGATTAGTTTTAAAAATCTTTGTCCTCCCAAGGTTCTTCATTATAATTGGTGAATCTGAGCAGAGGGATATGTGGAAACAACAATGTAATGGGAAAAAAATAGTTATTACCCAGACTGATAGAAGTATGCAAGCCCATCTTCACCTCCCTCAGGCTCTTCAGCAAAGTGTGGTTTGTTGTTTTTGGGTTTTTTTCTCTCCAACAAGGTGTCTGGGGAGGGAAGCTGCACAGATTTTCATAGTAATACCCTCATCCATTTTTCTCTCAAAGAGATCTCCTTCCTGTAGTTTGGAGATCTGCCTGTGCATTTTTGAGGAGGCAGTTACATGTATATGTACAGTCAGCATCGGTAGCCTGCAGATAATCCTGTGGTCTCTAACTCTAGGACTGTGCTTTAGTAAAAATAAGTTAATGTTCAGTTGCCCAAGCTTTGTTTATGGCACTACCTCAAATGCAGCAGCAGATGAAAAAATATACCCTCTCCTGGTGTGGGCCCAATCTATTAAATGCTGTTTTCATTTTTCAGCTAGATTTTCCGTAGTGCTTCCTTGAAATAATGAAATGAACTTTCCAGATCCTTACAGTTGTGAAGTTAAGCTAGCTGGTGGATTTTGTATTCAAGCAGTAAAGTGGCCCCTCCTGCCTGTGCTTCCTTCTTGTATAATGAAAACTTTCCGATTTTCTGAAGAATATAATAGAATCATAGGATGGTCTGAGTTGGAAGAGACCTTAGAGACAATCTGATTCCAGCCGCACTGCCATGGGAAGGAACACCTTCCACTAGACCAAAGCCCCATTCAACCTGCTTTGAACCTTGCCAGAGGCTGGGCACCCACAGCAAACTCTGGGAAGCCTGTGCCAGTGCCTCACCACCCTCACAGGGAAGAACTTCCTTACATCTAACCTAAATCTCCTCTCTTTCCATTTTAAGCCATTGCTACTTGTTGTATCATTACATGCACTTACAAAAGGTCTGTCTTTAGCTTTATTGGAGGGCCTCTTTAGGTACTGGAAGGCTGCTCCAAGTTCTCCTTGGAGCCTTGCATTATATATGTGCATGTAAATAATTTTCAGCTCATGATGGAGTTCATGTTTTTCTGAATATTGATATCTTAAGTGACAAAGGGGAGAATATGTCACTTTGAAAGCAGATATCTTTTCTTTATTATTATGTAACTATAAGCACATTTATGTAGTGGTTAAACTTGTAATTACATATTTGGATCAGATATTTTGGAATATGATGTTGAGAGAGAAAGACATCAGTTGCAAAACCTCATTTCTCTTTTAGAAGTCTTTTCTCTAACATCCAGTAATATGGGTGTTAGGGTTCATAGGGCACATTGTAAGAATAGCATGGATAGGCCTTGGCACGGAGACTTGAGCTTAGATTTTGAAACCTCTATAGTCAAAGCATGTCAATCTGGATGTAACTTCAGGAATTACAGAGTATAGCCTTTAAATAAAATCTTACTGTAATAACTGCTACTTTGACAATCAATTATTTGCATGTTTTTTACCAAAAAAAAAAAAAAAAGCTTCAAGTTTTCTCCCTTTTTGGACCAATTTTCTAACCAGAGAATTTTTTCTCGAAGTCTTGCTAATGGCAAAAGTAAGGAAGGAACATGTGGACTCATGCAGAGTGCTCACTAGGACAAAAAAGAAAATGAAAAAAAATAAACTCCCTAAGCTGTGTCTAAGCAAACGTCACGTTTCTCTGATATGAAAGAAATGCAGAACTCCTTACAGCTTTGGAAAAATCAAACGAACTAACCTCTCTGTTTACAGAACAATTTCTGTGTGTGTTCCACTTTCATTTCTTATTGGATATCAAACAGCTTTGTTTTTCAGCAGTTCTGCAAATGCATTTGCTCATGCAGACACACGAAAACCCCTAAAATCATCCTAGGGAATCAAAGATTTAGGAAGCTACATTTTTCACAAGTAATTATAGATCTGTATAAAAAAAATCCTATTGCATGAGATAATACATGAAATCACAAAGGAAAACATTATGGCAAGGAGTAAGGATGTAAACTCAAATCTAGATCTTCCTTTTGAAGATGCAGACTGAAGTAGCAGCATTATATAGGGGCTAAAAACAGGAGCAGTTGAAGAAGAACTGAGTTTGGATCTGAGGTTCTCCTTTTGAACTTTTACTGATATAGAGTTATAAGACAATGCTGGTGTTCGATTGCCTCTGGAATATTTTTGGGTTGTGGAAGATTCTCATAAAATTAATAAGAAAAGAAATCTTCATTCTTTTGTTTACCTTCAGGGTATTAATTGTTAGCACAGCTTCTGATGAACTAAAAGCACAGTAACTCCTACAGGAAACATTCTTGGGGATGATCCCTGCAAACTGGGAGCAAATAGTTTCATTTTTTTTAAGAAGAGGTGCTTGGGGAACATCTCTTAGTATTTTTTTCTCTTTTCTCTAAAGCATTACATACACTAAAATACCAGACAGTAAAACTTTTTCCTCACACAAAGCTGTTCTTGTTTTAAGGCTGTTCTGAACCTGTGTTGAAACAGGTGCCTTGCTTGCTTGGCTCTCCTGGAGCAGTTTTACAGATTAAAGCACTCCACATACCCTGCACAGTGGCACTATTAACGGTGCAGAATGAGACTGGGAAAAAAACTCATATAGGAGCTGCACACCTTGGTGCAGTTAGTAAACAGCGACAGTTACCCTCATTAAGCATAATTAAACCTAATATTGACTGTAAACGGTTACTTACCTTAAACTTCTCTGCAGACATGGTGGGAAAGGGATTAACTTAGCAGATAGGTACACTAATTACTACTACCTTCTTAACATTAAAGTTGCCATCAGGAAGGCCTATATTCATAAATAAAACATAGTAGGAGATGAGAGACTGAGAAATATGTAAATTCATTTGCAGAAAAGAAAAAAAAGAACAAATTAAAAAAAGAAAGTTGAGTGATGCTACTGGAAGCAAAATGGCACTCTAGCTAATTACCATGAAAAGTATGATAAATCATGGACGTGTATCCTTGACTTCTGACTGATAGAGCCCGCAGAATGCAATCTCTCATGCATAGCTGCCTCTGACTGATTTAAACCCCTGCCACTATTGGGTTTGATGAGAAAGCACAAAAGTGTGTTATTTTATTTCCTTGGGTATTGTTGCTACCTCTTTCTCCTAGAAATGACTTGCAATTATTGTAAAAATACAGTCTGATTTCTTGTCTGCAGAAGAATTGTTGTTTGATGCAATTGACAAACAAAGGCCCCAAAGACAGCCTAGTTATGGTTTAATAGCTGTATTTTCAAATGCAATTGATCTGGCATATTGAGACAATTATAGAAATATAATAAAATGTCAAGGGAGGGGTTACTTTTGCTTTGGTATATTTATTCTCACAGGAGAGACCCTGTGACCCACAGACAAGATCAAAAGTCAGATGCAGTTTTCTTTATGAATTTCTATTTGGTTTGGGTTTTTTTTAGAATTTTAAGTAAATCACACCACTGCTGTATGCATCAGCTTTTTGTTTTGTTTCCTCCCAAGTTGCATAGTTTTCTGATAAATTTAGAGAGGTTTTCTGATTAAATTGGAGCGGCTTGCAGGATGAGGCCATACTACATGCTACTGTGTCATACTTGTTACTGCTTAATCTTGTAAACACTTAACATTTGAATACATAAGAATGATAAGGTTTTTATTGTGGAATATTTTCTGTTTTGCTTGTGTGTGTGTCTGGAGTACTTTTTGGCTGAGTCACATCAGAATAAAAGTCTCATCTGCTGAGCTAGTTCACACCAGAATAATGGAAGGACAGACTTATCCTGAGCCTCCTGAGCAGAGCATTGCCGAAGCTATAGGAACAGGAGAAGCTTGAGTACACTAGTATTTAACACCTAAGGTGGAAATTTGCCATCATTGTGGTATTCTTAATATGTAGACATTTTGAAACAAAATTATTATTGGCTTCTATTGAATATTCTTAACATTTTACAAACTTCCATCACTGAGCACACCAGAGAAGAAATCTTAATATTTGTAATGCTCACAGTGTAGCATTTTGCTGAAAGGAGCCGGAAAAATGAAGTTACTAGTTGAATGTCTGCAGATACTACTTAGTGAGTGCCTTTTTTTTTATTGTTTCATTTCACTTTTTGGTTCCTCTTTTCTCCTAGAGAGATTTACCCCTGTAATATTGATGCAATGCATAGGTAGGAATATGTACTTTCCAGGTACAAGTATTATGCCTAAAGAAACAATGCTCGGTAATTAAACAGAATTTTCCTGCTCTGGTAACCCTTGTTCTTTTTCTGCAGCTTTTTGTGTACCCAGCTGCAGTGTTTATAGATGTTATCTTCATATTCTTTTCACAGTTTCACTGAGTTTTGACAGCATAAGATTTGAAGAAATATATCAGAATTGTTTCAGAGCTGCAAATTACTTTCAAGATTTACATGGCCAGATTCTGCAGGGACATACACATCATAACAGATAGTTAGCAAAGCAAAGCATAGAGACGTCCTCTGAGCCACAGTCCAAAATTATTACTAGCTAGCAAAATCACGGGTTAAGGGAAGAACAACTTGCTGGAGTTAGTACAAATTTAGAAGCTAGGTTATTCCAGCATAAAAAAAGAAATAAAATCACAGAATCAGTACAGTTGGAAAAGATTTTTAAGACCATCAGGTCCAACTACTAACCTAACGCTGCCAGGCTCATCACTAAACTAAACCACGTCTCTCAGCACCTCATAGAATCATGATTCCATTTTGGCTGGAAAAGACCTTTAAGATCATAGACTCCAACAACTCACCTCACGCTGCCAGGCCCATCACTAAACTAAACCATATCCCTTAGCACCTCATCTATGTGTCTTCAGAATATCTCCAGGGATAGTTACTCCACCACCTCCCTGGGCAGCCCGTTCCAATGCTTAATAACCCTCTTGGTGAAAAAATTCTTCCTAATGTCCAATCTAAACCTCCTTTGGCATAACTTGAGCCAATTTCCTTATGTCCTGTCATTCATTAGTGGAGAGAAGAGATGGATCCTCATCTCATTACAACTCCCCTTCAGGTGGCTGTAGAGAGTGCTGATATCTCAGCCTTCTCTTTTCCAGGCTAAACATCCCCAGCTCCCTCAGCCATGCCTCATCAAACTTGTTCTCTGGACACTTCACCAGCTTTGTTGCCCATCTCTGGACATGCTCCAGCACCTCCTTGTTGTGGTCAGGGGCTCAGAACTGGATACAGTATTTGAGGTGCAGCCTCGCCAGCACTGAGCATAGGGGGACAGTCACTTCCTTGGCCCAGATAGTCACACTATTTCTGATACAAGCCAGGATGCCTTTTGCCTTCTTGTCCACCTGGGCACACTGATGGCTCATATTCAGGCAGCTGTTGATTAACACTCTGAGGTCTTTTTCTGCGAGGCAGATTTCCAGCTACACATCCCCAAGCCTATAGCGTTGCATGGTGGTTTTGTGGCCTAAGTGCAGGACCCAGCACTTGGCCTTGTTTAACCTCATGCAGTTTGCCTTGACCCATCAATCCAGCCTGACCAAGTCCCTCTGAAGAGCCTTCCTGCCCTCAAGCAGATCAACACACTCACCCAGCTTGGTGTCATCAGCAAACTCACTGAGAGTGCACTCAGTCCCAACATCGAGGTCATTGATAAAGATATTAAACAAAACAGGCCTCAGCACCGAGCCCTGGGGAACACCACTGGTAACTGGCCACCAACTGGATTTAACTCCTTTCACTATGACTGTCTGTGCCTAGCCATCCAGCTATCTGCATCATTGTTTAGGACTAGAGAAATGCAGCAAGGAGCTATCATCTGTGATTAACTTTAGAGAAGTGATTTGTTTTGTCTGTTTTTTCACAGAGATTTAGAACAACTCTATTACAGCCTTCTTTCTTTTTTTCCTGGTTCCCTTCCATGCCTTTTCAAAATGAGGAAAGAAATGTCAATGGAGAGGAAACGGAAAAACAGGCTTGAGATGTGGAAGTTATGAGGCTGCATAGCCTGTATATTTCTGGTTTATTATCAAGATGCCTGGCCAGATTTCTCCAGACGTATCAGCTAGATATCATGGAGCATTGTAGTCACATTGCATCTGTGACAGTGGACAGTTTAAATCCTGGGCAAGCATTTCAGCCTTTTGCCTGTTAGGAACAGCTGCATTCTTTTTTTCTAATTAGAAATTGAAACTGAGTATATCAATTTCCTAGGAAAATACTAAAAACAAGTATTTTTGATAAATAATAAATATTAAGAAAGCTTTATTACATAAGAAATGGGAGTATAAATGCCAACCATGCTTAGGGGAAGAAAGAAATTATTCTACTTTGCATATTAGCACCCTAAAACTAAACTGAATTAATTCTCATCTTCTGCCTATCTAGCTGATATCCACTGGACACTTTTTGTCCACTAGACACAATATTAATTGATCTCAAATTTGATCTCTTGTCAAACTCATTCCCCTCAGTTCTTCTAAGAGTACATTTGACATTCTAGCAAAACAATAATCTAAGTAATGATACACTTGAATTCCAGTCATCTCTGTGAAGCGTAAGCCAAATCTTCTGAATCCATACTGATGCAAAATTTCCACTGAAGTAAAAATTAGAAGCTTTATCACTTGCAGGATTTCTATAAGTCAGAAATTCCCTACTTACTTTCTTCCCCTGTGGTAAGGATGACTGAACACATTTATAGATTGTTATAAAATTTGGATACAGAAAATCTGTTTTTAAGAAAAATCCAGGCAGATATTTTTATGATTTTTTTTTGGGGGGGGGGAATGGGGAGGGAGTATCTCATTAAGCAATAATACATCTTAGACAATAGTTAAATTAATTATGTGAAGATTAAAATTCTCATTTTCATCAATATCAGAACAGCTGAATCCTAAGACTAACTTAAGACGAAATGAATGTGGACATATTTCTGCGGAGTGTAACACATAAAAATGGGAGGCCAGGCTTTAAAAGATGGATGATACTCTTCATGTGAATTTAAGACGTATTCTTAATCAACTATTTAATTTTATTTGAGTTAGACAGGATGTGTCTGTTTAAAACTCTCTTATATTTTCTACTGGGCATGTAATAGGTTTCAAACCTTTTCTCACTGTGGATCTCATCTGCCACATTCAGATATCCTCAGCTCTGAGAGAAAGTCCATAATTTGTTTTCCTAGTGGAATGCTCTCTAGAGTGACAGTACTAGAGCTTCCATCATTTTCTTCCATTTGAAGTATTAGAACCTACTAGCAAATGTGTGAGACTGTGAAGACATTTCATCACAGTGAGATTTTTGTAAAGGAATCTGAAGAAACTTCATCAGCATCCTGGCATCTCCCTGGTATGTAAACAGCGTCAAGAAAATTTGGCTTTAATGTCACTCCTTCTTGATTGCCAGTTTTGCTCATCAGTGAGTCAATTCAGCAGTCTTCTGATATAAATTCCTTCCTGAGATGGGGCCTGAGAGAGAGAAAGGCTGTTGCTGTGTTTTCCATTACTATCATGAAAAAAAAAAAAGGTTCCTTCTCATCATCAAACTGTTTTGGTGAGAGCTAGAAGGGCAGTCGAGCTATGAATTTAGTTGAAGGGGAAGTGTGGAAGACAGTTGGAGACCACCATTTTGGTGTGGGTGAAGAGAGACACTTAGAGAAACTCTCCCAAAACAGGACAGCTTTTCCTCCTTAATACAAGTAGATTCATCACTTCTCTCTTGGCATGTTAAATACTATAAAGTATTGAGAAGAGAAACTTGGAGCCAATCCTGTAAAAGCTTTGACAAATCAATATGAGTCCACTACTTCTCCTGTTTCCTTTTCATTACCTTAGATTTTCCTGTTTACTGTTATCCTTTCCACATACGTTGTCCTTTCTAATGTTTCCTTCTCTATTTTCATTCTTTCTTTGTTTCATTTTTTCTCAGTAGCTTTGCTCTTTTGTGGCTAAAGCCCTGAATTTCATGGTCTGTCCTTAATGCAAGCAGAATGCCTGTTGAAGTCAGTCAAGCCAGGGTTTATCTTTCCATGTTTTGGCCTTTGCTTGTTATCAGGTAGTTACATTATATCCATAGCAAACTATCTGCATTTGGGGACATATGCTTCCTCCAACAGAAGGCCATTTATTTTACATTTACTTGTAGAATGAGTCTGCTTACTTCCAATACCCCATTTGGAAGCTTGTTAAGAGTGTGCATGCTGTTATAACATGTAATTTCTAATGAGTAGGTGGACAATAAGTAGGGTTTTTTTATCTGATAGGTTAGTGCTTTTATTTTATCCATTTAAAGACAAAGATGGGAATCTGCTCATTTAATGCTCTGTAAGATCTCAGTGTTGAGTGTCCAGGGGGTATGAAGTGCTAAAAACAAAATAACTTAGGAAGTGAGGAGATAATTGTTTATGAGAGGAAACACTGGGAAGGGCAGAAAAGGCAAATGAAGGCAGGCAAAGATAGATTTAGTGCTACAGAATAAGAGCTTGTTTACCCCTCCCTCAAACACACATGGACCATAACCCTCAATAACCTACTTGAGTTAATGAACATTTTGCTGCATTTAAAATGTTAATACAAGTGATCATTACTTCTACTGGACGTCTGAGTGTCTGAGCCCATCCTTGTTCTTTGGATAGCCCATCTTACCTTTTTTTGTGTTGGGTAGAAGGTAGGAAATGTTATTTCATGAGAGAAGAAAGCTTTTATTTTTATGTTTGGGATTTTTTTTTTTCCTGTTACGGTTATTTCCTTCTGCAATGAAATGGAACACATGGAAGTATAAACTGTGAGTGTCAGGTCATTGTAAGAGATGCTGAACCAAAAAGTGACCACCCTCTCTATGAGAAGATCATAAACTGGAGAATGTCTGAATCAGGGTTCTCAGTGTGGTGTCAAAAATCCAAAGACCCTGTGCAAACTGACTATTGAAATACAGCTTGTTAGCCCTACAGGGCAGGGTGACCTGTCAGAAAAAAGCCTTTCACAATAAGAAAACGCAAAGAGGAAGCAAAAACATGAATACAGAAAGACTAAGGTAATGTTCTGCAACCTTTAGACCCTCTGGAACTTTGAAAGATGGCTGCCACCCATTTTCTGATTCTTCTGCATCCTGCAGTGGAGAATGGTCCTACATAGTTATCACTGTAAATCTTTCCCTAACAGTTAAGAATAAAAGTATACTTTTTGCAGCTATAACCTGAAGGATTATTCAGTTTGCATCTCTGATGTGCTGTTAGCCTGTAGCAGAATACTTAGAGGTGAATGTGTACTTACCCTGTTCCCTCAGCATTCACGGCTGGTTGTGGGACTTGGGCTTCCCAGTTAAATTAATTTGTATCTGCCCCACTTTGTCTGTTCCTCTGCATGTCAAATTCAGTGCCTTTTTGATGCAATAGCTTGTGGTGCTTTAAGGACATAGCATAACTTCTATAGGCCTTTGAGTTAACAAATTTTAAGTATTTAAATCACATAGGAAAATAAGAAATAATGTCTCTTGTATTTGGAATGACTAGTAGCTTTACAGCCATCAAACTGAGCTTGGAATGCCAATTGACCCTTCCACCTTGTATGTTAACTGGTGACTATAAATGAGAAGTCTTTCTACCCCTGCCATGAGGTTATGAGACATGGCTATGTAGTAATTAACACCACTGTATAATTTTTTAACTGCTATAAAAAATATAATATCAAATACTCAGATGGCATCAATTGGCTTTGCTCCACTGAAGGCAACAAAATGCGATGCCAGCTTATACCAGCTGAGGATCTGGCCCACAGTTAAAAGGAAAAAGAGAACAGGCTGCCAATATGGCAGGGAACATATTGAGATTTATGGTAGTGACTTAATCAGTAAAAAGTTCTGCTTGAAGTGGTTGTGTCCCTGCACATTCACATTAATCACTTGAGCTGGAGACATTTGAAGCTCTAACATGACCTGGATGGGCTTGTTCCTGCTCTTTCTTCCACACTCTGTGCTTTTAACTATCTGAGGGCATCCCACCTCACTCCCCTCCTTCTAGTTGGCAGTCTTTCCTCACAGGTCTACCTCAGATTTAGGGCTATACTATTTTTTTTAAACCTAATTTTAATTTGGATGACCTTATTTTTCCCTTTTGCATATATTTCTGGTGTTGCTTTCTTAATAATACCTAAAAAATAGGGAGAATTTCACAGATTGCTGTCATACCTCTTATCTAGCTGTCCTGTTTGCATTCAAGTATTATATTAATCTTGATAAGAATAAGAAAATTCAGTTTGCTGCCTTTATATTCAAATATCTATGGAATTTTTTACTTGGAGATAATGTGACAGTAGCTAACTCAATGCTTGTAAATCTTTATCTGCTATAAATATGATTGAATAACTTGATGGATAGAAATTCTCTGTATTGCAAAGTTAGTGAATGAAGTACTTATTAAAGATGAAATGGCTGTAGAATGTCCCCAACTTTTTTTCTCATTCAGTATTGTAACTATTATAGCATTTGGTTCATAATGAGTGCTGTCTCTAAACTTGCAAACCATCCTCAGTTCTGATATCTTTTTTTTGGTTGTTCATAATGTCCAGAGAAAATAATTCTTCTAGGACTGGCAGTTTCCATGCTTGATCCTGTCTACAATGTTGAGTATTTGAGAAACTCCGCGATCTATTCTTGTAGTATGAAGCTGAGGAAACAGCCCTCCTCTACACTAAAATACCTGCCTTAAAAATCGTAACTAGTTGATTGATTACTTGGAATTTCACTAACAATATATGTGTCCAGCTGCTTTTAGATTGCACCCTACAAGTACATATTTAAGCAAGATAAACTTTCACAAGTAGAAATATTTGAATATCTAAAGCCTGCAAAGTATGTTCCATTAAAAACATGTAATGAATTTGCTCTTCTATGGTCTAAAAGTACAGAAGAATAAACTAAACTTTAAAACATCTCCAGATACAGACCTCAGCTGCAATTTTAAATAATTTTCAAAGGATTCTTTGAGGGACACTGAATTTCTTACCATGATATATTTCCCTGCACTTCAAAGTACCGGTGAATCTTCTGTGGCATTTGTATCATGTAGGTGCTGAGGGGAGGCAGGACACAATGTTCATCTCTTTTTCTTTTAGTTTCATAATTATTGTATGTTTCAAAGATTGCAGTGCTACCTCATCTAAAGGACCGTTGTCACAGCATTGTCTTAGGAAAAAAAATACAGCACCCAGTCCATCTCTTACTCAGATCCATGAAAAGATTCATGTTTCAACCATGTTTGAACTTAAAGTTTGAACTTAAAGTTTGAACTTAAGTATGAACTTAAAACATGTAGTATCTTCAAATTCAGCATGCTAGAGATTTGATAATTCTAGTTGATTCCTTTAAATGTTTAAAAGAATACTTATTCTTTTAAATTCTTTTAAACGTTTAAAAGAATACTTATTTTTGGTGGGCTTTTTAAGAAACTTCAGTGCACTTTACAGGTTTCCAAATGATAATATATTTTTTAAAGAACCTTAAGAGTGGTTTTACAAAATAGCATTGTCCCCGTTTAGTAGTTGGGGAAACTGAAACACAGAACAATTAAGTAACTTTCTCAGGGTTGTAGGATAATTCACTGCTAAGCTAGGAATGGATTATTTCTTGGTATTGATTGTTCCATGCACTACTCCACTACTTCTCTGTGTTTAAGGATGCTACAGTACCTTTATGGTACAGTTTAAAGAAGAAACTAAACTGGTAGTCTCATGTTTATAGGTCTTTTGGCAAAACTCATCTTTAGCTGAACCATCTTCATTTGCTATCTTGACCTTCTATAAAAATTAAGTTTTTATACAAACATACCACACAATAGAGGAAGACTTAATACCTTCTTTGGCATGCCTGAGATTACAGTCAAAAACAGAGAGCAGAATCCAGCTAAAGAAATATTGAGCTGAAATTCTTGTAAATGTACTTCAACACTCCAAAAACTGTTTCCTGTATATTGGACCAGAACAGAAGGCTAGTAGGAGATGGATGTCCCTAGTTATAAATAATTGTGACAACAACTATCAGTACAGTACACTTGAAAGAACAGTTAAGTCTTGCTGTGAAATGCATCCTAACTATAAAAATGACAGCCTGCTTGGTGCTGTGGATAGAGGGCAGCTTGTAGTGCTATTCAGAATAATAATATTTGCTTGTGTCTGCTTAGAATATCCCAGACTTTTGTAAATATCTCTGGAAAGTAATTTTATGTTTCTTTTTCTGGTATTATTTAGGAGTGCAAGAAGACACAGATTGCAAGAAATCTGAAGTTGGGTTACAGCACTTCTGGGACAGGATGTGTAACTGATATTCTTTTAAAATTACAATAGCTTTTACCTTACAGCAGAGTGCTGATGGTACACTTTGTGGTCTGGCTGGCACCAGTGAAAACTGGTTAATCCACTTTCTTATTATACAGAAGCCACTGAAGAAAAGGATAAGTTCTTCTTTCAGACTCCTCTGAGGTGCACATGCTGGATGTAATTTGAAGGAAAGTTTCAATTTACAGAGAGGATAACCGTTAAGATCATTGCCAAAATAATGAGTCCTGTCCTGTTCCATAATGTCCGTGATCCTCGTGTAAAGAGAGATTTTTGCATTGCTGTTGTCATTGACCCACTTCACATGCTGTATGCTTTCTGCTTTTGGACAACCCAAGAGATGTCTTTGCTTGCCACTTAGTCACTGGCAGCTGTGGAGACAAATCTGAGCTGCATTTACCTTAGAGTCCTTCTTAAACGTTATCATCTCCTGCCAACATTAGCCTTAAGGGAAACATTCTGCAGAGAAAGGACAGACATAGTCTCTCCTGCCAATACAGGCTATATTATTACTTCTGGTGACAAGCAGAGCTATTGCTAAGGTTAACTTGTCACCATTGGTTCTCCTAGCTGAACAGATCTACATGTTGAACAAGAGAATGAATAGACAGTGTCTTTTGAGATTGTTTTTCTCTTTCAGATGGGATAAGTTTCTATTGTCAACATCTCTTTACCAAAGGGCCATATTTATTTGCCAAGTAATGGGATACATTGGGTATTTGTCAGTGCGATTCCTGTACTGTGTTGTCAATAGACACTTCATACCTCCACATCTCTAGAACTGGAGGTACATTCAGGGAAATCAAAAGCTTGTCTGTATCTGTCAGCTGCAGATGCTGTATCGTCTCAGGCACAGAGGGAAGGAGATACCCTGGATTTAACATAGAGAAACATGAGTAACTTGTGTTACTGTCTCAAGAACTTGTAACCAATCACACAAATAAAGCTGAACTGGTAGCCAGTAAAATGGCTGTGTATGCTTTCTGAAGGCTGTGCAGAAAAGGTAAGAAACTTTACTGCTGTTAACATTTTTTGGTCTATCAATTGAAGAAAAAGAAGCTTAACAAAAAAGCTGAGAAATGAGCCTGTGTTAGACATTTAAATAAAATTTACAGCCCTTTACAGTCTCTTGTCTTTACTAGGATTGTCCATTGTTTATGTGATGGAAAGTAAACTTAAGTCTTAGCTCATTAACTAGTCTTCAGTTGAGTGCTTTGTATTCTTGCTATGGAGACACAGCTCTGAAAGTAGATAAGCCAAAACTCAACCTTGTTGGCCTTTTTCTGCAGGGGATTTTTTGCAGCAAGGACAGATTTGTGTTATCTAATGCCCTTTCCACTACAGTCCTGACATCACACTGTAACTATTCTTTGCCGAAGAAGCTCTGGTGGTTTGGGATGCCACATCCCTTGCTACTAGTAGATTCTGGGTCAAAAGATCTAACGGATAACAGCGTAAGGTAAGACAGAACATGAAAACTTGTCAGAGACAACATTTCTGCCTCATAGTTGGGCAGGTGTCATTGGACCAGCAGATGACAAAAGCATTATAATGACTAATTCCAATTCAGGTTTAGATGAGAACATCAAACTATTTAATGCTGGCAGGACACCTCTAGACTTTACCAGTGCCTAACCCATGCCAATAGTGTCCACGATGATTACATGCTACCACTAGCTATCTCAAGAATCTGGTTGGGAAGAGCAGTTGCTTCGCCCAGGGAAATTTACATTAGATGCAAAATTGGATTTTTCATAAGGCCTTGTTTTTACCTAGCTACGAATGTTTCCTTAGCACAAGTGAAAACTTTACACATTTTAGCTCAAACTGTACTCTACTAAGCCTCCCACATTTATACCCATCTTCTTGGCAGTCATCCCAAAATATGTTTGGGTTGAGGCATTACACATTACATTTGGTGAAGCTTTAGCATTCCCTGTTGCTCACATCAATCCTTATTTCTGTTTGCTCTTGTAATTTACAGTTAATGAAAATTCCAAGTTTACCTTTGTTTTTGTTGGCGTCTTTACAAGAGAACCCTTTAGCCTTTTCAGCCTCCCATCCAAATGGAGAGCTGAATCCAAAAGGGAAGGTAAAACCTATCTAAGCAGTTTCACTTTAGACAGAAGCCCTTAGCATGCATGTCAGCATTGTAACATTTCTGAATGAAAAGCAAAAGAACCTTGCTCAAGGCTTGACCTGTGCCTGCTCTCATGAGGATGCTTGTCAGTAGCAGGTAGACACTAGACTAGTAGTAGTTGATACAACATCAGAGCGCCAGATCTTAGTGGCCACCTGGTTACTGGCCTTAACCAGTTCCTGCTTCCTTCCAATTCAGGCAAGATTCTGCCTGAAATTAACAAGAATTTGCCTGATCACTACTGTGGTAATGTGGCTAATAGCAAAACTCTTACTGATGACCTTAACACAGTGTAGGCGATATTGACAAAACAAACCATTCTGGAGTTAATGCAGTCTTTTTTAATGAGCCTGTTAAAAATTGTCTCATAGATCTTCAGTTCCAGGGATACCTTTTCTGCCTACAGTACCACCTATGCATTGAGCTGTGCACATACAGGATTATAACATTAAGGAATGGGCTGTAAACAGATGGCACATATATAATTTCTGTACATGCACAAAATCAAATAATTGTGTGATGCATGTAGAAACATTTATTTGACAGACAGTTTTAAGAATTAAAAATTCTTATACAGCTACAGAATTTTTTAAAGTCAGCTTTAAAATGCGCCCATTTCATTTATTTTTGATGCTCGTTGCACAGTCCGAATCATTGCGTGTTCTGAAACATCACTATGATACAGTTGCTTATTTCTGGGGGGGGGGGGGGAATGGGATTCAGGAATGCAAGTCTGACCGAGCCTTTCTCAGTTTGCTTATAGTGCTACATACAAAGTATTTTTCACACAACACAATACTGTTGCTTTATTAGTAGGAACCTGATGGCATTTTGAAAGTTCATTTGCTGCTTTCTGGTTCTTCTTGTGTCGCCGGTGCAGAAGCTGTGCAGCCTGACGTGCTGGAGGACTAAGCATGGGAGAGAAGCACACTTTGCACCTGTTTAAAATCTCCAGTGCTTTGTGTGGTTCCTGGGCAACAGGCAGGAATCCTGAAAAGCTAGGCTGCACTTGCTCAATTGTTGCTGGCAGCTGTGACTTGGAGAAAGCACATAGCAGCTCGTTAGCAGGTTGCTTGTGTTAAGTGACAGGCACGGAGCATGGCAAACTCTGAGCTGAGCTCTCTGCCTTTACTACCTACAATCGAGGCCGTGTTGCCTATGCTTGCAGACTTGGCCAAGGAAAGCATTATAGAGATGTCAGGTGAGTTCCTCATTGGTAATGGGGCAGGGAGGTGAAGCAAGCCGCTGTGAGTCAATGCTTTCTGTTTAGAAAAGGGAAACATTAGCACATAGGTTCGCTGCACTAATGGGTGTTTTGTTGGTTTTTTTTTAGCCTCTTCCCCCAGCAAATATCTTATTTTGAAGTATATTGGTGGTCTTGCAACATACAAATAGAGGATAGCATACATTTGAGTGTGAATATGTTTGTATGTATGTGTGCACACACATTCACACATGATATGTGTGTTGCATTGGGAAAAGATATATCTCCATGGGATAATTTTGAATTTTATTATGAGCTTTGATTTCTAGGTCTTCTTGTTTCCTTTGAGGGATCAGAATGACATCAATTTTTGTAACTGTGATCTTGGCCTGTTTAGGCAGCTTCCAAGCAGCAGACACGGTCACACTGCAAGTCTGACTATAAAATTCAGACCATTTCACCTTCATAGCTACTCTGTTTATGCTTCTTGACTCAGATTAGGTATCTCTTGGGTTTTCTAAAAGAGAGTTATTATGTTATAAATCTGTTTAAACAAACAGCAAAACTACAGCATTGTTGTGATCTGTTGCAATCTTCATCATGAGTCAGGAATAGATCTGCCATTGTCTTAATATCTATTTTCATTCTACACTGGTTTAGCCCTGGAGGAGTGGTCTATAGACTAGTCTCTTCCTTGTACTTGTATCAGAAATTTCTTTTTGGCAGCTCCAGAATATCTTCTTTAGACACACAGTGCAAATATTGACAGTAGAAGTCATTAACCCCAGATGAAGAAAAAGCAGAAGGAAATCTTGCCTACTAAAGCAAATTAGATACGCTCATGAAAGAAAAGTCCATAAAGAGCTGTTTAACACAGGGGATATGAATATAACTACTTCTCAGAAAATCCCTAGCCAGTGGTTTGCCAGCAACTGGAAAGGTTTAATAAAGGGTAATGAGACCTGATTTGCCCTGCCCACAGAATAAGTAAGTTACTACCCTAACTAGCATTAGGGGTGTGCTGTTGAGCCAGGGCAGCTGTCTGTATGGTCTACAATGGGACTTGATGTGGATATGGTGGATTTCCACTTGAATCGTGCTCCAGAAACGTGCTCCAGTGCTTATCTATGGTTGTTGACTTCTTAAGCTGCATAAAAGAAAGCTCTAGTTGTCAGATAGTGAGGATAAATGGGATAAAAATAATAGAAACTGTAATATGACATAGTCTGGTATACTCAGCGTGAGGCTCTTGATTTATTTTGTGGTCTAGACCAGGAGTTTTTGTTTCCTCATCTAGAAAATGAGGAGAACTTGTGTTTGTACCACATATTGCTATATAAAACCAGTATACTCTAAACTTTCTTTTCATTGTTGTCTTGTGTTTATCTCCCATCACTTCCTTTTCTGTCTTAAACTTGGGTTATACTCTTATCTCACCATAGGTACCATCTCCTCATTGCAGTGAGAGAATTGCAGACTTCCTCCTCATCTGTAGTACAAGGAACACAGAAATTTGACAAATTGTTCTCAATCCTGCTCCACTGTTTTTAAAATTCAGAAAAAATACAACCTGTAGGACTTTTTTTTTTCTGTTAGTTCAGAACGTGTTGTTAGCTGACAATAACAACTGTGCTGCACAACACACAGAAGCCCTGGGCTGGATGTTTATAAACACAAGGTAATAGGTGTTGCATTTTTATGTACTGATTCATTGTATGTGTACTGTATAGCACCAAAAACACCCACTCGCCAATAAAATGCAATAGAAAAATAGCATTCAGATGCTGAGGGTGTGACTTAAACTCTCGCAACCAAGGACACAAAAATTGTGAGACTCATTCTATTTATAAATTGTACTGCTGTCTTAGGGATTCTAGCACATGCAGTTGAAAGGACAGACCCCACTAAGAGGATTATGCAAGTTGCTACACATAGGTACAGTAAGGTGACTACACTAGCATCAAATTTTAGTGGAGACAACGTTTGACAAGAATCTCTCTTAAATTTCTAACTTTGGACCCCTCTGGTTTAACTCATTGTGTAAATTACTGTCACATTTTTAACATCCCCAGGTGCTAACAGTCTGCAAAATAAAATGTCCCCTATCTCAGAATGGCATACTTTGCCTTATATGCAGTAATAACGGTTGCTTTGTTGCTACAGAGTATATCTGCATTCATAGACCATGCCAGATCTTTCACCATTACCCCATGAACAGAACTGTAGAAGGAAGATGTGCTTCTGTGGGAGCCGCCTTATGCAAGAGCATGGATTATTCAGAAACATCAGCCAGTCTCTGTTCCCATAGGCCCCCTGGTCAGAATTCAGGGCTAGCAGATACACCCTGAGGAAGTTAGTGTGACAATAGTCAGCCCTGAAGGGGCTCCCTTTATCAGCTGAAGAGTTTTAGTGACCTTAACTTGGATCACATCCAAACACCATTTTAAAGGGAGAAGAGGAAACAAAAAGAAGTCTCTTTCTAGGGGAGTGAATGTGGGCAGAGCCTGTCCTTTCACCCTGGAGCCTTCTGCTTTGTCTTTTTTTTTCCCAAAGGCTGATGTTCTTTCCACCATTGCTATAGTTCCACCATTGCAGCAGGTAGTAACACCTGTTGTTGTACCCATGTCCTTCAGATCAGTCTGAGCCTTGTAAAAGTTCACCTTGGCACTTGGATACAATGCTAGCAATCTTTGACTTTTACCTTTTGGAGTGGTTTGTTACAATGCACGTCAAATGAAGGAAGAGGTAAAAGCAGAGAGGCCAAAGAAAGAGGTATGTAGAAGTATTTAATAAAGCTACATTGATAGATGAGATAAAACTAAAATATCAACTAGAAGGTGAATTTTCCTCCTGGACTGCACAATCCTCCCTCTCTGCGCTTCCCAAGTAGCCACTCTGTTTAACCGTTGAACTTCCTTGTCAGCGTTCTACATCTCATCCAACACTAGATAAAATCGTGACTCCACTCTTCATTGTGTAAATGGGAGAGGTTGTCTCTTCTGCCTAGTCACTGATGAGTCATGTCTTCAAAAGTCCATCAAACATGCCTAACTGCACTAACAGTGCTTTAAAAGAGAGCATAGTCCAAAGATACGTGTGGTCACTGAAATTTCTGTTAGAATAATAATAATGATGATAATACCTGGACTAAATTTACTAGTGTTTGCTGTATTGGTTTTCTTCTGCACAGAAACTTCACAGTAAGAAGTACTACTAAGAAACCAGACCCTTAGAAAACAGATTTGCATGAGGTAATTTTTCTTCTTCAATAATTGCCCGGTCTGCTTGTGGCTTCGGCTTGCTTTTTTATTACAAACTCTTTTTTTGTTGTTGTTGGGTTTTTTTTTTTTAATGTTATCTCAATGAAATTGACAATTATCATGGAGACAGTGAGGCTAATTGTCCTAATTAATACAAGTGGGCCCAGGTGGGGATAGTTAGGGCTTGAGACCAGTCAAGTGGTATGGGCAAAAAGCCTTCTGACCTTTGAGAACTAGTAACAAAATGGAGAAGGTGGTGCTACCCAAGATGGTAATGTGCTTGTGGTAGGTTTTATTTCTTTGTTTTCTGCTTGGATTGCTGTGTAATGTTTATTTGATTATAGATTTTCACGTGTTAGAGGTGGTGTGAGAGCTACATTAAAGAAAAAAACATAGTTTGGTTACTCCAGCCTTGTAGCTTTTGTTAATCCTGAAATAGCAGTGTATTTCTTACTGTGTCAGAATGTACTAGGTTCACCTAGCAGCTGGAGATGTATGGGTTAGCCACCAAGTGAAGAAGGACTTAGAAGGGAGAGTGCAGGATTGTGTCATGTTTCTGCCATGCTGTAGTTCTAAAATGAAAGCTATGGTAATACTAACAAGGTTCATGAAGGAAAATCTTCTTTTAACAGGACATTTTCATGGAAATGGTTAAAGCAAACTTGGAAATCTTTGAAGGTGTAGTTTTTATGTAGAGGAAGGCAAAATATTATACTCTTCTAACAAGCATCTATCATTTCATTGCTATTTACTCTGCTCCTTGATCATCCTTCTCCATTTCTGAGCTACCTTTGTGTCGGTAGCTGTCACTGAAGCCTTCAGCTTGCTCCTTTGCATTTGACAAAGATTCTAAACGGGGCAGATTCTGGTTGTTGACTTTCAGAGTAGATTTTAGCCCAATTTACATAGATAAGATTTGGCGTGCTCTCCTATCCCAAGTGTCTGTTCAGTGAAAAACATGCTGTTCTCTGTGCCTCCTACCGTTTTGTTTGCCAGCAACCTGGCAAGCAAAACTCTTTTCAAGTCCTGACCTGGCTGATGGCTATTTGATGGCATAGAAAAAAACGAAACAAATAGCAGTTGCAGTAGTCCAAAAAACATTAATTGGGTAAGGATTTAGACTATCATCCTGCAGTCGCTGTTACTGTCAAGAATCCCATTGAAATGTACACCACACCTTACCTGAGTGGTAAAGACTACAATCTTCATTTTCGTCTAGGGAAAAGAACTTTCTCAAGCCTGGCACTAACACTGTTAAAAGATAAGGGGAATAGGTCAGCCAGTGCCTGTTATGGTCCTGTAACCGCAAGACAATCCATCTTTCCCTTCATAGCAATCTGGCTGCAGTACTGTGTGTAACCCATGCTGAGGCAAAAAGCAGTATGAATTGTATACGTCTTGCACATCAGTTTCACTGTCTTAAAAAATGAGGAGTTTTTTCCTTTTTCCCTTCCTTTGAAGTTTTAAAGCAGAACTTGCTGGTGACCCACTTTTGCTAACAGTTCTCTTAACTAACCCCTCTACTCGCTTATACTTTTTTTTTCTCTTCCACCCACTGTCTGTCTAGCCTGGTTTAAAATTTTTATATATGTACTTTTAAAAAATTGATTAGTTGGAGAGCTGCCCGTTCTTCTGCACTGTATAATAAGGATTTAAAAACTGCACACTGAATTCTGTATAGTGTAATTAAAACTGACCCAGATTTGGACCTGAGAACACCAGGACTTAGCCAAACTTGCCATGAGCTGAGTTCTGATGGCAGATGGGAGCTAATGAGGACACACTACACTCCAGAATTTCCCAGCTGCTTGGCCCCTTTTTGTACAAACAAGGTTTGGAGTGAAGTCCCAATCCCAAGTGCATGTTAAAGCAAATGCACTGCACCCAGTGTTTTGGGAAACAAGGCAATGCTCTCAGGCTGCTTCAGGAGATTTTTGAGGCATTATTTCCAAAGGGCTTTTACTGTGTACCCTGGCGTCACGCGTATACTGTCTTCCAGCTTCCATCTTATCCTAGGCTGAGTGTGATCATGTGCTTCAGATCCTGTCTGAATGTGCTCATCCAATTTCAGCTGGGGAACCTCCATCCTAATTTAATGGGGTGTTAAAATCCCAAAGTACTGGATCTCCCTTCGACCTGTGGTTCCCTTCAGTGGATTGTAATGTCCTGGGACTACTCAAGCAGATGTAATTGAATCAGTTTGAAGCAGCTGTAGCTGGCATGTGGTCTCTCAGATTGCTAGCACCTGCTTGGTTGGTTGGGTTGGTTTTCTTTTTTTTTGTTGTTGTTTGTAACTCACTGAAGTGAAAATAGTGCCAAAACCAGCATTGGTCTTGGAGCTGATAAAGCACTCCAGATCCTATATCCCTTTCCCCTTCCAGCCTAGCCACCTCATTACTGGTGCCTGCAATAATGTTGTTGGTAGTGAACAGAAACAGGTTTATGCTTCTCCTCCAACTGCCTCCCTCCCCTTCAAGCCAGCACACTGCCAATACTGACTCTCTTCTTCATAAGCAGTAAGACTTAATCGTGCTCAGGTGTGCAGAGCGTCTGTGCCCTCCTTAGAAAATTGGGCAGCCCATGGTTTACTGTATCTAATGCCTGCAACCAAATTTATCTGCTGCTCTAACAGTGTAATTGCTGGCATGATGAAGTTACTGTTCATGTCTAATAAATGTCTAAGCAGTCCATTCAGTACTTCAGTTACCTTCCTCTGGTGTAGCGTATATAGATTTTGCTTACTGTCTTTCTCCTAAAGCCTAAGTTTTAATATGGTAAGATTTCAGAAAGGTCTGTGAGTCACTTGGTTGCCTCCCGTATCGTGTGATTTATCGTAATCAAAGTTCGAATTAAACACAACAGTGCATTTGGCCAAGTACAGTAACAACACACAGTGGCATGGTTTTCAGCGTGATACTACAAGATGGCATATTGAAACATTATTTTTTTTAATATATCCCTCCACTGACTCTGCCTTATTTTTTGCATAAAGTTTATGTGCCTCCCTTTGTTGTCCCCTCCTGCCCCAGAAACAAAAGCCATATCTGGATTCTTAATTCCATCCATTTTCATCTTCAGTGTTGGGGACACACCTCACTTACTGCCCTTTACTTTTGCTATTTTAGTTTCTGTCTCACAGACAACAATTTTCAAGTTTTGTCTTAAAAGATGTTCCCACTCCACTGTGGGATCCTGATAGGAAGGATGTGTTTCCTGATGGAACAGTAATTTTTTTTTTTCTTGGGTTTTAAGTATTTAAGTAGTCATCTGTATTCCAAAAATTCCTGTATTAGCCTATTCCAGTCCTTATTTTTTGTCTTTTTTTTTTTCTTTCCTCCCATCTATCTTTTCCCCTCATTTGTTGGCCACTGCCACATACTCCTAGGGCTGAGAGGGCTGTGTCCTCAGCTAGTGTACAGTCTTGCTTCCTGCAAAAGCTTTTAAAACTGCTGTTGTAGGCAATTTAAAAGTCAGTTTCGCAAAATGTTCCAGGTAATTCAGAAACTGGTTCTTTCTGTCCTTTTAACCTGTATCTCTTATTTATATCACATATGAAAAGATTATGTGATTTGTGATGTAAGCAAAGTCTCTTCTCCTGTGGAATATTCCATTGCTTCTCCAGCCAACATGCCAGTCTGTAGCTTTCTGCATTTTGAGAGCTCAGGCGTTTGAAGGGTGTTGTTGAAGATGGCTTCTCTAGAGTCCAAAATACAGTTTTGATTCAGTGGAAGTGAAATGCCAATTGAAATGTATAGGATGAATTGTTTCTGCTTTTTCGAGGAGTGCAGTGTAGAGGAAATGCTTCCCTTTATTTGTTTTTACAGTACAGAAGACTACTCATTTTACCTTTAAGTTGCATTAAGGTGCTTAGATTACAAATAATACAAGGTAGTTTATCAGGATGTCTGTGAAAGTGATGCAGCTAAACATTTTTCTAGTTGTCTAATGGAAATACAAAAGAAGAAAAGACACTCTGGAATTCCAATCAAGCCAGAATTGTTTTTACTAATCCAGTAAGGTGATGTCACCACTTGATTTTTCTCTTGTCCTGTGGTGATTTGTAGTGTTTTGTTTGTTTGTGGGCTTGTTTTGTTTCCTTTCCACCCTTGCTTCTGCTTTCCTACTTCTTTCTGGTTAACGTCTCACAAAACATCTACCAATAAAAACATCCATTTGTAATGATAGAGTTTGCATCTCTTTGTAGTCTGGAAGTGTTACAGCTACAGATATCATCTACCGAATAGAATACCAGCCACCAATTCTAAGAGAGGAAGTTAGAAAGGCTTAAATCAAGAAGTGGCTAAGGACAGTGGCTCTCATTTTTTATTGTAAACTGTTTTTACTATAAGCAGCAACACTTGTTGTGAATTAAAGAATGCAGAATAAATATACAATATTTATCTTTTTCAGATGTTTTGGGTACCCAGCATTCCTGTTGAGATCAGTAGGAATATGGAAGGGAAATTGTTCTTGGGACCACAGTGACTATGGGACCTGTGGCTGTCTAAATAAAGAGTAATAGCAAATCAGAAAGTGTTGTTTGTGTGCAAAAAATTCTTCTTATTGGCAGGGGTCGGGGCAACAAGCAAAGAGTAAGTATGCAAGTGTCTGCAAGTGTCTATCTTAGGATTTCTTAGTGCCATTTGTAGCCAGCCAGAACGAGAAAGCATCTGCCACTCTTATGGTTGTCTTGAAAATAAATATAATTTTAGGTCAGCAGCAACTGCTAGCTGACATCTTTTATTCCTAGAGTGCTTTTTTTTTTCCTTGTACCAAAGTTTAGTTTAGAAATGTAGTCGCTAAATAATTGTGAACTCTATGCTAAGTACAAGAGGTAGTAGAAAAGTAACGGAATTTATGTTCTTAAGAAGTCCATGTGGCATAAATGAAGAGAAATAATATATAGATGTTCTTTCTAGTTTGCTAATGTCTTGACTATGTGAGTTGTGAATTAAGTAGTGTTTATACTGCTGAACCACCCTTTTTATACATTTAATTTTAAAATATCAGTGTACAGACTCTGTACGTCTTTTACTTGGATACAGTTAAGCGATCAATTTTATGTGAAGTACAATCATTTTTTTTTCTGCACATGGAGTAGAGCACTTTCCAAACTAAGATAAATCAGCGACTTGTACAGGAGGATGACAGAAAGGACAGCAAAGGAAGTTAAAAAATTGATAATGAAGTGGGATTATAGGGGATTGAGCATGGTTATTAGAACCATTTCAGACATACTTTTTAATCACTACGAGTCTCTTCTGTCTAGTGGCTTTCTGGTGGCACCACACTGAAATGTGGTGTTGGGTATTTGGAAGAAGATCACTTGATTTGTTGCTTATTGGCAAGCATGTCCACAGCCTTGACAGAGGCCAAGAGGTTAAATGAGTGATAGAGATGAAATTCTTCTGTTTACCATGCAGTTGCTCTCTCTAGAGGAGTCTTTAAATACATTGATAAAAGTATTTGGAAAACTTGCAGTACTGTGTCTGATGGGTGAACAAAGCTTTTGTATTCTGTGCTTTTCGTTGCATTGATGAATTCATGAAAGTATAAAATCAAGAAATCAGTGACCAATTTAACACCAAACTGAGTATGAAAGATATCGTATCCTGCTTATGACTAAGAAATAACTAACAAATCTGTGTAAGGGAATCAAACTAATACAAAGTAGAGAGGAAGAGAAGAAGGGAATCAGCTCTTAATCTTGGAGCATTTTCAAGAAGAAAGCCTAGCACAATTCTTTCCGTTATGTAAGCCAGGCAATTTCTCGATGGAGTTATATGGTGTACATAACTACCAGCCGCTTCCCGAAGCTTCAATTTTCGCTTTTCCCAAAATTCTGTGCTCGACAACTGGACAGAAGGCTACGCTGAATTAAATTTTATTGTTCTGGTGTTCTCCATCCATTTGCAATGCGTATAATCAGGAATTCAGCTATGTCCCAAGAAACCAGTTTAACCTAATGAGAGCAAATGGCAATGGGTGTTCCTTACTTTGGACAGCAATGCCAGCGTTTCTGCTTAATTGGGACATATTTGGCTGGTTCCAGTGCTTCAAGTGGTTTTTAAACAGGTGTTTAATGCATGTGGAGTTCTGAACTCTATCCTTTTGATACTGAAGTTGCCAGTTAAAGATTAACAGAAATAAAAGCTCTAATGCAGAATAAATAATTTTTATCTTTGTATATTTATGCAGCATAATTTTTACTTTAACTTTTATGGCACGGGCGGGTGGGGAGGTGTTTTTTTTCCTCATAATTGAGAAAGTCCATTAAATAGAACAACAGGATGTCTAACAGGGTGTCCTAATTAAAATTACCCTGTAATTTGAACAAAACATTCATTTGTATGTAGCTAAGGTTGACCTAAAACCCATCTAAATCAGGAAAAATTATTATACAATTTTTTTTCTGCTGAAAATGAAACGTAGCATTCTGCCAACAAACAGCATGATTCTGTTATTATATGGTATTCAAGAGTAAGAATTTTCTCTTCAGTGTTAAAAGAAATGTTTTGAGAAAATTTAAAATAGATTTCCTTTCTATTTCCACCCTTTGATAGTATTCATTCATGGTTGTGTTTCTGGACTATTTTGAAAGTAGAGACCGTTTTGTTCTCTCCATGCGGTTAAGGTCATCTGAAACGTTTGGTTGGGGCTAGTGGACTGGTGAACTAATAAGCAACTGAGGTAGCAGCTGCTTAGCAGGACTGATTGGCTCATACTTGACTTTACTGTCTGCAACTACACGGTTTCTAACTGGCTTGGGTGCAAGCTGGGTAATTTTGTTATCTTGAGGGGATGTGGGACTGCATACATAATCTAGGCTGTACACACAACTGGATAGACTTTTATGTATAAAAATGACCCACTCATGCTCTAGCTGTCATGCTTTAAAATGCTGCCGAGGCAAATTGTATTTAATATAATTTATCGAATCAAAGTGAATGTTTGAAAGAATTTACTATCTTTGGAAATATTGTTTGTATTTAAAAGGGAATTCTCAGCATCTTTAACTTGGCAGAACTGCACAAGCTGCCACTAGTAGATGCTGCTTCCCAGACACAAGATGATGGAATTTTGTTTCTGTCCACATTCTGTGCAGGCTGGGAAGGGGGGAGGATTTTGAAAAGCATTTGAAGCTGACCTGAATGTGCTGCAAGTGGGTTCAACTAGAACTACCATTATTTGAGTGGAAAAAGAATCATACCTTTGTTCCTTCTTATAATCCCACCCACAATGTCTAACACAAAAGGTAATGAGACGGCAATGTACAAAAAGTGGAACTTCATGAATGCCATAATTTAATTAAGTGCAAGAGGAGCTACTTTTCACTGAGTTACCCCTCTGCTTACACCAACTTTTACATTTTTGTATCTCAGCTTCAATGGAGTATATAACAAAAGAAAAGAAAGGGATCAACAATTTGCTTCATCTACTTTAGCTCCAAGAAGAATTGTTGAGTAGAAAGTGGCATAATATTGGCATAATTTAAATTCTTTGATTCTCCTCATTGTTTTAGAGTCCATCAGAACTGATTTAGGTACCTGTTGCAACCTAGTAATAATAAAACCAGATGAGTCAAACAACTGTTATGATAAACAAATGACACTATCATGACTAGATGTTAATAGCAGCTGTTTGACAGAGTATTTTGTATGTGTATATATATATTAGTGTGTAGGTGCATATGTTTGCGTGTTTTCCCACAGACAGTTACCTTATAGAGAAAAGTAGTTACACTTCAGCAAGAATGTGTGCACAAGTGGGTTGTGTTGGTAATAAGTGTATCTTAAAGGTAGTTGAAGGAAAATGGGAGTCTCTTGTTAAGGAAACTAGACAAACCTATTGTATAGAGGTCACATAACATGTATAGATTTGTGTAACAACCCGTGTAGCTGACCTAACTGTAACCATCTTTAGAGTTTTAAGTGTATAGAGACTTGAATGAAAATAAGTAGTTGTTTGGATGCACTTGCTTCAGAATCACGAATGCTGTTATGTAAGGCTATGTATGAAAGCATTATTTCATTCTTGTTGAAGGAAAAAATACTCCAATTCCTATGTCTTATGTGGTATTCCGCCCTTGAGGCCCAGCTGTAATTTGAACATTAGAATCCTGACTGCAATACTGAAAAGGTGGGTACTGCTTGTTGAGCTGATGGAAACGGATGAAGATCAGGTGTCCACACTGATTCCTTTAGTTTTCTGTTACTGTGATTTCAAAGATGAGGATCACCTGTGGATGCTAACTGGCTAGTGAAGCTCTTCTTTAATGACTTCCTTCTCCTGAAGAAATTGTAGATAATGGTATCGGTGATTCGTTATTGGCAAAAGTTTAAAATGGTCCAGTTTTTCTTAAACATAGAGCAAGATAGCTAAAGATTTGGAATGCAGTGTCTTCTGTATTCTGCTGAAATCCAGGCAGTCATTCATTCCACAGCCTCCTGCGTAACTGTATGGGCAGGGTGACTTGAGAAATGCCGATGGTTAGAAAGCTTAGTTTCCACTCAGGACAGAATTACTGCTTGTGCTCCAGGAAAGAGATGCTTAGTATTGTAACTGTAGAGATGGAAAAGTCCTGCTCTTTCTTTCCAAATGCATTTTCTGAAGTTCCTGAAAGATTTTTCAGGAGCTTGGATGTCCTGGTAACAGTGGCTCTTAATCTTGTGCTTTATGGTTTGCCTTTGGCAAGAAAGCTCAATTCTTTCTTTTTGAATGTGAGACCCTGCCTTATTGCCTCAGGGAAGCATGACTGTAATGCATGTCACTTGAGGCTAATTCAACCTGCCACTTGGAAATTGCCCCTGGTGCAGATTCTAGCAGTGTGCCATTATCTCAAGCTATTTTTCATCAGCAGACTGCATCTGTTCTGTGTGATCTGCATAGCCCGCCAATTTTGTTTGGGTTAGCATGTGGGGTGGTGACTTGCTTTCTTGTAAAGCCACGATTGGTTTGGCTTCCAGCTATGTGATAGGAGCCTTTCTTCCCTGTCATGTACCAAAGCAGCCCTAGACATCTCAAGATGTAGGTTCACAGCAGCTTGAAGTGATTAATGTTGAGGCTTCTCCATTGCTGTCATATTTGTACAGTTATGCTGCCTTCGTAGCTCGAACTCCCAAGTTTGAAGACTGGATATGGAGCTGCCAGTGGGGGATGATGTGCCTGAAAACACACAGAAAATAATTTTTAATTTATCTGAAAGCTCCCTTAACCAGATATTTATCCTGTCCTGGCTTAAGGGTGGACTTGGGGACAGTGCCCTGGAGAGAATAGAAGTGAGCGAAGGGTGGGATTGTGGCAGCTCCATTTGAAATGAGTTTCCATCGTAGTGCAGACACATTTTTTGAGGTTATAGCAATAACAGCCCACTGGTTTGGGCAAGATACAGCTGTGAGCATAGGAACCGTGGCTTCAGAATTTACTTTCTGCACTGTTTGCTAAAACCGGCATTTTGGTACACATGATACACCTTTCCATCTTTGAAAAGGGAAAGTGATACAAAGGATTGATTAATTTATTTTGTGAAGTTTTGTTGCAATATGTCATTAGAAGCAGATCAGGCAAGGGGAAAAAAGAAAATTTTTTGTAAGCAGTAGAGAATTTTCCTCTTTGAAAAAGATTTTTAAAAAAAGAACTTAAACTTCATTAACATCTCTGCCAGCTATAAATTAAAACTTGTGTGAGAAAACAATTCTATAATGTATTTTGAGTGCCAGTGAGGCATGTACCAGCAGGGCAGTACCAGCACATTTCTTGAATGTACAGCTTGTGAAGTGTATCCCGTGTCTTCTGCCCCAGCATCACCGTACCACACGTACCAGTGTTGGAATGCCCATCAGATTAACCCCTGACCTTCTGCTGATCACATAAAGACAGTATTTTGCATAGTGTGTGGCTGGCCAGGGCAAACTTGAACGGAGCAGATGACTGCTGGATCCTAAATACTACACCTGCTTTGTATGCAAGCTAACTTGGTCTAACAGTATTTACCATGTATAATCCCATTCCATTAGGTCGCAATAGGTCTGCTTACACTAGAAAAGATTTCGCTTGTTGTGTTTCTGTAGGACAGGCCCTTACAATGTGCTGCCAGAGCGAATGCGTTTTATTTCCCTCATCCCGTGTCACTGGATGTTGGTACTTTACTTTTTCAAAAACAGACATTGTTTGGTCTGTTCCACTGAGCACAAGTCAATGAGTGTGATGTTGGGAAGGGGGGAGTTCAGAAGTGAAGCTAGCAGATCTGCTATGCAGGCAGTAACAAATGGCAGACCGTTCTGTGTCACTGGGTTTCACATGTTTGAGGGGACATGAGGGATGTGCAGCATGCATTCTGAAATCATACCCTTTTTTCCCTGCAAGATTCCTATGTCAAGTTCACATGGATTAGATTTGTAGCCATCCTCCTCAATTGGTACTCTAACTGTAAAGCCTTTGAAGAAAACCCCTTTGCTGAAATGTCATGCATTTGATATTGTATTGGAATTCCTGCTGTTTCTAAAGGTTTTTGCTTCATGTGAGATCTTAAAGGTCCTTTTCCCCCTCTTCTTTTAGGGAACTAGAGGGCTTAACACATCCTTTACATCCTGCGTTTACTCTGACCACAGTCCCTCCCTGTACTGGCAAGCGGAGCTCTGCCCGGCTTCCCTTCCTGTTGATTCCCAGTCAGCTACATGGTAAGTTTTCTTTCTCTCTAGACTTGTTGCCACAAGGTAAAATTCTGGCAGACTCTTTGTAAAAGCCATTAGTACTGAGCACTGAGTGGAGAGTATTTCATGCCCATCACAAATTGTTCACTTGTATCGCAGGCTGACTGCAAGGAAAGAACCATGGTATTGAATTAGCATTGGAGCTGAACTTCAGCATAGATTGTTATAGGAATAAAATATGAAGTAAAATATGTGACAGAATTAAATCCATCAGTTCTAATAAAGGAAACAGAAGAAAGCAAAGAAATATTGGACCTTTAAATCCCATTAACCAGGCCAGAGAGAGAATGTGTTAAAAGGGAGCTGCACTGTATCTTTTTTCATTGTTTGATGAAATAATCTTTTTCACCCTTTAAGTGGTGTGTTTAAAAATCCTGGTATTTCTGAAACAAAGAGAATACACAGCCACCGAGCTAGCTGGTTTTTATACCTTCCTTTTCTGGGTATTGTCCTTCAGTACAATACAGAGCCATTTCTTTGTTCTCACAAGCTAGCAGTGAAATTGTATGTAAATGTATGCAAATTAGATGCTGTCTAATAAAGAGAGTCATTAGATGGAAGAAATATTTAGTTTAGGGGGAAAAAAAAAGAAAGAAAAGAAAGCAGGTGTATTTTGCAATAGAAAAATGGAAGATTGCAAAAGCTCCTCAAACTTCAAGGGCCTTTTACAAAGCCATTAAAATATTTTCTAAGAAGACTTGCCCTACCCTTGGTCATTTTTCTGCATGTTTTTTTTTTTATGTGTATATATGTACACTTCAGTGATATTTTCTTAAAACCTCACGTTGACTGTTGGAGATATACAAACTTCAACAGACATGTAAATATTGTATTCCTAAATATTTTTATAATCATATAGCTATGACTTTAGATGCATGTACCTTGTTTTAGGGTGTGGTTTTTTTCTTACTGAATGTATACAGGTGGAATCCATGTGGTAAATTTTGTTTTCATGGGCTGATTTATTTATCACATACTCTGACTAGATAACTTCTCACTAAGTCATTTTCCTCTATTTTACCAATCCCCTCCTCAACAATTGCAATGCTTTTTTTTTTTTTCTTCCCATTTCATTTATTCACTAAATCTCAGTCCCAGATATGTTCCCATTCTTTTACTTGCATTTTCTACCAAGTAATCCGTTTTGAGGTATGGACCTGATTTAAGCCGGAGGCAGCAGTGACCTTTCTAAACACAATGAAGTCACAGCTTTACCGTCAGATGTCAGAGCACTAAGATGCTCGGAGTGTGAAGCTTTGTGTCATCCAAAACTAGAGATTCCACACCTGTGGATGGAAATCTCTGCATCCACTTAGACTCTGAAAGATTTTAAATTGATAAGATTTATGTTCTTGCCATTTCTAAGGAGTGAAGAAATAAGATTTTAATCTCTCTACCTAGAATCTGTAGTCCTCCTCCTTTCAGCTCTTCTGTTTGGGCAGATTAGTATACATAAATGATACGGCTCAATTATTTTGAAGTCATTGTATTTTGTTTCTGACAGTTATCATGGTTCAGGCAGGTGAGCTGATAGCTGTACATCGACTGGCATATTTTTTCCATTGCAGTTTTGCAAGTCTGGAAGTCTAAAGACATATATGTATATGTGTATAAAATATATGTATATAAAAATGATGTTGTTTAAATATTTACATATAAAGCCAAGGAATTGGCTTTCTTCCCAGAATTACTGGAACTACCTTCCCCAGGAACATTTGGACTCGAAAAATCTCTACAGCAACACTCTTCCTCTGAAACTAAACAACTTGTGAAATGAATGACTAGCTCTTGCACCCTTTGCTGCTCAAATGGGTTCTTTAGCTTGGGGTGATGGAGCTGCCTCCATGCATGGGTAATGTTAGTTATGATAACATTCCCTTTTCTTGCTCTTTCCTCTACACAGTTTCTTATTGGTGTATTTTATGAGAGAATGTTTATGAGAGAAACTCACTGTTTTAGGACAGGTCCATGCAATGTCCTGCATCTGGGTTGTGTGAGATCCAGTCACAGCAATTCCTACCTGAGCAGCTGAAAGGCAGCCAGAGTGACCCCTCAGAACAAACTGACACCCCAGTGCCCAGCATCCAAACAATACTAGCTGAGCAGTCAGCAGAAAAGCCATACCATGTGTTTGCCAACCAGTGGGAAATGCAGGCCTGGTAATTGCAAGAAGATGATGGAGAGTCGGTAGTGGATATTTCAGGTGCCCTTGAAGATATAATAGACAATTAAAAGTGAAGATTATAAGGAATGCAAGGAAAAATTAGTGCTATAAGGATACTAGAGAAAGATGAAGTTAATAAAGTGAGGAGAAAAAGTATGTAATGATGACTAGCAGGGATAAGACTCTATTTCTGAACAGTAAATGTTAGTGGTTTACTCAGTTGCTTGGGGCATCACTCTTTTAGGCTGTTTGGCATTGAATATCCTAGGAAAACCGAGTCACTAGGGGTGCAGACATTAGCCGTTGGTGTTTTCACACAGTTTTCAGTCTAACTACGTGTAGCAACACAGGTTCCTCAAGATTTTGTTAGGTGGTGTTAATCCTGAAACTCTTCAACTGGGGGATATACACCAGAAATGGGACAGGCTAGCAGTTGAAGTACCTTCTGTCTCTCACAGTCTTGAACAGGATGTAAAACTTACATGCAGACAAGAATGACACTTAAATGGAGAAAGAATGATGCAGGCTTAGGAGCAGGAATCTGATTAATTCCATGTTCCTCTGCAGACATCCTGTGGTCTGGAGTAATTGCTTAGGGCAAGAGAGAATTCTGTGCCTATGTACTTTTGAGGATATGTATCTTACTGCATCGCCCATCTTGACAATAACAATAATACAACTTTCCTACCCTTAAAGTACCAAGAATTAAGAGACGTGAGTCTTCTGTATCCTTTGATAATGAATCCAAAAGCTGTACTGCAGACTAACATGAGAATGAGACCAGTGGTCCATCTGGTCAAGCATCATCCTGTGAAATGCCTTCAGCTGCAGCAGAGTGAGGCACAAGAAATTCTAAGTTGTAATAGCAGGATAACCAGTATTTTCATTAGTCATCTTGAAAGTAAATGAGAATATTTTAACTTTTATTTCTCAGAAGCTTGTGCATCTTTAAAAAAACAGTTTTAAGAAATAAAATATGCCGCACTAAACTAATCCTAGAGCTAACGAACAGGCATTGGGACTAGCAGCTTTTGCTATTACCTACTGCTTATTATTGTTATTATTATTATTTCTTTTTAATTATGCAAAGTGCTAATCAGTTTGATTATGCACAGTGCTAATCAGGTTAATTATGCAAAGTGCTAATCAGTTATTCTCTAAGCACACGAGGAGAGCAGAGGTGCTGGCAGTGAATGGTGGTTCTAGATGGGGGTAGTCACGGCAGTCATTCCTTATTAAAAGAGGAGTAGGTGAGATGACAGAGGTTTTTGCTTCCATTAAAAAGTAAGTAAAAAAAAAAAAAAAAGGAAAGCAAGCTATGAAGGTGATAGTTCTGGTGGAGTAATGTCTTCTTTCACAGCAAGACAGACTTTTTTTTCCAAGCTATCTCATGCTGTTGGATCATTTCTGTAAGAGTTGGGAGTGTACTGATTTGGGCAAATGTGTTGCAGAGGAATCTTGTCATGGGTGGGATACAAGTTACCCCCACACTTGTTAAGTTGGGGTGCGTGATGAGAAAAATCACAAATTTAAGACAGTTTGCTCCATATAACATAGAGTCACCTTTTAAGATCTGTAAGTAGGATACTGATAATGTAACATGAATGACAGTTCATCATATGCTTGCATGGTTGAAGGTTGTACTGCAAGAGCATACAAAATGTGTTTCTTTCAGTGGAATGCAGTAAGAATGTAGGATGCCTTATCAGTGCCACATGTATTAGGCTGCATTTCCTCTTCAGTGCTAAATCATAAACTACAATTTTGTGTTCCTGTGAATGAGTATCTGTTTTCAGTAATCTGTGTTCTGACAATTACTGAAGATTTACCATGTCTCACTGTGTTCAGATTATGGTTCAGTGTTGGTGTGGGATACACAAGCATTACTTTTTTAACTAGTAATAGAGATGACGTTCCCAGAGCAGAGCTACTTGCTCATAAAAGTCTTGGGCAAAGGATCTTAAGAGATTTTTTTTAAAGTCACTACAACAAGAACCTGTTCCTATATAAGATCATTATTACTAGAAGGTTACTGCACCAGCAATGCAAGAGAAATTTTGCTTGAAAAAGTAGTCATAGAAGGTACTTACTTAAGGGGAATCATGACAGATTTTCAAATATATTTACGGTAGGCAGTGAAGCAAATGTCATTAATTTATCATTTAAATCTGAGCCTAAAGGTTAATACTTTTGCCTTCTTGGCTTTTTGACCCCACAGGACACCGACCTTCAAAACCACTTTACTACCAGGTGTATGGTCCCAAATATTCATCTATTCTTATAAATTTATCCTGGTGTTAGTAACTTAGGCATACTAACATTGAACTATCAAGGCTGGGGCCTTAGATCTGGAGAAGGGAAATATGTTATGCAAATATTCTAAGTGACAGGGAGATACACCAGTGTCCTGAGACTTTGAATCCTTTCCTATCTGATCAGAATCTTCCCAAGTTAACATGCAGCTTCCCATAAACTGATGGTGAATCAGGTTACTGCCACCTTTAGGTGTTGCTCCAGAAGAACTTCTGTTTGCTGCAGACGTGAATTTGACTTGAAGTCCATTCCACAACCAGACTACTTTCATAGACTTCCTATTTTGCTTTCATTTATTGTCAGTGATTCCACTGCCTGTTTACTCTTTGGTGCACTTCAGTTCTCCCTCATCAGCTCTTTGATGAGAAACAATAGGAGAGTGAGTATGATCTACCAAAACAGGGAGAAAACTGCAACTTTTTCATGTGATCCCTTGGCATCACTGTCTTGCAGGAAGAAGAGGCTTACTTAGATGTCTATGATCAATGTATAAGTGGAAGTCACATATGTTCTGGATTGTTTCTTTATCTTTTGGAGGCTGGCATATACCAGAAGAGAATGAGTTTGAAGTTACTGTGGTGCCTTAGGTGTGTTCTTTGCTGTCATACACATCACTTTCAAATGGGAGTTTAATCCTGTGGACAGAAAACTGAAGTTGTCATGTTCCTATGAGTATTTCCTCAGAGTATATAAAAGCTGTTGTAGAGTTAGAGGACCCTTGAAAGGCCAGTAGAAAAAAAAAACACCCACTGCATTATTTGCATGTTATAAATGTAAATCTACTCCAAGGCATAATCATAACCTCTGTTGAATTTCACCATCTCAGATGGTTGGCCTCCTACTGATTTGGGGAGCTCCTACTTCTACTACTTTCATTGTAATCCTGCTAAATTGCATTATCTTACTCTGCTTTAGTTTTTCTTGATGGTAAAGTGTGGGTAATGATATGGACCTAATGCAGTGCAGGCTGTTTGTAAGGCAAATGTATTTGCAAAGTGCTGTGATATCTCTGGATTAAAGGGGTTATAGAAGTGCACTGTAGCTATAGAGAGTTATTTATATTATTAAGAAGTATCAACAAATCTTGTGATGCGACATAAATTAGTGCAAGATGGGGCCCATATAGTTTGTGTGTTCCTAAAAAGTGAAATAAGTAAGAAATGAAGAAACTCCATTAAAAAAAAAAAAAAAAACAAAAAACTCCTGTGCCTCCTGTGCTTTAAGAAGTGGTCTCAAGTCAACAGAGAGTTCATTAGCCTGTATGGCAGAATATCATAGTTTCAGAACTGCTTTTTTATCTTCTCAAGGACCTGGTCTTCAGAGATGCGGGCGAACTGCTCCTCAGCTTTGTAGAAGCTGGGTCTGCTCATTGGCATTCACAGAACTAGGAGCTGGTGGGGAATTAATAACAAAAAGATTTTAAATGTTCAGCCTGACCTTTTAAAGTTACTGACCTGCATTTAGGTTACAAATACACAGCAATTTTCTCTTGAGCTGCAAAGGCTCTAAATGTTAAATCAGTAACTCGATCTGACTAGCAGTTCTTCTCTTTTCTGATCACTTGTGCCCAGCTGCCATGACTGGAGTAAAGGAACAAGAAAACTATCTAAACACATCCATATCTTACTGTGACACAAGTACTTCGAAGAAGCCCTACTGACATAAACTAACATAAAGTGACAGTTTGTTTAAAAAAGTTGTTTTGAATGTCTTTTCCCATTGATCTTCTGCAAGGGAGATAAATAAACACTGTGTGTGGTGCAGCCAGGCTGAGTGGTTTTGCTTCTGTGAGTGTTTATACATTCTCTGGTGGGTGGTTGTATCGCTGTTTGTTGACTGTAAATTCCAGACCTGTATGTTTGTAGTGTATGCATTTACAGGAGCAGTGCAGTTTTGGGAGTACGGTCAGGGTAATGCTTTTTATGAACACAGCCAGGTGAATAATGGGTGGGGTTTCTTTTTTTTTCTTCCTCATACAGCAGTGAGTTAGTCTTTGTGCTCCCAGGTGAAAGAGAGGGCTACTGTGGCAAGAGCTTTAGTTAAGTAGGACCTTCTGTACTCAGATTAATGCACGTAGGTGCACAAGGAAAGCCACATAGGATTTGTCTGGTAGAAGTCGAGCTATTTTTCATCTAAGTAAGAAATGGATTTGGGCTGTCTGGTGATTATGAGGATGATGCTTGTTTTCTCTTTGGAGGAAGTGACCACAGGTGTTACAAGTGACAAAGTTCCTGGTGGCATAGACCCCTCTGTTTCACTTTCACAGTTCTCTCCCTTGTCTTTGAAAAAAATGTTCCTTTTTTTGCTTACTGTTGTCAGTATCTTGATCCCCCAGACAGTGGGAGTGTGTAGAAGATCTTGGGAACTGATGCAGGGATCTCTTCATACATGCAGGAAGAGTCCAACTGTCAGTCACCATTTTTCCTAGAGGTGGAATATTCCTTGAACCCGTGTTTCTGGTGAAGCATTTGTTTCTAAGTTTCATCAATTTGTAGTTAGTTTTGTTAGCTTTAAACATAACTTTAAGGGAAAGCTGCTTCTGCTATGAGTGTGCTGTTTAGAAATCTGATGTTAGAGGAGAATATTTTGTTTTGCCAATGCTAAAATATTCTGATAATATCATCTAAGGATTCTTGTGCCATCATGGTTTGGAATGATGCCTTGGAAAAAAAATAATTTAATTACCTTTTTGGCAGGGGGGTGTTTTTTCCTCTTCTTGACACCTGAACATCTCACCACCATGACAGTAGTTCTTCATGAAAATCAGGAGGTCCTACTATTCTTATCAGCTTCTTAACTTAAAAGGCAGAGCTCTGTGTTGCTGTGCTGCTGCTGACTACAAAGCACTGATACATTGGCGTGTAGCATATTGTCTTTTTGACTTGACTATTTGAAAATCCAGGGAATGAAATATATTAAAAAAGGTGAAAAAATATTTTGCTTATCTAAAGTAAAATCTGTGAATACTAGAGTCAAAGTTGACAAAGCAGTCTTAATTCAACTTCGCTGTGTTTTTCCACTTTTTAATTATATGATCACATGCTTCTTTTTCTGTGGGAATCAGTCTTCTTATAGTACACCTAATGGACCTGGTCTGAGGTTGAGTAGAGGTTCTTTAGTAAGAGGCTGTTTTCTTCAAGAGCAATTGCCTCACTTACTGCAAACACTGGAAAATGTTTAATATATGAGGCAGGAGATAGTGGAAAAAAAAAAAGGTGTTCTTATTCTCAGGATTACAGTGAGAGCGTGCTTGTGCTTTAAACAAAAAAATGTGCTTGAACTGAGTTGCTTGTAAAATCAGACATCTTTAGGTGGGTTACAAAGAGAACTAGTATTTCTGCTTTCTCTTACCAGTTCACTTACTCATTTTAACCCTTCACTGTTTCTGCTTTTTAAAACTTTTGTTCAGTGTCCTAAAAAACCAAAAATAACGTCAATAATCAGTAGTAACAGCCTATCCTAGTCTTGCCTTCTTTCTCTGCTTCCCCCCCACCAAAAAAAAAAAAAATGCAATTACCAGGATTTAGACTTTTGATTGGTAGGAAGTGCACTTTGTTCCACATCATTCACTGACAAAAGTACACACGACTCTTCCTGACACTTTGACAGTGTAGTTGGAGATGATGCTCTAAGTAGAATGTGTCTGTCTGTAGCCAGGTCTGGTTTTTGAGTGCTGGGAATTCAGCTGTTTTCTTATGAATTCTTCTTTTCATATTTTATTACTATGAAGAGAACACAAAGAGTGCTTGTTTCTTTTTCTCTCCTCTTCCCCCCCCCCCCCCCCCTTCCAGTTGACACAATCAGTATTATTTGAAGGAAAAAAAATTACACAGAGAATGGGAAATAGGGTGGGAAAATGTAATAGGATCTGCAAATCTTTTCTGTCTTGTCTGAGTAAATGAGAGCTGATGAGAGATGCAGCACAATGAGGGCTAGGGAATGGTAGCTGAACTGGTATATAAAGATTGTTTCATTTTTGCTTCATTTTGTTTTACTGTATTGAATTTGAAAGGAAAGATTGGAGCGGACATGAAAGTTTGCTGTGGAAGCATCTTGGGTTGCTGTACCCTTGTCGTGAACCTGGACAAACATGAAAAGGAACGTTAAATGAAATCATGTATAAATTGTGGAGGTGTACTTCTGAAGCCACTTTTTGAAGAGTGTCCTTTCACAAAGAATGGCCCTGCCTCTAGGATTATTCTGCTGCTTCTGTTTTTGATCTCTTTTATTGCACACTTAAGTTACCAGTTTGGGAATGGTGTCACTGTGGGTGTTTTTTGTGGTTTGGGGTTGGTGTTTTTGAGACAAAACTCTACTGATTTTCAGGCATGTTTTCCAGAATTACGTGTCAAGACTATTTTGAAAGCAGACTCCCAAGAAGAATGAAAGATTTTCTTCCTCCAGTTCATGCCCATCCTAAAGTTTCATCTCACTTTTTCAAACTAGTGTAATATAGATTGGGACAAAAAATAGGGAAATTTGGTCTTAGGTAGGATACTATTACAGCAGTGCACTAATCGGTAGACAATTTTACCATGTGTGTTACAAGTTACAGTGCTTTTATCCAACTGGAGTGACTGTATATCACTTGGTGGAAAGAGTAGCAGTAGTTAAAATCAGGTGTGAGTCAGTTTCATATGAGAAGTTTTTTGCAAATTATTTTGCTGCCTTAGGTATGGATAATATCCCCAAAATGGGGAGGATAAGATTTTCTTTTTCTTTCCCCTAAGTCAAAGTCAGTTGTGGAGATCTGAAATAATGCAGCATGAACAGCAAACATTCCTGCATAAAATCTCTGACAACACAGATTATAAGATTTGAGACTCCTGTAGGAGCCACTACTCTAGGGAGATATCTTTGATGATAAAACATACAAAGATTAAACTTTTTTCTAATCTAAATAAGTAAATTGTAGCGTTCAGAAGTAAGATTCAACATCCTGTTTTCAGAGTCCAGCTGGTGTGATCCCAAGGCAGATTCATATCACAAGCAGATGTAAGACTATTTTCTTGGAAAGTTTTTTTAACTTCTGGGTTTTTGTGAGGTAGGCATTCTTGGCAAGTATTTACCTGGCAAGCACAGCATTTTCTTTGTACACTCATTTCCTCACCAAAGTCCAAAGAGGCTCATTTGTACACTCATTTCCTCACTGAGACCAAAGAGACTGGGGTAGGATTGATGAGCATGGGAAGAAGAATGAAAGGGGATGGCTTTACTTTTCTCCAAGTTTAATGGTATTGTGTAGTATAGCTATTCTTCCACTCTGAGGGCAAGGGAGAGATTGGGTAATGTTTTTAACTGCCTCATACCCTTACTACCTGTGCTTCCCCTTCCACCCCACCCCAACACCTCTTTCTCTTTTACTCTCTGGCAAGTGCAAGGGTATCCATAAGGAAGGGTCTCTGGATGTGACTCATCCCAAGGAGGTATCTCTTGAGCTCAGTATCTAAAATCTGAGTGTCATGAATTAAGCCAAACCCATTTTTTAACTTGGCTGTGGTTTCGGAGGTGGAATTGTTCCTTACTTCTATCCTCTCCCCAGGTAAACTCTATAGGCTCAGACAGGTAAATTTTGGATAACAAAGAAAAGTGGTGAAAACAAAAGTACTTCACCCTCTAGGAATAAGTAGTGCACAGAAGAGGGAGGGCGATGTTTGTGATTTTGAGGGTGGGGAAAAGAAGAAAACTGTATGGCAACCAATCTTTTCTGCAAATTATTTTAGTCTGAAGTTTTTATGCTGTGCAGTCTGAATAGCTATCCTGTCTCATATACAATAGTAATTCAAGGAATATTCTTTTTAGCAGAATGAACAAATTTTTGCTGCTTGACATGTGAAATGCTTGTACTAGTAAATTCCACAGACAGCTTGTTCCCCCCCAAATACTGTTTTGTCTGATTATACAACCTTGAAAGTTTAAAATTGACTGGTTTACTGTAAGAAGCATTAAGTAAATGCAATCTCTCTGTTTTTAATAACAGTAGCTCAAATTTCATGTGAGATCACACTAGTCCTCCAGTGTAATTAAGTTTATGGTTTTCTTATGCACTTCAAATGCCTGTGATGTGCAGTTAATAGTATTTTTCAGACAAGTATTAGGACACCTCGGCAATGATGCCAATGTGGGCTGGTGTCTATCAGCAGTGCAGACACCACAAAGTGTAATGGAAATTGCAAGACACTCTGCTATAATTTGTCTAAAAATATGCATGGCAGTGAAGCTTTTTTACCTGAGTTTAGAAAGCGATAAGGCTCTGAATTAGAGTGAAGCTTCATAAATGAATCAGGCATGAAACAAGATTTTTCAAGTTTGGCTCTAAGTCCAACGTGTATTGAGAGTGAAGTACGGCTGAATATCAGAGATCTTCTGCACCTGGATTTTTTTATAATGACTTTACCTCAATTCTGGTGTCTGCTACATAAGGCTGCATAGGGAACTTTTGAGAAAAGCTTTGGCCAGACCTTTCATCTCTTTGAATACATACACACACACACGTATATTTGCTTGTTTGTTTAAAGGAATTGCGATTTTATTTTTTTTTTAATTCAAGAGCATTCTCCTTTTATTTCTAAAGAAAGAAAATTATACTAAAGGTGCCTAAGATGTCTAATGAAATGTCCTGAAATTGCTGAAACAAAATATTTCCTTTAAACTAATTGATGTTTTATGTTACTTTCTAAGAAGTTTTGATTCTCACATTTTTTGAAGATGAAGGACAGAACTTTGCATTCATGAGAAGAAAGAATGTTTCTGACTTGGTTCCATCTGACAGACTTGTTGAATGCTGGAAGTTACAATTACACTTAGCGAGGTTTGGATGTAGAGTTGGGTCTGCACTTGCAGTGTATGTCACAGCTCTGTAAATCAGAACAAGGTCTTGTTATTCTGGTATCTTGGAACATCTGGACCTGAGTCTGCAGCACCAAGACTTAGGGAGCCTTGAAATGCAGCTTGGTTGTGTGTAGAAGTGTTGGAATTGAGTCCCTAATCTTTTTTCTGAAACAATGCCCTCTGATATGACAGAGGTATCAACAGTAATGGTAAGATGTGTCAGAAAAACTTTCTTCCTGTAGAAAACTAAAGTACAAATTGCTTTATGAAAGTATTTAGAGACATAGAAAAGACCGCTAGGTAATGTGAGGGGCAGCTTCTCAGTGACCTCTGTATCAGCTCATGAGCTAACTAATGCTTAGCAGAGTTGTGGGGACAGCAGATTCTGGAAAATCTCTGGCAGGTAGCCATAAACTAGCCCTTCCCTTTCTTAAAACAGCACATGCAAATGCTAACCAACTATTTATTTTGTTTATGCAAATTTTTGCCCATGCAAATTTAGGCTGCAGGTTTCCTTTCTCTACATATAAAGAGTGTTGAATGTCCTTTTTTCAAGTGGGAAATAATAACAAGGATAGTTTTTCTGTTTTCTCTTTAATCAACCGAGCATCACACAGACTTCAGTGACATTGCTGCATTAGTGAAGACTACAGGGTTTGGCCCTACAGTTATTAACTCGATGCAGTCCTGCAGGGAGCTTTCCTTGGTTGTTACCTGCCTTTTAGGGGCACTGATAGGTGCAGGAAGCAGAGGAGTTGGGATGGGCCAAGGGAGAATATGCCATCGCTTCAACTGTCCACCACTGACTGGGAGCTGCTAGTTGACATTTGAGAAAATGTGATTTGTATGAGAAAGTGATGAGTGAATGGAAATTAAAACAAAAGGGTTGAAAATAGAGCTGTAATCAATCTAGCTTGGTATCTCAGTAAACTGGGGACCTTTTTTCATGGTGAATTTTGGGGCAGATATTGCAGCAGGTGTCACGATAGCAGGGTCTTCCCCCCTACTCCCTCCTCGCCTTCCATTAAATCCACATTTGGAAGGTGGATGGTGCTGACTCATAAATTAAATTGGAGTAATACATACAGTGTATATATATTTCTGTCACTTTGTCTCAAATTAAACACGAACCTTCTCCCCTGACAAGATGATAGAAAAGTTAATTGCTCGCCCTGGCTTTAAATTGGAATTTGAATTTGCAAAATGCTAAAGGTTTATGAGATCTAAATCATGAGGAGCTTAAATTACATTCCTGTGATAAAATATTAATAAATCAATTAAAACATAAGCCGAGTATAATATTACTTTTTTTGTAGGAACCTTGAACACAATAATTCATTAGAGTGTGCAGTAACAATTATTGTATCTTTTTTAATTTTCTTTTTTATTAGTTTTTTTTTTCAAACTGGGGAAAAGGCAACATCAGATGGGAACATACCACACAATGGTGGGATATTATCCCAGTACCAAATCTAGTCATCTCCTAGTAACGATGCACATACATACAAAAGCATCTGGGCACCCTGAACTCCACACGTTTCATCATGGCTCCAGTATAACAAGATGCATTTCCTGAAAGCTGGGTCTGCTGCTCCCCTTTTCACCATGGGAAGGGGCGGTAGCACAGGAAGAAGGGAAGAAATCTTACCGGGGTTTGGGGTGGGAGTGGGGGGGTGTTGTGGTTTTTTTTTGTTTGGTTAGTTTGGTTTTTTCCCAGCCTCTTTCCAGCCTTTTTTTTTTTTTCTTTTCTTATTCTCTTTTCCATTTCTAGGTACAAGATTGGTATGATTTCAGTGTCCAAACCATAAGCAATTCAGAGATCTTTCTGTAAAGCTGACCTGAGTCTTGTGTTGGGGAAACCTAGGCTAGAATTGGATTTTGTTACTAGGTTTTCAGTTATGTTGTGAAGAACTCTCACAGCTCTAATCTTTACATAACCCATTTCTGTGTACTATATAAAGAGCACTTCAAGCACAGTATGAAACTTAGTTATTATTTGAGGAGGGAGGTGTTATGCTAGCTCAGCATGCATTTCTTACATGCAAACATTAATACACAAGGAATGCAATTACTGCATATACCTGCACACCTCTAGTGCCTGTGAAGGTGCAGATTCCTTTGTCAAGTGCTTTTTACCTTCTGCAAAACGACTGGACCTAGTGTCTGATACAGCTATGCTTGGTAAAGGGTCTAATTGCTACTATTACGTTATTTGTGTTGAATTCTTGAAATGTTATTTAGTACAAATTACACATTAGTGCCAAATTGGCAGCTCTGGAAACTGAAGTCTGCTGTATGTATCCGTAGCATAGGTACTGTGGCTGAGCGTGTTCTGCCCTCTGTCTCCTGCACCTCGGAATCGTGCACCACCATTGTTCCTGACAGTGTTGAAAGATCTACCACGCACTCTCTAATTTTTGCTACTTGCAGGCAAGACTGCCACTTGTTCTACCCTCTCCTCCTGCAGGTCATCTGTGCTTTGGCCAGGGGATTTTTGACTAAATCAGGGAATATAAATAGAAACCCAAGTCAGGCCCTGCTCTCAGGGGATGAGTAGCCAGTAGAGAGAACTGTGTATGGTAGGTGGCAGGGAAAGGGTGCACAGCTGCTGCTCCCCCCCTCTGCCTGCTAGCAGCCTGCAGCCATCTCACTAGCAGCCGTATGGGGCAGCTGCTGTTGGCTAGCTGAAAGCAGTTAGGGCCAGAGTCAGCTGGGGAAAACAGGGAGAGGAGATCCAGGAGCAGGTGGTGGTTTGTACTTCTAACCACCTGTCTGAGTAATACTTTCCTGTACTGCCCAGAAGCTACGACAGACTCCAGTTTTCCCTGGGTATGGGATCCCTTGTGATGCTCCGGGCACTCCCTAGGATGGGACCATAACCTGTGGATTTGAGGATCCTGTTTGACTGAGCTCCTGGCTGTCCTAACTTGGCAGTGACTTAAACTTTAGTTTCTATAGGCTTTTTCCGTTGGCTATCCCTCTGCTGATAAGACCAGTCAGAGTCTGTTGTAGTGATGCCAGAATACAATAAAGTTTTGTGTTTCTAGGCAAATGTACCATGTCGGTATTGCTAAGCTCTTCATCAATATTAAGGAATCAGTTGTTAGTTTTCATGTGGATTACTTTTCATTATCCTGTTTTTAAGAAGGGGGATTTAGGAAAAGTCACTTTCCACAAGCTCTCAGTCATGTAGCAAGCCAGTGGTGGAGATTCAAGTAGACTGTGTGTCTTCCAAGAGCCCACCCCTGTACTGAACCTCATCAGAACTGAAGAGATGTCAAAGCTGATGACTCCTGGTCATCAGGAAGTAGAAGGTGATCATTGAACTTTTTCAATGCAAACTGAGAAGCAGCTATCAGGTACAATTAGCTTCTTGTAGGTACCAAAAAGAGCTAGACAAGCTAAAACTGTAGGCTTCATCTCACCAGGATTGTCTAATCTTCCTTTACTATGATTTTCACAGTAATTGATTGTTGAGGGTTGACCCAGTATTCATGACAGTTGATAATTGCATTTACTCAATAGGTAAGATAGTTCACAAATTCTGTTTTAGAGTATGACTCAATCTTTATGGACACTTCTGTAAATAAGTTTTTAAAACTGGATTAGTTGAAGTTTGTCTGTGTGTATACGGAGATTTTTGTTCCAGATTTTTCTTGTGTACAGATATGACTTCCAGCAGAAGCTAGGAAAGCTTCCAGTGCAAAGTTCTTTGTCAGTGATATCTTTCTGTAGATCATAGGAGTTACACTGGGGAAGTGCTTTGTCTATGGCACCTGGTCTGTGCTAGGAGGTAAAGTAGATGATCTGCACAAGAGCATTGTTGCTTCCTGCGCCCACCCTCCCTAGAGCTGGAAACTAATTTTAGCCCTGAGTGACATCAGATGCTTGAGGCTGGTGTATTGGCTCATAAAAAGAGAGAGGAGGGTACAGACTGGTACCGATACAGGTGGTATTGTACAGCTTTGAGGATCATCGTGTCCAAAACCTTTCTTCCCTGTCCCTCATGGGGATCGCCATCCCTTCCTTACCCCTGCCCCAGGGAGGCAGCAAGCAGGTGGATGGAGGGACAGCCGCTGCAGTAAGGATTTTCATGCCTGTTGGGGGCACTGAGGTTCTCGTTGACGATGGAAAACATGATTTGGCTCTCGTGCTCTCATAATCAGGCTTACTTGCGCTGAAACAGAGATTGCTCTATTGCAGTGCCAGGCCTCTAGCAATACCAACTGTTAAATAATAAACAGGCCCTGGTTGTTGGCAGTGGCTCCCAGCCCCCCCCACCCCCACCAACATGGAGTACTCATTTTCTGGGCTTACCTGCCTGCCTGTGCTCTAAAGCACAGACCAGCGCCCGTGTTTGGTGGAGGTGGAAGCAACACAGAGACATCAGTCTCTGTCTAATCTGCTTAGTTTATTATTCTCCAAGGACCTGGGGTGATATAGCAAACATGCAGTGCTTTGGCAGCATTAACAATGGCTGTGCTGTCGTTCTAGATAATATTACAGACTTTTGCCTAATGCATGGGAGATTTTTTTTCCCCTTTATTCATCTATCCATTCTTTAAGGTCTTCTTTTTTTAATATATATATATTTATTTTATATTTTTTAGAAGAGTGAGGTAGCTGCTGGGAGAGACTAGGTCCTCCTGAATCAGCTCTGTTTTTTTCCTGTGAATTAAAAAATAAAGTAGCGTGTTTAACTGGCTTGTTCTCCTGGTGACAGAATGGTATTTATTGTTTTATTGCATTAACAAGTATTACCAAGCCTTTTTCATGTATTTTATGGTTAGAATGGACATGAGAATGAAGAGCACTTTGAATGAAGGGACTCTATATGGAAATCAGTCCACCGATGGGGAAGAAATACTGCAGCAAATAAGCCTCCATTCTAATCTCCTTTTTGGCCACTTCTGTAGTTTTTGTTTGATTTCCTCATTACTGTGCACACTCTACACATATGGAAAACAGTATGTCCTGTTTTATGTAGAAGTGAGGTTCAAGAGCTTGGAGGTAAGTTAGGAAAAATATTATGATATTGTGAAGAAGAGATTATACTGCAGAGTTAAAATGTAACTGCATGAATAGACCAGAGTGTACATATTAATTTCCCTTTCGTTCTTGAAAACCTTAACTAGAATGCAAGCCAGAATTTTCACTTGGTGGGATAATGTGGGGATTTTTAAACATATATGTGAAATTAATTTTAAACAAGTTGTGTTTTTTCTTCCATTCCATTCCATACAATTAAGAAGTCCTATATTTGGAGTCAACTGAACTTTTCCCAGGACAGATCCTTTTTCTTCATCTGTGAGGGAATTTCCTTAGCTGTAGGTTAACCATGGCATGGATGATAAGAAAAATCTTCCATGTTTTCTAACTAATACTGCATTACAAAAAGGGTGGTGTTTTCCAGTGGTTGGGGGGGAATTCTCTGATAAAAACTTCCAAGAAGCTCTACTTGAAACTCCACCCTTCATCATAATTATGGCAGGTGCAAATACAAGGAAGCAAATGTAATCAGTAATCAGATCTGAGAGCCCTGTCCTGTTACTACCTTTTCATTTCTTCTATGCAGCTTTGCTGTTACAAGACTGAGAACCCTTTAAAGCCCTTACATGATTAGTGTTTATTTTTTAAAGCAAGAAGTACTGAGGTCTGAGGCTTGGTGATGTTAAGGTACATTGTGTAATATGTGTATATTTTATCTATTTTCAATAAGTGAGTCAAGTTAAATACTCCAGGTTAAGGTGGGAAAAGTTGAGTTCGTTTAAATCCTTGGCCCAGATCTCATCATATGGGATTTTCAAAGCATCTAGATGATGTTAGGAGAACAGTGCTCTTTGCTTCCCCTGCCATTTGTTTTCTTAGCATACTTGAGCACTTCTGAAAATTCTTATGTGTTTCTTTTTTTTAATCATCCTTGAATGCTTTGTCCTGAACAGGCATCTGGCATTTGGTGCAATCTGTGTTGAGACTGCAGCAATGGCTTCTTCCCCTGTTCGTCATTTGCTTGAATAGATCTCTACAGGCAGTGTCTTTTGATTTCTTCTCAATGGGAACAATTTGGAGTTCAGTGTTTCTGAAGGTCTTCAAAATATGGGAGTATCAGACAACAAACTTTTTGGTTAATGTGTTCTTCCTGAAAGTTGTAGCGTTTACATAGTTTAATATATCTTTAAAAATAAAATAAAAAAATACTTTCATAAGAATGTTGAAGTGATGCCAAGAGATAATTTTCAGGAGGCTGGAACAGGGCAGCTACAGGTATGCAGGGAGAGGCAGTGCACTCCAGAGATTAATGAAGTGCCTTTGCAGCTGCTATTGTAGAAGCTAGAAACCTTGTTTCATTAAGCAGAAAAATAAACTACAGAAACAGAAGACTCCCTCTCCTTCTTTCTAAAAGTGTTTCCGTTCTTAAAATGCACATTTTTAATCCAGTGGGAAGAATCTTTTCTTACTGCTGACATACTCCTTAAATCATATTGTTTTCAGGCAGTAGGTAGAGTGTGTAGATGAGTGACATTTGCTTGTAACTGTAACTAAAACATAGTTTTAGTGACATCAAAAAAATTATTGCATTTATAAGCTGAACCATTTACAGCAGGTAGAAGGAAAATTCAAAGCTAGAGTTAGCAATGGAAAACATGTCTTATCTCTTTCAGTGCCTGCAGCTGTACTATCTTGGAGTGTGATTTGTTCAGCTAAGCGTTGTTTGGTCAGTACTTGGCCAAGAGAATCACTGGGAAGAACTGGAAGGAGCTGTGGGAGCAATTCAGTAGGTGGTGCTGTTCCCTTGAAGCCAGTTCTGATGTTGTGCCCTGTAGGATATTTAGGGGGTATATATTTTTATAGCTCTAGCTTTCAAACGAAATGGAAAAAATCTAGCTATTTATGGCCATAAAAATCTTGTTAATGCTTTTTGTCAGCTGTACCAGTGTTCATAGATACATATTTGAACTTTGGGGAGCTTGGGGGTGGGAGATATAGTAGAGGATAAAGCAGAATGGTTTTAGAGTAATCTCAAATATACTTGAACATGAAGCTTGATGCAAATTTCAAGATCTGTAAATTTCAGAAGTCATAACTGGAAAAAACCCAGTGTGGCAACGGACGGGCAGATATTTCCTTGCTGTTTGGCACGTGTGTAGCATTCCTGCAGGTAGCATCAAACTTGTCTTCCAGTGCAAGGCAAAGTTGAATCCGGAAGTGGGCTCAGAGAGGACTGCAAACATTCCAGCACTGGGCGTTTACTTGAATGTGAACTCCCAGTGATGGCTCTTAACCGAGCTATGGTCTAGTGAAATACAGTCACTTAACTAACAAACAAAGCAATGCATTTTGTTTGAGAACATGAACAATGTCTTTCCAAGCTATCTCTATACTTGGGAATCTTCTCGTAAATCTTCAGCAGCATTGAAACGTGTTGTGCTATGCTAGGTCACTTAGAGCAACCTTCTATTTTGCAGATCACATAAAATATGACATCAGAAATTTCCTTTTGTATAGTTTGAGGTCAGAAAGGATTGTTAGATCATCTAGTTTGATCTCTTGTATCACCAGCTATTAGATTAGTTCAGTCATCTCTGATTGAACCCTGTTATGCACAGACAGCATCTCTCTGTCTTGAAACCTTTGGGGGGTTAAGTCTCCTCCCTTCTATTGTTAGCTTTATTCCAATGATTAATTCCCTTGCTGTTTAAAAATGTGAGATTTGCTTCTGTTTCAATCTGACCTTTCTTTCTTTCTTGGCCTCGTGTTCTAGACTTTGATTGGTCTTACGCCTTTCTTCACCCAGTTGAAGATCCCTTTAGAAAACAATGCAACAGAGAAAAGTGAAAACGCCTTCCTGAGCCTACCCGCTACCTCCTGTTCATGCCTCCGGGGATTGCGTTAGTCATCTCTGCCACATTGTGAAGGGTGTTCATGTTCAGTTGTTTATTTGTTGTGACCTCTAAATGATTTTTCAGAATCACTGTTTCCAGGGTGAAGCACACCCCACACGCCCCTGTGCACAATGCTGTGGATACAGCATATGCTGCCTTTTCTTAAAGGTATGCCATACTTAAAAAGTTTAATTCAAAAGAACAGAAGCTTGTGTGAATGACTGATACTCCCCATCTGTTGATACTGTGTTCTCCTGATCTTTCATCAGTCTTCGCATCACCCAGAAATTTTTACCAGCAGTGATTTTATAACCTAGGAGTCATTGATCAAGCTGCTGAATAATGTTGGGGTTATTACTATTTTTACCTGTGCCTTACTAAAAACACCTATTTGAAGACCCCCTAGGTGACATTTTTCTGAGAGTCGTCCATTAGTTAACTGTTCAACATGTGCTTTCATTGATAGAACTGGGATGCTGGGTGGTAATGCCAAGGCAAATGCTTATGAAACTGTTAGGTATATATGCTCTTATGCTTAGGAAATTTATATACTTATCAAAGAAAGAAATCAGGTTTATTTGGCAAGGTTTACCTTCCATAAAACCATGTTGACTAGCATTAATTATATTCCTATCCTTTAGTTCTTTAGCAGTAAATTAAATTTTGGCATAAAGAGGTGAAGCTTTACCAGTGTCAGTAGAATTGTACATTTTACTCACAGTGTTCTCAACGAGTGTGTATTGCTTAAAAAAAAAAAAGTTTTAAAAAGCAAAAATCAAGGCAAAAAAGTACAGTAGTGTAAGCAAGAGGAGTAATCTGTAACTCCTCTGTGTGGCTATGGTTGGAATGCACTGGTAGTCCCAGTAACCGTTGGCAGAGCAGACAGTGGGGAAGGTTTGTAACTGTAATTTTATTTCATCAGAATGCATGTGAGATTGATTACAAAAGTTAATGTTGGATCTGAGTTATTCTTTTATCTTCCACAAAGCGTACGTATATTCTTCCATATAAGCATATATATGTTCTGAGGGCATCAACACAGTCTTCTCTTGTTTGTACTAAAGCTCAAAACTTGACTCTCCTCAGCTGGTCTCTTTCATTTTCTAAAGTTCATGACAAGAATCTAGAGGGGGAAATCCTCAAAGTGCTGTAGCATTGTAGGTGCCGATGAGATGGCTATGAAGCAGATATGCTGCTGAGAAGGTGGGAAGTTGGTGACTTGTAAGCACCTCAGTTTTCCTTTCAGATAGCTTGAGATGTGATTTTTCTTTTCGATCAGGTCTTGAGATGTTTTGCACTTTAAACACCTTTTTTGTCTAGTAAGCCTGAAATATATACCATTTACATTGGTCTCCAAATGAAAAATGTTGAAGGGCTCTGCAAGCAAGACTAACGTACTCCTGCATTTGACTCTGTCTAGCATATAGAAATTTGCAAGATGTGGATGAATGTTATATGTACAGTGTGGATTTAGTTTTGTCTCTAGGGCATGGAGACTTGGCCAAAATTTGGCTGGCATGATGGCAAAAAAAAAAAGAGAATTATTAGAGTATACAAGAATGACCTACTTAAAAAATTAAATTGGAAAAAAGTAATGGCTTGTAGCTATGGGATAATGGAATTTGGGACACTGGTGACTACACTTCATCTTAATCTTGCTTTTAATTGACAACAGACGTGTTTGTGCTTTATTATGGAAGGACTTTGTGATCAACATACCTTTGCTGCATGAAACACTCGTCCTTTTTATGATGCTGTTCAGAGCAAATAGTCCAGGATTCCAATGTCCAAGTCCAGGATTTTCATTTTAATCCGTTTGCACTGTATTCTGAGGGAAATTTACTCTGGTAATTTAAAAACAAACAAACAAACTCTAGTTTCACCCTCAAAAACTCCCCACTTTCTTTCTAAACATTTAAACTTCTTCCTGTTTAAAGGATGACATAGTGAAGGCCAGTGTTTCAAATGAATGTTGTAGGGCAGGTTAATGCTCTCAGTGCTGAAAATATTTGGGGTAGGAACCCCGTATATGCTACAAAGGATTGTATTTTCTCATTTGCCTCATAGTGAAACAAATAGTTTAATTACTGCAAAGTATGGACTTGAAATTTGAAACAGAATTTAAGTGATTTCTATTGCATGTTGTAATAACAGATAAAATTCATGATTCTCAAAGATACACTTTTAGCATTAGACTGCTACTTTATTCAGTAGCATACTATTTTCAAGAGAAGATTTCTTTACAGGAAAGTTCTTAGTAATAAACTATTTGAAACAGCATTTTTTAACTTCTACATTTTTTGCATCCTCAAATTTATTATAATTTTCTCATTCTTCTTGATGAAAATGGCATTTTATGTCTTAGCAGTTTATCTATACATTCAGTCTATAACCCCCTTCATCTTAGAAGTTTATAGGAGATTTGGTGACATACGATGTGCCTTGGGGAGCCTGAATGATTTATTAAAATCCCCACCCTTCATTCCCTTCCAAATACGACAGTCAGAATTCAAAGTGAGAATAATTACAGCTGTGCAGTTACAGCAGTTCTGAAAGACAGGGTAATATGAAGACTCCAGAGGAAATGTTAACAATTCTAATAGTTCTCTATGAAAGACAGAGAGACACTGTCATGCCAGGGGTTTAAACAAAGAATAGGTTAAAATAAAAAAGAAAGAAAGACTTAAAGGCCATCAAGGGCCATCTAAGCCCTAGTGCTGAGGATATGCAACCAAAAATTTGTTGTCTAAAATATTGGTATCTTTCTAGCAGAAAAAAACATGTCTATTATCTACCCCACTAGAGAAGTCACAGGGGGACACAGAGGAAAGAAATAAATCTCTTTCACTACCTCTTTCTGAAATAGTAAATTAAGGTTAGTGGGTACATTTGACAAAGAAAAAGTGTTTCATCTGTGCTGCACATAGTGAACTATTAGTACGACTGCTGCATTTATACAAATTGAATGGCGTGCTATTGTCCTTCATCTTTTTCTTTTCCTTTTTTATCCTCATTTTGAATAATTCATGGGAAAAATGATCACTTCATAATGCCACAAACTCACAGCAGGCAAAACTAATTTTACATGATATGGAAACAGATTTTATTTATTTAAGAGTAATATTTAAAGAAAACAACAACTTTTTTGACACCAGCTGCTGAGAAATAAATAGAATATTTTATGACAGAAAAAAAAATCCAAACGCGTTAAAAGCTGCTCCTGAGAGATGGATTGAGAAATAAAATGTAGACGTTGGGCAGATAAATTTAAACTTGGTGGTCACTGATGTAATTCTGTTCCTTAGGGGAGTGTAGGATAATTTTCTAGAGGAAATGAAACTTCAGAGGAGTGGCAAGTTGTGCGTACGAAGTTCTCTGAATGACCCATCTCTGTGTGCTAGTGACTGGGGTGTCACTAGGTGACAACTCCACAACACCTTTTACATCCCACCGACCAGATGGGGTTTTTTTCCTCCCTCAAGTGTGTGTTGCGTGAGCAGCAAGCCTCCTTTATTGTCTAGGTTTTGCACATCTGACCTTGTCCCCTTAGCATGAGGAAACACTGAAAAAACTAGGATACAATATTAAGCTACAGCTTGCTGCTTTTTTTTCTCCTTCCTTGAGGTAGCTTGATGAGTGCTGCAAAAAAGAATTTTGGAGAGTGGAAAAAAAATCCAGTTTAAAAGTCTGTTAATGATGCCATGCTCTGCTTTTCCTTTATGTTCTGGAGGAAGCGGATGGAGAGCTGCCCTGCAGCGCAGGGGAAATTAAGGCAGAAAGTGTTCAGTGTGCAAGCCTCTCCCCTCAGAGTGATCCAGCAGCTAGTATGGGGCTGGATTGGGCTGGATGCCACTGGGCCAGTCCTGGGCTTTGTCCTGGCTGCTTGAGAGTGCAAGGGGCAAAGGGTCAGTGCCTAGTTTCAGTTGCACAGGACAGGAGATGGACAGTGGGGGATATGGGGAAAGCAGTGCAGTATTTTAACACAAGAGTAGATGGAGCAAATGGCATCGTTAATATAAATATTGTTTATTGCATTTTCATGTGAAATTGTTTAACTTAAAAATCTAAGTGACAGAGGGAATGTAAATCTGAGGTTGAGAGCCTGAGTCACTAGCAGAAGTTTATTATTATCCCTGATAACAGCTGAATTCCAGTCTTCCTGCGTGCTATAAAATGAGGCAGTTTTGTCTATTATTGGCGCCAAGTGCACCGCTATAGTTAAGGGTTTGTCAGCAGTTCAACTGTAAGCCCCTATCTTCACGGGTCTGTAACTCAACTGTTTAAAAAATTCACTCCAGGCTGAAACTTGGCACACAGGATGAACTCTCTCTAAGTTATGCTGAAACTTAGGCTGTCTTTAGGCAGATTCCTGACAGCCTTAAAATACAAAAGGTGTGTGTACAACTCCCTTCAGAAGTGAAACGACAAAGGCGCAGCATTTTGTGCCTTTCGTAAAAAATGATACTGTGGATGGATTCTGGCTTGCCTAGAAAGAAAACATTGATGGCCATGGTATTCTTACATGTGTCTTAAAACTTAGAAATATTTTTATTTAAATTTTACATAACTTGTCTGTTCTTTTCCTTGTTAGTTTTACATGGAGAGAAATCCACCAAGCCTTTTGTATGCATTTATTTAAATGGGAATTAAATGCACTGTTGTTTTGCTATGGTTTAAGGTTTAAACACCATTTAACATTTAACATTTCCATTTAGCTGCTATTAATCAGTTAATATTTTTATAGATATTGAGTGATATAATGTACTCTAAGTGTATGAAGTATATTGCTATTTATTACTTGCAGTAATATTTTCCGAGAGATGGATATCAAGGCTTGTAGTACAATTGTAACTGCTGGGTGATTATTATGATGCAACCTTTGCTCTGACCCAATGTCATTTGGTACAAGACATGCCGTAGTCATGTGAACAGAGAGCATGGTTGGGTGTATTTGTACAGTCTACTTCATCAAAGCATGAGGATCAACACTTTTTTTGAAGTGACGTTAATTTTTCAAACCAGTTGGATGCCTTTATGGGGTTGTCATCTTGAAAGTAATGCCATCAGGTTACTTTTGATTTTGTAGCCCGTCATCAGGGTGTACCTTCGGTGCTGCAGATTGGCATGAGTCCTTTAACGGAAGTGAAAAGTGGGAACCCTTCATGTGATTATACAGATTTGTAAGTAGATGACTCCTTCTGTGAAATTTGAATTTGACCTGGGAAAATGAACCTTTCTGTACACCAGCATAGGGGAAAAAAAGTACAAGAGAAGGTCTATTTCAGGTGCATCAGGAGGTAACAGGTAAAAATTATGAGTGGGTTAAAAATCAGCATTTGATATATATGGAGAGTTGATGCTTGTCTTGTGATCATTAATAAATATAGAATATGCAGTTTTAATAAAAGTGTCCAAACTTTACACATACAATTTTATTTAGATTTTTTTTCAATGCTTGCTGCATTAAGGAACTAATTCTTGGCTTTCATCTGTTGACTAAAGAACAGCAGTAGAAATTTAATAGCCTAGTTAAACAAATTCTCTTCTCTTACACAGTCATAAATCAGAAATAATCCTGGATTTTCATACAGGTGTCAGCATTCTATATATATATTGGCACATATCTACAATAAAAAAAAATTGGCCAGCTACCTGAAATTTGAGAGTTTTGATTTGTACGGTGAGATAGTGGTTGATTGGCATAGACTTCTTTTTGCTGAGGTCATCTGATCTGACTGCCAGAATCTGTGCCTACAAAAAAAATGCCATTGTCTTAATGTCCACCATTCTTGATGGATGACTCTCATAACTAACCGTGATTCTCTCTGGAGAAAATAGTCAAATACAGTGTTATGGGTTTTGCTACCAAATATTTAAATATCTTATTGCATTGGAAATAGTAAATGCACGTAACAAATTGGAACTAGCAGTGAGGCTGAGGGCATCACCTGGACCTAACTTTTTGCTAAACTTTATTCAAATTCGGTCACTGTTGGCAGACCAAGTGAATAGACTTGATGTCAAAGGGGTGCATAAATGGTAGAGTTCTGTGTGATCAGTCTTTGAGGTCTCAGTTTTAAAAGCGTCATTAACTCGGTGTTACCTTTCAGTGCCTTTCTAAAATCTTTCATTTTAGATGAGAGGCCTGCGTGCAGAATTTAAGAGGCTTATTCTCTTACACAGAAATAATGCTGCTAAGCTGCTAGAAATCTCAGCAGCTTAATATAAATGTTCAAATAAAAAAGTTAGTATTTTAACTGTATAACCTTCAAATATAATTAATAATGAAATCCTAAGCAGGAGCCTAGGGGAAAGCATTTTGATTCTTTCTATTTGTGGAATAGGTGCAGGTCTCTAGTGTGCAGTTGAAAATAGGGACTAAATATGAGCTGATGATTTGGAAATCAGTAATGTGTGCTGCTGAATACAGTCACAGTTAGGATATAAAGTAGAGCACAGTAGAAAATGAAAACAAAGGGACCTGGGCCACCAACATCACACTCAGATAAAATTCCAGACTTGCATGTTAGCTGGAGGTATTCAGATGCAGAGCAGTTTTTTTCATTCGACCTGAGGATCAATTTTTGTTATCCTGCCTGTGCAGCAGATAGGTTAGTTGGTTTGAGTTTGATTTGGGTTTTTTTGTTTCTTCATTACCTTACCAGTGCCACTCAAGTTATTCTGGAGCATAATTACAGGAAACAAAAATTGCACTAAGTGAGTGTGTCATAGGCACCTGTATGATGAACCTGTTAAGATTTCTAGCACAGCAAGATACTTTCCAAAAATACTGTTTCCCAGAGAAAGAAGATGTTACGAAGAGTTAATCTGAAGCTGGTGGTCGTGTTTTAACTCAGAAAAGGCAGCAAGGTACTGTCCAGGTGACCAAGGGACTTCTGAAGTGCGATACATGTTCTCCGGTGTGGATGGAGTATGTTGCTTTTTCTGTACTCACTCTTTCCAAAACCTGTGTGCTGCTTCCATGTTTGAAGGATGCATGAGAGGGCTACTGGTGTGCTTAAGCTCTGCAGCAGTATTAGCTGTAAACAGGAACTATGTGATTATGTGATGGAATTTTGGCCTTAATAATGAAATAAGGAGAGAGGAAAACTCTCTGCAGGTTCTTCAAATGTAAGGGATATCAACGCAGTACTCTCACAGAGTGTTAAGTGGAAAAGGCAGAAGCCTTGCAAATGACTGGTTATTTCTTTTTATTTTCCAGCTTTTTAAGCAGCTTGCAGCACATGCTGTAGGTTTGATTAAGGTATAAATGAGGGTTAAGTTGGGAGTTACTACATTAAAATCCTGAGTCACATGATTGAGAAGGGAGGAAAAAAAAGCAAGATGCAAGTGGAAAATGGAACTTTGGTGTACACAGTGGTAAGCATTTACACATTGCCGTCACACTGTGTGACCTGAGGTGTTGCAGTTATTTCCTATATAGGTACCAGTTGCCATTTTACTGACAGCTTCTGGAAAAGTGATGGTATTGGCTAATGGCACAATCATATTACTTGTCAGAGAAGAAAAAATTATTTTTAGACCTGTCTTTTTATAACAACACCTTGAAATAGTTGATGATGCCTAGAAGGGGCAACAATGAAGTCAAACTGTTACTTCCCATAGCCTGTTTTTCAAAGAGAAAGAAGCAAAAATCTCATAAAATGTCAAAGGGACACTGCAGATTCACTCTCACTCTACTCTTCTAGACCTCCACCAGCAGTATGGCAGTTACAAGGGCTGCGTTTCAATCCTGGGGGCCACCTTGTGTATTGCAGGCCATGTTGTACCCTAACCATTCTTTTATAATGGCTACATCCTCTCCCCTGCACCTCTCAGCAGCAATAACTCTTTGCTGCAGGAGCCATAGCCTAGGTTTTTTTAACTGTGTATGGTGGTTGTAGGAGAATCTCTGTCTAGTCTTGCCTTTTCCCTGGAAAAAATGATGCGCTGATGGAAATATTTGTCCATATTCAGCCCATTACTAACCAACTCATTAATGCTTTCAGATTATGCTGAATCTTTCTCCCACCTCAAGCAATTGAAGGATGTACCAACAAATGACTATTTTGCAACTTCAGATTGTTCATGTAGTCTTGAAGTCTTTTGTGTAGCCTTTTGAAGTTGCAGAAACTGAAATAAAGTGGCAATCAACTTTTCCCTTTACTCTGGATTCAAAAGAATGTTCTGAACAGCTGAAGACAGTAGCAGAGAAAGACACTAGATAACCAAAATATTAGCAGGTTTCTCTAATGAAATATTTTACAGTTCTGTTTTTCTATAGCTATGGTTGTTAAACCTTCTGTCTCCCTAGGGTTTACAAAAGTGTTCATCTTAACCAAAATTAGATATGAAGTGCTGGAATAGATCTGGAATGTTGATGTAGTCTCTGAACATCTTTAGTAGTCAATTAAAAGCAGAAAGACTTTATTTTTGTCAAAATGGGGCTTGGTGATAAGCAGTCTTTCTCCCACCCCAAGAGGTTAATGAGAAGATTTCTTGTCATAGGATTCATTTTTATTAGGGCTACTGAAGGTAGTAGAAGGGAAGTGTGCACTTCCAGTAATTTTCAGGAAACAGTTCAGTGAGCACTGGAATTTATGAATCTAGATTTTCTGTGGATTAGTGCAATGGTTGATTGACTTGCTACCTAAGGTGTGACCTCTCCCTGAATTATTTTCTGGGTTTTGAGGTGTTTATAAATCCAGTTCAGTGCTGCTAAGGCTGTTGTTCTGTCTAGGGGGATTAATAATTTTTGTCTCTAACCTTGCTTTTTTAAATAAGTCTTGTAGGAATTAGCTTTTTTTATTTACAGCTATATTCCTCTAGCAAATTTGGTTGAAATTGATAAATATAAAGAGTATTAGGGAGGGATGTGTCCAGATAGCACTATTTTAGCCTTAAGGTGACTAAGAGAAAAAGCTGGTATCCAGAGACAGGTTATCCTTAGTTATTCCAGGTTTAACCAATGATTTGCTCTATGACCTTTGGCAAACCACTTGTTTCTTTCTGCAGTAAGAAAATATTGATCAATTGAATCGATCTCTGTGTGAGATGAAGGCCATTTTCAATTGCTGATTGAGGATCTCGGGGTTCTTTATTGCCAAATACTGAGAAAGCAGAAAGTAATGGTAAACAGGCTGTCAGTATTTTCTTAAGATATGCTGACATATGTCTTGATAATGATTCATACTGAAAGGTTTGAGCAGGTTCTGCTGATTGAATAATGCAGGTGAAAATGTTTCTCTGAATTGAGGACAGTTTTGGGTATGGACTGTGCAGCCTGTAGTAAGGACACCCAAGAGCATTTATGGGTTTGGGAGGTCTGCTTGAACAGTAGAAATTACTGAAATTACAAGAGATTTGTTTAACTTTCCACATACTATCTGTAATTGATTGCCAGTTGAAACTTGATATAAGAGAAATGGACTACATAATTTGACTTGCTTGGGATTTTTTTGGTCATACACTGGTATATCTGTGAAAAGTAAAGCGGCAAACCTTCTTTTTTATTGCAATCACCTGTCTGTAAAGTGTGCTGGAGCCAATCTTTGCCTTCTTTTGTTATTTGAGCATGTGATGTGATGCTGTGCAGTGGGAAGCTTGGTATTGGCATCAGTTACCAAGCAAGTGTTTAGAAGACTGGTAAGTCAGACCACCTCAAATCTTAAAAGCAAATTTTTGCTTGACTGGCATTTTTTGGTAATACATGTAGGTAATAGTTCTTCATCATTATTGGTTAAAATCACTGAAAAGAGTTGGTCCTTAACAATTCCATTCTATGTTAGCTGCAAGTGTACAATCCCACAGGATTGATGCCTTGTGTCCTACATTCCCAGCAGGTCTTAGTCACCAAGGTTGAGGTCATCAGTCAGAAGCTCTTTTGTGAAGAAAATTACTTCTTTATTCCTCATTTTTTATTTTCCCTTCTTTGAGGTTTTGTGCTACACATTCTGCTCCCACCCACCACCCTCAAAAAAAGAAAAAAGAGTTGTCTCATGTGCTCCCAACATTATTTTGAGACAAGCATTTGCTTTATTTCTATCAGACTTTTTTTCCAGATTAATCTTCAGGATTATTCTCATTCCAGCAGATACCTTTCCTGACTGTTCTGTGTCCTCTTTCTTATCCTGCAGGTTTTAGTACTTCTCACACACGTTTTCCTGTACCCACTTTGCTGCTGCAATAAAATATCCATTTACTCCTTTATGATTATATGTTACTTACTTATTAGTGCTTAGCTGTATTATAAAATGTTTATGCATTTTGTCCAATTATGCTATTGGTATTATGGCCTTACAAAACAGGATATCATAGAATCATAGGGGTGGAAGGGACTTCCAGAGATCATCTAGTCCAACCTCCCTGCAGAAGCAGGTCAACTTAGATCAGGTCACATAGGAACTTGTCCAGGTGGGTCTTGAAGACCTCCAAGGAAGGAGACTCCACAACCCCTCTGGGCAGCCTGTTCCACTACTCCGTCAGTCTCACAGTAAAATAGTTTTTTCTTATATTTAAGTGGAACTTTTTGTGTTCCAACATCATCCCTTTACTCCTTGTCCTGTTGCTAGATACTATACAAAAAAGGGATGTCCCAACCTCCTGACACCCATCATTTAGATATTTATAAATGTTAATAACAACTCCCCTCAGTCTCCTCTTCTCCAGACTAAACAGCCCCAGTTCCCACAGCCTTTCCTGTGATGCTCCTTATATTGGAAGGATAGTGAGAATAACAGGTACAGTTCTATGCAGAAGATGGCATATTGTTCCTGGCTTTTATTTTGCTATTGTGACACCTCCAAGAGCCCCAAATGGTTCTGATTAGCTGAGTTTCCTATCCTTTTGGTCCTTGAACTTTGATTACTTTGAGTGCACAGAGTTTGGGCTATCAGACATGTTTCTGACCACTTGATATGTCATAAATTTCACATTTCTTTATTGTGTAACAAAATGGTTGGTGTCTTCAAATTTTTTTACAGCACTTCATAAAAGCAAGAGGTGGTTTGTGTTGTTTCTTTTAATTTTTTGGGGTTTTTTTTTGTTCTGTGGTATAGAAAGTTGGAATAAAGCTTCTTCCTCTTCAGGGCTTTGTGACACTACCAAATTTTCTGTGGTTACTACTGCCACAAACAGTTTTCTGTACTCTCTGGTCTCTGAATCTTTCTTTTTTCTCTTACGTGAGGAGTCTTCAGTGAATGTCAGCCAGCACACATAATGCAAGAAATCTCAGGGGTCATCAGTCAGAAGTTACATTAGACTGTACCAAATTTTATTTCATGCTCTTTTTTTTGTTTTGTTCTGTTTTTTGTTTCAGGGACTTGCTTTATTTTTACCAAGTTATTAACAGAGGACCAACTTGGCCCAGTTGTCAAAAGATGATAGAAAACTGTGTGTGACAAAGACCACATTAGGATGCCTCTACAAATGAGGTATAAAATCTTGAGCTATGTAGCCTTTATCTATACTGGAGAAAAATAGAAGACTGCTTCTGGGCATCTCTGTAACAGACAGGACCAGTGGGGTGATGGTGTAACAGATGAGTTCATCACTCTGTAGTTCTTGTGATATTGCTTACACAGTGTTAGTGTAATGTGACATATTTCTTAAATATAGAATGAAGTACTGGTTATGAAGAGGTGATTAAAAACTACAGGTGTTCTAGTTTGGAAGGGAGGATCCTAGACTTTTCTCTGATGTCCCTGCATAGTTATTTTGTTTAGGCCAGGCAGAAAGGGCGGCTGTTTTGGTTCTTAGTGTCTAACCCAGTTGGCATGACATGGCATTAAGAACGACATGGCTACTTGGTTGCAAGAAGAGTTCTGCAATGATCATTCACTTCATTATTTTATTGCTTTCATTAATCGTTGGCTCTAACCATGTGGTGTATTGGTTTAGCATTTTGTCTCCTACTAACGTCATTGTTATTCTAGGGTGAGTGATACTAACAGAGCTAGCTGTAGGAGTTTCACTGGCAGTAGCACTTGTTTAATTCTTCTTCGATATATGTAAGCAGAGTTTTGGATCTTTGCACTTAATCTCCTGTTGAGAGAGTTCGACGTGATGAGAAAAGAAGGAACAGATTATAACTCCCCTCAAAATTCTTGTCTAGTCTAGCATATCTGTCTGTATAATTTTTGCTTTAAATAATGACAATGACAGAGATTATTTTTCTTTAATTTACTGGGGGAGTTATTGAAATCCTTAGATGAAATTATACACAGTTTCAATTCTATCTTGAAAATTTGTTGATTCTTTCAACACGATACGTATTTTTCAAGTATTGTGTAAGAACTTACATTAAGAAACTTAATAAACAGCATTTTAAACACCTGCAAGAATAAAAAACCATTTTTCTGTTTATTACCTCCAACTGTAATATTGAGTATAAACATCAAATGTTCCATACTTGCTGATTCATAAGCTATCCACCATAGCTTTCAAGAGAATAGTATTGCACCATTCAGAGTGCAAATGGGAAGGTGTGACAGAAAAGTAAGGAATACTTAAGAAAAGAAAAAAGCTGGTTTTGGCAAAGGAAACTGTGACAGCATTGCATGACCTGAACTGTGTCAATTTTAACTTGTTTTTTATAAGCCACATCTGATAAAATGAAAACATTAAATTTGCCTAGAATATGACAAAAATAGTGATTGGTACAAGTCATGTCCCTCAGATGTATACAAGAAAAGAAAATAACACCTGCATTCTTTTATGTATGTTATATATATTTTTGTATGTCTATAAACAAAAAAGTTTCTTTTCATTCTCCTTTTTCCCCTGTCCCTACTGTACTTAGTCTTTTCATCCTTGTTTTTATAGAAAGCTAAAAAAAAAGAGCACAAATTTCAATTTTTAAGGTTGCAAACTGTCTTTAAACATCCCTTCCACTTTAATATTTCTGGCTTTCAAACAATTGCCATTTTACCTAAAAGGGCAACGTGTTTACAGATTGTGTGTGAAATCACTTTTAAGAGTAATGTGTTTCCTGAACATCTCTATTTTTAGCATGGTGATGGCTCAAAGCTAAGAACCTTTCCTAATTGGAACTGTACTTGTGGGAACTTAAAGATAGGGTTCTTAATTTTTTTCTGATATGGATACCTTCAATGTGGGAGGCATCTTAGGAAATTTGAGACAATCCTTCTCTTATTCTTAGCTGTGAGGCTTCTCTCTCCTCCAGGTTGTAACAGTTTAATTTTCTATTTGAGAAGTAATGGTGGTTGCTTCCAGAGCAAAATTAAATGTTGAATACGTTTTTAGTTGCCTGTCTTCTCTCTGTTTTTTGGGGTTTTTTTTTTGGGGGGGGGAGGTGTTTTAAATGAAGTTTGGCAACTGGGAATAAAGGTGAGCCAGAGCAATGTGAGGCCATCAGATCAGCGAGAGCCTCACCAGTGGTATGTGGATTGTTGTGCTGCTTTTAAGAAAAACTGTGATAACGCATGATTTTTCAGAAGCCCTAGGAATAAACAATGGCCCGGTATATTTCATTAGCATTTTAAAAACAATAAAGGAATGCAGATACAATAGACTAATGTGTTTAAGTGGCCTTGGTACCATCTTGCTTAACACAGTAGGAATTTTCTGCAGCCGGCAGAGGTAGGAAGTAGTTCTATACACATTTACTTTGTAGGACTTCCTCCTTTTAGACTTAATGTGTCCTGGAACAAAACAAAAAAACAACAACCCAGCTTTTCTCCTGTAATTCAGCAGTGAAAGAAGCATTTTTAAATACTTTAGAGGCATCTTTATTTGTCTGTGTGAACATCAGGACTGTACTGGTTATTTTTTATTAATGCAGACTTAGAATCAGTGAGGAGAGGTCGTTGAATACATAAAAGTCGGGAGTGGTTTGAGTTATAGCTGACAAGGTTCCTTTCTTGCCCAAATATGATGCTCAGTCATGGTTAGGAAATACAAAGCCATTAATGTCATAGGACATTGGTAATGAGTAGTAACTATAGCTAAAGGAGGAAAATGCATGAGGGAGAGTCTTGTGTTTAATGGTTACAGTAGAGTATCTGGTGGCTGGACTTTTGAGTTCTGCTTCAGCATCTACAGGTCTTCTGGGGAAATAATGTAGCTGTCATTGGCATCACTACATCTCTTCATGGAAAGGAAGATGTTCTAAATATGTTTAGAAACATGTTTCTAAATATTTTTGAGATTCAAGGAGGGAAGGCTGAATTTGTTCAGGAATTTCTGCACGGTTACTTTACCAATGGATTGTAGGGACATCTGACTACATCTAGTTGAAAGCAAACCTCTATTGAATTGATGTTAAATAATACAGTATTTTTTGTAATGGTCTCTGTTAATACACAGAGATGTGTAAAGAGAATTTATAGGTGTATATAATTCCTATCTTCATCTTTCTCTTGTAATTTATTTTCCTAAAGTTCGGCTTCTTACCATATTTCCTTGTTTCTGCTTACATACATTAGAGTAAATGGTCAACAGTCTTAAAGACATGTCCACAGAGTGGAATAGCAGTTGGTTTGTTTCCTGACAGGCTTAATGTATTTTGCAAGAACCTTTACTGTGGAAGATACATGTTCAAATTTTATTCCTTATACATTGCTTAATACTGGGGAGGTGAACACTGAAATGGTGCTGGTCTGCATTGTTTCAAAAAGAGTTCCTCAGCATATGAAAAGGAACTAAGCATGTTCTCCATGATAGACTCACTTCCTTTGTATAGTTATTTGTAGATAACATACTTCGAGAGTGCTGAGCTTTTTCTGGGGGAAGTGCAGAGGAGGGAAGGAGAAGGGTTTTAGATCTCCCATGCAAATTACAGGCAGATTCATCTTTGGTAAATGTAGATGCATCTTGGTTATGATGACAAAAAGTCTCTAAAGATCTCTGCCTTTATTTCTTCAATATATTTTGATGGAATTTAAAAGTTTAGTTGTGTAATATGTAAATGATCCTTTTTTAACTTATGAATATTATTTTCACTGTCTTAACAATTGGGCCTGAAATATTTTTTGTGGGCTTAGTGGCAACACAAAGGCATTAGATCAAGAATGTTCCAAGATTCAGATTGGCTGGTATTTGCTTATACCACCATGACTGAATGTTACCAGTTTTAAAATGCTTTTTTGTTGTTCAGAAAATTTTAAAACAGCTTTGATTTCAAACATGAAACTTGGCAAGAGACTGGTCCATAATGTGTTCTAATCACGTCTGGTATTTTGGAAAAGACTTGAAAAAGACTGAAGTTGTTATTTTATTAGAAATCAAGTTACCAGTTGAATATCTGAATATTCTCCTCTTCTTTACCTGGAGTGTAATTAAAATATAGTCTTGTAGTCCTTTGCCCACTATTAGTGTTAACATGATAGAACTTAATTTTGTATTTGACTGTACATAGCTTTTTGCTAAAATTCTTTTTCTGCTAAAAAATACATACCATCTTCAGTCCTGTAGTGTGGTTGACTACCAGGGGGATGCATTTAGTCTCGTCTCTTTTGTTTAAACCTAGATTATGGAACAGGTTGAATAACTAACAATACTTTTCTAACAATAGAATTTTATTGTATGTTAGGAGTGTTTGTTTTCTGTAGTGTAAATGGAGCCAGAGTGAATTTTAGTCTTGACACTTCAGACAATTCAATCATTGCAGAAGTCCTACTAGCCTGAGCTCATACCTAGCATGTACTGTTCATCGTACATATTTGAAGCAGAGATAAATATTGCATAGATTTAAGTGTGTACACACTATAGATCGAGGTCCCTGGAATAATGACAAACATAATTTGTATTGGACCAGGTTGTCAGGATGCTTAGGTCTCTGAATCCAGTTCTGCAACATATTTAGATATACTTTGCCTCTGGCAAAACTAGCCATTCATTTTAAAAATCCATTTTAAACTTATCTAGTAATTACGCTGTTTCTTTATTAGCTAGATTTTGCAGGATGTGGCTGGTGCTATAAAAACCTTTTTGTTGTTTTTACTAATATTGAAAATAAATGGAAAATGTTTGTGGGTTGTTTTTTTTTTTTTCCCCAGATATTTTTTCCTGTTCTGACACAGTGATTAGTTCGAATCATTGCTGATATATTCTCTTTTTCTCTACTGTCTCAGTTGAGGGGTAGGAATTACAATAGGGCTTTGCCAAATCATAATACAGGATCTGAACTTCCCTGAACTTTTGTAAAGCTTCAGTTTGGTCTGAATTTCGCTTCTTTTAGGATGATGTGTAATTAAACGAGAATTATACATGTGGAGTTTACTGGGAAATATTTGAGAGCTTGTATTGGTGTTACATTAGAAGTTTAAGCAACAGATTTACAGTACAGTCCAAAGGGCTCTAAGTCCTCTGGTATTAAATTTCCAAAGATTTCTGAGATGAATGAAATTGTTGGGGCTGGTAGCATTGTCCCTGTAATACTGAATCTCAATAGCCTGTACAATAAGATATTGTTCGGTATCCTCCTTGGGCCTTGCAATTAATATGGCAGTTACATAAACTGAAATAATGTGAAACTTCTGGGCATGGTTTGTACACAACATTATGCAAGATGAAGTTGATTTTAGACTTCAGGTTAATGGCCTACTGGCAAAAGAATAAATAATGTGCCTAAGTTTTTAAAAGAGTGCATTGATTTGTGCTTCTGCATTTGATGGGATAAACTCAGTGCCTGCATAATATAGAAGAATCCTGATACCACTTGAGGTGCATCTGCTTATATGATGTCTAAACAGCCTATAGTCTCAACTTTACTTTTTGTTAACTGTACTTTCTATTAAAAGGTAGCATGTCTCTTCATACATGTCAAGATCCCAAGTTCCTTCCACAGTCCTTGGTAAGCCTGTAGAGAGGAGATCCGAATGAAGTGGGCAGAAGGCACTTTCAAAAACTACTTTATGTAGCTGTTTGTTTAGGGTCGCAAAACAATGATGAACCTCTTGTCCATCTAAAGTGTTCCAGGGCCCCAGAAGCCACATTTGCTGTTGCTGCTCTGGGGAGCTGCACAAGGTATTGCCGTCCTTTGTTCTTTTTACTTCCCTGACATCACTTATCACTAAAAACTCCTGCCTCTGTGCTGAAACGATTTCCCTTCTTGTCTTTTTCTTTCATAAGAGGAGTGTCACATCTTCATCCTAATCCCTTTTATCTCTGCAGCAAAGGTGGGGGAATGGAAGCTCCCCATGTGAAGGAGGGAAGGCAGATTCTCACCGTGCAGGCAGAGGGAAGGAAGCACTTGTCAGGGAGATGGGATTTGATTGCTGCATGAGGGTAGAAGGAGTATTACATCTTGTGGGAAAAGATCAAAAGTCCCAAAACCATAGATGATGGATTTCAAAAAGGAGATGGATTACTAGGTACAGCCTCCTGATATCAGATTGCAAGGCAATCAATAAGTCAAGAATAAGAGTTGTGACAGCTTTCCAAAGTTTCTTACAGTTGAAAACTTGCAGCCTTTACTCACTTATTCAACTTGCTTTTGCTGTCTCAATAAAATGGACAGTAACAGTAATTTTGTCCTTGTTCTCGGAGCAGCTGAAACTGTCGTGCTGGGGATGTGTTCTCCATAAAAGGATAAGGAAGGTTCCAGCGTTAGTAAGAGGGAAAGAGGCAGACTATAATGATCTTCGTGTCTTGCTGATATTGCTGAGTTTGTCCTGACAATACTCAACTGCCATGTTTAATTGCTCAACACTTAAGAATATTTAGAATTCAAAATAAAGATTTATCGCTTTGATCTTCTCTGCCATATGTGCCATGAAATATATGTTGCATTGCCTTGTGGTTTGTAATTTCAGCTCGTTATATTGCCTTTCATCTGAGACCTTGGTCTTTTGTAGATAAGGGTCAAACTGAATGTCATTGGGGTGAATCTGTGGAGGTGTGGAGAGAGTGTAGCCATTCAATTACAAGTATTACATGTACTGTGTCTCTGGTGGGGAGGTAACTTGGTGTCATCTGCTGTACCAGAGATCGTCAACAAAAGGGTTTAACTATACAGGGCAGTGACAGTCCAGGACCACAAGTAAAGGAAGACCCTGTTTCCAAAGAAGAATTTAGGAGTGCTATATGTGATTACTTCAAAATTTTTATCATTGGATCTGATAACCTTACTCCAAGAAAAGAAACCTGACAAAATTCCCTGACCCCAGTGGCTGCAGTTTTTATTTTCGTTTGCTTTTCAAAGGAGCCAGATCATATTGCTGCAGAGTAACACGATGAAACCATATTCTTGGCAAAAACTTTTAATTTCTGAGTTCAAACCCAGAATCTGTATCAATTTTCAGTAACTTTTTTTTACATTTCAAGAGATATTAAATACCATGTTGTTCTGGTTCATGCACATCTCCATTATTTAGATCTTACAATTTTGGTTTCTTTCAAATTTGATATGTTTCTGATTTCTGAATCATGAGTTTTGGATGCTATCAATATTTGCATTCTTTTTCTCATCCTTAATGAATCTCTTTAATGACGATAATTCAAGCACCTATTGCTTAGAATTGGAATACATTCTTCTCTCTAGTCTTAAATAATACCATTGATTAATAACTCATTGTTTCCTATCTACCAGACAGATTTTATGCACCTTATTGTATTATTACCCAGACCATAATTCTATAGTCTCTCCACGAGCTTCCTTCATGGTACGGTGTCAAAGGCTTTGCTAAAATCCAAACAAATTATATCTGCCACATTTCCTTTATCCACTCAGTTTGTCACTGCACTGAAATACCCATCACCATGAAACATTTATTGATGTAAGTTTCTGTGTTAAACCAGAATAAATGTGAAAGTTCTGCTGTGATTATATGATAGAGCCTACTTCTTAACAGGTATTATCATTTTATGCACTAAAGATAATTTGAGCCATGGGAGATGATACGATTCAACAGGAGCGGTGAGGCTGTGAAGATCAAAGCATTATGAACCTTGAGAAGAAGTGGGAGAAGCTTTTAAGCTACAATAACTTGTAAAGGACATAAGCAAAGTCCTCAAGCTGTATTCCAAGAGATGCTGAGTGAATATCAGCTTTAGAGCTGCTTCACAAAAAAAAAAATAATGTATCTTTAGAGAAAGAATTGTTTGGGCAAGGCCTTGTGAAAGCTGCATGCTGTCACTGTTCCTGTTCCTTGGGAACATAAACAGGATCTAGGGACAGCTTGTGCAAGAAAACAGTTGGAATAGGGAATATCATGGTTTTAAGCAGCCAACTTGATTACCATCATCACCCTTGTGTAGGAGGAAAGATTCAAGAGGTATTTAGAAGGATGCTGGGTCCCACCTGGCTATAGCAGAACTACCAGTTCAACTATACTTTAGGAGTTCAGGTCAAGATCTTAAGTGCAGTTATAAAGAGACTAACTCTTCAGCAGGTTGAGAAGTTCAGCTTCTAATGTGCTTTCACAGCTGGGCTTCTCAAGTGCTTGTTGCTTACTCTGTTAGCAGTAGGAATAAATGAGAGGGGTGGACTGTGCTATTAAGTGATCTAACATGTTTAACAGGTACGAGGGCCCTTGTGGTGAAATTGCATCCAGTACCTGTCTTGAAGTGACCATTAGGGTGGATTATGTATCTTGGCTTCTTTTTTTTTTTTTCAGTTGAATGCCTTTAACTTTCTGAAATCCAGATTTCAAGGAGTGTTAGTCTTTGCCCAAAGGCAACATTTTTCATACTTGAATGAAAATAGTTCAAACACGATTGGGGGGAGTGGGGGGTGTGTGAAAAGTAGCCAAAAATACACCATTTTCCTGATTAAAATGCTTTTTTAGCTGAAGCAGTCATGGTTCAGAAATTAAAATTTGTAATGGATACCGTCTTCACTGGGAAAGTAAATTTAAAAGATGAATGCCATAAGGAAGATGAAATCTCTGTGGACACTCATCTTTGCAGTGAACTAATAACAGATGGAGAGACACTGTTTTTCCAAAGAAACCTTTGGTCTCCTGTTGTCTCTTCCTGCAGTAGCAGGAACCCTTGATCCCATCACAGTGCTGTAGGTTGTCTTCTTCTCCTGTGCTACTTAATCACCCAAAAAGCAGGTTTCTCCCGTTAGCAGCCCTGTGACTGTGGTTTGAGCCACAGTCCTAGGGCTAGGAAGAAGCCAGCTCAGCACTGCTTTACCATACAAATGATCATGTGTTCCAAGTGAGAGCTGGAAATGACTCAAACTCCTGCGTACTTTTGAAAGTGTACAAAGGGCTCTGATTTAGGAAAATATTAATTTTTGGGAGGATTCTTTAACCAGAGGCATTACTTTTTTTTTTTTTTTTTCTTCTCTCTTCTCAATACAGGAGAATAATCACAGAATCTTAAGGGTTGGAAGGGACCTTGAAAGATCATCTAGTCCAATTCCCCTGCCAGAGCAGGACCTCCTAGAGTAGGTCACATAGGAACTCCACACCCCTCTGGGCAGCCCATTCCAATGCTTCATCACCCTCACAGTGAAGACGTTTTTTCCTTATGTTTCTTTGGAACCTCTTACAATGATAAAATAAACCTGTTTATAGAGAACTAATACCAACTAAACTGCATTCATTTTAAAAACACGGAAGTGTAGCGTTATGTTACTAAGATTTGTTCTTTTGCCTTATTGATGCACCCAGACAGAACATTGTGCTGATGTGTCTCCACTGGTTCCAAATTCAAAGTTGGCTTGTTTGTTGTTAGATGAGGAGTCTATACAACATCAACCTCCTACTCTGATTTCTCTCAAATAATTAATCTATGTCCCTGCTTATGTTTTCAAATGTATCTGGGCCATATCCTAAGTCATTATTTGGATTCCAAGGTTGGCCTTCGTGAGCTTATTTGAATAATCTTGTTAAATTAACGAGCTTGGTGGGTTTTTTTCTTGGTGGTTTTTTTTTTTGTTTGGGATGGTTTATTGTTGAAGAATGCAATCAGTGGGAGGGGAGGGGGTTGAGTAAGGACATCAGTATTTTACTTTTTGTAAAAAGTTACTTATGGCAGTTACATCATCGATTTGCAGTTCCAGAAGTGAGAGCAATGATCTTAGCAAGTACTTTGAAAAAGATCAATTGACTGCTGTTGTAAATTCCATGTAGAAAACTCAAAATATATCAATAAGTCTTATGCTATATTCTCTCCTAGCCTTCCCTTGCTTGTAACTACTCAGCTGTATATGACTCTCATTAACCTGCGCCAGCTGACTTCAGGTATTCAAGTAAAATCAAACCATTACTGATACAGAACTTTGTTATTTCTAAGATATGGCAAATGGCAGACATTCTGAAATGTTTTCCAATAATGAGTGTTACTCTTTTCCCTTCCCTTTAATTTTTTTAGATGGAATGAATGTGGCTCTTATGAAAGTAGAGCACTAGACCATAAATGCGATTTAGTCACAGTAGAGTCAGGAGCCATGCAATTTGTGGAATATATGCTAATGAGCTTTGGTCAGTAGCTTTGCGCTCTCAGTTTTCAGGGCCTCCATAAACTTTATGGTGAGCAAGAATCATCAGAAAGCAAAGTGAAACATGTTTACTTTCTGATATTTGTTTTTAAAGCCTTTACTGAAAGCTAACACTTGCTGTCCTGTCAACGCTCTACTAATGTACCTCATTCCTGATGTGCCATACTCATCATTCTTGCAATTCCAGCTCTTGGGCCTCTCTCAAGTAGAAGTTCATGGTTGTTCTTGAGCTATGTCTCTTGCTTTCCTCAAGGGGATTAGGCCACTTCTCTCAGACAAGGGTCTTCTGTCCCACACTGCTAAGCATAGTTAACTATGCACAGGAATGTGGGCCTCTTGCTTAAGATGCTGCCTCCATCTCTAGCTCTGGCTTGTACATACCTAACTCAATTATTTCATCTCAAGGTCATGGGTTTCTTGGTTTGTAAAAGGAAGATATTACTAAAGTGGCAACAAGAATATTCTGAATTTAATGAGATTTTCAGTAGATTTTGCTCTTGGTTTAACTCCCAAGTTGTAGCAAACTAACTCTTGAAGATGCTCTGAGTATGTTGTACGTGTTGGTTAACTCACAGGGCAATGCTAGACATTGCATTTCCTCCTTTTCCAATCAGAAGAATGTGCATGAAGCAAGAAGGAGTTTAGGTTTAAACAACCAGGAAAATACACTGAAGGGTAGTTGTTCAGGATGTTGCCAAGTATGAGAAGGAGGTACTGTACTTTTGTGCTTTTAATAGGAGAGAGCTTAAATGCTTGCTCATTCTCTATAAGAAAACGAGGGTTTTGGACAAAATTCACTGTGATTAAGTCCTTGCACCAATTTATTCCTATTTAGGTCATCGGAATAGGGCTTCAGTGGTGCAGTCTGTATGCTGGCTCTCTATACAGGGCTACATTTCACCCTCAGTGAATGCTCTTTGTTTTCTCAGTTGAGGTCAGTTTTTCATTGCATTCATTAAAAGAAACAGCTTTGGATTGCAAATACCACTGCCCCTCTCCTTCCCTGCTAGCCAGCCAGCATTACAGTCCTGAAGATTTTAGAAAAGGAGTAAATTTGGAAGGGGAAGGAAGGCAAAGAAATGGAAGTTCAGACCCTGAAGCTGTTATCGCTTATCTGGCGGTTGTGCCAGACTGCTTCTGATGGACTTAGGGTTTGGGATTTTGGTTTTTTTGCCTGCATTTCTCCACGGTTATTTTATCTGTCTTACTAATTCAGGAGAAAGGAGGAGAGTTATTTTATATAAAGATTGTGTAAAGGATGAGGAAAATGGTTCTCCATTGTTTTTTTCAAGAAAAAAATTAATCCAAGCTTATAAAGGTTATCCAGTGGTAGCATCATCCTAGTACTTCTGTCAGGGGGCTCTTGTTCTTACATTTGAATGCTCAAAATTGGTTCTGCCTAAGATTTGATAATTCTTGCTGTGCTGTGTCCCCTTCTGTGCTCTCTGCTTTGCCTCCTGCCTTTCAATATCTCTAATCTTGACAGAGTGGAAAAGGTAAACCCCAAATAATTTCCTGAGCTCATTCACATTTGTGGTATACGTGTGTTTTTGGTATCAGATAGTATATAGTCTGATACAGTGCATTTCTTTAAAAACATCAATAGGGATGGGTTGGGAAGGCTGATATATATCACTGGGGTCTGAAGAACTGGAATTTAATCACAGAATCATAGAATCATTACAGTTCAAAAAGACCTTTAAGATCATTGAGTCCAACCACTAACCTAATGGGAGAACTGAGAAAAAATTGCACTTAGGAATTGCCCCCAGCTTGTGGGACATTGAAAGTCAGTCTTAGATTCATATCCAGGTTTTATTTGTAGATCTCTGTCAGTGTTCTGCTAGTGAAGAGAATAGTCTGATTTTCAATGGGGTAAATTAGGCAAGTTTTACTGTCACCTTTTAAAAACAAAATTTAATGAAGTTTTGATTTGTTCCTTTAATGAATCATTGGTACATTGTATATGTCTGTGTGTATTGCTGTATGGTTTGTTATTATGAGACCAAACCCTGACAACTTATTGCAAAATTGGTTTAATTTATTATTAATTTTTTTTTGTTTTTCTCATTTCTCCTGGTTTTGGAGCCTTTATAATTAGATATAATTAAAACCACAGGTTTTAAACTCCAGTCTAACATTTTGAACTCATATTTATAGTGCAACCCCTGGAGTTTTATTGTCATTCCAACTGCACTTTGGAAAGAAAAAATATTGTATTTTTTTTACATCTGTTCAAATGCTGTGTGTACAGCTACCACTTCTTAATCATCTGTTTTGCACAGTAAAGCGACATTTAATTTACGCCATAAGAAACGTTGCAGTTTTACAGAGTAGCTATTTTGTATCCCTCAACAAAAGGGTACAAGGGACCTTTTGCCTTGTATACTTGAAAAACAGCTTTCTTCTTTTTGAACTTGTCTTTCTGTGCTCCTCTTTACAACAGTCTGAAAGTGTTAGATGCTGCAGAACAATTTTTTAAAAAATGTTGTTGGCTGGCATTATGTAAAACCATATTTTCCCTCTTGGTGCGTATGTTCTGGTCCTAGCAATGTCCTTGTTTTGCTGAAATTAACATTTTTCCCCTCGCAGTCATTGGTATGTGATGGTGTTTTTCTGTCTTCTTTAATTGTGATGCTTATTTTCTTTTCTAATTAGTATAAGGTTGATTGTTAAAATTAAGTGGCAGAAGGCTTCTTTCCAAGTTATTCAGAGATCTTTTGCTGAAGAAATATATTTTGCTACTCTCAATTGCCTTTTCCCCCTTCTTCTTTCATTGCAAACTACTCTGGGAAGAGCTTCTTTTAACACACACACACACACACACACAAAAAGGCTACGCTTGACTGATAATGCATTGCTTTGGATGGTGAAACATTATGAAAGTTTAATTTTTAATTAAATCTGAAATACCAATTATAACTGAAAGAGATTTTAACCTGTTTCTTTTCAGACTGCCTGAAGTTACATTGTAGATGCTGAAATCACTGCACCTTAAAAACAAAAAGATTAAGCTGCACTGCATTCCTGTAAGTAAAAGCTTTTCCGGTACCTTTTGTCTGTATTTTTCCTTTATACGCATCCAAAGTGTTAGCACAGTAGCTGGTGTTGGATAAAGGTCAGAGTCCCCTTGAATGGGATTTAGAAGTTCAAAGGATGTTTTATTTAAAAATTAAAACCAAACTTACATCTTCCAGATCTTTAATTTCAGACCCCTGAATAGATCATTCTTTTCTGCTTTGTTTTGAATATTATTAGGAATAGTGTGCCTCTCTCGTCTCCCTGTTGACTTATAGTTCCTGTGGCTTTGTCACTGAGGATTTCTGCACTTCGGTGCAGAGATATAAGAAATCTTCTGCTACTTTCTGGTAGCATAAAATATAGTTTATTCTCTTTTGTGATGTCATAACAAAATCTTCTCCTTTATACAAGAAAAAAAAAACAAGCAACTTTCTAGTGACATCACAGGGGGCTTCGGCTTCTTAAGGGTGTAAGATGAAGGCAGAAATGCCTAATTCATTTCTGCTGTGACACAACAAAACAGTCAAAATAACATCTTGCGTCTCTTGGCAATAAAGTAGTCTCTTTCTAAGTGCATAGTTATTTCATAAATGCAAGTCAGATTGTACATCAGTCTGATCCACCCTTATTTAGAATGTGTTTATTGAATGTAAATGTATTTGGGACAATAATGAAGATTTGGAACTTCAGTGACTTGAACAACAGGCACACAAACAAAAATTGGAAAATAAAATAGATTCAGATACTCTGAACTTAATGAAATAATATATGAATAAAAATCCAGGAGCTTTTAGATAATAGGAAAGAAATTATTTTAGTTGGACAACACAAAGCTGTGGAATATTAAAAAGCAAAGTTGATTTATTTTATTTTTATTTTTAAGATTGAAATGTGCAGTCTAATGGAATCCAGAGGCTTCTTCCAAATCGGTGCTTTTGTAGTTCAGTGTTAAAATATTTTAACTGTTACATAGGATTTTTCCTTCCGTTTCCACTTACCCCTTTAAAAGAAAATAATTGTGTTTTAATGATATATTTTAAACTAACTGAAGGGTACAGCACACTGTGGGCAGCTAATACATGTCCCTTCCAGCGTCGAGCGCCAAGCATGACTCAGACAGGCAGATTGTGCCATTCTGGCACTATTCCATTGTGTTTTTGCATTACTGGCAAGGGCCATGCCATTGTGTTGTTTAAATATTGTGTATTAACTGCAGGTTGTGGCCAGTGAATCGTATTTAACATTTTCTGCTCATCGTTCCTGAATGTGAGCAGCTTCTCTGGTCACCAGAGGTTAACCTTGCAGTAACACTGTAAACCAAGTTGAAAACACTCATGGATTTGCTGGGTCCAGGAGCAATTTAAAGGGAAGTGTTGGGAGAAAAATGGGGGAACGCTTCTGAACCTGTGAGTACATAAATTCAAAGTGGTCTTGCAATTTTATTGGAACAACCAGGAGAGTTTTTGTTGGGAAGTACAAATAATTCTTGTTCCAAAATGCAACAACAGAGTGAGGAGTGAATTAAGGGCAGATTCTTTGAATCCTTAGGTCCAGGTGGTCAGTAAGTTCTGCACTGACAGCCCAAAGGCAAAATATCAGGTGGCACTATAGGGACCTGATTATTGGTTCTGTCTGGAATGGTCTTTTAATAGGTATATGAGGTTCTAGGCTTTGGAGGGGAGGTACACAAGTGTAAAACTTGTGCACAGGAAATTTTAATTTTTACTTTTTCAAGAGTGACAGGCACATCAAGGGGGAGATGTTGAGCAGCTTGCTCAAGGTGTCAGAGTAAATCCGTGGCCAAACTGGGAATTGAGTGTAGGATCATAACTCCCAAGTGTGTTGTGTTCTGCTCAGTTCTTCTTTCCATTCCATAATGTAAAGGTCCACATTTCTAATATCTTGAGTTTCTTGTGTCCTTTGCCTTCCTCCCTCAAAAAAATAACCACCTGTAAACTCATAGGTGCTCCTAAGCTCTGTAACCTTGTTGTACAACTTGTCTGTGGAATACAGAAGAACAAAGTGCATGCGTATGCTGTAAAATGAGGATGTGTTTCTTGCTATACCTTATGTCCATGTAACTAGTAAAACTAAAACTAGTTTTGGCACAGAACGAAATAAATAGGAGCACCTTCTTTATAGAGGAAAGTGTGGTTTAAGATTTCCTTTCTTTCCTATGTGTATTTGCTGTAATCGAGTGACTCTTTAATTGTAAGATTTTTAATAAAGTGAACTTCCCATTATGGCTTTCCTATGTCAACCTGAACATAGCAAGAAGGCAAGCCGTACTCCAGCAGTTTTCTGGTTTTTTGAATTGGATTTCTTGAATTGATGAGTGGAAAATTTGCTTTAGGATAGCAACTGATTAATATAAGGTAAGCCAAATTTTCAGCTCAAAAATATGCTTGACTTGGATAGATGGCATTACAAGAAAATTCAGATTTAGAACATGCAAACTTCTGGCAAGTGATTGCAGAAGAACACAGCCACCAAGATGGAGTGGAGCATCTCCCTTATGATGAAAGGTTGAGGGAGCTGGGGCTCTTTAGCTTAGAGAAGAGGAGACTGAGGGGTGACATCATTAATGTTTACAAATACATAAAGATGGGTGTCAGGAGGATGGAGCCAGGCTCTTCTCAATGATGGCCAATGACAGGACAAGGGGCAATGGGTACAAGGTAGAGCATAAGAGGTTCCAAAGAAACATAAGGAAAAATTTCTTCACTGTGTGGGTGAGGGAGCACTGGAACAGGCTGCCCAGGTGGGTTGTTGATTCTCTGTAGACATTCAAAACCCACCTGGATGAGTTCCTGTGTGACCTACTCTAGGTGATCCTAATCTGGGAGGGGGGTTGGACTGGATGATCTTTTGAGGTCCCTTCCAACCCTTAAGATTCTGTGATTCTAAATGTAGTGCAAGCATGCTCTTGATGGCAAAGGTCTATGGGCTGGATTCTGGCTATGTTGGGCGCTCTGGACAAGTTTGGATATAAACTAAAGTTATGTGACTTGATAGGCAAGTAGATCCATTAAAGTCCTTAACTTTAATGATGTGATTAAGTACTTAACTGTTTGCAACCAAACCCAAATAGGATTAAGTCAAGCATGAGGAGTTACCTCTGCTCTCATTCATCATCTGCTTGATTTTTAGAATGAGACAATGACAGCGTATTGTGTGCATACAGAGAATCATCTTCTTCTTCTACACAACCTGAAGACCTATGCAGAAAACGCACTGGATGTCAAACCAAATGGTTTTAGTTGCATTGCCATCAACCAAGGCCGATAGGGAGTATATGATGCATTATTTTTGTTTAAAAGAGAGCTTTGTCAAGGCTTCAGCCTTATGCAGCCTTGTGACCTGATTACTGACCAAGAGATCTGGTGCTTTAATCTTAATGGATGCTGACTCATTGAGTGACATTGGACGAGGCGATTAACCTTGCTGTGCCTTGTTCAGCAGATCACTTTCTTCAATCTGGTTCAAACTGATAGAGCTCTGTGAACATTACTGAGTTTGTGTTTTCAAACCTCTCAGAGGAGAAACAGTAACCATTGTTATTATTAATAATTATATTGTGTAGACAAATCACAAGTGATAGAGATACAGCCACTCAAGGGGGTGATCTTTCACTACTCACTTGTGCCTTTGTTTAATTCCATCACTCAAAGGTGTCAAGGCCAACTCCAATTTACAGAAGTATTTCTCATGTCACTCTCCCCACTGTTGAGTATTTTATTGTTTGTGTTCTCTCTCCGTCTGTTTCTCTGCTACTTTCCTCCATGCTGAATTAACCTTGCATACCAAACTTTATTCTCCCTCTTTTGTATTATACAGCAGAGACGTTTGTGTAGCCTCCAAATTACAGAGAGCAAATTCATTTTGTCTAGTGATTGTTTGCTGATGATTTATGAAACAGACAGAAGACAGTTTGAATTTTCATAAGTTCAATTGAGCTTGCAGGCATAAGGAAAGGAACGGGCAGAACCCAAGCTAATGTGACACAGTAAGCTGGCATCCCAGAGTGCATACTGCATGTGTAGAGTCAGGATGTCAGGGCTGAGAAGGGCTTCGTCCATCACAGTAGTGCTTTTAAATGAAGGAAGAGTTTTGAAGCAACAAACAAGCTACCCTACTGTGTTCTTTACAGTGCAAGAATCTTCATGGCTCCTGATGGATATGGGATCTGTCCTTCCCTCCTGTAACTTGCTGTTTTAGCTGTAATTACATGTCTAAGATGGGCTTTGTTGAACCCTGCAAATTCCCTATTCCTATTCCTCTGGCAAAATTAAACCCTCAGTAGGTTGTAAGCACCTTTTTTGATGCAGAAGTTAGCAGCTTGTAGAAACTACACTGGAGAAGATGTGTACAAATGTGAAATTTTCATGGAAGTGAGGTTCCTTTGAGAAAAGATCAATGTCTTGGGGCTGACTGTCATTGAGGAATTGTATTAGCACAAACAAAGAGAATTCATTTTGCCTCTTCCCCTTCCTGTACCAAGGCATTAATCCAGAAACTCACGGGGATAAATTCTGCCCTGATTTCTACCTGTGGAACCTCAGTGGAGATGGGGAGAGGTTAAAAGCATTTGTCAAGGTAGAAGTTGTCCTAGTGTTAAAATTGTTGAGAAAGCAGGAACTGGTCGATTGTTATCTAGTGAAGGGGTAAGTGGATACATGGGAGCCCTACGTGGCATGGTATGCTCCTGAAAGTGTTACTTCTGTTATATGTTAAACAGAATATGAAAAAAATATTCTAGTGAGTGAAAAGTTATAATAAGGAGCACAGTGATTAATTGTTCTTCGTGTCCACTGGGAGAAAGACCTAAAGAAATCAGTTTAAGGAGCAGTGAAAATTACCAAGTTACATGTTAAGAATCATGTTCTGACTGCAGCTGTTGTAAAGCACTGGAATGCACCACCTGTAGATACCGTGGAACCAGGGGAGGAGTTTTTTTTAAGGAATGTCTTGGAAAACCATCTCTCGCGGCGTACTAGAACTGGCTGTAGGGCAGAAGACCAGCTTGGATGGGTTCTGTTGCTCCCTGGCGTTTCTCTGATTCAGCATACCGTTTGGGAATGTTGGTATGTGGCTAATACATTCCTGATTAATAAAGCTTAATGTTCCCAAAAGATCCCCAGGGTTCTCATTTTTCCATCGTCTCATAACTGAAACCATACTTGTCTCTTCAAAGATTTCATTGGGCTGCCAGCATTTTGCTTTGACCATTCTTTTTTTAGAGAGGGACACAGGAGGGAGTTGTATAGACAGCGAGGGACAGATTTTCAGTCACGGTGAGTCTGCACAGTTTCTTTCCCGTTAGAGCACGAATGCTGAGTTGTTTCAGTTACTGATTTTTAAAATTTGGATGACTGGAGATACTCCAGATATTGCCTGATACAAAGACCTCTGACACAGATTGTAGAGATGGTTGAAAGTTGCAAATAGAATCAGAGTAAATATGTAATGGGACTAGAGTAAAGCCTGCTACAAAAAAGGTAAATGTCTCAGGAGATTGGGAGCTTTGTGATTGTCTCTGTTTCCTGAATTTTCATGTAATCATCCTTGAAAGATATTTTCACCTAATGAAACTGCAAAGCTCAAAATGCACTTGGCCAGCCTGAAAATTCTGTTAGTTGGTTTTAATCAGTCCCATTCACAACTTAGCACAAAAAAAGTGTTTGGAATCATTGTTAACCAAGTCTCGTGATTCTTTTATTTATTTATTTTCTTGCAAATGTTGAAGGTTTGGGCTTTTGGGGAGGTGGTTGTTGGGGAGCTTGCTTTGTTTGGGTTTGTAGGCCTATATGTTAAGGGCATTGTCTGTGGTGTACAAATGGGTAGAATCCTGATTTTTTTCATATGTGTCAGCTCTTGTTTTTGCAGAATAGCAGCCACAATATATGAAGATAGGAAAATGGCTCTCCAGAGTGTGGCTGCTTTAGAATATAAAGGACTATGGGTTGTGATTTACTCGTATTAAAAAAAAAGCATGGGAATATTAGCACTGATTCTCTGAGTAGCACTTTTGTAAGAAGTTGTAAAACACTTCAGCATTTCAGCACCTGAATATGTTACAGTGAAAGTGGAAAGTCTTTCACTACATTTATCAAAGCATTTGCTGGTCTACTTCGAGATAAAAGAAAGACTAAATATTGTTTAGCAAGGAAAGTTATCTTGGACTAGAGACATCATCAAATAAGCTACAAAAGGAAGAAGGGCAACACAGACCTGGTCTTTTTGAAGCCTCAATTTTGTCCTATCTGAAATGAAATTTGTCAGCTAAACTAGTGTATAATGGGAAGAACTCCACAGAAAAGCATTGTGGTAATTCTATATTTACATCAGTGTCCCTGAGGACGCTCTCACTGAAAAATTTCAAATTCCGGAGTCTGATGTAGGGCAGTCTGATGAATCTAAGTTACTCCAACTTTCTGATCTATTTTCTTCATTCGCATAAGTGGTCTAGCTCTGAATTTTTTACTGTAGAGAATCTAGTTCTTCTTATCACCCTCTTAACCATTATTACCTCTATATCTGTGTAATAGATTGGAAATTATTTTAATCTCAGTTGTGTCAAAATCAGCCTGTTGCTTTTGACAGTTCCTACTGTCATGAGCTAAATCAGAATTTTTGTTTTATTTATTTTTTTTTAAATAAATCATCTGCAGAGCTCCCCTGCTGACATGTCTCTGGCTTTGGAGTCAGTGCATGCTCTGCAGAGCCTTGAGAAGTCTGACAGGAAATACTGTCCTTCAGATATGTATTTTAACAGTCCTATGTTTTCTCATGACAAAAGAATTCCTCCAGCATCTTCTGTTCTGTGCATGTATCATCATCCTATAGCATTCTGGGTTAAAAGGACCTAGCTCCTGCTCCTTGCTTCCTTCTCTTATACCTGTTTCCTTTAGACGCCTGCAGGAGCAGGCAGCAAGACAGTCAGATTGGAGGTAGTGAGCATTTGGCACATTGGTCTCTGTCGGTAAAGGCCACTGGAAAAGTATTCAGCTTTGCAGGATGTTTCAGTGTCAGTAATAACTGAAGGCACCTCAGAGTCACAAACTGCATTAACAATTTCTTTTAATCTGTTGCTTTCCCTGGCAGAGGTTTTTTTGTTATTGTTGTCTTCAAAATGTTTCCTTAGAAGTTTCATTCTAGTTCATGTAATGTTCTTATGGAAATTTTGAATAATGAAAGTCTTTTGTAAAATGGAATAGTGTTATCTCATCGCTTTCAAGAATGGCTTTAAGTAATCGAGAATCCTGGGACTCTTAGGAGCAGAACATTTTCAAGAAATTCGTGGAATAATAGAATCTTTTCAGTTGATAAAGACCTGTAAGATCAAGTCCAACTACTACCTAACACTGGCAAGCCTACCACTAAACTATGTCCCTAAAAAGGCATATATTTCCGAGCAGCAACAATAGTAGCTCTGGTCAGTGCATGTCCTCTCTGAATATGAATCTGTTTAGGTCACGATCCTGCAGTCCCAGTTCATTTAGGTAGGGTATAGTGGCACATTTCCTGTGTATACATTTTGCTAGATGAGGCCATCAATGAGAAAGTCTGATGAGCATTAAAGTCTGAGCCAGGGGCAGATGAATTCTCATCTCTTCCCAGTTTCTTTTTCCATTAATTTTGAGTGAGGAGGGTAATCTCTTTTGTCATGTCTCTTGCCCTGTTTTAATATACAACTAACCTTCTTATGTCTGAGCGGCTGTCACTTCTCCAGAACAAGTGATACTGAATTCCTGAAACAAACAACTGTAAGATGATCACCCTTTGGGGCAGACTTAATGTGTAAATGACATCTTTTGCCTGGATGCAGTTAACAACTAGAGGAAAATTCCAGCGATTGGGGCATCTCACAAGCCTGAAGAATGCAGAGAGCAGCTGATGAGGGACATGGAAATCAGGTGACCAGGAGGGTAGAGAATTACATTACTGTGCCAATCTGATGGGAAATTACTATGGTTAGGACTGAAAAATCCGTGAGTCAGTAGGCAAGGTTGCTATAGGTACAGATTCTCAGGGATGGCAACTGAATGTAAGAGTTTTGATTCCTCATAATTAGTTCAGTCCTCCAGGAAGGAAAGGATTATGGTTTTTGCTTTTGTCAGGTGCTATTGAATTTATGCTGGTTCCTCTTGGCCATGTGAAGATCACCCCAGAAATGATACCGTTTACTCTTTCTTCCTATGTCATGAATTGACATATTACTACTTCTCAGCTTATTTCAATCAGTGTGTCTCAGAGAATACTGCTCTGAAATACGTTTCCATTCAGGAAGACATTTGTTTGCTGCCGTGACAAACTCCTGTTCACTTTACCAGGCTTTGTTATGCAGTGGTGGTCTCATACCTATGTGCTGACACACATGGCTCTATAACTGCACTGAAGAAAATGTTCAGATATTAGTGCAACTCTCGGAATCTAGCAAATATTTAGTTTCCTCAGAATACTAGTCATGGTCACATCAAGTGTTTTCTTGCCTTGTCCTGGGAACTGGTCCTTTGGCAAGAGTTTAGGAGACTTATTAATGCAGGAAGGTAATCACAACTAGTATGTATGATTATAATCTATGAAAAATACAAAATATTTACCTTAATGCATATGATTTTGGAGGGGCACTGTACCAAAGCATTGTATTTATATAGTTGCTGAACTTCTGGGGTTCTCAGAAGTTCGGTTTTTTTCTCACGTGTGAAGTCTTAGACTATTGCAGAGATATGGAAATTGATGATTGCTGCCAGGTTCAAGTCTATTTTAGGGGCTTTAAGGCCAGATGTAGTAACATATTTTGCTGCTTAACTGAGAGTCAAGTAACTCGACTCCAGGTCTTTATCCAGTACTTGGGATGTACAAGGGCAAAAGGAATAATCTTGTTGGGTGGAGTGAAACCTAGAAGCAGTCAAAGCAAAGTTCTAGGCTCAGTGATTCTTCAATGGGCAGGATTCCTTACCAGTGAGAAACACAGAAAGGATCTTTTCCTTGGTGTAGCCATTAGTGTCGTAGAAAACTCCAAATGTGCCAGGTAAATTTTACTTTTTATGAAATTACCAGGTATTAAAAAAAAAATTCTGTCCCTCTATAGAATATGCTTTTCAGCAACATGAGATAAGCATAGATTTCCTATGCCTTGTGATGGTGGAAAACATTTTTAATGTCCCTGCATTGTCAGACTGTCAGGGGCACAGTTTTCTATGTGATTATCATCATTATGATTTAATTATATTTAAAAGCATTTAATCGCTAAAAATCTCTTACACAGTCTCTGTCATAATGTTTAGAATATATCTATACCATATTGTAGTTATTCTTTAAGCCTTCTTATACCTAAAAAAACCTTGTAAAAGAAATGCACTGTATGGCAAAATAGGTGTTCCTTATTTAATGCTGAACTAATTCTTAAAGCCACATTGTGATTAATTGTAGTTGTGCTGGTGGAAGGGTAATAGACTTTTCCTCCTGCTTTTTCTCTGTTGAGACGGTAGGAAGCTGAAATATCCATGTCATGAAACACCAAGTCTCACTCAGGGCTACTGAACGCAGTGACATTCAGGATTGCGAGTAATGGGGTGTGACAAAGCAAGTTTTCTTTGTAGTGACCAACAAGGTTGTGCAAACATAGTATCACCTGCAATCCCTGATAGAACTCTTCATGCCACTTCTATTTTGAGCGCAGCCATTTTCCGATCACTTCTTTTACAGATACTGAATGAAATCCTTGCTGAAATAAAGTCAGTGAGATTCTTCCACATTCCTTTCCATGGAGGCAGGATACATTGCAAATATGTGTGCTTGAGCTGCCCCTTTTACTTAGGATGGGTTGTAGCATGCCCGATGCATTTATACAGATACGTCTGTTCCACCTCTCCAGCAGTGCCTGACTGCTCTGTCTGCCATTATGTTGGTCTCAAGGTACAGGAGGAAACACAGGACTTTCCTTAGCTGATATAGAGGAAACGATTTACAGTGTGAAAATAAATACATAATGCTTTCTGTGGAGAGATTGTGTTTGAAACAACTAGGTTTACCCTCCTTTATTATCAAAGTGTCATAAGGGTTATCATATGCATGATTTTGTCCCGTAGTGGTTGAATGAAGGTTTGTTTTATTTTTAGTCTCCTAATTTTTGGCCGTTTGGAGTTCTTTTGTGAAAGTTCAGAAGATTATGTTGGTTAGAAATCATTCCTTTCTCTTATTTTATCTAGTCTAGTTTAAATACTAGCTTAGAAAAGAGTTCTTATGTTGAGGAACTGGCAGATTTGGTATGAGCTTCAGAGAAACTGGTCCTCTGTTAGACTGGGATTGGGCTCTTGCTTTCACTGAAAACAGGTGTAAAATTCCCAGCCTCTGTGTCAGTTCAATTTTTCTACTTCTCTGCAGCGCTGACATGCAGATGGAAACTCCTGCACTGATCTTTCTCAGTGTTGAGAGCTTTCAGAACAGAGTCTGTATTTGACCTGTATTTGTTTAAATAGAGAAAAAAACAACAGAACTTGTTTTGCACTTTTGAAATCTCAGTCTTCTCACTTAAAGCTAGGTCAAATATTCTGTGTATTTGCAAGTCTAGCACTATATTCATGTGGCTGAATTTACAGTAATGGATGAATATTAAAGATGGATGGTACTGTTGCCCTTTAAGTGGGGTGTCCATTTACTTAATTGGGATTTTTGCTAGTTTCAGTGTTCAGAAAGTCAGGTTTTGTGTCTTTTGCCACTTCGCTAGTACAGCACTGCTGCTAAAATTCTTCCCCAGTTAATTCCTAATGGCCACATCATTAGGACCATTAGGTAGGTTATGGCAAGATTTTGATGGTGTGGAGGGCAAGAAGCTAAACAAAAGATGCTAATGTAAATGTTACGCAACACAAAGTGTAGGACTTGCATCACATAGAATGGCATCCTCAATGCCACTGTACTTGCTGTGACTACTCAGTCTACTAGCACAAACTGAAATGTACTTTCCACTGCTCAGTAGATCTAGACCAGCAGTGAGGAAAACAAATTGTATCCCCTCACCTCCCCACTCTCCTCACTTCATAACTACAATCCCAATTATCTTGTCAAAGAGAAGTTTTCATGGGGAAAAAGGTAACATATCACCACAATAACTTCTGAACATAGCTCACGCCTCAGGACTTGATGTAGCACTGAAGGTTTTGTTTTACCTCTAGGCCCTGAACAAATAGAGATGCCTTCAACAGTAAGCCAGCAAAACGTGATATTAAATAGGGGCAAATGTACATTTGTTTTATATATAGTCACATTAATCAGACTTACCATTTTTCTTTGGAAATGACTGTTTCAACAAAAGCAAAATTATAACAGTTAAAAATGTAAGGAGGAAAAATAATAATACTGATTTTGGAGGGTTTTTTTTTTTACTAATTTCATTAAATGTAAGTAATAATGTCTTACTGCATGTCAATCTGTTAGACTGTGTGAGGCACTTATATTTAGGAAAGGTGAAGGTTCAGTAACTACTAAGCTAATGCTTAGTGACTTTTGTCATTGTACAAAACACTGCTAGTTTTTCTACAGTGACATGCAGTAATGCAAATATAGAAGTAGAAAAGAATGAAAGGGCTTACTTGGAAATTCTAATACGCAGAACTTTCAAAACAAATTTATTTTTGGCTTTTTAATTACGTGAGAAGATTCAGTATCACTTCTTTTTGAATTCTGACTTCGAAAGGAAATGTGAAGTCAAATTTTCTGCCTTTACTCATAGCTCTGAAATGCCACAAAAGGCCTGGTAGCTCACTAGCGAAGGTACTGAATTGCCCTAAGTTTAAACTCCTTCAGACACAATGAAAAAAAATGGGATCTGTTGATTTTTGAAATTCTGTAGGGATTAATTTTGTATTCTTTACAATGCTACAAGATGCATCTCTTCCTCTAACTTCCTCTCTGATTTTCCACCATCTTTCTTGTATCTAGGCCCATCTAACTGTCTTCTCTTGGATGTCAAACAGAAGAATTAAGATGACAGCCTGCCTTTTTGCTGACAAAGGCTACTGTAATAGATAGTTGAAGATTTCTTATGGGTGCTAGGAGGAATGTCTGTCTTGTAGACAGATATTGTAGTAGACAGAAGTATTGATTGGATTTCATTGTAATAAACATTGCCAGATGTTGTCTCAGTGTGTATTGTTTGCATTAGTAAATAAATAAATCCTCCAGAGCACAATTATTCCTTATAATGTTTTTTCAAAAGTTTACTGTTGTCTCCTTTTATATGCCTAAAGTGAACTTCCTCTGCTTTCTGTGCAGCTTGAGAAAATAACTGGGACCTGTGAAGCTAATTGTAAAATTCAAATCCTGCTCTAGGTTCAGATACCATGTCAGGGCCAAATCTAGCATGTATATGTGATGGTGTCTTGACTTGGAGTACTCTTTCTGAGTACTTTCTGAGACTTCCTCCTGTAGGAAATATCTGAATAGCTTTTTTTCACTGCTGTGTTGCTCTCTGTGCTGGTGAACACCTTGTCATGGGAGTGTCACAGTAAATGTATGTATCCTCTGACTCTTGGTAAAGACTCTCAGCTTGTGGGTCACTTGATACACAAAATGATCCCAACATATGTATAGTGACAGAAGAAGATGGTCAAATGCCAGTGCTTGCAAGCCCAGTGTGTCAGTTACCAAGTTAAACTAGCTCCAAGTATGGATCTGAGCTTCCACAGAGAAATATGAGTCCAGATTCACTGATCAAACTGTGAAAATCACAACACATGAATGTGAAAAGCACACTATTGTAGTGCTCAACTGTGGGCCTATGTACAGCTTCTGCATCTGAGCTTGGCTAGTGGTACCTTTTTCCTTGCAATAGGCAAGGCAAATTGAAGCATACTAAGGTTTTGAGTTCTCTCTGATGCCTGGTTTATCAGCTCTCCCAAAAACTCTCATTAGGTTCACAAGTGGTGTTTTGAATTGTAGTGAGTGTCCATAAAAACTCATGTTAAGTGAGAGCTGGATTTTTCAACTAGACATTCTGAAAATTTGGTTTTTGTTTTCTGTGAAGCCACATCTGTTTCACTGAATTATTGGTTCCTTGCTCTGCTAGGCAAAACCTTGTTGTAATTTATGATTGGGAGTCGTGTGTGCTGAACACTGGCTTCCACAGAGGCAGAGTTTCCTTTGGCAAGTTTGCTCATTCTGGAGCCTCCCTAAAATGTACTTAGAACAATTTTGAAGGTGTAGAGAGATGCAATGTGTATTTGAAGCCTCTGCCAGTGGGATCAGCATTATTAACTATACAACTCCTAAATTAAGTCATCAGTTTCTGTGTCAGGTCCTAAGTTTAAATTAATATAAAAACATGTAGGTTTTTCCAAATTCTTAATAGACAAACAATAGCTAGTAAAAGTGCTTCTTCCAGTTTATCAGCTGAGTTTAACTGTACTTATGCACTTAGCTACATTTAGAAATTTTTATAAGTTTTACTGGGACTTCTGTGATAGAAACATATACCTGTGTGTGTATTTACAGGTATCCTTTACAACTTTTAAGGCTAATCCTTCTTAAAAATTTTATTTTGGACAAAGATTATCAAACACATACCTGCTCGTTTTTCATTTGTTAGTGTCTTGCCTTTTTATCTCAATGGCAAAAAGGGACAAGAAGAAAAAAATGAATGAAAAGCACAGGAAGGGGAAAATTACGTTCCTGCCAATTCTTCTTCTTGTATATTTGAATACTTCCAGTGATATGTCCGAAAACTTTGAAGAGAACTACTTGCTTCCAAAAATCCCTGTTTAAAATAAGGAATACTTAACAGTTTGAAATGCTTCTCCATCTCTCATCTCACTTTCCTTTGAATAATGAGGTGCATGTCCATGCAACAGCCACTGAAAGAACAATTTCAAGTTGCATGCAAACGTGACTCATCTGCTGTGCGTTTTTCCTGTTTTAAGGAATAAAGGTCACAAGTGTGAAATGAAACATAACAGGGAGGCACCGGAGTGCAGATCTATCTGAATGTGGAATTTGCATTGACAAATTTGCATTCAGCACAGATGATGGAAAAACTTAAAGACACTCTTGGGTCCTGAGACTTTTACCCCCTTAGGTTAGCAAATGTATCTAAGAGAAGAAGTTGGATTAGTTGATTCCCAAGTGATTTTAATGAATCATGCTCCCTAAAAGAAGGAGCCATGGGAAATATGTCTGAGCATCACTATTTTGTTGTATGCTATAGGATGTTTGTTTAGTGCAGTAAGTTTGCTAATAGCTTTGTTAATCAGTCATGTCCTAAATAATATAAAAAGTACAACACAGCCTTTCTCAGGTTTCTGCAAAATTAAATACTGTTCCTCTTACCTAGGCAGGTAAGTGGGCCAAGGAATGACCAAAGCCTACAGCTGTTCAGTTGCCCTTTTGATTTTAAGGGTTAAGGAGTGCATAGGCTTCCTGCTTCTTCCTCAGGAGTTATGATGGAAAGCCTTTCCTTTATTCTTTTTTCCTCCTGTTCTCCTTGTCTCTCAGCTCTGAAATGACACAGGTACACTCCATAAGACACTTTGTGGTTTTGGGGAAAGTTGGGATTGCTCAGGTCTTGGAGAACCAGTCCACATTTCAGGTGAATGTTGCAGCACCCAACTGATGTGAGGGTTGGTTTGTTCTCTGTTTGGTAGATATATATATATAGAGAGATATATATATTTCCCTGTGCTCCACATTTACATGAACCCACCCTGTTTTTCAATGATCAGTTGCCAGGGAAAGGTGGGAATTTTGTGTTCATGACCAGTTTGTTTTTTGGCATCTCCTATATTACTGTGAGCAGTGATGCCAGTTATTGCTCACTGAGGCAGTGGATTTGCGATTCTGGTTCTTGGCCTGAAGTGGATTGAGAATCATAACAAATAATCTTAAATCATAAAGTCACTATGGGAGGCTTATAGCTTCTGTGACTATCTCACTTGGGCTAGATTTGGATCAGCAATCGGGAGGGGAATGGTTTTGTTCTTCTCTGACTGCCAATTTCCTGAGCAAACATAATCTGAGTGTGTGTGTGTGTGTTACAAAACTTTATTTTCCAATAGAATGCATCCATCCTTTAAAAACATGTTAAAAAATAAGAGACAAAATGTAAAGGAAATTTAACATCCAAAAAATATAGAACTGTACTCAGGACTTTAAAATATATGTAAACAGCAGTTCCTGCCAAGTTAGTCATTACTAAGAGTTGTTAACACGGGGGATTGATTGAGAGAATGATTGTTGCTGTAGAATGATGATTTAATAAGAGAAAATCTGATAGATTTGACATGCTACATAAAACGTGCAGAACGGTTATTCTTTGGTAAATTGCAACTTTGGTTTGTACCCTTTACAGCTGTGTTTGTTCTGTGCCTTGCCACAGTCCTTCTTTTCCCTGTTTCTTTCACTGCTAGAGATCTTTAGTAATCAACATTGTTACACATCACCCAGAAAAACACACACACCCCATCTTCCTTACCCTTATTGCCTTCTCTCACACCTTCGCCTGGTTGGTTCTGCTGTACTCTTTGTGTACACTTTTCTCCTCTCCTCACTCTTCTGCCTGGATGTTATGTATCCGTTACTTAGTCCTAACAACGTGACTTTTTAAGCCAGAAAGTGAAGGCTGTCTCAGCTCAAGGAAGTTGTACAGGACAAGTACATGAAACAGCCCTTCTATTGTTGCCATCTTTACTGATGAGCTGTAGACTTTCCTTCCATTTTTAAGCAATAATTTCTGGGAGGTTGGTGTTCTTTTTCTGTATCTGACATGCTCGGTGCCTCTATGAAGATCCTATTGCAAGTGTTGTCAGTGTGTTTGGTCTTCTGTAAAGCCTGGTGATTCATGCAGGCCATGCCTAAGTAGTAGTAATCACCTTGACCTAAGCTGCTGCTGGATTCTCTTCTGCAGGCAGGGTGTGCTGGTGTCAGAGGCTGGGCTACAAATGGTCTTTTTGCCTTGGAAAAATGTAGGGCTAGTCTTGGTGTTTGTACTCTATGAATAATAACAATAATAAAAGCCAATCCTAGAGTCTGATTACAACAAATAAATTCCATAACACCCTCTGCACTATATCTGTTGTCCTGCCAAAGCGCATAACATAAAATGACTGGGAACAACAGCAATTCAAAACAACAGCACACAATAGTGTAATTGGACCCTAAGCACATAAAAATAATGGTTAAAAAGAAAGAAGGGGAAAAAAAAAAAGGAAAAATGAGACTATGGACTTGCATCAGGGACAGTGTCGTGAAACTGCAGTAAGATGCATGAGCCTAGTAAAAAGGAAAGGGGGGGGGCAGGGTGAGTTACTTATGAATCAGTACAACTGTGCTTTGTTCTGCATGAGTGTTTTAATAGAGCAAGTGTAATATAAGGATCAGGTGGGCTCGTGGGAATGGAACAAAAGGTTTTGTAAAATTAAAGCAAAATAATTATAGCTCTAGGTGTAGAGTGAGCACACTCCAGCAGTTGATAGCAGGAACCTGCTTAGAATGGAGAAGGGAGGAGGGAGAAAGATACAGTTGGAAAGGTTTTTGTTGTTTGGGTTTTTTTAAATATATGCGTGCAAGCACACTCACATGGACATACATACACGTGCAGATATAATACACACAGATTTGTATATGTACATTAACAAAGACTTTCAATTGGTGACAGTTGTATGCAACTTTAGAAGTGACTAACATACCCACACATAAAAATGCATTGAATTAAAATGAAAATTTAAGGAATAGACTCAAATGAATTAATTAACAGTAACAACAACAACAAAATCATGACCGAATATTGTATTTCTAATGCAATTCAGGACTGAAGTCGATAAAACTGAGACTATCTTATGATATAGGATTCAAAGATGTTTTTACTGTAAAAGCACAATGAGAAATGTATACAGACAGAGTGCCTAGTACACTAATAAACCAACCTAGAAGTTACGCAAGTGAATGTGATCTTCTGGGGGATCACAAGAAAGCTACTATCAGCAATGTATGGTGTTACAGAATCTCCTGCATTTCGGCAAGGCATTCTGCTGTGCTGTCATGCAAAAAAAGCTGTTTCTACCTGAATTTAAGAGTATTTTTATTGGGAAGATGAGAGCTTGGTTGATCACAAGGTGGCCTCCCTGTATCTAGTTGTGTACTTTTTCTTTCCTTTACATCTGTATGTATATTTAACAAACTGCACAAGACCCCAATATGGATTGCTGCCACGATACACATATTCTAATTTGCGGGTTGTCCTCAAAGATGTAACTAAAGAGATGCCCAGGTTCCAGGAATAGAGAAAGACTGTATTCAGGCGTGCATCTTTCTGTTTCTGAATATGTTGTGTTAGGTTCAAAATGTTCAGAGTCTGCTTCTCTTTTGGTCTGTGACTTCCAAACAAATGAGTTACTTTTATTTGTAGATGTAGCGAAAGAGAAACAGATAGTCAATTTTAATGCTGGCTCCATGAATTCCCTGTGACGCCTGTGGGTTAGGATGAGTTTCCTTCTCCCTATGCACTGCTATATGAAATGTTGTAAGGAATGTGAATCTACCTGTGATAAAATGGACCTAAAGTGAGAAACTGGTTTTCTTACAAGACTCAAAATTACTACATGTCCATGGTGGCCAGTTTCTGATGGGTGGCACAATTGCTACCTCGTCATGGTGCATGATACAGGCAGTCTGTTGAAGGGAGGTTCAGTGAAGCCCACAAACTATAGTCACAGTCACAGCTATTACAGATGGCTGGCATGCGAGATAAGGCCTTGGCGAGGGAGGGGGAAATTAGCCTGCCTCCCACCACATTTCCCCTTATTCTGTAGTCAGATTTCCCTTATTCAGAGTTTGTTCAGGATAATTGTTCACAGACAATATATTTTTGTGCTTGCAGTGCAATCAGAGGCTGTTCTCACTTGAAGCAGAGCACATCTCTTAGGTAGTGCTTTCTGCCAGAATGTGGAGGCTGAGATCAGAGTGAAGCTTTATGAGCTCCATTTGGTGCTTTTTACTTCCGTCTTGTTTCTCTCTCTGCAGGGGATGTGAAACTAGATTTGTCCTGTTTCCACAGCAGGGTTTTTGGTTTATTTTGTTTTTCCAAAGCATTTCATTCAGTGGCGCAAATCCAGAGGAGAGTGTGTTGCAGAGATGAATTTGAATGTCAGAAAGAGTTGTGTTTAATAAACTCTTTGTTGTAAATTATTGAAACTAGAGAGCAGGAGGCCCCTGTTTAATACAAACATTCTGTGGTTAAATTATCGCTTTAAGTATTTACCCTTTAACATAAAGAGCAACGAGGCAAGGTAACGTTGCTAAAAGGGCTGCTTATGGGGTCTGGAGCTCAAGACTGAAATTGTTTTATTCTGAATACTCCTGTCAAACAATTTCCAACTTCTATCTGCCTTTGTCTTTAGCCAAAGAGATAGCTGCTTGATAGAACTGAATGAAAGTATAGAACTAGCTAAAAACCAACCAAACAAAAAATGCCAGCAAAACAGGAAAAAAAATGTATAGACTTCTAGAAAAAGGGACTTTAGTGATATGATGCAGTACTTGAAGATGATAGCCCAAAATGCACAGTTGAACTTGTGACTTTCCTTATGCATGTTACTACTGCTTATCTTCTGTGCTCACCAGCATTTGAAAACTTCTTCCTGACTGTATCATAACATGAGTTACATATCTCTTAATTTCGTTTTAAAGTGATTTGTCAGCATGAGCCTATTATGAAATTAAAGGTCAGTAACAGTCCAGGCATTTGCTGGGGTAAGCACTGTGCTCTTGAAAGGGAGAAGTATAGATAGTCACATCCCCAGTCTTCAGATGTGCCTTGAGAACAGTGTGTTTTACTGTTTAGGAACAGAGATGCTGTAAAGCTTCGGAGCTGAGCATTCATAGCAAGACACAATATGCCAGTATCTGTCACATTACAGGTCCTTGCAACACTATTGAAGTCAGAGAATTCAAGTCCCGGATTCTTGGCTTCTTTTGAGATCGACTCATTTTCTTCCTTGCCATTCCAGTAAGTCTGACATACAGACATGCACATGCATACTCATATAGACATACACACATTTTTCCAAACCATGAAACAAACAAAAAAGAGTAAGCATAGGGTTTTTTTTCCTTTTCTTTTCATTTTCTGACAAAAAGGAACTTTGTAAGTAGTTTTTATTCCAGCTTTGTTTCCTTCTGTTCACTCTTTGCTGGGAGCAAATTCTATAAAGAATTAGGATAAGAGCAGTCTTGTATTATATCTCAGTATTATTATATACCTTATTTGTGTAATAAAAAACTGCTGTAAAATGCACTAAAAAAAAAAAAACGGCAGTATTTCCACTTCTACTCAGAAAGAACTGATGCAACACTGCTCACATTTCCCTGCTTTCCTTCCATTTATTTTGGAATTTGATGAGCAGTAGCATACAGGCATTGGTAAAGACTGTTGTCTCTCCTTTTACTCTTTTGTGTGATTCTCCTTTTCCTAGGCTGTAGGAGAGTGCTTTTAGCCTGGCTAGAGATTTGCACCCTGATTTTCTCATACGGCAGATGAAGGTTTTTTAGATAACAGTAGGGACAATTTCTGGTCTTATTGAAGTTGTTGGCAGTTCTCCAGATGATTTATGAGATTTGGCCTTGAGAAAAAGGATCAGTCACACTCATCTCCTTTTTATTCTCCTGAACTAGAATGACCCATACCACTACCCAGTGATGGCTGCCTAGGATACTAGCAGTGAATTTTTGGAAAATGATCAAAAGTTCAAATATATGCAAGAATGCATGAAACCCACTGTCTAAGAGACCAGAGAGAATGCAGTTGGCCACAGCAAAATACATGATTAAATAGAACCAAATAAAACTGGAAGTTTATTAAGAAAAAACATCTATGTCCATTTTAATATTTTTCTACATAATATCAAGTTAGGAAGAGGCCTGGAACATTTCTCAAACCTAAGCTTATGTATACATCTTTCTGCATTCTCTGAAATCTTTTGTTTGCAGAGCACTATAAATGGTGCAAAACAAAGTCTCTTTTCCAAGTTCCCTACAGTGAACAACTTAGGAGCATTTAGTTTTAGCTTGTTTTAGTACTTTGTGTCCTCAGAGAACAGATTCTGCCCCTTTGATCTCTAGATATAAAAGTCACTGTTTCTCATGTTTCCCAGTGACTACAGAAGATCACTGGGGTCCGAGAAAAGAGACGGGGAGATGTGGAATGAGGACCTTGCAGCTCCAGTCCATTCCCAGCATTGCTGCTGACTTCTTGTATAACTGGAGATAAAACCTTATTGTGATCTCCAGTAATCCCTTTTGCAGAAATTACTTTAAAAATACTATAACTTACCTAAAAATGTGCATTAAGGAATGGAAAAAAAAAAGGTTGAAGCATAACTTCTTTCATGTTTTTGTGTATACAGGTAGTTTGCGTGTGATTTTATGTCTGTATCCTATGCAGCGCCCTTTCCTATGGGAAAAGAGTTGATCAAAAACAATACTCAAATCCAACAGTTTTCCGGTCTTGGTTGAAAGGAGAGGTAGTAGGTCAAAGAGAATACAAGATTTCACTACAATACAGTTGTGTATGCAGCTGAAAGCATTTCACTACCATGTTGCTATCCAGAGTTTTCCCTTTCAACATTTCTTGTGGGAGGTGAATTTTCCACTTGGTTTGACTTTGCTGTCAAAAAAGTCAAGCTGATTTTTTTTTCCCTTTGATTAAGTGAATAAAATGTTAGGAGTAATTAAGCTGAGGAGAGTTTTAAATCTGAGGTTTGTTGTTTTGTTGTTTTTTTTCTTAATTCCTAACCTGGTAAACAAACTGCTTGTATCTGTGTGTACAGTGATAATTTAAAACCACTGTGCTGAAAGCATAGTGTAAAAGCACCAGTTTTCACTTCAGACACAACCCCCCTTCTTTGATAACCTTCAAACCTTGTGTGTTAAACTCACAAGTGAAAATCATGTTTTTCATTATTCTTGTACTTCAAGGTTACTTTAGGGCTAAGGTTTCCTGTGACGATCAAACGAGAGGGTTTTTTTCTGTCTTGTACATCCTCACTTATGCCCAGATTATGCCCTCTGTGAAAATACTAAACTGCAGACTTTGTGGCCTTGAAGCTGAAGGGAGGATTGCTTGGTGTTTTTAGGGATCTGATCAGCAGACCAAGAGTGATCCATCTTCTCTCTGACTCAGTAACCTTGGAAAAGTCAATAATATGTTTGTGTCTACATTCCCCAGCATCCCCTACATTCCGAGGAAGGGGATGCTATTTCTCTGCTGCAAAACCCCTTTCAAGATAAACCTGCTCTCTGAAATTGATAGCTAGCCCTGGGAAATACATGTGTGGGTCAGGTTCCCAGCTGCACCATGACTGGTGCGTTGTCCCAGGGCACAGTCCTGGAGATCCCCTGAGAAATTGTCCATGCATCGTGGCAATTGCAGCGAGCCTCTCTGCTCCTTCCTGATTACATCTTGTCAGCAGCTGCTTCAAGAAACCTCTACATGTCCCTCCCTGTTGAGTAGGGCTGTTGACTTAGAGGAGATTGTGTGCTCCTGTCCCCCTTGGCAGGATGCAGTGAGTGAAGTTGCCCATCCTGGCTCATTACTTTGGAGGTATTCATCCCCTTTTTAGGGTAAAAGTGGTTGTTTCAGGTCTTCGATGTAGAGATTCTTCTGTGATTTATTATCTGCAAATGCCAGTGTTCCTGATACACTTCTTTTTTAAAATGTTTTGCTGAAGCCTTATTCACATAGGCTGATCATATGTGCCCCAGATACAAACAGGAAGATGAAGTTTCAAGTTCCATCTGCTGCAGTCTAGAACAATTTTATACACTGTTCACTGGGGGGAAGCAATTCTGATTTAAATGGCACAATGGCTGTGTGTTTTCAGTCTGATGGGATGAAGTTTGGTTTTGTTTTTTTCCTGATGTGATTTTAAATCTGAGCTGTAAATAAGTGCACTGCATAACCTCTTAAATGGAGGTTTACCAAGCAAAACCTTGAGAAATAACAGAGACTGAAACTGTACATCAGTGATGTTAAGTTAGTATCTGGAGTGTTTGTTAAATTCTGAGTGATTCTTCCACCAAAATACCTGATCAGCTCTTCTCCAGCAACTTTCAGCAGAAGTAAGCAAGAAACTGCATCAAAAAACAGTCACGCAAATGTCACCCCCTTGTAGCCACCACTCTTTGGAAATAGACAACAAATAAAACTTCTTCACTGATGCCCCACATTTCTTTGTCATGCAGTAACAGCCTGTGCAGACTGTGCCTCCATGCCTGACCTAAGTTATGTCATATTGTATTGTGGAGTAACCTATTGTCACATACCATGCTCAGACTAAGAAACATGTCACTACATATCTCCATAGCTTCCTAACACTGATAATGGGAAATAGGAACAGTGTTTATCTCCTCCAAGAGCCCTGTCTGGAAAAGTGCTTGACTACTGTGGACCTTGTTGCCTGCCAGCAGACAATTTTCCATGGCAAAGCTATTTCTTACTAATCATCTAGTCAGTCTTCCTTAAGGCATTTCTGCCTTAGGTCAGGTTTGAGGCATGGTCACAGCTTTATAAATTTGTGCTAGCAGTGTTGATTTTAGTAGAAGTAGCTTAGACTACCCAGAAGCTCGTCTGTTGATCTCAGTAAGAATTTATCTGGATAAAGACATAATATCAAGCAGCTACATTTTAACTGTTCAGAAACAGTTAAATCCTGCATGTTACCTGATGGATGTACTTAGACATGAACTTAATTTGCTGGATTTTTTTTTTCTATTTTCCTCAAAATTAATGTTTTCTTGAAGTTTATTTATTTGGAGTTCTGCCTCCTTCATTTGTAAGTAAAGATACTCAGCTGTAGCTAGTGTGTAGTGGTGGTACATGTTACAGAAGTAATGCTGAGAGTTAATTCAATGGGGAGATGGGATGGAGATTTTAAGTACCGGGATCCTTTGTGACATAGGAAAAAAAAAAGCACTGAGTTGTTCTGAGAGAGATTTTTCTCGCTAGAAAAATCATCAGAGAATGCCCATCTAGCTTTAGAAGACAGAAATACTATTGCAAGAGAAAGCAAATAGGTGCTGCAGGCAGGGACAAAACAAATGTGAGGTTAGAAAGTTAGAGTGACCGTTTTCCTGTCAATTGGATTCGGAAGGGATTCCTACCAGAACAAACACACGGTCAGACACAGAGCCGTGTTCAGCCCTGCTACTGAAACATCATGCCACGTGAGCACTCACTCCCCTGGCCCAGCAGCGAGGAGGGTCTGCTGCACTTGGCTATCATCCCTCAGGGGACGAATGTGAAGGAAGGAAGCAGATCACAGCGTATGAAAGTCTGAGAAGTGACAGCATTTTGCATTGAAGGCAGCTGCATGAGGTTACCTGAGGACAATGTCTGGCTCTACGAGCTGATTGCTTAGAGCACTTAAAAAAAAAAAAAAAGGGAAAAAAAATCCAGTTAATGGGGGCACCTCCTAAGCAAACCAGATATCCCTTTTACTGTGCAGTCCCTGTTGAGAAGAGTATAATTTTATATTAATTACACCGGATAAGTAAGAATTTGTTATGTTCTGACTTTACCCAGTAAATTCCCATTTAACCTAGTTGTCTCTATTAAGTGCGTCAGCTTTTCTTCCAAAAGCTCTGCTGTGCAAAGACAAATTCCTGTATTAATGTGAAAGTACATAATTTAAGCCAACAAAAATTAGGAAGCCCTTACCCATTTTTCAGAAATAATTATTTATTAGAGAATATCACAACAAACTCTGCTTGCTCACAGTTGTTTACAAAAAATAACTTCAGTTCATTCTGTTTATTTTTCACTTCTGAGCCTTAACAACAGAATTACACCTGTCTCTTACATTTTCTCTAATGTACTTGAGTTTTGTTTAAAGTCGATTTAAAGCTTCATTTTCAGATTCTTAGCTAAATATTGAAAATTTGACCTGAAAGTACCTCATATGACTGATCTACTCCTCTCTGCCCTCTTCTTAAATTATCCATAACGTGTACTAGACTATATCCAGATTTCATTCCTACATGCTTTGTTTATGTCAGTTTAAGTGAAAGCCTAAGGGCAAACAATTAGTTTGTCTTACATAGAGTTAGTATGTAACTCTGTTTAACCAAAGTTCAGTATCTTCCCAAAGACTTTCCTTCACAAATGGCCATTGGAGAACAGTTCCACTGCTATCTTCTTGAAACCCATGATCTTTTGATCTTTTTACATCAAAGGATAACAGGATGAGCCCTACCTGGGCACTTGGAAGTTCTGTTTTAAAGGCAGTTGTATAACTAAGGCCTATCAGCCGTCGGATATCTTTTTTCTCTGGTCTGTTTTTAGAGATAAATCAGTTTTAGGGAAGAAGGGAGCAACTCACTCAAAGTGGGGTTCTGCTCTTTGTGTAACTGTTTGATTAACCCTCTGATTTTGGAAAGTACTGTCTTGCATGGAGGGAATGATTGGTACCCTTAAAAAGTTCACAGATTTCATTTAATAATAATATCTCCTTAAATAATTTCTAACATGAATTAGCAATCATTTTGGGCACATGGCACTGTAGGATATGTGTACAAGAATTCCAAAGATGACTGGGTTGTTAAGGCATGTTTCTAACTTTTCTGCGTTTTAGCAGCTGTTATATGGGATATAAACTATGTGAATGCATTTTATTAGGGATGTTTGATGCCTCTGATGCTGTTTGTGCTCATAACATGGTATTTTAAAATACATATTTAGATGTAAGGATTTTTTACTACATTTTGTCATCCTATGGTTTGAATTTCTGGGAATTCCATGGTTTTCTGCAATATTACTACATCATGCAAAGTGCACATAGTCCTTCTAAATGCAGTAGTACCCACAGTATGAAGTTAATTTTCAATGTTGGGGCTATAGGTTTTCACTCATGTAAGAAGTAGTCAGACCCAAACTGATTTTGACAGATGATGCATTTCTCTCCTAAAATGGTTTTAAAATAATTCTTTATAGTATCATTCAGTCTCAGGTGGGTCACTTTTTCTTTTTCTCCCTTTAAAGGTGTTCCTGTTTTGTATTTCAGAACCTAGATTTTCATTTAGCAATTAATGTGGGTGATTCAAATCACTCCTTCTGTATTGTATTAATTTTTGCCAAATATAGTATTTCTCTGCCTACTGTTGATTGAGCAGAATGGAACTTGCCTACACAAAATTTCTTAGGAAATACAATTTGCACATCCAGATTTCTAACTACACCCACTCTCCTCATTATTGCAAGGTGTTAATCTAGTTGTATGATGCTGCCTGCACAGATACATACATACATACTCTCTTAAAAATAGGTTATGTGCCTAAATCCTTACAAGAGAGCTCAGATACTTAGTTTTTCTAGGTCTGTGTGCTGACTGAATATTTAGCCCTTGTGGTTACTGCAACAGAGTTTTTGTAAAGGCTTTTCCATGTTTATAGAAGGTTCCTTTAGTAAGTAGTTTAATCCTAAGTAACAACCGAGTTATCTTGCAGTAAAAGCAGTTGCTAATTTTTTAAGTAATTCAGAATTTTCTCATATCCATTTTAAAAGTACGTTTGATTTGAGCAGTTCTCTTTCAGAAATCTACCCTGGAGAAAATGTTTTTAATCAGGTTAAAATGGAAGCAAGATAGAAATGAAAATGTTTGCTGTGGCTTGACTGCAGCAGTGCTAATGAGCTCTGCTTTAATACATGAAGGAACATATGGCCCCCATCTGAATACAAACTGGACACAAAGCAGTAATTCAGCTGAGATGTCCTGAATATTGTAAACTGGGTGAATGTGGTCAAAGGTGTTTATAAACGGTGGCTCAATCCCACACACTGACTCACTGCCTTCTAATGTTCCGGGGCTCAAGGTGCTATTTGTAAGAGTATAGAAAATGACCAGTAGAGGGAATTCTTAATTAATGCTAACAAAATAGCAAACTGAAGTGTTATGTTATGAAGAAAAGACTTCTTGTGCTCATGACGCAGCAAGAGACGGATTATGGAGAGGGCAAGTTAGGAGAAGAAAAATCACAGGACAGGCAAATTGAGTATTTACTGGTAAATAATTGCTCTCTTAAGCTGTGGCTTTCTTCCTAAATTCTTGGCATTCCTGAGCAGTAGAACCATTTTCAAAAAATGCATCCTTACAGAGTAGATGTAAAAAAAAAAACTTTCAAAGGCTGATGGTACAGATTTGCACAGGTATATATTTCCTCTAAAGGTTCAGGAAGTGGAGATAGGCTTCTAGGTTGTAATGTATACTTTTCTATCAGCACAGATGTAATTGATGAACAAGAAAACAAAACAAGCTTGTAAGGAGAAAGTACATGGCCCAATTTTGTTTAGCTTAAATGGGTTCCAGTTTTTAAAGAGGTGCCTCTAATTAAAAAGCTACACGGCAACTTAATGTGGGACAGAAATATAACTCCTGTGTGCTTGTGTTTCAGAGCAGTCTTAATTTCACTAGAACTGGACATGTGAGGTGCTGCAGGGAACGAACCTTTTCTAAGCAACTCTTAGGGATCGCCTGCATCCCTATGGATTCTCCAGATGTGGCTTCTCAGGGAAATGAGGTGCCTGGGAACCCACTCTATTTGCTCACTCATGTATGCAGTTTGTATACCTGTCTCAAAATTTGGCCAGACAAGTTTGCTGGGTGAAAGTTGTCCTAGATAGCTAAGCTTCCACATGTTTTATGGAAAAGAAGGCAGCTGTTTAAAGGGTAAAAAAACCTCTCTTTTAATGACTCCACTGAGGGAGAGGCTGCCTCACAATTTTACCCAAAATTACATGTCAGAGACCCAACAAAGGCAGAAATCCATAAGGAAGGAGATGCTTTTGCCTCTCTGTGAATTGACTTAAGTTCACAGAAATTTATTTTTGTTTATTTCATATAAGAAATTCACCATGAGGGTGACAGAGCAATGGAACAGGCTGCCCGGGGTGGTTGTGGAATCTCCTTCCTTGGAGGTCTTCAAGACCCACCTGGACATGTTACTATGCGACCTGATCTAGGTGACCCTGCTTGTGCAGGGGGGTTGGACTAGATGACCTCTAAAGGTCCCTTCCAACCCCTACCATTCTGTGATTCTATGATTTTACGATTTTCTAATACTGAAAATATGTGTTAGATCTTGAAACTGTATAGGTGGTTAAGAGTACTCTGCCTTAAAATATTGCTTTTATTCACATCTTAATCAAGAAATAACAATAACATTACCATTTTTTGTGAAAGCTACGATGTTTTTCATTTCTGCTCCCCATTTGATCTGTTTTAAAAGGAGCAGCCAAAGCAATCTTGTTTTTCACAAGTAAGTACCAATAGCACGTACACCTGAAGAGCAGGTAATTTTACAGGGATTTTATTTTGGTTGCACAGACATTGATCAGGTGTGGTGTCCAAGCTCAACACTTCATTGATAAGCATATCTGTCTTGCGGACATCCCTCCAGAAAGCCCCACAGTAAGCATCACGGAATCCAGCATCAGGTCCTTCAGAGAAAATACTAAGTTCTTCGTAAAGAGTAATGATGATTTAACCTTTCCCACAGGGGCAGTTTCTTCCTAATAGATATTGAATTGAAGTTGGCTTATGTCTTTTAAATACAGGCAGTTTTCAGTCATCGTACTTCATTGTACCATAGTTGTGGATACTTTGTTTATTCACTACTATGCTAAGTGTTTCTATAATTATAATATATTTATCATTGTTATAATGTTTTTTGTTGTTATTGTTATGGAAATAATTAGTCCTTTTTAAACTCAAAAAGTCTTGGCCCTTCTGATGTCTTGGGTACAAAGTACTACAAGTTAATTACATAGTATGTGGATGAAAAATAATAACCCTTTTATTGGTTTTAATGTTCTGCCTTTTAGTTTTAATGACTATCCCCTGTTTTCTTGGGAGGTCAGATTTATTTTATTTTCTCAGTGCAGTTACATTTATATCACTTCCACTATGTTCAGTCTTTTTCATTTTCTCTGTCAGCTTGAAGCTTTCTAAACTTCCCGTATATGGAAAGCTCTTGAGAGCTTTAATGAGTCTTTTTATACTCTCTGAACCCTTTTTGTTTCTCCTCTATCCGATTTCAGACAGTATGATAAGAGTTGACGGCAAAATCTGAAGTGATGGTATAACATCAACTTATGTAACCACGTTATTGTATTATCAAAAGTGTTCTGTTTGGACCCCCTGTCTGTGTGCAGCACTGAACAAGCCACCAAATCCCTCCACTTCCTTTCCTGAGTTGAGTTCCATGAACTTCCTGTGCATTGAGAAATGAAAGTAGTGCAGATTACTTCTCTAATTCTGGTAATGAGAAAGGCTAACTACAGAATCCTATGGAAAATGGGTTTTTTTTAAAGTCAAAAGAGAGATCTGTGGAGAAGGATCTCCTTGTAACTGGACTGATTCCATGAGATGGGGATGCCTGACATGGAAAGGAAGTACAATTTGTTCTGTGACTCCTTAGACCATCTGCAAGTGACTTGCAAGAGATGAGAGGGTGCCAAACAAAAGCGCAATTGTGATATAATGGGAGTATGAATCAGTCATTGGTCTACTCTCATTGGATAAAACAGGCAAAGCCCAGGACCATTCCTCATATTCTGCTATGACACTTCATGCTTTTGAAGACATTAGTTCAAGACCAAAAATCACATTAAAATGTTTGGGAAAAAATGGTTTTTTTGTTTAGATTGTCAAATCCTATGTTCTTATTTCAGCAGATATATAGAGGCATGTTATAGAAATATCTAATACGAAGTCCCTGGGTCCAAGTAGAGCATATCGAGTTGACTTTTGCTGGAAACAAGTGAGTTTTATTCCTCTCTTCTCTTCTCTTCTCTTCTCTTCTCTTCTCTTCTCTTCTCTTCTCTTCTCTTCTCTTCTCTTCTCTTCTCTTCTCTTCTGCCTTCTACTCTTGTCCCTCCTTCCCTCTCAACAAGAATTTCTTCCTTAATAAAAATTCAGCCTGACCCAGTATATTTTTCTAGTGTAAATGATCACTTTCAGCATTAAGGTAATAAAACATATTTTATGCCCTCTTGGTTGCCCAAGAGATAACAAATAGATTTTAAAAGCAGATGGTTGACTAGAGAGCCCTGAGGTATCGCAGAACTAACAGGTGCAGCTTCCTGTTCAGATTCTGCAATGCAAAGAAATCCTGTTTCCCAGGGAAAAAAAAAAAAAGGAGAAATAGTGGAAAGATGGACTTGAGATTCCAAATACTACAGGAATTTTAAATTGTATTTACAATTGTTTGTACACTGAAAGTGTCCACCCATTGCTAAGAACAAGGAAAGCTTTGTGGCTGAAGCAGAGTGCTGGAAAGTAAGAGATCTGCACTAAGTTCTGTTCTGTCCATTGACTAGCGGAGTAATTTGCAAAACACTTTTTATGTCTATTTCCTCCACAAAAGCAGGACAGTAGCAGAGGAACAACTTGTGTATCTTCCCATAGATCATTGTGAACTCTGTATGGGAAAAGCTAAGGAAGGAAAATTGTGTTACCAATGAAGTGCTAGATGCTGAGACAACTCAAAACGTGTTTCTGAAATGTGTAGTGTAAATGTTGAATACCTCAAGCAAAACAACACATGTAGATCATTAGAAAAGAAAGAAAAATCATACCATTACCTCTTTCTAGTTGCATTTGTCCTATCTGACAAGTTTAACATGGGATAAGTCAAAGTACATAGCCTTCTAGTGGTTAAGAAGCTACGTCTGCACTTTTTCAGTTCTTCATGTTTTGATAGAGCTTGGCTTCTGTGAGCTATTGATAATTTTAGATTTAATTTATTCTGGGTTTTGTTCACACTACCATAAATCCCAATTCAGAATGAAAATGGTTGGAGAATATAAATGCTTCATTATTAATATAGTCATTAGTCCCTAATTTTGTACTCTTAAGCTAGAGCCATCCAACTAAAATCTCTAATATATGCTCACTGAATCAGTGACAGTGAGTCCAGGGCTGGAAGTGCTTCATTGTCATAGGTGCCCTTAAGCACATTTGGGCATGGGATATCAGAAGACTGTGAAGTGGTGTAACCTTTCTCTAGAGATCAGAAGAGTTACCAGTGCTGAAGCAAGGATGTAATTTATGCAAGGCAACAAAATGACTTGCTTGCATTGCTGGAGGTAAGAAAAACAGGCTCTAACTTCTTGTCTTCTAATTTGCGTACTGGAGAATAGGGTCTTCTATTTCAGGGCAAAATAAAGGAAAAGGAAACCAAAAGGATAACTAATCAGAATTTTATCCTGTAATGAGAAATTAGGAAAGGGAAAATAAGGAACATGGCTCCTACTGCTCTAGCATTAAATATTAAAGTCTTTAAATTCTAGGTTACAAGGAAAATGTTTCAGCGTGTTTAGTCCTATTGGAAAACAAATTAATAATAACAGTAATCACATTTTAAGGTCAATGAATACAGGAATAAAAAGATGTTATAGATCAGTAATTGTACGCAAAAATTTTTCTAGGAGTTACAGAATCTCGTACATCATACTCTCAATTTTTCCATAAAAACATTTTTCCATTAGTCATCAGATTGGAATAAAGTTTATAAAAATTGGAAAAACAAGTCATAAGAGCTATAAAACATTTTGAAAAGTTAAAATGAAAAAAACATTAATAAGATGGAAAACTTTTTGAGCAGTTGGGAGAAAATAAAGTACTGGGGAGGGTTTTTTTCTGCTTTTGTTTAAAAGATGGAGTCTTGATGGAGACTTAAGTAGGGGGAATACTGCAGCCAACTGTGAATATATGATACCATTAGAGGAAAGATTGCTCTGCTGTTCCTATTTTCAGACAAATTACCTTAGTGGTCCTGATCCTTTGGTTCTACGCAATTATCAGCTGAGCTGAAGGAGATCTCCCTATAGCTGTGAGTAGTAATGAGGCTTTAGCATTTCTTTGCACATTACTACTGGAATGTGACCTCTCTCACTAGAAGGCTCACCTTTTCATTATAAAGGTGTTACTTCTTTTCTACACGTTTAAAGCATCGTTCAGCTTTCGATACAATCCCTTCACTGCATAGCAGTAGAAAATTCAAACAAACAGACGTTCCGGAGAGTTTCTTTAACCTTGGATGTGAAAGGTGGTCAGTGATGGAGATTTCAGTATACCAGGGCAGGAGTTTTGAAGGGGAGCAAAAGAATAGCTACATTTAGGATTTTACTCAGAATATTGTATAAACGATGCAGGAAATGCAGAGAAATGTCATAGATGCATTCATATAGGAAGACATCAGAGATGGAAGGTGATGACATCTGAAGCATAAGTAGATGTAAGCCAGCAATAGTGTCCTTTTATGAAGACAATTGTTCTTTCTGTAATGATTTTTCCCCTCACACCAATTCACATATCCTTCTGTGACACAAAACTGATGTCACCTTATGAAATTCCAAGAAGAGTGGAAATCAGACAAAATCATAGAATCATAGAACAATAGGGATTGGAAGAGATCTCTAGGGATCATCCAGTCCAGCAACCCCCTAAAGCAGGTTCACCTCGATCAGGTCATACAGGAACGTTTCAAAGTGAGTTTTGAAAACTCCCACAGGAGACTCCACACCCTCCCTGGGCAGCCTGTGCCAGGGCTCCCTCACCCTCACAGAAAATTTTTTCCTTGTGTTTAAGTGTAACTTTTTGTGTTCCAGCTTATGTCCATTACCCCTTGTCCTGTCACTGGAGACAACAGAAAAAAGTGCTGCCCCATCTTCTCTACATAGACCTCTTAACCTCTGTTAATGAAGTTTGCCTTCAGTCTTCTCTAGACTAAATACCCCAGTTCCTGCAGCCCTTCCTCATAGGAGAGATGTTGCAATTGCCTGGCCTCATCCCCTTCGTCTTCCCAATCAGGTGGCCTGTAATAAACTCCCACAACAGTATCACCAACGTTACTCTGCCCCTTAATTCTCCCTCATAAACATTCAACCGGCCCCTCATCCCCACCCAGGCAGAGCTCAATACACTCTAATAGCTTTCTCACACAGAGAGCAACGCCACCACCTCACTTCATTGGTCTGTGTTTCCTAAATAGGACATAGCCATTCCTGGCTGTAGTCCAGTCAGGTGAGCTGTCCCATGGTGTCTCTGTAACTGCAGTGAGGTCGTGACCCTGCATTCTCATCCACATCTCCAGTTCCTCCTGCTTTTATTACCCAAGCTGTGTGCGTTGGTGTACTGGAGTTGGGTTTTATTACCCAAGCTGTGTGCATTGTGTACTGGAGCACACAGGTTTCCCTGGACAGGTACAAGAGGATCCTCCACAGTTAGACACTCCCTCGAGGTGGTCAGCCTTCCATGTCTCATCTTTTTATGCAGCTGAGGAGCAGTCATCATTCCATTTCCTGCCCTGACCTGTTTCCCTGTTGAATGGGATGGCACACACTTTACCATTTCACACCCTGCCCTCCAAGTCCTTCAATTTAAAACCCTCTTAAATAGGTTTTTCTACAAAAGGGAAAATTACCCAGTCCACTTAGAAGTAAAGGACATGGTGGTACAAGTCAGTCACCAGAAAATGATGCTTGAAGTTGAGTACTTGGTCACAGAAGCTGTAATTGCTGTAAGGAAGTGATACTGCATGGCAAATTTACCTGGGATTTACATGCTGGCAGGAGGACAGGTTTGGGGGTAGGAAAGCATTTTGTGATCAAGCAATGGAGCTCAAAGCAACATTGGGTTTATATATGTGAATGACAGACAATGGTGAAACAGTACAACAGAATCCTAAACCAAGCAATTGTGATGGGGCAAATTATAGGGGATTTGTGCTGTCTGCATCTATAACTCAGATGATTTGACTATGCTTTTTCTCACCCTTTTCCCAATTTATTTTGTATTATGTATCATGCCTGTGATTGTGTTCTCTGTTGTTTCTCTCCTGACATGTTTAATCCCACAACACAGTCTAGTCTTGATGTTTTCCTTCTCTTTCAGAGAGTCCCAAGAGAGAGAAGCAAGGAAGGTAGATGTATTTGACTTTGGAAAATGAGTTTATGCCAGTTGCAAAGGAAATAAAATATATCACAGGGGTCTACTGTGGGGTGAGGAGTGAAAATATTGCTCGTTTGTGACAAAAGATTGCCTTGAAGAGTGCTTCAGTTTGATCAGCCTGAAGCCCACGTCTCAGTGTTTCCATTGCAAAGGCTTTTATGTTCCTGTTTCTTTTGGAAAAGGACTTCATCTATTTTGAAAGAAATCCAAGGCTTCCCAAAAGTACTATTTGCTTTCAGGCCCAGCGTCTGAGAGCTGTGCACCAGGGTCACATTGCAGAGGGGTTAGGAGAATGTTCATTAATTTAGGTTGTGAGCCAGGATAGCCAAGGAGCTTGCATGCAGCCAGCCCCAGGGCAGCAGAGGAGCCAGCACTGTTAGGCTGATAAAAGCATGTGTTACTTCTGCAAGGACTTCAAATGTGGGGACATTTGGGCAGTGTAGATATGCCACAGTACAAGGCCACAGCTCCTCCCCAGCCCTGCGTGAAAGGTGCTTAGTGCAACAAAGGACAAGCTGTCAAGCTATGCCTGGCACAGGGGATCGAAGGGTGGGAAAGAAGCAAAAGCACTCAGATGGTGCAGTGCTGCTGTGGGTGACTGCTGGAATCAGATGAGGGAATCTCAACCTGGAAAAGTGAAACCCAGTAGTTTTTATTTTGCCATGGAGCTTCCATCTCTGCTTTACGTCTAGGAGGCAGGACTTTTGAGTCTGTATTACATGTGAAGGCAAAATAGTATTTGTGTGGTGCTGCCTTGATTTCAAGTCTAAATCGGTGCTAATCATTTCTTCAGAGGATCTCAGTCTGGATATGTTCACTGCAGTGGATCATTACAGAGCCATAGTACATTAATTCAAGTTCTCAGCAAACACTGGCTCAACGTCCTACTCAAACTCCCTGTGACTTCCTATCCTGAAGGCACAGCTTTCTGACATGCTTTTTCTTTCACTGTTCCTGAGATATCCCTAATCTCTTTTAAGCATCAATTCCCATTTTCAGTTTGCAACAGAGACTTTTTTCAGGCGTACCTGTGGAGCTCATTCGTAACCTATCATTTGAATATTAACAGGTTAACCTGGTGTTAAAGTACTACTACTGGTACATAGAAGAAAACAAATGCACCTTCTGTAAAGGGACAATACAGTCTTTAAATTAGTGTTGGCCATCCCTGGTGGTAACCCTGGTGATACATTTTGAAGTTCAGACTCGTTTCTTTTTCTTTTTGTTTTTTCATTCTTTAGCCTGTTTCTCTATTTGCATGAACTGCTGATAATTTACCTTAGATTTTTTGTGTTTAGAAATCTTACAGAATTTTTTTGACATTTCTACTCCTTCAATTCGGATTTTAAAAGAATTTCTAAAAAATAATTAAAGAAGAAAACGACTCTCTTAAAAGATTAGCTCAAGTGAGATGCTGCCAGCTGGTAATTTGTTTGTACTGTAAGTGGACTTTGCATTTCACATGAGCTAACCATCATGGCCTACAATGACTCTGGAAAAGAACATGAATCAGAAATATAGGAGTAAAAGTGACAGAAGTGTTCACATTGGTACGAGAAGATGTCTCACTTCTACGAGGCCACTCTCCACCTCTCTTATTTGTTTGAAACCACCTGAGCAGTTCTAGGTGCCTAGCCAATTGGTGTTGAGAAGGGAGCTGGAAGTGCTGTGAGTGTTTGCCAGAGGGAAGACAAAATGAATATCAGAGGAATAAGTGGTAGAATGGGAGAGGGCAGTCATAGCTGGGAATGCTGGGGCTATCATGAATGGGATGTTCTATTGAGAAGAGTGTGGCCAGCAGGACAAGAGAGGTTCTACAACCCCTCTGCTCTGCCGTGCTGAGGCCTCATCTGGAGTCCTGTGTCCAGTTCTGGGCTCCCCAGCTCAAGAGGGACAGGGAACTTCTGGAGAGAGTCCAGCACAGTGACACCAAGATGATCAGAGACAATCCACCTGGACACATTCTTGTGAGACTTGATGGAGGTGAAGCTGCTTTAGCAGGGGGCTGGACTGGATGATCTCCAGAGGTCCCTTCCAACCATTCTGTGATAGGGGGACAATCCAAACCCAAAGGAAACCAAGCCCCACCAGTGCCGTTACTTGCTAAACGACTTGCTTAATTCAGATACTCTTGTCTGTCAACATATCAAGAGGTATTTTAACAAAGAAGCATTGCTTTCAGATGGAAGACTGGAAGTTAAGGGAAAAAGACACAAGTTCTGGTCTTTAGATAATACATGTGAACTCGGCAAACTGATTATAATGTCTGTGTCTCAAATTCTTTATCTCTGAGAGAAGAATAAAAATATGTGTGTGCTTCAGAGGGGAGCTGAGATACTTCATCCATTTGGAAATGATTTTTCTCCTTTAGGAGACAGATGCTTTACCTTTTCCATGAAAAGTTGTAAATGTTTCAGAAACAATTAATGAAGCTTCCTGACATCCTCTTGGGTGAGGAAATATGATTGCTGTGGGAAAACTGAGGCAAAAAATCTGTCATGTGAATATTTTATTTTAATACTTAATGAACAGAGAAAAAGAAAGTATTACTGTAAAACATGAGCAAGATTGTGGAAAACTTTGGCAGAAGGAGGTACTGAGATAAATTCTGTCTGATTGGCATCTCTTGAAGGTCAAAGTGTCTGCCTAATGTATAAGGCAGGATTAAATTTGGCTCATGATCTAAATATAATCAGAAGACTTACCTCTCAGTATATTTAATTTCTAGATACATGTGCATAAGGCAAGCTTGTAGAGTAGAAGTAAATACTTTGGAAAGTGACTACATGAAAAGATAAACTTCCTTTGCTTTCATATCGGTGAAAGTAGTACCAAGTAGTAGCCTTACTTTTTAACATGAAAACCTCAGTGGGTTTTATAAACAATACCCAGTCCCCTGGTAGCATGTCACTCCAGTTGGTGGCAAGAGAACTCAGTCAAAATACACCACACCATCTCAGGGTGTTACTGGTGTGTACAGTTAGCATTTCCTGTTTAAGGATTTGGAAGTTGAGCTTTAGAGAAATTAAGCAGGACACATAGTAAATAATGTAACAACCGAGAAAGAAAAAACCAGATGCCCTGACCTTTTCCTCACTCTTTAAATCAGAAGATCTGTAGTCCTTGGAATCACGCACATGTCCTTTACAGTTCAAGCTGATTTTATTTCTTACAGGCTATGTATTACCTCAGATGATCCAGTTGTTTTGAGTCTCTCATCCCAAGACCTAGCTTATCAAATCAGTAATGCTGGGTAGCCTCACTTGTCCACTAGTGCAAGCTTCCCTTGTTTTAAATCTATAGTAGATCTTGAACTGCATTCACATCATGTTACTTGCAGATTGATAATTATATGGCTATGGATGTGCCAATATGCACTTGAACAGGTGACTGTAAAATCTGTGTTAGTCGCTTTCCCCCATTCGGCTTCTGCACTTTTATGTCAGTTTGGTAAGTAACTGCATCTCTTAGTCAAGCGTATTATAAAAGAAGACAAAAGAGAAGCTTTGCCTGATAGGAAATGGAAAATATATGGTGAGGTAAGACAAGACCACCCGTAAGCATCAATACATACTGATACTAAATGATTATTTTAGATTTCTGTAGGGTTTTTAGGTTAAGCTTGTCAAAAGTCAGGAAGGACTTTATGTCCGTGAAGTCAATGCAGGGTTTACTGCACATTTAAGATGAAATAGACCAGTACTGCATATTGTGAAAATCTCACCTCTAAATGAAACCAAGTTCATAAAAAAAACCCCAAAAAACAACAACAAAAAAACCCCAACAACAACTGAATAAAGTCACCTTTGCTTTTGTGTTCCTGAATCAGATAAGAAAACACAATGAACTGAAATGAGCGTTATTTCGTATCCAGGGAGAGTTGGTGCTTTCCAGCACACTTAGCCTTATTTCAAAATTGCTTAGTTTTTGTATTGTCTTGCAGCCCAGCTTATGTGTGCATCCAGAGAGATTTCCTCTGGCCTTTTTAAATCCGTCAAGTTGTTGAGGACCCTAGACAAGAGCGCTTTTTCTACTTGCTTATACTAGTCCTAACTGGTAGCAGAAATAGAAATAAAATGCTAATTCTGTGAGATTCTTCTAGGAGACGAAAGTAGATGAGGAGCCGTCTAGCAGTCTGAGGCCAGAAATCACAGACTAATTCCCTGTCAGCATGACAAGCTTTGGACTGTTTAGTTCCTCTCTCTGTGCATGGGCAATGCTCTCTGATTTGCGGGTTGTCTAGATGCCATACATGCCCGATCCTTGTTTTTGCAGTGGAGTTAGTTACGATATCTAATAGTCATCTTGGTGTTATTGTCTGTTCAAAGTATGGTAAATGGCCATAGTTCCCTCTGGTACTCAAAATCTGAATGGTCCCTTTTTTTGCAGATGAGGGAAAATTCACTTAGAGATGGTGTTCATGACAGAAAGATGTGAACTGTGAATTTATGTTATGGCCATATTGGAGTCTGGATTCTCTAATAACCATATCAAAATCAGCTTAAGGTGGAGTACTTCTGGCTACCAACTGGTCTTTACTCATAAGAAATAGACATTTGCATTATTTGTATCACTGAATTGTAAATCAGGGAGGACAGTCCTCATTCTGAATGCCATACTTATTCTCAGCATGATGTGTGTGGTGAAGAAGGCATTGAAATAAAGCATTGTCTAGGATAACATCAAAGAAAATGCTTCAATTTTTATTTTCTTTTCCATGGTGGATTAATTAAACCAGAATGAAACACCATCTAATTTGAAAATAAAAGCAAATACGTATGTGTAGATTATGACAGTTTATTCTGAAAATCAGAGTAAGTTCTTCCTCCCCTGAAAACACAGCTCTAATCACACAATGCTCTTATAACGTGATCCTCTGCCTTGCTTTCTTTAACATACCTTCTCAAATTCAGTGGCCAGCTTGTATGGCTGCTTTGATGCTTTTTTGATGTCCTGTGTCACTTGGTTGGTTTTCAGAGCTGTAACAAGTAACTCTGCTAGACCTAGTATCTGCTGATACTACATTGTGCTTGGCACAGGATGTAAAAGGATGTTACTTTAGTGCACCGACCCTTTCACTAGGCTTTTAAATAAAAAGTTCAAACACATCCCCACTGAGTGCTCAGCGTATGGTGATGGCTATAGGAGAATGGGAAGTAGGAGCTTTTCAGGCAGGAAGAGTCTAAGTAGACAACCTTAGTCTATACCCTTCTTTGGTTTAGAGGTTGTAGGGCACAGTATCTTTGTTATCCAAAAAAAAGGTCTAATCATTTTTTTTTCATAGCTTTGTGCTTTATTTTATTTTACAGTGACTACACCCTGTATGACAACATCCTGTCCAGCAGGCAAATATTGCTGTGGAATACAATACTAAGCTCCACCAAACCAATCCCACAGTCCAGACTGGGCTGCCTCCTGCCTTGGGACACACCAAGACAGTCACAACATTGAATTTCATTCAGCTGAAACTGTGAGACACTTTTACTATTTCACAAAAATAAATCCAGGGAGTAACTAAATGAGTTCTCAAGTAGCAGTTGAGGTAAAATACGTGTGCATGAAAAAGGCCAAGAGTCAGATCTCAAGTGTGTAATGTGTTAGCCAGTTGTGCTCAGCAACTTACTTTTCACATGTGCAGTGAGGAAACCTTTAATTGTTTTCTCAGCTTTATGAGACAAGGTGCCTCATAATTCATTTTCCCTATGCATTATGAGGCAAGGTGGGCTCCTGTTTAAAGCAGGTGTTGCACTACTGATTTCCTCTCTGGTCTTGGGCAAGTTAGTGATTCTGCTTGGCTTTTGTTAACTGAAGAGAGTGGTACAGGTTTTGGCAGTAAATGGCTTGTGAGGATTGTTAGTATACTAGGGGACCAAGCACATTGATCTGAGTAGTACATTTGTCTGAATAAGTGCATCAGTATTTGGTAACATTGTTATTAACACCTTTGTGCACACCACTCTTTTTTTTTTCTCAAAGACATTGTGCATGCATACAAATAAACCTATAGTTTCAACTTTTATTTTGGTGCATGAACATGGGGAGAGAAGAGACATCCAGTTGTACAAATCTACTAAATATGTCTTCCATTATTTGTGGCAAAATTAGGTTTCTAGACCCTACTGATTAGAACAAGGCATGTAGTTATTACTGGGGATATCAGCTGTAGGAAAGAAACATTCTCTCAGCTTTATACCACATATCCCATTCTTTTGTCAGCTTACATTATAAATAAATAACAAAGCAATTTGACACATGCCCATTGATTAAAAATAAAAGTTGTCAGAGTGAGAGGAGAAAGACAAAAATATGAATTATTAATAACAATATTAAGCAATGCAAAAAAGATGCTTAACATGCAGGAAAGTCCCTGAAAAGTCACTTATTGAAGGGGAAAGAAAGGACAGCCATGAAGACCCTCTCTCCACTACTACTTTGTGGCCTTTTCTTTGCTACTTGGTCCTGTGGAGGTCGAGGTGACCATGTGAAAGGGTGGTGGATTTATGTAATCTTTTTTACCTCATCTCTGATGCAAATAAGGAGACAGTGTGTAGGGAATGGAGTCAATTTTGAATGATCACATTGCGTCATGTTTGGGATTGGCCATTTTTATATTTTTGAGCAGTCTTCCTGGCAGTGGGGTTTAAACAACCAATTGACCGTGCTGACGCATCGATTTAGATAAACTAAGCTAATTTATTATACTCTTTCGTAAACCACGCACACCTGTGATTTAGTACGCAGAGATTAAGGTATACAAAAATACTAGTAGTAGTTTGTGTACTTTGTGATGCTCCAACTGATAAAACATAAACAGCACCTCCGTAGCTGGCGTAATTATGCATTTCTTTTCCCACCTTCTGTCACTTATTTTGGTTGCAACTATTTAAATGCTTTCATTTATCAGACCAGTTTGAATGGCTGTTGGGTATATTGACCATCCTGGCAATACTTAATTTTCCATCTGTGAAGATCAGATTTCTTTTTTCACTGGAGAGGAAAGGAGGAAAAAGAACACTTGCAAAGAGCAAGAGGGGAATCTGTCCAGCTTCCACAAAAGCTGTAGAAATCCCCTCAGTAGCAATCCCATTTGCTGAAGAATGCTCTTGCTGTAAACCAGGTGTGGCATGTGCTGTTGCAACAAGAAGTGCTAATCACAAAGTTCCCCTGGTTACACCAGAGGTCTGATTATGATTAAAGTGATGGTGTGTCTGTTGGAGCATCCTGTATCAGGCTTCCTCATGGCCATGCAAAACATTACATTACTTGTAGCTGGAAAGATGACATCATCTTTAAAAAACAAAAACAAAAAAGATTGCAGGAGCAGTAAGGCTCCTGCCCTATGCTTATGATATTAATGTTTTGAATTAACAAACTGTTAATGAATTCACAACATGATCTCCCAATTACTGTGCTTTAATTCTGGAAAGCTCCTTTTTATGCATCTTTGGTTCAAATAAGGGCTACGCACTTATAGCTTTTATGGATTTCATTAGGTGCCAGAAATTCTCAGAGCTTCAGAAAACGGGTCAAAGGATCTTCTCGCTGACATTTAGTTGCATACAGTGCAGGTACCTCCATCCTCATTTGGACTCCCTTTTCAGTCAGTTGGAGAGTATTAGGCACTTAGAAGTGTGACTCAGCCTATCAAAAGAAAGACGTTTGAAATAGACCTTCATGTAAGGACTCTCTTCTGTTCATAGACTATAAAGGAAGTCTGGATCAAGACTGTAAGCAGTTTAAAAGTTACCTGAGATTCATGTACGCGTGGTGCCTGCAGCTGAAAAATCGAAAGTAGGGAGTTGTCCTAAAAATGTTAGCCTTTGTTTTTCTGTTTCTGTATGTAAAACAGGGGTTCTGTGCAGCTTTGCAGACAGGTTATAGGAAGATGAACTTCTCATACTTGGTACATAATTATTATATAATGATGAGACTTCTTATTAGCTCCTAAATGATTTGCATTTACATTTTATGAACTCTTTTTTGTTTCTCATATACTATGACTAAAGATTTGCAGAGAGTGGATATGTCTGTTATCAGCATGAGTACCTAACACTATTGCGAAATTTGGCTGTATATGAAATTAGTGGCCTCTCTTAAATATTCATTGATGTAGCCTGGCTCCCTTTAGTACTTACTTCTAATCTGCTGCATCTGATCCTCAGGGTTTTGGTGAACGTTAATTTGTGTATTAAAAGACTGAATTTAAAATAATTTTGTTGGTTTGAAAAAGTTACACAAACCAATAGATGCTCGACAGAGCACGAGCATAGTCCAAACTGTCTGAAATGGAATGGCTTCTGGGGCAGAGCAGAGATACTGGGGAGGGAAACAGCTACCCTTTCTCACACATAGCCAAACTATAAGCTAGAGTCAGGTGAAGATATGTAAAGAGATCCTAGCATGTTACACTAGTCTGGTGGGACTTGAGGGGAATAATTTCTTAAATTGTTGTAGTCTACTGGCACGGTATGTAGCCTCATTCTAAAATCTTGTGCAAATGTCTGCAAGGAAATCTTTAGACATTTGAAAAATTTTGTCCTTTGAAAAGGAGAGCCTGAAGAAAGCAATTAGGCTTTAAAATTCAGCAAGGAGGGTTAAGAGAACCTTTGATAAGGAATTTTAAAAATCTGAGAGAAAGCACTTTAATAATACCGTTATAGTACTTTTCATCAGTCTTAGTACACCCGTGTGCAGTGTTTCAGCTCAATAAACTGAAGCTTATTTATGTTAAATGATTTGCCCAATATCTTATCATGGGTAAGTGGCAGGCCAGAAATGGAACCCCAGAGTCCTAATTTGATTTCTTGTTGGATTCAGAGACAGTATACTGTCTCTGAAAGAAAAACACTCAAGAAATCAACAGTAGCACTCAGAACGAGGAGTCTCCCGTTTCAATAAATGTGTGGTTATGATATGTCTGTGCTCCACTGACCGAGGTCCCCAAGGTTGCTTTCAATCCAAACCCATGTCTCCTTTGTGGGTGCATATTGCACTACCAAATCTTTCAGTGCTCTAAACCAAAAGTCTTCTTCTTAATGGACATATTGGGGAAAATACAAGCCATCAAAAAGCACCGCCACTACCAGTGGAAAAAGCAAGTATGGGTGAAATAAAAAGAAACTGTAGAGTCATTAGAATACAGTCTGCAGTTTGAATGCTTCCAGCAGTTTTGTGCTGCTTTTTTTAGAGTCATGAAGATGAGAACAGATGATATTACTTATCTTACAATCTCTGTCTAATAGTATTTACCACCTCTGTGAGATCTTGAATAAATATTGATAAGTCTCTGTATTTTTAAATACTTACTTTTGAAACATGACAACTGAGTGAACTTTACAGGGAGGTATTTCTGGTTTTTGAGAGAAGTCTCTTCACATCAGCTTGTCTTCCCTGTAGCTTTCACAGCCCATGAACACGGAAGGTGAAAACAAGAGCAAATAATACCATACTCCAGCATCTGGGTAAGCATTTGAAATCAGTAGGTTAAGTTTGTTGGATGGCATAAGAGACTTGCATAGTTTGGAAAATCCGACCTCATAATCTTGAAAGGGAAATTCAAGAGTCAGGGGAAATGCAGTCCAACACAATTCACTCAGTCAGGACTTTGTGAATTCCTGTCAGGATTGAGCTCGGTGTGTTTATAAAACATAAAAGTCATGTTCTTTCTTAGAATTCCAGATTTTCCCTCAGTCAGAGGAAATTTTGAATGTGTTAGAGCCAGTTTAATTTGAAGAGATAGAGTATGAATTTACTCGGCCAAGACATGGAGGTCATAAATTGGAGTTTTGTGAGCAGAACTTTTCATTAATGTCTTATTTTGGGTATGGTGTTGATCTTGTCCTATTCTACAGGTATCACTGATGGGATTATTTAAGCTGGTTACATAAGGCTACATATCATGTCAGTTATCAAGTAAGAGATCTTATTAACATTTACAAATATCTAAAGGGTGGGTGTCAGGAGGTTGGGACATCCCATTTTTCTATAGTACCTAGCAGCAGGTCAAGGGGTAATGGGATGAAGCTGGAACACAAAAAGTTCCACTTAAATATAAGATAAAACTATTTCACTGTGAGACTGATGGAGCAGTGAAACAGGCTGCCCAGAGGGGCTGTGGAGTCTCCTTCCTTGGAGGTCTTCAAGACCCACCTGGACACGTTCCTGTGTGACCTGATCTAGGTGGACCTGCTTCTGCAGGGGAGTTGGACTAGATGATCTCTGGAGGTCCCTTCCAACCCTACCATTTTATGATTCTATGATCAGTCTGTTCCACTGAGTCCTCTTTTAGAAGATGTAATCAGTATTAAAAGAAACACTGTGAATTCTGAACCCTTTTCTTCCCTGTCATGCACTGATATTCTGCTGCAACTTTTTTCTAGCATGAGAAAAAAGAATAATTTCTTTTACAGACTCTCAGCCCTTATTCCAGCAAAGTTCCCATTGACTTCAGTAATTGTTTTACCCTAGTAGAAACCAAATAAAATTTATCAAAGTATTTCAGGATTTGATGCTCTGTTTAGAGGGACTTGAAGGGATAAATTCCTTTGGTGGTGAAATCTGAGGAGCTTTTGAGTATTGCCAGTCGTGTTTAAACCTTTTCGAGAAAGCAATGTATAGATACTTTGAGCAGAAACCTCTATTTGGTTGATGATCAGCACTGAAGAGTTTAATTTCATGAAACTTCACCTGGAACCAAAATTGGAGAATAGGAATTAGCAAAATCTGTTTATTTTATTCTCCACTTCGTTAATTTTCCACATTGGACAGCCTGGTTGCCTGTATGCATAGTGCAAGAGAGAGTGACTGTAAACCTGCCTATCATGCAGTGCAACAAGATACTGTTACCCTGGCAGATTTAGTGCTAATTTAGGAAATTGCAAGTTGTGTGTTGTCTTTTTTTCGTTTTTGATATTTCTATTTTCCACGTGCTCTACCTTGGCAAAGGCAAAGTTTATGATCCCTGCTTATTCTGACAAATTTATTTTGATTGTTCTCTGAATAATTTGGGGAAGCCACTGTCACTTAATTACTCGGTGATTGGTTGTCTGTTTAAGACTTGGGATAGGAGATAAGCAGAGTAAGGATCTCCTTTCCAGCTATTGTCCAGGGTTATTGAGTGGACTCCAGCCAACTATTTCCAATGCAGAGGTGGCTGTAGCGTTGATTAATTCATGATCACAAAGTGCTTTGGACTCCTGGGATAAAAAGCAGAAGTGCAAAGTATTATTAATTCAATGAATGCTTGACACACTTAGTATATGATGTTAAATAGCCTTTAAGGGTGGGTACATTACAAGAGTGTGACTGACTCAACTGAAAGTAATTATGGTTATATCTTTAATTGGGAAAAACAGATTCTTAATCAGTGCATCACAGTTTCAGCCCTCACGATAACTTTCCTGGTTAGGTTTATGGATCGATTCATTTCATCTGACTAACATATGGCCTAGGAACTGGATGCTGACAGCATCTTCTGAGTTTGGGGAACATATGCAGTCACTTGGATATCAATGGCTGCAGATTTCTCTTCCTCTATTAGCTGGACTCATCCAAGCTTTCAGCTTTAATTTCCAAGAGCAACATCGTGCTGTAAGACATGTATTTTCCCCTTTTCCAGGTGGCCGGTGGAAGAAGTTTGTAGTTCTGTAGGAACTCTGTAAAACATAACATTAATTCTGGCTGTATTTACAGTGAGTTCCAGAAGAACTACGTAAAACATAACATTAATTCTGGTTGTATTTACACTGGATCTAATCTTGCCTTGGTTTATATTCACATGGAATTTGCCACTGTGTCCCCAAAGCTGAGATCTGACATTTTAGGGTCCGTTCCTATATAGTAAGTAAGAAGCACTTGTTGATTGGCCACTATGAGAAATCATGGATATATTACAATATCTAGCTTTTCTCCAGAGCAGCTCACAACTACAAGACTCCTTTTGTGGAATTTCAGTGTTTACACATGATGTGAAAGCTAGGGGGATGTGCACACCTAGAAAATGTTTTACTTTGCTGGCAGTGGTTGCAGTTTTATGGAAAGTGTCATAATAACTGATGTTTTTCTAAAAGATTCTGCTCTTGAAGTAAAACAGATAATGTCAGGATCTTTGGGTTTTGTTTGCAAAATAAGTTTCTAGTCCTTGTGATTGGAGGGAAGACACTGAATTTATGATCAAAGACATAATACAAAGACTCGGAAATGAGAAAAAATAGAAATATAAAGGATGGTGCTTACTAGATAGGTTAATAATATTTTTAAAACATATTAGAATTTTCAGAGCAAAAGTGAGAAAAAGTAGTGAAAGACAGGAGGGTATCAGCATGAGAGCAGTAGTTCATTTGCATTTTGTTTTCAGTTTGGTCTAAGGAATAGTTTAGTGGTCTGAGTACTAGCTTTGAAATCCTTATATGAGTTGAATCCGTATCTACAGTATCAGCAGCAGGGCTAGGAATAAAATTCTCACCTTCATGCCTCAACAAGGAACAACTATAGCACTGAGATTTTATTATGTATTTTGCTAGCCAGTTAAAAAAAGATTACTGAAACTGTTCTGTCTGCTATTACTTACCTGTGTCTATTAGTTGACCAAGAAACGCGCTATTCATCATTCATTTGTGTGACGTCTCTGTGTCTTTGCTTGGCTAAGATTTCCTCTTACAAGTGTTTGGGCTTTGAATGTACTTATGAAGACAAATTTCAGAGTATTTTGTGATATTCTGCTGGTTTAACGTCTTAAGATTGTATGTGTTAGTAAAAGGTACATGCCCATTCAAACAGTAGTCATTAGGACTGCTGTAGGAATTAGTGTGTGGAATTGTGAGTTCTTTATTGTATGGGAATTAGACTGCGTGATACTGAGGGTCTTCTATGACTCCAAGAGCTGTGAAATAGCTTTCAAGGCTTAAAATGAATGGTTATGAATAATTTGGGTTTTTTCTCTGTAAATTCCATTACAAAAATAACAATAACAATAAAACTGCAAATAAAACAGTCTGTTTGCCTAGGGAATTGTTTAGTTTGTTATTTGGATTGTAGTACTGCCCCAAACCCAAAACAGAATTAAGGTCTGTTTCTAGTAAATGTTTTAGTAGAAATTGAGAGATTGCCCCTGCCTTAGGTCTTCATATTCTACATCTGAGATTCATACAAGTGAGAGGAGATATTGCTATAGGCAAAATGTCAAAGGACATTTTGGAGATTATCCTGCTGTGGAGATAGGCCAAGCTATTTTAAATCACAGTTGAGTCATGCAGAACATACACCCAGAACTGTTCTGTGGTTGAAATAAGACAGTATAAATTTTGAGGTATTTGGGTTTGGTTTTTTTTTTGAAGGCTGAAAATTTTAAACTCCATTGAAAATTGATTTCCAAAGAGAGTACTTTAGATTTTCAGCTGTGAATTTTCCACAAAAATTCTTAATGTCCTTGTTCAGCTGCAAATAAAATTCTTATTGATGTTTTCACTAATATATTTCTCTTTTTCTATCAGCCTTTGTTGGACAAAAGTTGGAACGTAGTAATAGTGGCCTGTGGCTCACCATTGTTTGGGACTGCCAGGACTAGAAAACTTGTTTAAGGAAACCTAAAAATGTATACGACTTCCGAAGGGTAAATGCCAAGTTACACTTGATGCGCTTTTAGAAGCTGTTGGGATTCTTACTGTTGCAGTCCTAGAGTCTAACCAGAAATGGTATTGTCTAAAATAGATTTTAGGTAGAGAATACCTCCAGGATTTGAAGTCAGATCCTAACTCTGTTTTGCTAATGGGAGGGAGAAGTGACATTTTTTTTCTTTCTCTGATTTTTTCTGTTTCCTAAAGATGATGATTCCTTGCAGAAGAAAGTAAAGAAAGATGTCCGTTGCTTTTCCCTGCCTTGCCTTCGCTTGTAATCTTCTACAGTGAGTAAATCAGGGCAGGTGCCAGGAGTGCTACTTCTCCAGCCAGCAGCGTAAGGAGACTGTCTGCCGTACACAGCAAGATTTCCTAGTTGTGTGTTTATTAAAGTTGTGAGGAGAAACAGTAGAATGGAAAGCTTTCTGGAAACTTCAAAAAGGCAAAAACTAAACCCCATCAGCTGGCATTTGATGTTAGGGATTTTATACAATACTTACACAAGACCAAAACCTTGAGACTCTATTTTCACCTAGTAAAATTTAGGCGCTCCTTGAAAGCCTGGGACTTGATTTGCCAGACCACTTTGGAGCAACTATAAAGCTATTGTCTTCTAAATTTGTATTGTTGTGTTTCCCAAGATCAAGTGGATTTTTTTGGACCCTGAAGAATAAAGGTAAAGCTATAGAGAAAATTCCGAGTCTGTGCTGTGGATACAATGCATTGTAGAATGGGGACAGTGCTATATGTTAACCAATCTTAAATAGAAAACTTCATACTGCCACAGAAAGACAAAGGGCCTTGTAATATTTAAATCAATCTGAATTTCCTCCAGCTAAAAATAAAATAAAGGAAATAGTGCAACTTGGCAAATACATCTTGACCTCATGCTATTTTTACAAGTTAGACAGATGTGCAGCCACTGATAAGCTGGTACCCAGGATGAGCTATCAAATCAGAAATCTGTGGACTCACTCTTCAAATCCCAGCACTAATCGCAATGATAAAGAGCTACCTTTCGATTAATCCTGCCCTGGACTTTAGACGAAAGATACTGCAGTTTAATTACTGAATGAAATCCACTTTGTCTGATCTGCCAGTCTGCACTGTAATGTCATAATATAATCAGCTTCACCCCTGTCTGAAGCTCTAGGGCTGTGAAGTCCAAGGACTTGTTTGATTGGAAGAAATAAAACGATGTTCAAACAACCACCAGCCACAGTGCTGTAATTACTAGAATCTTGTTTGCATCTGTCTGTCATTTTCACCATTGGTTTTTTATGACACGAAGAGGCAAGGAGAGATTGTGGTGGATAAGCACAGCAACCTGACAGGTGACAAATAAGATGTGGGATGGTTTGCATGTAGAAAATGATCATTGCAAAATATTCAGGCTAATTAAACTGGGTCTCTTTCTTACATATTTCCCATCGGCTTCAGAGACACATGCCAGTTCAAGCAAAGCCAGCCATCAGTACTGTCATCTCATAATTAAAACCTGTAACTGATCTGGGAGTGTCTCCACCAGAGGTTCCAGTGCAGGGACAGAGTTGTGGCAGTGTGAGATACCATGTTTCTACCCATGTGAGAGAGACAGCAGGGCTGCCATGGTGTGCGATGTTCCTTCCCACCCCACTTAAGAGGTGTTAACCGTGATTTCGAGGGAGTATTTCTTCAGACAAAGGAAGAAGCCATGGCTTACTGCCGTGCATTGCTTAAAGTGTTCTTGCACAGATGTATAGCTCAGTTCCTATAGCTGTGTGGGAGCTCATTGCGATGGGTCCCACTGAAAGCAAAGGAAGGATTTAGAGTGCTCCCAATCTTTTAGTGTCAGGCCTTCTTTCTCCTTGACCTCCTTTATTAAGTGTGCAGCCACTGAGCGTCAGAAACAATTTCTTTTCAATGTACCATGGAGAGTTTTGTGCTGAAGAAGTTCATTACCTTTTCCTGGCTTGTTTCACAGAGCACACTGTATACCAGTAACTCCCTGTGGCCTCTGACCTTGGCAGAACCCCCTCATCCAGAGTTTCTGATACATGCTTTATTTGGATATTCTTCTGGCCATGCCAAGGAGGTTGTAGTAGTGGTATCAAAAGAAGAAAAGCTGACAAAACTCTCCAGATTGTTTACTCTCAAGTTATTGCTAGACATAGATGCTAATGACTAGAAAAGGAAACACAGTTTTTATCTGGCTGCAGCTTTTAGGGAAGGTACCTATGTTGGTCGGGAGAAATCCTATTCAGTTTGCTGATATTTTTTCAGTGCTTAGGCTTTCTTTGCCCAACCACCCCCAAAATTCTGATTTATCTCATCTTACTTTCCATCATTTAATGTTCTCTGCTTTTCCCTTTGCATGTTACCTTTTATGTCTTTTGACCATTTCCAGACAGGTTTTTGTTTTTCATCTTTTCACATGATGGATTCTATACAACCTCATACCATTTGAGTTGCACTTTTGACTCTCTCTTCCACCTATCTAGCATGGAGATCTTGTACTGTCTTTAGGGAGCTCCTCTCCCCTACTAAAAGCATTTGCAATTTCCATCTTTATCCATCTGTTTTTATAGCATGAGCTAGTAGACTAGCATAGTGAATCACAACCACAGTTTGATGATGATCTCTGTGCTGCTTCCTCCTCAAAGGATGGGCTTATTCAGCACCTAAGCATGACTAAAGAGGCCATGCATGGGGTAGGATGAATACTCTCTAGGTATCCTGCAGTTATAGCCTGTGGGTAGCTTTCTGTGCAAAGACCGGTTCTCTGTATTGCAAAATCAGAGCAATGTCTTGGGGCAGAGACTGGGGATGCAGAAGAATATCAGACAGCAGTTGTTAGCAGTATGTGTCTGTGCCTTAAACTTGCAGTGCATTTACTTTCTTCCTCTTCCTTTTGTACCCTGTAGCTGACAGCGGTGCCTAGCATTGCCTGTCAGCAGGGATGGCATGCAGGGTGTTTTGCAATGGAAATCTGGCTTTAAACCTAACTGGGTTTGTCACTAGTGTGTTAACTTCTGAATGGTATTTAAACATTACAGACTGCAGTCTCAGTTCCAGCAGGATCTGTCCAGAGAAGTCTGTCTAGAGAATCCCCACTGAACCAGCTTTGACCAGCAGCAATGGCCCTAATGCTTTATTTGTACAATACTTTTGCCCTCAGTCTAATCCTTTGCTTTAGAAACAGAAGTGTCAGAAGGAAGATGTGCACAGCTTCTTTTAAATCCCAAGAGTGTTTTTCAATGTGAAGAAGTCCATCTAGTTACACGGCCTTACTAATACCAGTCTACTGCACTGATGATCTTGCTTCCCAGGGGAAAGAATATCAGGGGAACAAGAACAATAGTTTTATGGCCAGTTACTACAACAATAATTTCTTTTCCAAATGTAAGGATAATGGGGGGCATAGGGTAGCTTATAACAGCATTTAAAAATAAATAAAATAGTGTGTATTGATTGCAATGAGTTGTGTTCCTTTGCCACAGGAAAAGGATATGTGCAAGTGGAGTACAGGTTTAATGTGGGAAAGCCTAACATCCAGTGACATGAAGTTCCCACCTTCCTAAAGACCTCGGTTCACACCTGGGTGTTCAGTATGCTTACAAACATAAAGACAAGGTATTCTTAATGTAATGGCTGTCACATGCTTTGATGTGTGGAATTTTGTGTCCGTGGTGCTCTGCTGCAGCCCAGTTACAAAATTGGAGCTTTCTGCATAGATGTGGCTCAGCTTCTGGGATAGCTTAAGACTACCACCTTATTAATGGGAGTGCCACAGGAACTTGTCAGAGGGCCGAACTCGAGGTGTTCATGGCTATAGAGGTTACTTTAGCCTTTTATCTGCTCTGGAGAAATGAGTCTCTCTTCTCTCTCACTCACTGATATTTGTAGGTCCCAGTTGTCTTAGAATAGATGCCATGACATCTTCTAAGAAACTATGCTACTGCTAGGTAATGTGTGAACTAACAGTTTTTGCTGTGCAAAATCAAAGCAGCAATGACATGGGGTTAGAGGAAGTAGCATAGATAGGAGGAGACTGTAGGAGAAAGAGGAGTGGTCTGAGGATAGGAGAGGAAAGGTGGTAGGCTAAAATCCTATCCTTCATCACTCATGATGTTGTCTGTGCTGATCATTCAGTGTTTATTCCTTGGCCCTCATACTGTTTTGCCATTTGTAGTCTTGTACCCATGCTTATGTCAGCCCCACAGTTTAGACTGAACTCCACATGCATATGGCTCATATATGACATATTTACAGGTGTGTGAATTTCAAGCTTCTCAAATTAATGTCCAACTACTGAGGTATCTTCTACTAATCTGGTGGCAAGTTTTGCCTGGATTAGTGAAAGCAGAATTTAGTTTAGAAAGGTGACAAGCGCAGAAGGAAAAAACCCAACAATTAAATAATATGAAGGGTTATCAACATATTTGTGGGCTGGTCAGAATGGTATTGACAATGTGTCATTTCATCATCACAGTACTCCCTTTTCTCATTAGCACAAAAGCTTTGATGAAGAGAACTTTTCGGTCACATTTGGTGGCAGAGAGATTGAAAACTTGAGGTTTTTAAGTCTGAGGGCATTTGTCCAACTTATTTTATTAAAATTTTTGAAATCTGTTAATTTTATCCCAATGAGGAAAGCAAAATTCTTATCCACTGGCCAGCTCTAATTAAAATTACCTCCTTCTTGGCAACAACTCTGATGACAGTTCACTCTCCTTTTTATCCAAGCGTGTGACTTTGTGCACTAGGGAGAAGCGCTGTGCTGAGAATCCCGAGGAAGGAGAGGAGACAAGTACTGTGCTCAACATAGAGAAGGTAGGGTATACCGTGCAACCACACAGGCTGACTCCTTATCTATTCACTAAGTGCCTTGGTGGTATGCCGTGGCCATTGGTCAAGTCACCTTGGCATTAATCAGAAGGCAGGGCTCTGTTGATATTGCTTGTGGCCATGCTTACCCCACTTTTTAAATGAAGGTTGAATTGAAGCCCTCAAGATTCTTCAAGAGCCAGAGATGAGTTAATATTTTTGGTCTCTGGTCCTGCTGATGCTGCTAAGGCTGTTTTAAGGGCAGAAGGTAACTGCTAATTGTGATGTAACTTGAATGATTTCATCGCCTTCCTCCTCTCCCCCGTTTCGGACATTCATCAACTCTTTCTGGTCACTGTTGACCTGGGATGCCAGCCATTTGGAAATTCTGAATAGCAACTTAGCCAACCTGGAGCTGATTTATCCACTCTGGTCCTTTTCTTTGGTTGTTTTCTTACCCGGTTATTTGCAAAATATTCTCGTATTTAGGATTGTGTGGGGACTTTTGATTTTGTTGTGTTTTATAATTGTTTTTTTTCACACAGTTAAGGCATAGCATGTCAAGTGTGAGAAAAAAACCCTAATTTTAACATTTTATTGCCAATCCCCTAAGCTACACTAAGCCCACTGCCCTTGTAAATCATAAAATACCCTTTTTGGAATAGTTATCAATTGTAGAATTTTTCTCCCCTTTAGCATAAAGAGTAGTTGAGAAACCAAGGGGGCAGCTTACTTGGCTGTCAATGCCTCTATTGAATTCATCCACAGGTCTAAAGAGATCAAAATTGTTTGAATTGACCCTTTCTGTTGCTAGTATGAAGAGAAATCCCTTAAGCTTTTTGCTTTCTTGTCATGTACCGTCTCCCTTTGTCAGTTCAGGTCCAAGGTCCCTGTTTTCATTTTTCTTAGGGATAGCGGGAGCTGTAGCAATATCTGTCTTTATAAAGCCTGCAGTGAGAGAGCAAGAGACTGAGCAGGAGGGTGTGGGGAGAAGGGTAAAATATACTAGGTGAGTATCTGACCCTTGAGTACCTTACACTGTCTTTGAGAACCACAACCTTATCAAGAATCACAGTTGTGGCTTCTGTGGCAAAGGATGACAACAAAAGCAACTTTGCCCACCACAATTATTATTCAGATTTGAGGCCTGGGTTTTAAAACAAACACATTTGGAGCAGAGATGTGGAAAGGAGGAGAAACACAAGCGTTGCTTATTGGGGGCCCTGCAGACAGAAAATTATTGTGTTTCTAACGCTATTGATTTTTTGCAGCAGCTGATATTTCAATCTGGGTGCAGCATGTCTGAGAGTCTACGCACACTGTCAAGAAGAAATATGATAGTGTCTTAAAAGATTAATAATATCGCTGGTCCTCAGGAGGCCTGTCTTAATTCACTGGCCTGTTCCTTGGCATGTACTGTAATTTATCTAGTCTGATTTGAATAGCAAATGGCAATCGGCTGCCATTAGGGAAATAGGCATCAGTCTTATTGATCCAGGATGGGCTGGATTTTATTTAAGGAGAGCTGCAAAATGTTATTAACTTCCGGATGAGAGACTGGAGGTGGAGAATTTTTTGCAGGGTGAATTGCACTGAATCTTAAAAGTCATGAAAGAGTAAGAGGAGGAGGCCTGGGTAGGGGGGTGTCAGCTGCTACCACATCATTTCTGAAGACACCAGTTACTTCCAGCACAGCTGTTCTCTTTCCTGGGCACTCTGTATGACCATGTCAATGATGTACTCAGTTGTCTTTGGGTGAAAGCAAGGGTACTTTGCATCTGAGGAGAAGAAGAAGTGGTGGTTGATCCTCCTATTGATTCAGGTAAAGCTGGAGTTGACTCGTCACTGTGATGCATGTATTGTTAGTTTTCCGGTCTCCCTCATGCTTAACAGGAGCTATACAATTTAACCTGCAGGCATCATGGGGAATATGTAGTCCTTGCTGATGCTCTGCTTTATGTGTTTGGAACTACAACTTATTCCTGATTCCATCAACCACTCTCCTCAGGAATCAGTGGTAGATGCAGCTAGAAAGGAGGTAATAGAGCACTGATTGTGTCCTGTCCAGTTCCCTGTTCATACCAATTCTCATCAGAAGTCACTGTGGAGAATAAAAACATCCTTTGAATAATCTTTAAGTGCTGCAAATCCAGCTTTTGGCAGTGGATGATGATGTTAAATATCTTTCTGAGCTATGGATATGAGGAAGACTGGTGCAGTTCGTCTACTATCAGAGAAACAAAATCTTGTGACAGTATTCAGAGTGTGAAAACTAATGCCTGCTTAATAAAACTAAACAAGTAAAGAAGTAAAATTACACCAAATACCTTGGGAAGTTTCCAGTCTTGTGACATACCACTGTGGAATAACCTCTCCAGGGAAGAGGTGGGAGCCCAGTTATTTGGCACTCAAGTTGGCCTAGATAGAATGTCAGAAAAAAATAGTGTAAAGAGTGGCCAAACTCAGGTGGGAGGATGAAGTGAATGATTAAATACCATAGGTCTTTCCAGCTTTAATTGCCGTAATTCTTTGATACATCAGACTTTTCCCAGCAGGAATCACTAGAAAGAAAGATCTAGGAGTGCTGTCTATTAAAAAGTTTATACATACTTCTGTTACAGCAGGAGACACAGTGAGTAGTAGTGGAGGAGTGTTGCACGTAGGGGAGTTCAAAGCTACCCAGAAGTCCCACTCTGTCAGGGAGCAGTGCAGAAATGGTAGCTCTGGGGAGCTCCCAGACCCTCCTGTGCCAGCCTCTCTGCAGGAGGCACTGGGAGGACTGGGCAGGCATCGCTCTTTCAGAAGTGGGAAGCATGTAGTGGAGAAGGGGATGGGGAAGAGAGGGTGCTCACAGATGGTCAGTGTTAGTTTTTCACCTTTGAGAAACTTCTTTAGGCTTACAAGAAGATCTTACCCACATCTTTTCCCAACGGCGTTCACAATAAGGAGAAAAAGGTACAGGAACATTTTAGAGAAATAGCTTCTTGTTTCTTGTCTTCCGTTTCTTTTGCACCTAAAACACAGGGATAAAGTGCTACAGGAAATGGCCACTCACAAAAGCAATAAAATAAATTGAAACTGACTTGGTGTATTTTTTTTGAGCAGCAGTAATTGCTATACATTGTGATGTTTGCATAAGAAATTAGTTAATGTGTAGGAGAATGACATGTGATACATTTTATTTTCCTGATGACTATAGTCTCCGAGTGAATGACTTATTAAGGTTAATAAAAAAAAATTTGCTTGTGACTTGTAATAATCCAATTGCTAGAATTTAACATCCCCTTATGCATAGTTGCCTAAAGGGGGGAAACTAAATTATACATACATTCTAATGACCAACTGGCTATGCTTTTATTTATTTCTTAATAGCTGTTTGAGAACAAACAATGTGTTCTAAATTGTTGGTCTGTCTGTCTTTCTGCCTGCCTGGGCAGGAACGTTATGGCTTTCTTAATTCTCCTGTGTGATTTATCATCCCCAATCCATTGTTTTGCATAACTCTGCTCAAAATGAAGAAATGTCATTATTTTGCAGTGAAAAAGTTGTCATTTGCATAATGCCTGCCATTAATTATTGTGAGACTAATGCAGTTGTTGATATTTTTAGGGCACAGTGGTACATCCTGCACCTTGTATAATGTCATTCTGAAAACATGGGTAGTTAATAGGTGCCACAACACTGCACAAATGCAAGAAAAGAGGAGAAGAAGAAGAGAAAGGGCAAATAATGGAACAGGCTATGATCTTTATTTAGATTTTTCTTTTCCTGAAATACACAGTGAGGGACAACTATAAACAGAAGCAAAAGATAGGAAGCCATGACACCCAAGAGAATGAGGAAATGAAGAAACAGAAATGTTCCTTTCTGCGTGTGTTAATTAAGATGGACCTAACCAAAACTCTTTCATGCTGATGATCCCTGGAGTTTGAGAAAACTCATGGCAGTACTTAGTGACCATTATCTCATAGCTGGCCCTTTTTCCCCTTAGAGAAGTTATTTGGTGTTTGTTTTAGTGGCATATTTATTTTTATAATGGAGTTACTTTATGATTCATTTTCAAACATATAAAGGGAAAATCCCTGCATATACATTAGAAATATTGTTTATAATGTCCTTTGTGTCTGTGAGGGGAGAACATAACAAACAGATCTGACCCTCATTAAGAATTTAATAACCGTAGACTAAAGTATAGTTCTTGATCTCATCTTTGCATCATTGCTATTTGAAAGGATCACTTGATTCAAGCTGCCAGTGGTTGTGGAAAAATAACCTTGCCCAGCTGGGCTTACACATTGCCAGAGAAAACATCTTTTTCATTACTTTCTTATCCTAAAGGTAGTGGATTTTGCCCACAGAGGTTGGGAGAGAGAAGGGCAGACTATCATAAAATCTGTAAATTAAGAATGTGGGACAGGGCTTTTTGCATGCCTTTTCCAAGGGCTTCCATTGCTCCCTGAGCAATTAAAAGCTCCCATTCTCTAAATAATATGTACACAACTAGAAACCATAATAATTGAGTGAAACAAATGCTTCGGTCTCAGGCTGGCAGACACTTTCCTACGTGTTTTGTGCAACTAATATTGCTACAGCAGATAGCCTTCACGTTATAGCCTTTTTTCCACCCTATTTTTTTCTATTACTGAGAATGGTAGTGAGCAGATTGTCAGCTTGTAGTCATGGTTGAATACTAATGGGAGGAAATTAGCTCACATCAATAGATCGTAAGGCTTTTGGTATCTTTACCTGAAAATGAGAACCTCTACATCCCTTTGCCACCCTACAGAGATACTAGGTCCTTTCTCTGTTAGCAGATGTATCTAAAAATGCCAGAAGGAGAAAACATGGCCATGTACTCTTCAGATCCTGAGATTCACTTCATCCAGGGAGATGTTGTTTCTTCTCCTGTTTTCTGCCATCAGAATTAAAACAACAACAAAGAAAATTAAACCGCAAAGTTCAAGTAATGCTAAGACTCTAACTGAAACCCACAAAGGGCAGGAAATTCATCTCTGAAAATTGCCAGTCTGTCCTCAGCTCACCCTATTGTCACAGAGAACTGAAAGTTATTCCTGCAGTGGGTGATCTTACAGACCACAAATGCTGCAATATGTAGACACAATAGGAAACACAGTAGAAGAACAGAGACTGAGCTGTATTCTCAGTTTCTTGGATTTGGTAGGTATGAGACAGACCCTTAAGGTAGCAGTACATCAGGCTATTTTTTGTGTGTGTTTTTATACTCTTAGAGCACAAGTGCAGTGTATAGAGACTGATAAAGTTGAAATTCACAGTTATGAACCACACACAACTGTAAGTCGCAGTCTTTAACACAACAGAAACAGTCCGTTGTGACTGATGGATAGATTACCTACAGCTATTCCGCTACCCTTGCGTGAGACTTTTTAGAAAAATAAAATATCAAATACCTCGTGTTGGCAAGAATCCAGGGGAATGCAAAACAGAAGAAGTTTCTGCAAAAGGTCGTAACAAAATTTTCATAAATTTGCCCCTTGTTGTGCTGATCACCTGAGTATGTTGTCCAAGGGCTTTGCAGATCTTACAGCGATGAATCCTTAGAGCCACTTTTCCCAGTTCTCAGGGCTAGAAACATGGTCGGGTGGGAGTGAGGTCCCTGTCCATGGTATCCAGCCCCTGTTGAAGAAGCTTATGCTACCAATGAGCTGCAAATAGTCTGGAAGAGCACAAATCCTCACAGCGCTCTTTCTATCAGAAGAGCTCAGGAGATGTTTGGCACCGCTTGAAATGAACAGATCTAAATTTTCTTCCTGTCTTTGGTGTAGACTTCCTGTGTGGCCATGGAAGAGTCACATCATTTCTCTCATAATTTTCTTGAATGAGGAATTAAAGCCATTCCAGACATCTGAGAGTACATTGTGAGGATTAATCCACCAAGATTGTTAAAATATTCAGGCTTTATAGTGATGAGTACCACAGAAAAGCCGGAAACAAAAAAAACCCCCATGTTATTTCATGCAAGACTTGGATGCCACTCAGTAAACAAGACTTGGGGCCACACACCGAAGAGGGAGAATTAAAAAATAGTATTTGAATTAGTCTCATTCCCTGGATGCTATCCATTTTACAGAACACAAAATATACAATCATAACATGGAAGATTGTATTGTAACACTACAGCTGTTGTGACAGACTTCATTTGATATTTTCATACTTTAGCGTGCTTTGCTTTGTGACCTTAATGTTTTTTACTTCGTTTTTAAAAAGGCATTTTTGAGTGTAACACACAGAGTATACTAACTGCAGCTCCCACAGAAATCACTCCATAATGTGAATGTTGAACACCTGTTAGAACCAAAGTGAGTATCATCACTGCTAACTACGTAAAGTAGATTTTCACATTTGAAATGAATATCACCTATTGGAATCTCAGCCAGTTAGGAAAACCTGCTGAATTTGCATATAACAAGTCTCCTGAAAGAATACCTTGTTCTCCAAACATTTCTCTGTTTCACTCTTAACTCTCTGTCCTTAACATACATTTAACTATGGTTATACCTGAGGAAGGGTATTAATCAACATCCAGTAGGTTGACAGTGCAATAGTAAATCATCAGTTGCAGCTATAATCCATGTGCTCCATAAATTCATTTTAAAGCCAGAATCTCTGTGATCTATGTGTTAGCTGTGTTGAAGCTTAGCTGCTGTCTGATACACGTGTCAGATTGGTTCATTCTGCTCTTCAGAAATGTGCAAATGAGCCTTCCTGTTTCTTAGTGTGGGGTAATGTTTTCTGCTTTTGCATCATTGTGTTTAATAGCCCTGGTAGCAAAGCCTATTAAGTCCAAGCTTTCTTTTCTGATTTTGTCCGGTTGCATTTTGAAACTAGTTTTGCTTTTGGCATTGAAAACATCCTGTGCCAGTGAATTCCACAATTTAATTACATACTGTGTGAAAATGTGCTTCCTTTTGTTTGCTTTAAACCTGGTGCTTGATAACTTCTTTGGATGCATGCTAGAAATATATATTAAGAAAAAGGGAGCAATTATTAACAGTTCACCTTGCCCTTGTTTGTTATGATTTTATAAAACTCCTTTATGTTTTTCTCAGTCGTTTCTTTTCCAGGGCAAAGAGACAGTCTCTTTTTAAAATCTATCCTTGCACGGAAGTTCTGTGCTTTGAACATCTTTGTGCCCTTTTCTGCATCTTTTTAGACTGTTTATATCCTATTTTACATTGAGAGCTGAAACCTACATATAGTGTTCAGTATGTGAATCTACTATGGATTTATTGGAAGACTATAATTATGTCTTTAATTTTATTTTCTAGTTCTTTCTTAATAATTTCTAACTTTTTTTTTTGTCTTTATGATCAATGCTGAGTATTGAATTGGTGCTTTCATAGATATATCTACAAAGATTCCATGCTGTCTTTCCTATGCAGTAATAGCTGAATTAAATCCTATTGTGTTGTATGACTATTTAGTCTCTTATGTGATGCTAACTTTCTTTTAGCGTCTTTGGTGAGGGTTTTAAGGGTTTTTTTCTCCACAAAAAAATCATGTTGAATCTTCTCTCTTTTATCTAACAAAGTATCTGTTATTTATTATATTTTCTACCAGTTTCTATGGTATAGAATATAGACCAATTAATCTATATGGATCTTCCTAAAGGCCTTTTTTTACTATTGCCATTAAATCACTTTCCATTCTTTTGTTGCCCACCTTGATTATCTGCAAGAGTTACTAGTGAAGCTCTTTAATCTCTGAATATCTTTGTTACTTGTAGATGGGAACAATTTGTTCTTTCTGTTACATGTTTTCTCAGACTTGATCTCCAGAGAAGGGATTTCACTTGCAAAGCTTTTTTTAAACTTCTCCATAGTGAACACAAGTACAGATAATAAATTTGGTGATTTTATTCTTTAAACACTCTTTTTGCACCTCATCTGTTGGCAGAACAGATTCTGTGTAAGGTGTTTAGAAAGGTTATTTATAGCTTTAAAAAGTTCTTCCTCAACATTTTCATGGGCCTGCCTCATTCTACATTTACTTTCTTGAAAACAATAATCATTTTCACTTTTTCCTGCTTTCTGCGTTCCAGCTTGTGGATGATGAGTTTTTACTTCCAGTAGATCTCTTCACTTGCTTCCCTTTTTAAAAATGCTATAATTTTGTTTCACATGTGTTTATACATTTGTTTTGTGAGTTCTGAGTAATAAGTTTAAATGAGTTGTTGTAGGACAACTTTAAAGGTTCCTGCATCTAAAGGAACCGTGTCATGGTTTTCTCCTGGAGATTTTTGCCCTCTTGTAAAGGATTTTCATCTAAAGTGGCAACTGAATTATGACAGTTTACAACCTAGCATATTCAGGTAAATCAGAACTGTTTAGGGATTTCTTTGGTACCTCAGGCTGTAATTTACTGTGCCTGCCAGATAAACTGCTGAGATGTTCCTCAAAATGATTAAGGCAGACAACTGGGGGTCAGGATTATTATGGCTGTTCTAAGGTAAGGCTTTCCTGTTGCTTGTAAGAGATACGAATCTCCGATAACATATCTTCTAACAGTAGTATCTTAAAGCATTTTATACTTAACTGCTTCTTTTTAACTTCCTTGTCATATGTTCTTATTTTAAACAGCTTTTTTTAAAAAAAAAATATGTATTGCTGTACTGGATTTTGTTGTTATTTTTTTTCAGTCCTATAGAGAATGAAATTTAAATGCTTTATGTTCATTACTGCAAGGTGATTCTTTAATATGCAGATATTAAAGTAGTTTTAGTGATCTCAACAAAAGCTGCTCCTTTCATAGGTTTTCTGACTAGCTCCTGCCTCTCAAGTCTTCCATTTTGCATTTCATAGTCACTATCAACATTTTGATAGGATGTTGCATAGGATGAATCCAACACAATTCTCTTTCTTTTTGGGCCTGGAATTAAAAACTATGGAGATTTTTATGGCACTTTAAAGTATTCATTTATTCATTTTATCTATATGTTTTATTTCACAGTGGCAGTCCCTCACTTGTGCATTCTACTCTGTGATTATTATGAGAGTCACTCTAGAATTGCAACATACATTATCTCCAGCTGCTGAAGTTGTGTCTTATTAAAAAAATAGGCAGTACTCTTTGTCATTAGATTTTGTATTAAAGGGCTTACACATTCAACCCAGGTACCTGTTTAGATACTCTGCTTAAACTGACAACAGCCTTTGTCTGTTGAGGCAGTTCTTTGCTGAATTCAGTACCTGAATGTCCTATTCTATTTTACAAAGATACAGAGTTCTTAGGGTTTCACCCATAGATGACACGTCATTCTGGCCTGTACAGTTCTGTGCTTCTAGCCTTAAAGACTCTCAGGTAGTCTTTTTAAGTCTGATTCATTTTGCTGTTATTGGAACTATTTCTCCTTTGTAGGATCCCCTCTAAAAGATTCTTCAGCTAAACTTCTAAAGTTTAGAAGCTAAACATCGCTTGAATAGAAACCAGCCTCAAAAAAAAAAGAGCAAGTTTAATGTAATATCCGACTTGCTAGCATTATGTTCAGACAACTGATCACTCATTCAAACTAATATACTGCTGGGATTAGAAACTGTCAAATTGGGCTCAAGAAATAGTTTCGCTTTTATGTTATGTATTGCCTGACACACTTTCCTTTCTTTTGGCTTGTGAAGAGTGCTGGCTCTCACAATCTTGGGGATGCCTCTTCCCCAAAGGACCTACAAGACCTGGAAGCTCTCCCAGTAATACATTGTAAAAAATGCTTTAAATGTTTTTTGGAGTACATCAGAATCTCAATTATGTGAAGAACATGGGAAGAACACTGAATAGAGCCTAGTAATAGCGTTTACCAGTAACCAAAATGCCCTGCATGCCCATGGATCTGTGGAAATAATTAGTAATAGAAGCAATTTAGTATTTAATTAATAAATGACAAGGGCCAAAACCTTGTCTGGGTTCACTGAATTTGGATAATTGAGGCTCCACTGTATTTTAAAGTCTGAAATATTAACCATTATTCTGTGTACTTGAGATAATAATCGTTTAAGAAATGTGCACATAACAGGATCTAAGCCTAGTTGCATTATTTCTGTAAAACGAGGGAGAATTTCATAATGTCCTACATACAAAGATTTGCTCTGCAAGAAGAGATCACTTTATTTTTAAAGTGTCTGGAATCTATGTCCTTAAGTATATATAGGTCTGTGCCAGCTTTGAATCTGTAACTAAATACAGGAGCGAGTGAGGAATTTTAGAGGGCAGTGAATAACCTTTCACTGAGAGGAGTAAGAACCAGCACAGCAGAACATCTTCATGCTGGTTCTTACCTCAGCTGCTCTCAAAGGAATTTGAGATTGATGGAGATAACTTAAATTTTATAGTGAAATAAGAGAGAGATTAGAATTGGGAGCCAACATACAAAGCCATTCAGAATATGCGTAGCAAGTGGATTGTGGATGGCTGGGATTGAAGACAGATGTTCTTGGCTTATAATATATTCCAGTAGATTTAACTACCATAACTGCCTCTTCAATTATAAGTCATTTCAAAACAGAGTTCCAGACCTCTGCCGCCTTCTGCTTTGCATATGTGTCACGCCGACTTACACATTTAACAGCCCCTACCTCTGAAGCACTGAAGCGGTATGACTGAAGAACATGGTCTGAGCCCCTAAAAGGAAACATCCTTAGCATCCCTCTTAAGCTGTCAAAACTCAAGGTGATACCCCTCTTTTTTGGATTGTTGCATTCTATCATTTTATCCCTCAAATCTCCTCCATTCTGGCATGGTCTTCAGGGCTATTGCAGAAGAAATAGGTGCGGTTATAAGTGAGACTCTGCATTTAAATCTGAAAGCAGAGAGAATAGGATGAGTCTGGTCTCTCCTTCAGAAGGACTTTCCTCTGCTAGAAAGCTAATGCTGGACATGTTCTATTCCTGTATTCGAGATACTTACTGTGAATCAGTTTGGTTTGTACTATCCTTTTCAAATGTACCATAATCATCAGAGGATAGGCAGTGCTTGCAGAAGTTTAATTCCAGCCTCGCCCAGATGTTTCATTCATAAAGAGTTGGAGGAATGGACATGAAAGCCATGCTATAAAGTTCTAGGTGTCAGAGGGTTCTGTCTATTGCTTATAAGAGGGTAGTAAAAATGAAGTAATTAATTTTGATGGAAGTTATTACTGTACTCACATAAAAAATATCACAGAATTTGGTGCATACAGTTGTTTCTACTGAAGGGATCCATTACCAGAAAAGCAGGGAGGGTTGCGTCAGAAGTGATGAGTTGGCAACGTTCATGGATGTAAGGGAAGCTTGATTACGCAATGAGCCACATCCTGCTCTCCTGACTCCGCGAGTAGCTCCGTTAAAGTCAATAGTAATTACATCTGTTAAAATCAGTGGAACTACTTGCATCAATAAGATAAGTAGGATTTGGCCCAGAGGTTGGTTAATATCAATGTTTTTAATCTCTCGTTTTCATAAATGCTATGTTCATTCAAGCAATATAAAATGAGGTGAATAAAGAACATTCTGTGCTTTGAATAGTTTGGCATCATACGCGGACAGGGCATGTGATTAATACCATATTGTTGGCTGTGTCTTTGCTTTTCAGTTGTGGCTGGCAATGTCCTTTTCATAATTGCTGGTATCCCCCTGAGCCTATATAATCACTCTCTCCAGCATTTCTGTGATGCCCTTAGATTTTTCCTGTACTGAACATAATATGTTTCTCTATTCATTTACCCTCCCACCAGAACCATAATGTGTATCTCATGTGCTAGTCTTGACGTGGTCAGAGCTGACATAGGGCAATGTATTCACCTGACAATGTTTCCCAAACCAGATATGTTATCTGTATTTTCTTGTGCATAACCATCACACTGTAGAATAGTGCTTTGTAGTTGTGCTTCTGGGAAAACGCCGTGGAACTGCATTGCGCACATTCAGTCAGTGGTGTTAGATAGGAAGGTATGCTTGAATTTCAAATAGTATAGTTCCCTTGGCTGCCTAAAATAATAGAATTAGGGGATAAATAATAAAAAATGGACAGTCCTGTTCATGTCATAAATCTGCAGACTTCTTGTTGGACCATGATAATCTTGATACTTTTGACTAAAATCTGTTCCTGTATGATACTGCTATTAAAGCAGAACTATGATTCCTGCAGAAACATGAACCAGGAATGGAGTCACTACTGAAGTTCTACTTCAATATTGGTTCAATTGCATAGTTAGAGGTATAAGCCTCATTCTTTATCTTTTTCAATAGGTACTATCTAGTGTGTTTGTTTCCCTCCAGTGAATTTCCTGACAGCATGTAACTTCTTGGATGGGCATTTGTTGTCACCAGGAAACTTCTTTTGAAAAAAAGGAGGACTGGTAAGGACATAGTAGTTGTCTGTGCTGCTTAGTGTGTGTCAATGAAATGAAAGCCTTATGGCAATAAGAAAAGATTCATTAATGTGGCGTGAAATTCTACAATGTCTCTTCTCACAAGAGATTTCCATTTTCTTATGTTCTCACTGATGTGACATTCAGGACTAGATTCTGCTTTCAATGAAATGTGAGGTCTTTTGACTGACATGAAAGCATTTTTCCTGATTTAACAGCAGAATGCATAATTTATGACTTCACAAGGGTAAAGGGAGAAATATGGGGTCAATAATAAGGGTCAATATTCTTACTGTTACGTAGGTAAGACTTCAACGTGTTCATAGTAGTAATCCATTAATTGGTTACGTTCCTTAAGGAGATTCACAAATTCTCACCACATATGTACTCTCTGGTGTTCCTCAAGGTGGAATTTCCTGCAAGGTTTTGAAAATCTGAAGCCGTACAACTCCCAGCTGATGCTCTGGGAGTCAGTGGTCCATATGTCACTATGGGTGCAATTTGCTCAGTTTTCCTTGATGTTTGTGATATCTGCAGGTGCTATACAGGAGGGGCAGATAAGATTTGGATTACCAGCTGAGGAATAAGAAGAATTAATCCTTGTGAAAACAGAAGACTATTACTCAAGTCTTTGCACAGTGAAGTATTAGGTGTGTTTACAGGTGCTTTAAATAGCCTCCTTGCAAGTTCTTTCTTGCATTGTTTATCCAGGTACACTTATATTGATGACACACTTTATAAAGAATTCATAAAAGTTTATATATGATTTATGTGTACTCTAAGAACATTTTGAAGATTAATAATATATATTCTACATTTTGTAAGGATATCACAGATATATTTATAAGTTATAAATATCAATTTGTTTGTTCCACTCAATCCTTTATAAGAGCTAATAAGTGTTTATTGAACCTGTTGTTAATAATTTTCTAAACCTTCAAAGTTAGCCTTTATAAAAGTATGATCTCCTGTCCATCTAAGGAATGTAAAAGTTCTGATTTGAGAGTAAAAGATGGACAGTACAAATGCAAATTCTTAAAATTGAATTTGACAGGTAACGATGAAAACTCTTTCTAAATTTCACTGCTGTCCAAGCATTTCTTATAATCATTTGTTGTAAAGCATGTCACATCTTTTAGCAATTACATCTGAAAAGATTCTCACTTGTAGATACTTAGAGAAATCACAAGAAGGTAAATTAATTTTAATTCTGAGCACCTAAGGAGTCAGTAGCACTGTTCTGTGGTAAAAGCTTGCAAAGATTGATATTCCTGAGAACACTTGTATTTTAAAATTAACATCTTTTAGATTGGTAGAAAAGCCAAAGGATTCCATCTCTGATATTACTGTTTTGTACTTTTCCTCATATTTCTGAGGAGATCAGAGAACCAGAGGTCGTAAGACAAGCAACTGGCCTTTGCTATATATCTCTTCATTGCTTTGGCATATTTGCCTGGTTTTAATTCTTAAGAATATAGGTAGCTGTATATGCATCCAGTTAAACTCTCCAGATGTAGGTGATCTAGTCAGGGTGGTTAGTATCTGCCTCTTTTTTTCTGGCTTTGAAACCTCTGTGGAATGATTACTTAATTTCTTTCTACGCTGCAATTGCTGTTACTCTTTCTAGCTCTTATTTGTACCAAATGAAGAGAAATAACAGAAAGACTTTTAAGACATCTAGGAATTAAACTACAATTTTGCCTTGGCTTGTGAATAATAACACTTTGGAAATCTAATTTAGGGTAGGTGAGAGCTTGCAGATTAGTTGCAATGATGTAAATCATTGGGTTGGATCTGTTCATTTACGTCGAATGTTCAAAAGTTTTTGTTAGTTTAGAAAAATATATGTCGTGTACAGAAGATTATTACTTCTTTCTTAGACGTATTTATATCAGATGGATGAAAGAGTCTTTATTCTTTGTTGAGATGCAGAATGAAGATTTGATTTCTGAAGAAGGTGCCATACAGAGTTAGGGAGATACTACAGTGTATAGATTACAGTGACCTAAGTCTCTGTCATTCTCCAGCAGCTATCATAAACAAAGTAAATGACAAAGGATCTGCCTTTTGTTGCCCCTGAAGACATTATGAAAGCATACTGATACTTCTGCTGTCCTTTCTGTTAATCTTCTAGAGCCTGGAGTCTAACTTTTTGTTTCTGAGCAGGACCAAGACAAATAAAGCCATGCACAGGAAGATTATTTTAGTACATTTTGGCATAGTTCCTAAATTCATATCTGAAAAGAAAATTTCACAGAACCGTTAAGCTCCGAAGGAGTCAGTGGAGATTGTCTAGTTTAATCCTCCATCTCAAAGCAGCATCACCTAGAGCAGGTTGCTCACTGCTATGTTGAAGTACTTTTTTAGTATCACCAGGGATGAACAGTCCACAGTCTCTCTGAGCTACCATTCTGGTGTCTGAGTACTCTCACCATCAAAATGATTTTCTCGTGTTTAAATGGAATTTAACACAGGAAGTGTTTCCATTTGTGCCTGTTTTCTATTGCCTTTTCATAGGATAACACGGAGAAAAGCCTGGATTGGTCTCCTTTACTGCCCCACATCAGCTATTTCTAAACATTGCTTAGGTTCCACCTCAGTTACCTTCAGGGTAACTTCCCGGGATAGCTATCTGGAAAAATCTTACTCAATAGTTTTTCAGTGCTTACTGCAGGGAGGAAGATACTTTTTTTTCATTGTATAAGGAGACAAGTGATTTGCAACAGTTCTCTGTGAAAGCTAAGATGATCAGTGTAAGGTAATAGTGATAGGATTAAGATAATCAGTTTCTTAGGTTTTTACCAGCATTTTATTTTTTGAGTTAATTTATTATTTTGGTCAAAATAATCTACAGACTTAAATGCTTGTTTCATTTTTGGTTTTGAGGGTTTTTTGTTTTGGTTTTTTTTTCCCCTGAAGTACATGCTGCTTCTGACTTCCAAGGAAGAATAAAGCTGTTTTCTGTGTTCAGAGAGTGATAGAGTATTTGAGGGTTATAAAGAACTAGGAGATCCTGAAAAGATATATCAAACTTGGTGCTAAAACCTTGAAGCATTGCCATTTGGCAAGGTCCTTCAATAATGTTTTAAAATTCATCTGTTGATATCTCAGTTTCAAGAATGTATTTTGTTCTTAAGTCATCTATACTAATTAGGGGTGCTTTAAAAAAGAAAGAAAAGAAAAAACTGCACTGTGCTGAGCATTCAAATTTTAGTACAGCTCTATTGTTTCTCTTACTGACTTTTGCAAGTCACACTTTTCGTCTTTGTTACATATGGTTATGGGTAAAATAGTTGAGATAGTGGTGGAATGGCATATTTCAGAAAGCATATTGCCTACTGTATTTCCAAATTGTAAGCATTGTTGCCATATGAGAACTTCTACTGAATAGAGAGATGATGGTGCCAAGTTGTACTTGTACATGTGCAGCTTAAGTTTTTGTTTGTTAGGAAGCAGCATTGATTAGTTGTTGCTGATGAGATTTCAGACTGTTCTAAGAAGAGCTGCTAAACAGACTCGATTGGTTTACAGTGTCCATGTCATTCTTCGAATTTGTCTGACTAAGCCTAACAGAAGAATTCCCTTCTATATTTTCTCTATACTATTTGTCTGTTGATAAATTGAACAAATATTTTCTCATTAAGAGAAATGCTCACTGTTGGTCTCTGAAATTCTAATTGTACACACATGTGCACATACCACACGGTTCAGTTAAAGTCTTACATTTTTGGGGCAGTTTCAACTTTATTGAGATTAATTGGGAATTATGACCATTGGAATGGATAGCTGGTCTTTACCATTTTGTCTTAGGATGTCTCAGACATCTACTAAGGTCTAGTATGTGCATAGATTTTATATTAATATAATTGTTCTGTTTGAAAGGATTGATGTTTTTACTGAAGCAATTACACTATATCAACTGCATGCATGGATATAGTTATACTAATGTAAGATTGAGTTATACACCCATACAGTTACATCAGCATAAAATGACATGAGTCTTTTGTTGAGGCAAGGATAGGGCTTAAGTTTTTATATTTTAATTTATTTGGAAGTAGAGGATTATTTTATCTAATTTGAATTTTAACATACCATTAAATCTTCTCCAAGAAATAATATAGTATGTTTAAGATCATAGATATCAGTTAACAAATCTAATAGAAGGATTTCTAAGGAGGGATAGATATATGTCAGATATTAAGATATATTGGCAGACAATGTGCCAAGAACTGAGAGGTACTTATGCATTAACATAGCTGTTCTCTTTCAAGCAATATAAGATGTATTAGACGTTTGTCCCAGCCTATATTTTTGCAATGCATTGTGTACAGAGAAAAAGATGCATTTCTTGAACTCTGGTGATATTCACTCTCTTTGTCATAAGAAAGGAGAGAGTTTGCATTAAACAGGTTCCTTTTATGTTCTACCTACAGAATTTCAAAGAATGCTGAACAAATGAGGTAGGAGTTTGTACATTTGTGCATCAAAGAAATGCTTAAGTAGTTTCTTATATGTGTAAAGGTACATTGTAGGACATCCTCCAAGAGAAACTATATTCTATAATCAATCTGTTGCCTCCTGAATAATTAAATAATGCTTTTCGATTTAGAAATGCTCTTAAACACACTAAAAAACTATAAAATACCCTGCTGAGAATAAAAGAAAAAAAAAGAAAAAAGAATGGACTAGCTGCTAAATGGTCACTACTAAAGATAATATAGATGTAGAGTTTCTACAGTTATCATAAAATTGTCATTTTTAGCAGTATACTAATATTTTCATACCAGACCCAACCATATTAATGGTGTTCAGATAACGCAGAAGTTAACCTAAAATCTTTTCTCTTCCTTCTTCCAAATTGGTATTTTGTTTCTAGATGGCAAAACTTTGCAAGTATATCCCCTATTACTATGTAAGGTGTACTGAGCAGTTAAAAAAACCAGTAAGTTTAGAAGATGGAATTATTTTTCTAAAAAAATAAAATGATTGTGTCACCCAGGGGTAAAGGATAACTTTAACAGTGAAGAAATCACGAATGGAGTTTTGTTCAGTAGCTGCAGTTCAGTGTAACGATAAAGAAATGAGAATGTCAAGACCAGAAATAAATGCAGATACGTGTAAGATCTGTCTATGTGGAAAGTATATGTATATTATATTTAAATGCTTTCTTGTCTGTAGATTTTCTGAAAAGCCTTTCAAATGGGCCATCTAATACCAAATAAACAAAAAATTGTTATAGGAGCAGTTCCTCATTATGATCAAGTGAATGAAAGAATTATCCAGAAGTCTTTGATTTAGGAAGTAGTATTTCTGGTTTAGTTATCCAACATGATCTTGACATATAAAGTCTTCCTAAGGGGTTGGGGTTTTTTTGCCTGATTTTGAGTTAGAGAACTTCTTTGGGGTTTTAAAATATACTTTGATAACATCTTCATCCATTAAGTTACTAATTAATGTAGTTATTTCCTGCATGTTAGAAGAAATTTTTTTAGACGCAAGAGTAATTTTTTTATTATCTTAAAATGCCAAGATATGTTGTTTGGCCGTATTTTAAGTCTTGCAAGGTTTCAAAAAGATGCTGGATAAGTCTATCTTTTTCAACTATCTTTGATAACCAGTGGGTTCTTTATAGCTTATTTCTTTAGCCTATATAGCCAGAAGTTTTTTCTTAAGGATTCCTTCTACAGAGTCCAGAGGTCAAGCATTGAATCAGCAGTTCATTTTCACTATCTTATGAGCAACTGGGAAGCCAAAAGACAGCTTCTGCAAGGAGGGACATAGAAAGAAATCCCTAGTGATTTTCTTGCATAGTTTTGTGCTTATTTCATGGAACCTCCTCCTTCAAAACCCCTTTCAGATAGTAAGATGTGAATGAATCAAGTACTGAATTAAGATTGTCCAATGGAGACATGCTATAATCTGCCCTAATGCATGCTCTATCACATTATAGAGGCCTGACTAGCAAAAACAAAGGTTGAGGCAAGACCTCTCTCCAGAGTAAGACAGAAAACCTGGAACTGGTGATGTGGGGAAATGTGGCATGCTGCTTCTTCCTCATATATATATATATATCTCTAATAGATATAAAAAATATAGATAGAAATAACTCCAGTGATCCTTTGGTGATTTCGGAAAATTATGTTTATTCTTAAGGCCTAGGGAATGTTTGATCTTAAAATTGCCAGATTGACCTTGCATCTGGAGTCATACCATGTTCCTTCTCTCTAGGGAATTGTCTCCTGAACTGGCACAGGGTGGCTCAACTGTGGTCTTTTTAATGACTAGCCTGAGGGAAACTGCTTAGTGGTACCAACAGGGAATCAGTCTACAGACAGGACGACAGTGATTTCACAACTGTGCCAAGTGAGCTTACATAGAAAAAAAAAAAAATCCGGGCAAAATAACAGCCCAAATTGCTACTGCTTTCAAAGCTACGGCAGCAGAGTAATGTAAAGAAAACTATTTGTATGCAATCCTCTTGACTAGGCAGCTCGATGAATAATAAACCTTCCTAAAGCCAGCAAGGCATATTCATGTAGTTGTTTATGATTTCCTTTGTGCATGTGCCTTCATTTATATTGTGTATCCCGCATATGTTTATATTTATACAAATCTTACTGTTGAACAGAAGCCTACTGTAAGTATGCATATTCTTGGGTATGCCCGTATGTGTGTTTATATATGTCTGTATATTTGTGTGCATGCACGCGTGTGTATGTATATATGTCTGTGTGTATGAGAAACAGATGCACTGTAGGCAGATAAAGCAGATAAATATAGATTCAAATAGAAGCATAAGCCTATAAATATAGACACTATATAGCATGAAAGCAAGCAGATCAGCATGGTTTCCTTATTGCATTCTATGTAATAAAAGAGTGGCTGACACTGAAATGACTGAGGGGATGACACTGTTGGCTCTCAGCAAACATAGTAAAAAGGTAAGAAAACTTATTTGCAATATGATCAGCCGTTATGGTGGAAGATTTACTATCTCTAATCATTTACTTAATACAAGTCATTGTGTTTCTTCTGGGATTGAAGTCAGAGAATACGAACAAAGCATAGTATTTTTAATTGTATGTTAAAATAGGTGAATAAAATAAAAATCCCAACTTACACTCTGAGAAAGTGCAGCCTCTAGTTGCTGTTTTAGAATGAACCTTATGTACTGTGTTTATCAACTTTCTACCTCTGCTCTACAGAGATCTTATTTGCTTTAGGTCCTACAATCATTCCAAACGAACTTGAGTGTCTGAGTATTGGGAAAAAGAACTTAAGTTCATGAAAAAATTAACTTTTAGAAATAATGTTGTGTGTATGTTTATCTTTGGCTTCTGTTTGCAAATCTCTGATGCCTGTTTAAACAGTCAGCTTTATTCCTGTTGTAACAATATATATTTGGCTAATCTATAATATAAGTAAAGTTAAAAAGATCTTAATTTTACTAGATGTATGGAAAACATTGCATCAATTGAGGGCAGGCTGAAAAGTCATGTTTTTTTTATCCTGTAACATTTTGATGAGGATGTTAGGTAAATCAAAGTTTCTGGAAAATGCCAGAAAACTGTGAATGCTGTGTTTTATTTTTCTTTGCATAATACAGGTAGTATTGAGGTGTTTAGAAGAGACTGTCAGACAAGAATTTGGCATTCTCTTTCGAGCTTGACCACTCCCTTAGAGTGAGATCTTGCACAGATTATTTACAGTCTTATTTACTTAGTTCCCTATTTGTGAGTAGAATTGATAATAATAATGTCACAGAATTAAGTAATTAAATAGTGCCTTTTTTTTGTTAATAGGTCTCATGATTTCATTTGAACTACTCATGAAGCAAGGTGTTCAATAAGAGCACAGCTCTTTTTATGAAGTGCTCTGACATTCTTGAGGAAAAATGAAGAAATAACAGTAGAAAGTGCTATTGCTGATGTTCTGTATTGTGTTACAAACAATTCACTTATTTTTAATTTATTTAATTGTTTTCAAAATATGCCACTAGCTGAGCTGATGAGTACTGTCAAGTCTGCATTTTGAGAAACTCGCAGCAAAGCAGAGGAAGGGTAAACACCAGCATGTATATATTCATACTCAGACCAATAGTACTCAATATGACAAAAGTAACCAAAGACAGAAAATTGAAATGTCAAGTGGTGGAAGCCTCGCTGTGGTATTCAGCTCATGTAATGCTAGTTTTCTTAAAATATCTAGCCTAAGCCGATTTTCCTCTGTGCACAAAAACAGGCAGCTCAGAACGTCTGGATTCTGCTCCTGAACTCATTATATGGTTTGGTGCAGGCCATTTTTTACTCAGCTTTATTATTTTGATACTTGAAATAAGCTCTTCCAGGTGTATTTTAACAAGTTAGATGCCAATTTCTAATGACCGAGGTACTTTCTAAAGGCGTGATCTTGAAGTCACATGAAGTACCTCATGAAGGTGCTTGGTTTTTACTCTGTGTATTGAAATACCTGTATAGTTCAAGAGCAATATTTCAGAGGCATCAAGTGAATGAATATTATAAATTACAGTGCTTCAAAAACTAACTGACCTAGCCAGTAAATTCTTGAGTCCCTCCTAGTCTTTTCCAAGTTTACTGCATATTAGAACAGCCATACTTGCTTCAAAATAAGATTTTGCTTTTAAGGACCAAAACAAATAAAAAGATTTGTTGGACATGAATTATACTGAGCCCCCAATTACTACATAGGGAATTCCTCATAGGAAATATTTGGAAGTTACACTATCCCAGAAAACACTCACTGTGAATTCTGAATTTTGTTTACTGCTTTCCTGTTCCTTACTCTCCCTAATTCTGATAAATTAATAGTACCTTATTGGATTAAATTATAAGATTAGATTGTATTTTCAGTAGGGAAAATATTTTTTTTTTATAATTAAAAAAAAATTACTCTTCATCTAAAAGCTTACACATGTTGATTGCAGTCTGGATCAGTTAATTGCAGCTGTGTTGTAGTCTTGAAAACTGAGTTTTATTATGGAAATACTGACATAACTCCATTCTTTTCGTTCCGATAAACACAGCAAAAATATTCAGAGACCTTTTTTTTAGAACTGAGTTCGTTGCTAGTCTCCTTGGGCTTTGCTTTCTGAGGCTTTGCCAATTTTATTGCCATTTGTTTTGATCAAAATGTCTTGGAAATATGTCAGTCTATAGGAACCATTACACACCATCACACATTACACATTACAATAGATTGGTTGAGGGGTGAGGAAATTTTAGTAACTTCTGTTGTGTCATGACTGTTCCAAAATAGTGGAGTCCAAAAGGTTCACATGAAAGAGAAATTGGTAGGACAAAACTAAATGTAAATTGGCAAGAAAAGTGGATTTGCACTTTCAATGCAAGGAAAGTCATGTTGCAGAAGATCTGTAAAAGGTTTATTGATTCTTTAACTGGAGAGAAGAGTTGGCAAGCATCTTTAATGTCTTTATTTTTTTGTCTCTATAATTTAAATATTTTTTTTATTATGCATTTTGCCATTAAAAGCCCATGACAACCTAGCACTTTGCTTATCTCCTCCTACAGTCATTAAAAAGACAGAAAACGTATTTAGAAACATTAAGCTTACATGCAAAATCATGAAATCCTAGAGTAATATCTTGTTTAGAACCTTAGTCTCTCCCTTATGATACAGTTTTTACAGAGAAGTCACATTGTTTTTCTGCATATACAGAGTTATAGAATCTTTGATACATGCAAGTGGCACCTACTATTAATGTGTTTCATTAACCAAAAAATAACCCAAACCAGCTGTCTAGCATAGCAAAAAATAATGCTAGGTACATTGTCTTGTAGGGAGAACGTATATCAGAGAAATTAAAGACTGAAACATACAGTTAAAAACAAAAGGGCAGAAGAAAAAAAAACCTACAGAAGAGGTTTTTTTAGAATTTTCTAACCTAAATACATATACAAGATGTGCTTTGTAAAATATATGGTAGGATTTTGTAGCTGTTTTTTAAAAACTTAAGTATTTTCATCATCATCATAGAAAACTTTTTCTTGATATGTGAATCTAGCCAGTATTGACTTTAAGAAACTATAAGTCCATTCATATTTTCAGTTGTTAATGCTTTTTACTATAGATTAACTTTTTTTGGTTTTTTCCTGTTTTTCTTAAATCTCTGGATGTTCTTTTTTCACATTTCCTATGTGCAAAACAGATGAACTTTCATTTATTCAAGTTCTCATGAAATTTCAAATGAGGTAAACATTAAGAATAGAAAAGAATAATGAACTTTCCCAATTTTTTTTGGTTTTGAAGGCAAATTGATTATAATGGAAACTTCTGTCATGTTCACTCGATAGCCTTCAAGTACAAAATATACCAGAACTGAAAGCCTTAATTTGCCTCCTCATATTTTTAGGGAATTAAGATTTCTGATTGAACCTGATACATACCATGCACAGCCAGTTGCTTATATTCTGACATGCAAAGAAGTGCTTAAATATAGGTGAACCTACTTCTGCAGTGGGATTGGACTAGATGATCCTTAAAGGTCCCTTCTAACCCCTACCATTCTATGATTCTATGATTCTATGTTTTTGTAATCTGGACAATGGTAAAGCAGTGTTGGAGGTGCTCTATATGATATCCCGGTTTAGTTTCCCTTAGCTGGTATCTATTTTCTCTCTATATATCTTTTATGTAACATTTCATAAGACTAGTGCATTTTAAGATTTGACACTGCATCCCATAAGGTAAGGACATTCTAAACATCCAGACTAACTTTAGATGTATAAATAGTGCTGAAAAATACATTGCTCTTCACATGCAGTCTATTCAGAAGAGTGCAGGATTTCATTGTTTGATAAGCTAGTCCAATGGACCAGTCTTCCTGAGACGCTGACATTGCAGAGAGCCACTGAAAGTTTGATTGTGAAGCATTATTTCTAATGTCTGCATGACAATGAAGTAGACTTTGTGTCTTCTCATTTCTTTCCTCCAGTACTCTACTGGTGAGCAAAGGAAGTGTGCCTGAGCACATCTTTATTTGGCCCCACCTGCATTAATGAGTGCTCAATCCAGATTGCATGCCTAGGTCCATCTTCTTGAAGACCTTAATCTTTTCCTTTAAGGATCAGTTTTATTTTAAGACAAATCAAACTAGTCAGACTCTATGTGACTTTTTGTATAAAACTTTTCTGGGTAATTTCAATGCAATTCTAGTTTTGTGTAAACAAATTGAATAAGCATGTGCAAGACAGTGACTTACTTTTATTCTAACATGTTGATCGAGATCCTAACTGCATACTAGCTGGTTGTATCATAGTTAATGTTACTAGATGTGGATCTGGGGGGGGGGGAACCAAAAACAACTGAACAATCACAAAAATTGCGTATCTATGGAATTTCCTTATAATACGATTTACCTTTGTTATAGCCTAGAGGGGTTTGTTTAGTTGCATTGCTAATTTAGGACCTGTAAAAATGCCTAATGCCAGACCAATAAAAAAAAGCATGTTGCCAACATAGAATTTGAAGAAAACAATATGGAGAGTGTACATCTTCAGTAAAGGTAATGCAAAAGAAGCTTTAAGAGCATTAATAGTTATTTATTTTGATTGGTTGGCTGTTTTTTTGTTGTCAGTATTTCATTTCTGATACTAGGCTGGATGTTTGCTGTGGCTTGTAATAAACCTTGTAGTCCTCAGTCTTTCAGTGTGCTTTAGAAACTGTGTTGAACATATGTTAGAATCACATTGATGTTATTAGCAAAATCCCCAGCCCCAAATGAATAAATCAATGGATGCCCAGCAGGCCAGTGTTGTGGCATCCTGGTGACTTTTCTTTGCTTTGTAGGATGTAATGTCAAGTGGGAGCCAGCATAATTTGGAAACCCACATCTCACCTTGGAGGCAAATATTCAGCAATGTTGTGGACCTTCACCTGTAGAAACAAAGGGATTTCACCTTACAGACTCATAATGATCCTTGTTACAGAGCTAGGGGCTTATCTGTGTCTAAATTGAGGACTCCAGAAGTGTGCTTGTGTACAAGAGAGAACCATGGGGATATTTTGGCAGGCCTGATGAGTGAAGAAAACATACGAAGCATTCCTTGTTTCCAGTCTCTTATTCCCATATTCCCATGTCACCCTACCACCTGAAAAAAAATGTAGGGCTTTCTGTTACATACTGTGCACACTGCCTACGATTTCAGTGCTCCTACAAGCCTGTAGGTCCTGCAGGAGGAGTAAGTCAAAAGTTGATGCATGGTAATACTAAAGAAATACTTCTCTTAGTAGCCTTAATGACCCTCATGGGTCAATATGAGCTTCCTATGCATCTTTATACCTAGCACAAGAAATGCCACAGTGACCCTAGTATGTATTTTTCTGTAGTCTCTAATAGGATTTGGGCATGGGTGTGGTAGGGAAGCCTTGCTTTTGGACAGAGGGGTTAGTGGATTTTGTTAAGCATCTTCTCTTCTAGCAAAAGACACTAAAATGAAAAACTTGGGGAAAGCACATTTAGTTCAGAAAGGCATCATTCCGTTTCTAAATGGTTTTTCTTCCCTCTTTCCATGGCGCCCCTCCTCACAGGTACCTTGAATCTACATCTCACCCCTCTGCATTTCTCGGCTGTGTCTCTTTCTTACAGCTCTGAATTCATTATATGGAGTAGTGTAAATCAATAGTAAATGCTAACCGCCCACTCTGTACTCAGTTACGCAATATCACATACCGTGTACACAGAGACAAAAAGGGAAAAAAGCACACACAGGCTTTACATTCAAAACCTCTTGCATAATTTTGCTTTTCTACAGCCAAAAGGGAAAGAAAAAAAAAAAAAAAAGGAAATAACAGATGGGGAGACTTGCAGTTTTTTTCCCTTTTCTCAGACTGTACAAAGAGGAGTTACTTTAACATCCATGGTCATTTCTAATTGCCCTGTGCTGCAGATAAACAAGGCAGACTTGCTTGTGCTTTAAAATAAGACTTTTTTTTTCCAGCTTCCATGATGTGGTGCACTTTTCAGGTAATACCAGAAAAGCTCTTACGAAGTGTTTAAGACTGAATTGGTTATTTGTTTAGTCTTAATGGAAAAAAAAAGAAAAGAAACCCCTCACTTTAACTACTCGATACATGTTGCAAAGCGAAAGTAAGGGAGGCTGGATTGAATTCTCTGGCGTGGTTTTGTGTTTCTTGGGGTTTTTTAATATTTTTTTCCTTTCTGAAAAGCAAAATATCTCTCAATGTAATATTTATGTAAAAAGCCAGTTATGTAACTCTCTCCTGCCTTTTGCTTTTGTTACCCTTCTGGATTGTGCGGCTCTACTGTTTTTCCTCATGACAGATTGTATTAAAACCTGCAAATCCTGATGAAAGGAAAGAACGACCGGGTGCCCACAGCACAGACTTTAATTTCGAGCCTTTTTAAGGGCTTCAGGCTGGAAGACAATGGATCTATTTAAGATCTGTTTTTGGCTGGAGGAATTCTTATTGAGTATTTTTCTGTCACAGTGCGCTCTGGAACATCCCTGGCTTCTGCACAGTCTTTCTCTCTTGCCCCCTCTCTTCTCTCCCCCCTGCCCCCCCCACCAAGTCTCAGCTTTGGATGTATACAATGAAAGCTTTTTCCCTTTCCTCTCCTGACCTTAACGCGAGTGTCGGGTCAGTCTCTGTATAACAGCAGCAAGTGCAGAACTATAGTAAAACTTTAGGTTGTGCTGAACTTTATTTATTCGTATTTATTTCATTTAAGTGATTGATGTTCCTAGAAATCTGGAGATTCTTTTGATTAGGATTAGTTGGGATATATTAATTGATTTCTGTCAAATGCAAGCAAAAAAAATAGATAACCCTGCTAGAAGAGTGAAAAATGAGGGATTCAGAGGGTTCAAAAAAGGGAAGAAAAGGGTCAATACAAAGAAAAGTTCATACTTTTTGATCACAGGAAGAAATTATTCCTGTACTTACTGCAAGCAATTTGTTCCTAATTGTATCCTCAGAGGATCTGACCTGTTTGTGGTTGCAAGCATTGTGTTGGGGTTTGCTTTCTTTTGCCCTTAATCGTTCTTGTCTGCATGCACATTCTTGGACAGATTCTTCTCTAGCATAATGCTGCTAATTCTGTTGCTATTATGTCAAGACACATAATAGGTCAATTATAAAGTTATAAGGCTTGATTCTCAGTTATTTTAAAGTATTTTTGTGTCATTGGAAAGCAGTCATAAAATGAGCTTGGGTGTGAATTATGCCCACCTCAGGCATAATAGAAAAAATAGTTAAAGCTGACATCTTTCAACAGTGATCTCTGAGACAAGTGTTAAAAGAAATAGGGTTTTGTGAAAACAGGAAGTAGAATATTTTAAGCTCTGTAAGTATATTATAAGCCACATATTTCAACAAATTGCCGGGGAAAACATATATATTCAAAAGTGTGTTGGAACACCTGGATTCCCTGTCTGATTCTGAAACCAGCCCTTGCTTTGGCTCTGGGCAACGAGAACTTCTTCTGCTTCCATTTCTGTCTCATTACAGAATCTCTTAGGGGTTATAGTAGTAGATACTTGGTTTATTGTGCCCTACAGAAATATTCTACAGATATTTTATTAATGTTTATGAAGTGGATTTAAGTGCTCAGGGAGAAGATGTTGAAATAATTTGGAGAGGTTAAAAAATGATTTAGACTTCAGGCTGGTGTTGCCACAAAGAACAAATTTGGGGCACCAACCATTTATAAATGTTAACTGGAAATCATAAGATGACCCTAGTTGTGAGAGGATTAAATTCTGGAAGACTGTCCTTTAGGAATTATAGGGCCTGGAAAACCTATGTGCTTGTTAGATGGGGCTGACGTATCAATGGCAGTTTATGACATGATTGCATGCAGTGGTGGAGAATAACCATCTTAAAATCCCTTATCCTACTGTCCCTAATAGCTGTCAGCCCATTATAAAATGCTTGGAAGATGTAGAACTGTATAGCTTACAGAGAACATGATAAATAATGATTCCAGTGTTCAGCTTAATCAAAAGCATGGTCCAGTATCTTTGAATGAAAATTACTTTCTGCCTGTCTTCTCAGAGTTTTAGTCTGTAAGTTTTTTGTCTGCATTGATTACAATGGAAGACTTATTTGGGAAAGGTGTACAAAACCTGGTAACTTAACAGTAAACAAGTTTCTCTCTTAAAAGGCTTTTGCATGCTTTTCAGTTACAGAGAAGTTTCTTTGTATCTCGCTGGGTCACCTCTAACATCCCCAGTCTCCAGTCTCCAGTCCCCAGCTTTGTTCTACGTGCTTAGGTGGACTTGTTACAAGGCTCTAACCTTCCTTAATCATCAAGCAGAAATTTAATTATTTTCTGAGTATTTGCTAATTAAACTAGAAAAAAAAAGAAAAATCAAACAAGGAAATGCCTGCTGCCAGAAATCTGGTCATATATACTCAGTTGAACGGCAACCAGAATGATGGAATTTTGTATTTTCTGCAGGATGGAAATCTAATTTTAATTTATGGAGGAGAGGGTGATTTGACTTGACCAGATGCTAGACATGCAACCTGTGAAACTTCTGTCTTCCTAAATTCATAGGCAAAATAGGCAAAAGAGATGGTTTGAACAGTTTCTGAAATGAGATGTTAATATTCAGTTTTAATGAATAAGTATTTCATAACATAAAAAGAATCTGGTATTATATTTTTTAACATAAGCTGTTTGAGTTCTGCCCCTATGAAGATCTGTGCCGTAGTTTTCTTAAATGTAATTTTGTTATTTTAGAAAAAAGGTTAAATATGAACCCTAAAGGTTTAAAAACAACAAAAATGAAAAGAGCTCTATGTTAATTTTTATTTTTACATTTCACTGTTTTTCTTCCCTGACACGTGTTTGGGCTTTGGGTATATTTGAAAACTAGCTAGCTAACACAGTTTTGCTGTATCCAGCGATGTGCTGAATTAGCTACAATACACTTTTTTATCTAGCAATTATTCTGCAAGGTTTTCTCCCTTCCTCAGAACAGTGGATTTTGCACTTTGGTGGAAGTTTATGGCAGTTTTGTGTCCTTCACTGTCAGTAATTCATTGCTAGTTCTACGAGTCTTTTGGACTTAGAGAAGTCCCTAAGAAATGAAGCAAGAAGCAATATTTGTAGAGCAGTTGTAACAAAATTATCAGGCTTATCTGCACTGAATGTTCCTGCACACCTCCTTTTCAAAATGATTATCTTACATATTCACAGCAAATGAAGCAAATGGTTCATTTCTGCTGTGTGAGAATCTGTATATTCTTGTCTTGGCTATTAAACTCAGCTAGGCCAAGACACCTGCAAGGGAAGGATCACTTTAGTCCAATGGTGTGGAGAACTTGTTGGGATGGGCACAGTACTTACAACAGGGTCAGCACCTGAGTATACCCTGCTCTCTCTTCAGTTGTTGCTAAATGAAGAGGGTTCTGTTTGGACTAATAGCCTACATCAGAGTGAGCCCCATGAGAGGATGTACCATGCAGTCTTTGGGGACTGAGGATATCCTCATTTACTCATGCGTTTGTTTCCTGGACAATCTGGTTTCTTGGCTGCCAACTACTGATTGCTGGTGGCTGGAGTACGAAGAATGGATCCAGGCTTACAAACAGTTCTATGGGATGGGACCTTTATACCTGTAGTAAAAGAGAGCAGAGAACTAGGCTTGGTAATCCAGAAAGCGTGATTCAGAGTAAAATCATGTAAGAAAACTAACTGTAAACAGTTCAGCTTCTGTGGGGACTCGATTTGGGGTATTATTTCATAATTTTGACTGAAGAAACCTCTGACTTATTTGGCTTCTTAGATGCATGATGAAACTCACTCTTTTAGGGAAGTTCTTGAGAGACAAGATACAAGGAGGGTACGCCTGTGTAAGCAGCGGAGAGGATTGTTCACTCACGAGTTTTTGTTGTTTTATTTGTGACTGGTTGCAGTGGAATAGGTAGACTCACTGCTTTGTGCTGTGAACAAGAGAAAAACACGCTCAGTTGATAATGTTTTAAACCAAAACAAATAATAATGTTCCTAATGGAAAGACTGTGGGAAGATATTAATAGAGAAAGTGCAGAAAACAACTGAAACCTTCTTTGTCCATAATTCTCTCGATGCTATTTCTTAAACTATTTTTTTTTGCTTACAGTTTTTATTAAATATCCTGGTTGTCTGAGGCCCCTTAGGTGACTTGGGGGGGGGGGGGTGGGGGGAAGGCAAAGTTTCAATCTTGTCTTCTGGGATCCATCTAAATATACATTTCTGACTAAAAAGTGTCAGGCACCGCTGAGGCTGGAAATGGTCTGTTCTGCTTTGAGGAAGGGAGAGGCAGATCCATTAATGGTTGCTCAGGCTGTCGTGTTTCTGAGAATCAGCTGGTTTTTCTTTATACTGCAAAGATTAAACAAAGAATGTTAAACATTTCCCAATTTAGCATTTATAATGGAAAGCGGCTGTAAGGCCACAGCTCGCTGCTGCAAGGGCAGGCATTCATATTAGGAGTCGCTTAAAAAGGCTTTTATTTTCTTTGAAGGCCTATCCATTCCTCTCCCAGCCTGGCTGCTGTGCTTTGCAGTCAGGTGGAGGCAGCTTTAAATTTTTACTTTCATTTAAGTAGGAGCTAATTTACTTTTGGAAATGAAAGTTAAGCTCAGCCACCTGCAAAGTGGAGGAGGAGGCAGTGGGTTTCTTTAACTTTTCAAATCTCTACGATTCTATTTTGCAGCAACAGGCAAGCAAAAATTACCTTCCTGAGCTCCGATTAGTAATAATATGTGGTATTAATGATCTAATGTCTTAGCTTCAACTCTTCATCTCAGTTTCTAAAAGATACCCGTTTCCTGTGTTCAGTCTTCTTTATAGTTGCATCCAGCTCAGGAGCTTTGAAGTAAAAAGTTGTAGTCTTGAGTGCCGCAGAAACACATTTTTTTGACCTACCGGCAGCACAGCTTTTTCCATAGTTGAATTTCATTCGTGATTACATGGAGCACTGTGACTTTTTGTTCCTCATAGTAAAGGCAAAGGACACAAAAGGGTGACTGATAAATGAGAAAAAAAAAAAAAGGCAAGGGTACACAGATGGACAGAAAGCATTTTGATGTTATATATGCTTTTATTGTGTTTTTAAGCCCTAATTTTTAGTTTTACTTGAAGAATCCATACTGGAAACAAATACATTGCTCAAGCTTTCTTAGTTGAAGCTGAGGAGAATTTCAGTTTTATGAAACTGTATACTGTATTCCCAATCTGAGTGAAATAAATGTTAATACAGTTAATTTTTTAACAGAGCAGCTAAAAATGTCCTTTGCCTGCCTCTCCATTGGCTAGTTTTCAGAAATTCACTCTGTCATTGCATGGGGACAAGACTTAAACATCTTATGTAATTGCAACATTTAGTATGAAGAAATCAGACATCCATTTTCTGCCTTTTCCAGCCTGCCTGCAAGTAAGTTTCGTCTAAACAAAATAGCCTTGCAGTCACAGCTCACAACATTTGTGTATTACTTAGGTATCTACATGAGTAATGTTATTGGCCTCCTACAGTAGTTTAAGTATATTTTTAAGTGTTTCCCCACCTTTTTGTTTCTTAAAGGAAGCTTTTTCCACTTTTTTATTTTTAATAAATCAAAATTTGTGTTTAGAAAATATTTGAGTCTTCTTTTGATTGCATTTCTTACAGAATGTTGGAATTTTTGGACTGTGCATCTGTTTAGGCACGTGGAGAAAGACAAGGCTGAGATCATGTAAGTCATAAAACTGAGGGTGAATAATCCATACTTTATTCTCTCACCAGTTTTACAGTTTATACCCAGATGCATGTAATAAACAGGGAAAAAAAAAATCTAGTTAGCTTTTATTTTTGAAGTGATTAATGAAAAGCAAAGTTCAAATGAGGCCACAAATCCTGATAGTTCACAATGGGTTGATTTATTTTGTAAATAGACCATGGATAATTAACCATAAAACAAAACTTTTTTTTTTTAAACTTGCATAATGACACTGGTTTCTTTTAGTTGCTGTGAGTTATACAGAGGGATAACGACTTATTCACAACTGGTTGCAACTGGCTACAGCCAAGAAAGGAAAAATCCCAGAGCAGCTAGAGGAAAAAAAGCTGTTAAAAGCCTGCTACACTTGCAGTTTTATATTAGGGCATTTACTAGTGGCTACAGAAGGGGCAGAGCTACCCTTGTAGAGTAACAGCAAAAGAGTAGATATGTACATACTCTGATGGTGCTTGCCATGTTATCCCATGCTTTGACTTAAAATCCATAAGCAAAAGACAGCCCCTGCAGATGGCCTTGCAGTCCACAATTTTGTATTGACTTCTAAATAGCATTAGTTTGTGCTTCGTTACAAGCTTCCATGATGCCTATATCTTAGTACTCTGGCACTAGGGGAAGAGTCCTCTAGATAGTAAAAAATAGTCTGACTGGTTGCCAAGTCCTCTTGTGAGTGAGAGCATGACGGTAGCTTTTCAGATACATGATAGGATAAAACTGCCTGCCCGACGTCCCCCAAATTGGTCTCTTCATATTCACAGTTACCTGTGCAAGAGATCTCTGATGCCCAAGAAAGAGAAGGTCGAATTTGTTGTGAAAGTACATTCACTACTAATTAAAACTACCAGCCGGGGTTATAGCCCTGAAGACTGTAAATAAACAAGAGCATGAGATGTTCAGATGACAATATGGCCACTTTTGTGGTAGTTTGCTCATCTCATGCCCGCTTATTAGAGTGAAGAGAAGGTTTATATACGTAACGGTCAAGATTTGCCACACAGAAGCTGTCTGTGTGGATGCCTTAGCTTGCTCTCACATGCCACAATGTGCCTTAAAATACTTTTGTCCATGTGTATATAAAGTCTGCAGTTCACAGAGAGCTAAAATCTGATCATGCTTTGTTCGTATGAGAGTTGGCTGTTGGTGCAGTGACTCTAAGGTAGATTCACAAAGCTGCCCCCTCCCCAGTTCCAAATGATAGTCTGGGTAGGCAGAGGTAGTGAGCAAAAAATGCTTAAAACCAATATTGTACATGCATTGAATCAGTTTGTCAGACTGATGTTTATAAGAGTTCTCTGTCCTAAATTGATTTGTGCACGTGCAGTTTCTTGTGCAAATTTGGAGTATTTATTTGTCAGCAACGTACTGCAGGGACTGAGGAGAGGAAAAGCAGATTGTTAACGTCAGACAGTCTCCTGCTATGTGCGTGAGCTTGATGTAGATAACTGGGTATAAGGGTCATGTGTTTCTAGTCTAGATCTCAGCTGCAAGACAGGGACTTAGATCAGTGCTTTAAATCCATAACCAGGCAAATGCTGAGTTCCCACTGTGTTACTGACACTAGTAACTACAACACATGGGCTGCCACTTAAAATCTTTTTTTAGGCCTAATAGTCAAGTTAAAATAGCACTTAGTTTGAGCAAGAGGCTTCTGTTGTGTGTTGGAGTCATGCTGGGGGCAACACTGGCATTGTACTTTCAAACGATATTGCACGACCCCAAAAGTAAGTTAACTCTCCAAGGCTCAATATAGTCTTTGGCTTCTCTTCAGGTCCTGTTGGGAGGAAGGCCAGCCAGGGTCCACTGTGCTAGTGCTAACTGGATGTGTCTGTCCCGTGGTGTGTCCCTTGAAACTGCTCTTTGTCAGACTTTTGCTTCTGGGAAGTGTAGCAATGTATGAAATGTGCTACATACTGTTTATAAGCTAGAACTTGATTTTATTGACTAACTGAATCCTTCTATCTTGTGACAAACTTTTTCTGTGCTCTGCATTGTGCCAAAGAGACAGGGGAGTGGTGTTGGCATATCTTTGTATGAATAGGTCTGTCATTAAATAATTGAAATAGAAACATCTGAAATAGATCTTGCCTGGGAAGAACAATGGGGCAACTAGAGAAAGCCAGTTTTCTCCAAATTAGCTTTTGGGGGCTGGAGTTTTAAGCAAACAGAAAAACAAACAAAGAGACCAGGTATTGGTTCAAGGGCTTAAAACCAACAAACTCTGGGAGGCATGAAAGGAGATGCAGGGAAAGTTGAAAGAGGAGAGGGGAGGGATACTTAGCAAAGGGAGTGTTTTTTCATTTGTTTGTTTGTTTTAATAACTAAGACTAGCTAAGGGAGAAGGAAGCTGTAGAGGATTGAAAGTCTCTCATTTGGAAGAGACTGCATTTAAGAAAGGGAAGATCTTCACTGAATATGGATTTAAGCCTGAGAGTCATTCACAGTTAGTGCTGGGCATACGGAGGCATGGAAGTGCATTTGGGTTTTCTCTGATCTCTAAATCAGTTTTTTTATTTTGTGAAGAACGAGGGAGTCAGTTATCTTCCTCCAGCAGTTAGACTCTGAAACCTTACTGCTAAGAAGGGGTTACAGACAGCCTTAGCTGAAGGCACACACAAAATGAAGGAGAGACTGTTCAAATTCTTTCAGATTGCGGAAGGTGTCAGCACATGGGCCCAGTATGCAGAATACAAATTTGACAGTCTGCCTGGTGTGCAGCAGGAAAAACAGTGTTAGAGGTAACTGTAGTTCAGACTTTTGAACAAATCTTTGTATTTCTCTCATACGGTAATAACCTATTTGTACAGGTATGCCATCCAAACTTATTTTAGCTACCTCGTCTCTTCTCAAATACCTCTTCCCAAATCTAATACTTTAATAGAAACACAGGTGAGGAAATCAGAACAGTTCTCCCAGACTTTCCCCATCACTGCTTTGTGAAGCATGACATCCCATTTTGTAGTAGATAGGTTAAAGTTCCAGTTAGAAAGTGCTTTCATGGAGAACTAAGCAGTACAGTTGTTTGTATCCTCAGACTTCTGCTCCAAGCACTGTATTAGGAAATTCACTTTGTAAGAAACAAAAATTATTTGGCTTTTGCTGAGATTCTGTCCATGTTACAAAAAACCCTTCACCAAATGGCATGGGAGCCAACCACTTCTCATAAGCATCTCAACACTGAAACAGGGGATGTCAGTCTATGGGAATCATGTACTGTCGTGGTTAAAACCTAGTTGTATTTTAGCTCTCCTTCTGGTCTTCCTAAGTGAATAGTTTTGTATATGGACACTCTTGCTGCTACCTGATATAGGTGAAATCCTTGAGTTCTTCCACTTTAAGAAAGGAATTTGCCTCGCAGCTTCAGTCAAGCTATTTTCTATTCTATTCGTTTGGATATGTGTGAGCAGTGATCAAGAGTCCTCTTAGGGGCTGGAACAAAGAGATAAAGAAAAATAAATTCTTAGATGCTAAGCATCTTATTAATCTCAACTGCTCTTACATTTCCCTACTAGTTAAGTTTAAGGTTACAGGGCCAGAGCCGAAACAACTAGTATTCCTCTCATTTCTTCTCACTCCACATTCTTCTGTAGGACTCTCTGTGACTTTCAGTCTGCTGCTTTATCCTGCTCAGAACTGGTTTTGATTCTTCCCCAAATGGCAATGGTAATTAAGGGTACTTGACCCAACAAGATGTGTGTTAGTTGTTACATAAATGACTGTCTGAAAAAGCCTCTTACCTTTCATACATTGGTAAGCTCCACTGGTTCTTGGACAAGAACAACATACAAGGAGCATTATTAATAATAATTAGATTGGCCCCGATATATTGATAGCATTGCAGATGTATTACAAGCTTCTGAGGCTCACTAGAGAGTTCTGAAGGTCAGGACTAGAAGCACTAATATCTAATGGTATTCTCTTGTTGCGGAAATATTTCCAGAACTCTTTATTTATTTTCATACTTCATATTTCCAGATGAAGGTTTTTGGCATTTGTGGAATAGAAATGCTTTTGTTGCAAACTTTTATTAAAAAAAAAAAACCCATTCTGATATAAAATTTAAATCAAAACTGAAAGTAACAATCAAAACAAAATTATTTTGTCAAAACAAAACAGTCAATTGATTGAAATGATTTTTTATTTTTGTTTCATGGGCAACTTTTCAATGCAGTGTTTAATTCAACTGTGAAACAAAAGCAAATTTAAGTCTGTAGCTATCCTGTAAATCAGGAATGTTAGGTTGTGTTTGGGCTCTTCTAGGTGGTGCTTAGGGGAGTACTTTATCAGAATTCTACTAGAACTGTTTTTAAAAAAATCTATTAAATCTGTCATTGAGGACCCTTAGACTGTGTAGATATCTTATTATCTTGATGTTATAATGAGACTTTCTATCTCTGTAACAGTTAATCAGAGTCTGTCTCTGCAACTGTACGTAGATCTCCCATGAAAATATATTCTGTGTTACTGCTAAGCAAATTGGGAAACCTTTGATACTGTTTCACCACTCCTGGTTTCCTTCTTTGTGGACTGGCGTGGACAAACCTTTCAAATTCTGGGTGCCTATCTTAGTGCAATTGCTTACAAAGTCATCAGATGGTTGAATGTAAGGACAGTATGAGTGTAAAGCCTATACAAATAATAGTGGTGGATGCACTTTCATATGTTGCTTCTCAGATTTGATTTAAAAGGGATCTTTCCTTAGCAGAGCACTTTCTGGTTATTGACTTGAGTCTTCCCTTGACCTGTGTAACACCCAAAACATTGTCTCTTTCTCTTCCTAATATACTGGAAGTTTTTTCCTCTCCATTCTCATGAAGGATCCATAAGTAAAGTTCTTCAGGCAGCATTCTCGTCCAGGGCCACAATATGTTGTGTGCCTTGAAGGCATACTACTCTTGGTTGTGGTTTTAACTGAGTTTAAATTCTTCAGGATTGGCCCAAATCTCTCTCAGTGGGAGCATCCTTCAAAAGAAAAACATTAATTTAAAGGGAATGTTTTGGACAAGTAGGGCAAAGGTGAAGATTAAAAGCAAAGAACTTAATTAAGGGTTGCTCACCTTGTCTCACAGCTTGATGATCCTATTTTTTTTTTTTTTTGAAGGACTGAAATACTAACCCTCTCATGTGATTCCTTGGTTATTGAAATCTGCCTTTGTTAAGTTTGTCTAGATACAACAATGTTGTATTCCTTAAGATTATCAGCACTGCAGCTTCTGTAAGTTAGAGTTGTCAACATCTGATTACTCATCCAGGGGAAGCTGTGGCTTTGCAAAACTTGGGGTTCTCACTCCAATTGGAGGTAAACACAAGATGACTACAAATAGAGAAGCTTTTCCATTCATTAGACCACCTAACATTTTGTTTCTGTTTTTCAAACCTGGAAAAGGGTATTTTGTGATACAGAAAAGCTACTTTTAAATAAATACGTATTTGGACAATACTGTAGTTGGGTCAATATTTCTTACTTACAGGCCTGTGACAGCACAGGCAGGAAGACCAGCTTGGTCCAACAGCTGTCTCCTTTATTCATCAGAATTTTTTCAAATGACTAAGCACGTAACCTGCTATATCAGTATAAATTGAATTTAGTCCTAAGAAGACTGATTTAATCTCAAGAACACATTTTGCACTGGTCTTGAAGAGCTGCAATATTGATATGTTTAGGCCTTGGAAAAAAAAAAAAAAGCTCGCTCCCCTCAGAGCTCTATAAATAAATAAATAAATAAACTCATTTATGTTGTGGACATGGTCACAATATTTCCTGCATACTAGTGGAGCAGCACACATCAAAAAGATAATAATATAAGCAGTAAAATATACCAAGCAAACAAAAAGCATCTGTACATCTTCCCTAGCTGGCTAATATTATTGGGATGGTTGTTTTTAGCTTACCATGCTATGCAAATATATATGGGCATGCTGAGGGTTGGCCAGGAGTTGAACTGTCTTTATAATGGTTATATTCAATTGCTGAATTGTGCCTGAATGCCTGCAGACATGTAAGAGGACAGGAAAGGTACTCAAGAAACTATTAGACCATGCAGGATCTGGTCTACCAGCTCTAGTCACAGGAGAATGTAACATACTATAAACAGGATGTAAAGAAACATTTATAAAGGTGTTTGTGGAAATCCTGGGATGTAACTGAAGTGTTTGTTAGCTGGTGTCCCAAGATTGATAGCCTATGTCCTTTTTGTTGTGCTACCGCCTTTAATAAGTAGCACATCAAACTCAGAGACACAATTTAACTGGAAAGATTTGTATCTCAAAATACATGTTGTAAATATAAAGAGAAAGCTTACCTCCTCTTCTAATTCAGTACCTTTTCTTTCACTCACTGTTTATGCTAGTCAAATACTGACACATCATTCTAGGCCTTCACTTCTGCCTGATACTCACTTGCCAGTCTGTCTTCAGAAAGTCTAGGCCATTTCTGTAGGGTATAGGAGTGAAGATTCAAGGGTATAAACAGGAGGTATGACTGTATGATTTTCAAATGAACTGTGTTTTGCTGTAGCATTTCTTGTAGAAAAAAAACCCCACAAAAGAAACCCTTCTCCTTGGAATATCTATTGAGCCTAATCTGGCTTTAACAGGCTGGGGATTAGGTCCATATCAGAAGTTCTCCATTCAGCCTGCTAGATGCAGTCAGAACCTGTGACTTTTGTTCAAGCTATTGCAACCTGTGCTGCCCTCACCTCAAAATCAACAGTGGTAGTACAACTGCTCTGACTGCAAATGCAGAAATGAGAAAGGTTCTGATATTAACTTGATGGTAAGTGTTACTTGAAGGAATTCTCTCTTGGAGTATGAGTTTTGGGAACCTTGAGATTTCTTAATCTGCTTTTTTGTCTTTCCTTACCATCTCGAGAGGTAAATGAGCCATTTGGCTGAAAATTGAGATGGTGAGCATTAATCCGCTGGGGTTCTTAATAGGAGTATGTTGATAACACAGGTAATAGAGCTCTACTAAGAAGACAGTCCCTTTTTCAAGAGCCAAAGGTCTTCAGGTCAAGAAGTCAAAGAAACTTTCCCAAAGGTTAATTTGGCATCTGTACATTGCAGATTGTAGCAGTTCCAGAAGTAGTATCCTTGACAGGCTCTGACAGTCTGATGTCATTAGAGATCCTGCTGCACATAGCATCGCTTCCAGTCGTAGTTCTTGGGCAAGAAGGATGAGTTTTATCTCATGAAGCAATGGGAAGCTGCTTACCTCATGACATAAGGCAAAATAATGTCACGGAAAAAGTCATGGTTGCAACATCAATAGCAGAGCAGAATGAATTATTTGCAACAAATAATTTAGTTACCAAATATAGCTTTTCTTGTCCTGTCAAACATCCACAAGTTGATCAGTCTCTTGGATTCAGGAATCGCTGGAATTTATTTGATGACTACCTTCAAAACTTATATTCTATGGACTCTCTGTGAATGGAGGTGAACGAGGGATGACTGTGGTTTAAATACTATTTGCAAAAGCCTATTCTGTAATTTTCCTTTCTGGCATCCATCTTGAAAATTTGCATTACATGATGCCAGGCATTAAGGAGTCTATAGTTTTCATGAAAGAGGGTAATGAGTTTAGTGTTCATACAACAGAAGTTAATGTTCATACAACAAGAGTTAATGTTTAGCAGACAGGAGGCTTTACGCAGGTTCTTGAATCCTCACAGATCCTTCACATTATTTTATTAACCCTGTGACTGAAATGGTAAAACATGAGGGGAAAAAAAAGGATAAAGGAGATACTGATGCTTACATGGGTGAAGTGGGGAATGGGATGTGGATATTTTACAAGTGCACCAATTCAGAAGATCAGCGTGAAGCTAATGCTTCTCTTCACTGCATACAAGGGCAGAAATATGTCAGAAGTGTTGCTGGTAGTGCTGCATTCATAAAAGGAACATGGCTTTCACTTTTCAGCCACCAGAGAGTAAAGACAGAGAGCCACAGACATCTATTATTGTGTTTGCTTACCTACCCCTGTTCCTGGAGGTTTTAAAGTAGGATTTGAAAAGCACAGGTGACAGTCATTGTTTTTGACCATACTTTACTGACTTTAAAAGAGCCAGAATTCAGACCTCTGTAATTTAGCCAGCGATATAGACAGAGCACTCCCAGTGAAAGGGCTGGGAACAAAACTTAGTTCCTGTTTTCCTGCCTATTATGTAGTACATATCTGATTGGAAATCTGTTTTCTGCATACCCTTGCGTGCATATTCCTTGGCCCGTGTGCTTCTTGCCATTATGGTACAGATCCCATAGATTTTCTGCGTCATTAGTAGAGAGAACCAGTCATTAAAAAAAAAAACACCACCAACAACAAAAAAAGCTTATTTGCCTGAGCTGTTAAGATTTTTTCTCACAGTTCTGCCTGTGGCGCCTGTCACTAGCAGTCAAATAAGGACAATTTTACCATTCTCTCCTGCTGCTCTAATTTTTTTTTTCAGTGCCAGTACATGTATTTGTTATTCTTTATAACTCTCTTTGAAGTTGGGAATCCAAGGGGAATCTAAAACCGACCAGATGTTTCTGCTGCTGGAGACACAGAAGACAGCAAGGATTAAGTTTAACTGAAACTTAGTTCTCTACAAAACCCGTTACAGTGAGAATTCTTCCTCAGATAGTTTTATTTATTATTTATATTTGCACTTGCCATCCTGGGTAGGTGATACCTTAAGTCATCTTGCCCGGGAGGAAAATGGATGATTTATCCAAGTAAATAGTATATCAGCAGCTGCCAGCGTTGATTTCCCTTATGGGGTTTCAGTTCCATTACACTGCATATTTCCCACCCACACTCTTTATACAGCATTTGGTGTTGAGGAAAATTATCCCTATCTCTGTCACTTCAGACAACAAGTATGTGGAACCATCCAGAGGGAGGGCAGTGTGTGGATGGGGAGGGGTGATGTGCTTGAGAAGGTGCTGGCCAGAAAGCAGTACAAGGTTTTAACTCCTTTTCTTGTCATTATTGGAAGATGAAAATAGAAGTCAGCATGGGAGACTGGCTAGCGGAAGGGAGGGACATGCTGACCTCAGTAGTGGTGGCAGAGGTCATCACTCAGGTGGGAAAGGACAGAAGAAATGCTGTTATTGGCTTCTGAGTTCAAGTTGGATGCTTCTGAAAATTCAAGACAAGAAAAAAGCTTTAAAATATTCTATGATAGATAATACATTAGTTAGTCCTATGAGGTGTCCTTGTCCAAATTCTGTGATGGGAAATCCTGCTGGCTTGCTTCTGCAGTTACCGTCACATGAGAAAGTAGCACATGGTCAGACCTCACAGATGTCCTAATGGGAAGGCAGCAAACAGAACAAGGCCTTGGTCTCTCTGTACCCTAAGCAAGGCTTAAGCTAAAGTTTGGACCCACTTCCAGATTTGAAACACCCCAGATTTCTGGAGTACTTGTTGCCGATTGATGTCATCTAAGTTTACAGGACTCTGTCCCTATGCCTGTTACACCCACACGTAGCTGTTGAGTGTGGGGATTGCTTTCACGCAAGTCAAAAAGAACTGGAAAGATAATAAATTTTCTACAAAACGGGTATCTAAAGAAAGGAGGAAAACTCAAATTAGTGTCCCTGCTGAGAGAACGACGAGTAAAACTTATCAGCAAAGCATATTTGGTGGGGGACAGCTGGCTGACCAGCACAGGCTTTGCTCCAGAAAAGCCACAGCACATGCTGTCTTTTGCTCACCAAGAATTTTATCTTTGTTGTGAGAGAGGAGAAGTACGATAATTGTGCTCATATTGTGTAGCGCTCGCAGGCTCTGATCACAAATCTGTAGGAAGACAGACTTTATCAGTATTTGTTTCATGTCTGAGCTGTTGGTTTTGGTTGTTTTTTCTCCAAAGCACAGCCCCATTTTTCATTGGTAAGTGAAGGTACATCTCTGGCTGGTAGTATTTTCCTTTTTCTCTCTGCTGTGAGGTTACGTCAGCTATTCCTTGAATTTTCACAGTATGGATTCACTGTATTGTTTCACACCAAATTTCACTGCTTCTCAACTCTCGATGTTGCAGCCACCATAATTCATTGAGAAACAGTCCTGAGCTCTGCCTAAGTTACACTTTCCTTGGCTAGATGGAACTCTAAGGCCTTCACTGAGGCACTGTCCTCCATCATTTTCTGTTGGAGTTGCCTCCTAATATTGCAAGGCCCTGCACACTGCACTAATTTGGTTTTAAACAGGAAAATCAAAGCCTTGGTAATTATATTGAGCCTTCTAATAAGCGTCACGTAAAAATGCAGGGACTGTAATGAACACTATTCCAAATGAGGAGTGGAGAAAATATTTTGCTAGTGCCTACACTTACTTAAAACTGCTTTTACTGTTTTTAAAATATAAAAAGAAATTGGGTCCAGAGAACACTGGGTGATTTTGGATGCTCTGTGAGGTTTTGAGAAAAGATTAAAGAAAGTGATCACATGTTTATCTTTTTATGTTTTTAGGACCTGAATTTCCCAGCTTTAAAGAGAAACAGGTTAAAACTAGAGAATTTTGTACCTACATATTTTCTCCTCTTCTTTATTTTTTTGTCAAGGCATCAAGGCAGATGGTATGAAAAGCATTTATATTGGTCTCTCTGCTGATGGAGCTTAACCTAATAACTTAGGACTTGGAACTGGATGCTTTGATAAACACACTTTCTGAGAGATTTTTCCATTCAAAACACCAGGAGAAGTTTCTTAATTGACAACATCAGAAATTAGTATCCTGCCAGGACTACATTTCTTTGCACCTTACTACTCAGAACAAAAGAGTAATATATATTCCTTCTGAGCCAGAAAGTTTTCAATAATATTTTCCTAAATTAAACTGAAGAAGAAGTGCAATAGTTTACCACAAGTTTGTGAGAGTGAAAACAGGGGGAAAGTCCCAGTTCCATGTCAGTTATTACTTTGTCCTAGTTTAAGCACTTGACTCTCTTCTGGTGATTGCTCCATTTTCTTGTTTTTTATAGTGTGCTACATACTTTGAAATTTGCAGACTTTGCTCAGTCTTTGAAATGAAGAAATCTGAGCACTGAAAATGCCAAATTAGACTGTGATTCTGAATTCCTCTTAATTGAGAGCAACTTCACATACATTAAAAGCAGCACTTAGTGTGGTGCCCCTTCACTCAGCTTCAGTCTGAGCTTCATCGTGTAACCCAACTGCAATGAAGTAAACAAAGCCAAAATGGTTCACATCACAAGTTTTAACTTGGAGCTTGGGTCTGCGTGGACCCCACCTGCGTTCTTGAATTTTAGTACATATGTGTTCCTTAGAGACAACATTTGGAATATAATCAGGAAACTAAGCCTACTCAGAAGATTTTGTGAACTTGTGAATAGAATGGTATAGGGATAGTTAAAAAAAAACTTTTATGCTTTCATAACACAATCCATAGTCCATTTTAGACTTGGTGCTTGTTAAACAAAGGTATTCAGATGTGCTGTGGAAGTTAGCAAGTAATGAAACAGGTTCCTTAGCATTGTGACATTAACAATCCAAAGCAGTCTGACCAAATGGGATGGGATACACCCTGCTTTCTTGGGTCACTTTGTAATATTTTTGTTTTCCCAGCTGCTATACAGTGACTTTAAAGGTTACTTCTTGTGTCATTTACAGTTGTCTTCTTCCATATAGGAACACTACAGGGAAGAGTGTGCAGTGGAAAGGGCTGGTTCTGCAAACAGCAGATGCAAGTATATAACTTACCTATTGTCTGTAACATACTGTCCTATACATTCAGTCAGGAATCCCTCTTTTATCTTGCAGTCTTGGGTCTTGGAGTATTTAGGCAATGGCTCCAAACCACCAGGGAGCCAGAGGGTACATTGAACATCTGACTGTGAGAGTCATCATCAGGCCAAGTACTCCATCAGGCCAGTTGGAAAAGCATCTTGTTATTCAGAGACAGGGCTGTATTTATGTTCTGCCCAGTGTCCTCATTTAGAGAGGGAGGATTACACAGACCATAAAATAATAATATAGTTGTTGATACACTTGAGCACCAAGGGATTACTTTCTGTTGTGCTCAAGGTAGTGAGTGTGTAAATAGGATAAAGTCTTGGATGCAGCCCTGATACCCCCAAAGTGACTGAATTATTCCAGTGAAGTAGCACAGACCTCTGTGGAGGCCATTCTCCAACGATTCGCAGGCATTTATGTTCCATTGGTCTTGGAAAACACTATGCCTCCTGTGATCACTTTCTCAAACAATGCACCTACTTCTTTCGTGATTTAGCAGCTGCCTTGCAGTTGTGGTTCTTAGATCTACCTTTCTTAGATCTCTAGTTTGCCCCATGGCCTCTTTAATCTTCCTTTCCCAGGGCCTGGGACGGATTCTGAGCTTCCTGCTACCTCGCTGTTGCTTTATATCTGCTCTCAGGTTGCGGGTGCTGGTGTTCTGACAGTCTACCCAAATCCTTCGTTGCTCAGAGGAAATAATAACTCTCATTCAGCTGCTTTCTTAGCATTTATTGTGACATCCAAAGACAAATGCAAACTCATCTCTAGAATCATTATTCTCTTTGAAGAACAACGGATTGTCAGGGGAGACATTTTTTTGTGTGGATTCACTTAGAAGTTCTGTCCCCCAGTGTGGTTCTCCAGCTGCCCCTGTCACATCCTCTGTTGTTGTTTATCCAACTTCTAATAATTTCCTTCTCATGCTAGAAAGGGCCACATAATTTTCCTCTCTGTATGTGCATGTATTTGTATCTACTTCATGTTTTTTCATTTCTTTCAATGCATAATGTACTAAATCTATAGGAAAAGACATCCATTGCAATAAATACATGTATTATTTATGCATGTTTTATCTGTATTTTGGACTAAATTTCATTAAATGCTTAGAGGTTTTCTGCACCTCCATTTTAATTGCTCTAGTGCAGTCTTTAAGATATGCCTTAATCATCTCACAGCATCACTAATTTTTTGGAAGAAACATACTGATAGGTGAATAGCTAGGCTATACCTATTCTGTGTAGAAACAAATGGAGGGGAAGCTTGTTGAGACTCTTGAAAGAGATAGGGACTATGAATATTTTTCTGTTTAATCCAAAGAAAAAATGTGCGTTGCTTCCCACCCCTGGACATCAGCTTTTTATTCCTGTTTTCGGTCAGTAATGTTACTTTGAGGTACCAGTGTAATACTTTTGTAGCTTTGGTTCAATTACTTTGAATTTGACTCACCACCATTTTAGATGGGAGATCGGAACTGGCCAAAGGTGATGGGAAACTGTGTTGCTTAATTCGTCTTCTTAACATAAGCTTTCACCTAAAAGTGTTAAGATGAGGTCAGCGCAAGGCTTGCAATTACAGCAGCACGCACAAATATAAGAGTGGAAAATTGCTCGCAGACACTGTCATTCAAGTTCTCTGGGTAAAGTAGGAACATTGTTTATTCTCCTCTGAATAACAATGGCACCTTCACCTGTAGCAAAAGAAATGGAACTCTATGCTCTGTGATTCCTCATATTGAGACCTGTTGTGTGTGCATCAGATATAGGCCTGGCAGTGAGATGCTGCACAGCTTTTCTTTCTAGGTTTCATATAAGATATACACAAAAGTGTTTGTAGCATAATATTGATTTTTCTTTCCTGCATAACACAAGTATAATCTAAATAGTGTATTTAGGAAATAAGGATTTTACAGACATAAAGGGCATCAATCTATGCTACATAAACCTAGGTATCTTTTGGTCTCCATTTCCTCTTCTTCCCATGCTTATGCTGCAAAAAGAACTAACTTAGAAAAGCAAGTACAGTTATGGAGATTTTAACTTTAATCTGCAAAATATTTTAAAACCTTTTCTCACATCATAACATATTTAACTGCTGCTTTAAAGGCAAAGAAGAATTTTGTGGCTGGGAGCAGATAAATATGAAAGGTGTAGTAGCCTTCCTGTGAGAGGAATACGATAATATTCACTGACAGAGGAGCTATGAGGAACAATAATCCCAAGCTGTGTCTTTCAGACAATGCTGTTAGATTTTCCACTTCCATAAGCACAGCTGGGCATGTGGTGCCAGAGTGAGAAATTCCACAGTGGCTAGAGGCTGAGTGCATTGGGTGCTGGCCTGGCCAGCAGTGCTGGAAGTCAGTAGCTGGAACTGGAAAGAAAAAAACATTGCTGTCTACATGAAAATTTGCAGCTTACTTGCATATCTATTGAAAATTTGGAGGTTACTTTATTTATTTATTTATGTACTGGATTTTACTGGATTTACTGTACCACTGGTACATTACATAAGTCTTTTGTGTTTTAGCTTTGTTGTGGTGAGTTTTTTGGGAGGAGTGGGGATAGTTGCTGGTGTTTTGTTGTAATCAAAGTACTTTCCCAGTATTAGCTAACCAAATCTGAAATGATGCAGGTCATAATCCGGTGGGATCTGAAGTCTCACATCTGTTTGGATGCAGAGCTTCAGTCCCCTGGGATCGGCCAAGGATATTGACTGTCTGACTTGTATGTATAACAGTGTTTGTATTAGCAAGCCATCAAGCTGATGAAGTTGATTGCATCCAGAGAGGCAAAGAGGTGAAGAGGGGAGACAGTGAAAAATCTTCTGAATAAGTGAGAGGGGAGACAGTGAATTCCTCATTTGTGAGTGCTCCAAGTACTAGAAATCACTTTTCTTGTATGCATCAGGTTTTATGTGTTGTTTGAAATATAAAATGGTATAGCCATATGTTATACCTTCTGTTTTGAGCACTATGTTCTTTTCTTCATAACTTTTCAGGTTTCTAGTTGTTTAAGAATGGTTTACTGAATACTTGAGTTTGATAATCTTTGGGACTCCATCTAAAAGATTACCTTCTTAAATTATCATACACATTGCTTGTTACGTCAGATTACTTTGACTTTTACCTACTGCATTGCCTTAGTGATTGAAAGGAATGGTCTCTTTTCTCATTCTTTGTATGAGTTGTTTCATAGAGCTGTTCCCTGGCCTACCTTTTTAATGTTTTCTAATTTCTCTGTTGAAAACTTGGGAAATCTGGATAATTCCCTAGTCAGTCAGACAGCTCAAATAATGGACCCCAAAATGGAGGCTGTTAATTATTTTTCAGTGCAATGGCAATGTAATGTGTGACAACGGAGCTTTTTGGTAACAAGTGAAATCATTTTGGACATACTGAAGACTGGAGTGATTAGCACTTTAAATAACACCACGTTTCGGAGGATATCAAAACACTTCACAGCATTTAATGAAGGAGGCCTTCCTTACATACCCGAAGGAGGTACCTCACTGCTGCTAGCTCTCTTCTTAGGGAAGCTAGGAAATTGTTTCAGGAAGAGGTGAGGGACAAGGCAAATTTATAAACAGTGGCTATACTGTCAAACACTCTTCGGCTTCCGCAATATTTTAAAATCCGTGGGCTAGGGATTTGATTTTCACTTTTAAGAGAAAGCGCCCTAAGCATAATAATACAGGACTAAATTTCCTTTCTGGGCATTATCATGGCCTCAAAGCAGGCAAAGTGGGCACCGAAAGCAGTGGTTATGCATGACTCTCAGGTCTGATTTTGCTGTATTGGACAAGCTATCTTTTCTATTCAGTATTCTGGTCTTTGGAATGACCAGTGAGGAAGGTAGATCTCTTCAGGAATATATGTGTGTGACATTTAAAAATTGTATTACTTGAAAAATATCATCACTATTACAGTTTATTCACTGCTGAAACATACATAAAGTTGAAAAACTGTGATGATTAATGAGACAATTATACCAGACTAATCAGACCTCATACTTTTAAAACATCAACAGAAAGACACAAATATATTTTTGAAAAGAATTATCCTGTACGTAGTTGTCACTGACTGGTTTGGCTGAGATGTACATAATGATAGTTGGACTGCATAGTACTAAAGCACTCTCTCTCAAGACATACCATTCACATGACAAATTAAGAAAATGAAACACTGATAATTTTAAAGACTATTAAGCAACTTTCTGTCTGGTTGGCAGCTGCCACAGAAATGCTGCCATTCAGACCGACACCATGGGTGCTCAGCTATTATATCCTGGATCCCAAACATGGAAAAGCCTGTAACTGAAAAATTTTATCCTGGCTTAGGGATCTCTAATTTGTAGCATCCTGGATACACTTTCCTATTATTTATGAAAACGATGGTTCTCATGCAGGTGTATTTGACACTGACGTAAGATGATGTTAAGGTGAAATAATGAAACTTTTATCAGAGAGTATGGGATTACTGGAGGTAATCAGAGTTTTGGCTGTGAACACACAAACATATATTGAAATCCCACTGCAGGGGCTCTTCTTCATCATGCGAGATGGGAGCGACCAGACACCAATATGATGTGCATCGACTCCCAGTTTATTGTCACATGATCATCACTTATATACTTTTTCCAAATGCTGTATACGTGCTACAATTCATGACGATTAGTTAATACTAAGGATCACGCGCTATGCATAAGGCCTCAAAGTTTCATTTACAGTCCAAAGTCTCTGTTACAGTCCATCATTTTGGTTTCTTCCCTGCTCAAGCTTGCTGTCACATAGGCATTCTTTTCTTTTCTTTTTCTGTTGCCAAAGGTGATTCAAAGATGAACTGCTAACTTTCTCTGTCTTTGTCTAACTCCATAATGTTCATTACAGCCCAGGCCCCAACATCCCACTACTGCAATCAGCCAGAAAAAGCATACCTCTGAAATCTCACACATTTATGAGATAAAAAGCATTTTCACGCAGAATAATGATGTGCTGCTTTAATTCTTCCTGGTGTGGAAGGTGGTCCTTGGCCTAATTTCGTGTTGAGTCTGCACTACAAAACTGATTAACCTTGAGCATGTAGCATTTGCAGCCGAGTTTGAAGGCAATCTGATTTCATGCTGAAGAACACTAGTGTTTCTCACCTAAGGGATTCTCCTGCACAACAGTGTTGTGTTTGGTTTTGAATATGAGACTGCACCACAATATTCAGAGTTGGCTTTAGCACACTTCCATTAGCTTCTCACCGGCTCCTAAGAAGCCTTTTGGCTGTATGTCTCTTTTTGTTTGTTTGTATTTATTATTTTCAGTTATATTGCAGTTTTCTTTTTAAACAGTAGACACAGCTGACTCACTGTTGTTAACTCCATAACCTGTTTTGCATTCAACTCCCATCTGCTTAAAAAGTTTAATAATTGACAGTATGTCCCCTAGAACTGATGTCAGAGAAATGGATCATTAAAAAGCAAAATGAAAGGTAAAGCTCCTTTTGGCTTGTGTAGCAAGAGCTCTGTATCTCCAGATGAACTGCTACTTTGCTATTCACTGACCCTAAGGAACAAAGGAAAGAGAAGGAATCTCTAAGCAAAATGACCTACTAGAAGTCAAAAATCCTATCCTCCTTGCTGCATTAGCTAGTAAGAGTGCAAGTGAAAAACAGCTTTTCTTCTTGTTGTTCTTCATATAAAATACATAGAAACGTCAGGAAGAAACTAAGTAGTTTAGTGAGGAGTGAGTGGTGCAGGCTATAGATTTTATTTTGGTTTTATCAACTCACTGTGTGACTTTGATCATATGTCTTAGTTTTCCCCCGTATTAAGTGAAGGTTGGAAAAATACGTACTGTAGTTTTTGATGTTACACTTATATTAATATAGATTCCAAGAGACCCTGCAGTGTTTTAGCTACTGTCCGCCTATTACGGAAGTGTCATGTAGACTTCAACAACTTACAGTTTAACTAAATTGTGACAGGTAGAAACTTCATTATGCTAACTCCCCCCACAGCTAACTTCTCCCATCAAAAGCAAACCTCTGCTTTAAGCCTGAGTGAAGTAACAGCACATTTCTGGATATGTGAAGGGGCTCAAATAGAACTGAATGAGTTTATTGACGATGTATTCACTCACAGCATACAGATTTGTGTTGTTCCATAATTAAGCAATATAGAATACTTGTCATCTTCCCTTTAGATAAAGTTAAAATAACCACCATGCAATGTTAAACAGCTTTCTCCAAAATTAAAGTTTTATTGTTGCTGAATCCTTGCATGTTTTATATTAACAAAAGCATATGGTTTATTTTTTATATGTCAATATAGTTTTTTGTTTGCACTTAAATGTTCTTGTAGGGTGTTTATACCACTCTGAAGGAGGAACATTGTTCACATGTGAAGATCTGTAAATGAAACCAACTTTAAACAAAAAGTAAAGCTAGCACATGTGTTTTAATGTCTCAGAAGGTAAACCAGCTGTGTGTATATATAATATATACATGCTAGTAGTAGATGTTAAATTAGATTTTAAGAATTTGTTTCAACTTAATAGCTGAAAATGTTATTAGTTACATAGATAAGGAAATTACTTAATAAAAAATATATGATTTTTAACCTGACAATGTCCCTCTTAATTAAGAGATCCCTAGATGAATGATGTTATAAAAGTGCAGTGTGCAGCTTCTATTATTTATAAGAGAATGCCAAAGAGCTGGCTCAAACCGATTAAAGCACGGAAAATCGCATTGAAAGTTACCATTCTGAGCAAGTGAATGCTGAATATTTCTAAATAATTTCTCCAGCCTTAGCATCTCAAACACAGTACCTAGAGAGCTCTTTTTGATGCAGAAATTGCACACATTGGGAAAATAATTATAATAACATTAAATTAATAAAAAAGATGGTCTAGGCAGGTTCTGGAATGTGAACAAAAATCTTACTTATAATCAGTGTGGTGACTGATGAAATTTAAATTAGGAGTCTGAGTATCTTTACCTACCTTACAAAGTCAGCCTTGCACTGAGTATTTTTGTTTTTCATAAAATCTTCAAATATTCCTATTAGGCAGATAATTGAGCTCTGCTCTTAAAGACCCCTGTGGGGCTTATTTCTACTTGCCCTGAGCTGGCCCAGGTATATCTGTCCTTCAGCACAGCAAGCATTATAGACTCACAGACCTTTAATCTACAGGTCTGCTAATAGCAATAGCAAAGACTTTGGTTTTCAGTTGTGGTCAGGCATGTGAGTGCTTTGAGTTCAAACCTAGTTGCAGGGCTGAGGAGGGATGATGTATGATGCACAGCAGGGCTGTGCTGGCACAGGGCACTGCTGAATCATTTCCGTCCCTCACTGGAGGGATCAGGGAGGCCAACATTAGCAACTGGCCCAGCATCCCAGCTGCAAGCTCAGCTCAGCCCACTTGTGCAGTAAAACAGCAAGACTCTTGAGAGAGTTTGTGATCTGCAACCTGTGAATTGCTTTTCGGAGTCCGGTACCTCATATCTTTCTTTGTGGAATGTGCCTTGTGGCTTTCAGCTGTATAGATACTAGGTATGGTGCATGCTTTTAAAGTCAAGAAGGCTAGTTGATCCCAATATAAGAGAACTGAAAGAGCAAATATTGGTTTTGTTGGTGGTGAACTTATCATTTGTGAGCTTTTATGGCTACCCAGTTATTTTATCAATTAGATACTTTATTAATTAAATTAGCTACTGTCTACTATCTGGCAAATAAGAAAGCTGACATCCCAGATACATTGAAATCGGTGATAAATGTTTTCTTTCTGGGTCCATGATTTCATCCTAAATATCCAAATCATCGAGGGTAGGATTGATTAATATCTCTGACTTTTTATTTCCAGTGCTTACCACTCTCTTGAGGGCTATAAAAATCTCAAATTATGTGGAATTTCAATCAAAATATATGAAGCACAAGCAGGTTATAGAGAAAAACTTGTAAGATGGTTGAAACTTTTTTCCTACTCTGCCTTCAGAAAACTCCTAAGCAACCCAAATAATGAAGCAGTTCATCTTAAAGGCTTGACTCTGGGAATATTGTTCAAGCACTCAAAAGAATTGCTAAGCACATCTTAAAGAAAAAACATGTAATATCCTGACATGATTATAATTTTAAGCTAGTTTTCTATAGTAGTTCAAGCTATAACCCTTAGAACTAATATAATCATATCTTATGATGATCATGCTTGGCATGGAAAATGAACGTACGCAAGGCTTTGGCTTAGATTAACCATGCACCACAGATGTGTTCAATGAGCCTGTTTCCTGTTTTGCTTTATAAGCCCCCCCAAACCAATCCTTTAGAGACATTTTTATCTGCTAATAAGCATAATTGCAGTCATTCCTGCTGTCATTTATAAAATTATAAGATATTTATTTAGTCAGTTGTGTTGTTTAAGGCTGCTAAGTTTCCCTGACCAGAACCAAAGCTCTACCGGCAAATATTCCTTTAAGACTTAAGTGGCATACCTGATGTCCTAGTTCTCTTCCCAATAGATCATTAGTCTGTAATGAGCCATTTACCAGGTAAAAGTTGGCACCTCAGATAGTCAAAATGTTCTGATTCTCACCTCTGTCCACTTCATGCCATTTATGATTGCTTAGGGAGGATCTGGTTTTCCTCCAAGTCTTGCAGATATGAATCTAGATCCTGAAGCCTGGAGGGTTTCAGCACTGTGTATCTCTGCAAAAGGAAATCCAGGTCCAAACGGTTTAGAACAGAGACATGCAGTGTGCAATATAGTGCAAACTGGGTGAGACTCTTCCAGAGGAGTCGAAGTTCACTGAGGAAACTGCTGTAAACAGCACATCTTGAATGACCTCAAGGGAAAGGAGGCCATCTTGCAGGCCTTCTGCTGCTCAGGGTAGCTAAGTGGGATACATCTAGCTTCATCCATCATTTCTTCTGTGAACCATTTGAAAACCCTTTTTTTTTTTTTTTTCGTGATTCCTACCATGTTTTTAAGCTGCAAATAATCAACACAGTTTGATGAATACGCCCCGAGACAGGAATTTCATTATATATTCTGATGTTAAATACAAAGTGTTTGATGCTCAGGCCCAGTTCCCTATTTCAAGAGTTGAGCGTATCTTTTTAAACAAATAGGAATTTTGCCATTGAATTTAAAGTGTTGAAAGGGCTGTTGTTTTTTTGGGGGGAAAATATCTAAAAGTTCCAGAATGAGCACATCTGTTAGCCAGACGTCACTTCAAAATCTTGAGTTTAGTAGACAGTTTTAAGGGCTTTATGGGTAATAATGGATTGTTCTGGGGAACTGCAGAGTATTCAGATTAGTCATCTAGACAGAAGTTTGTGAGTCTAGGGATTCCAGTATAGAAATGCTGGAATCACGAGCAAAGTGTTACCATAAGTCACTCGGTTCTACTAAAAAAGTGTAATCATCCTTTTAATTTGTGAAATCCTGCTATCTAAAGGTGTGGCAGAGTAAAACAGTTCAGGCAGGCACAGCATCAGTAAAAACTGTGACTGTTAACCAATTTCACCCTAACTGGTATTTGTTCTATATAACTGTTGTTTCCCCTTCCTAATTCATATTATAGTTGAAGGGTTTTTTGTTTATCCACATGAATAGACAAGCTCATGAAATGGTCTCAAGCAGCAAATGGCTTTGGAAGGCAGACAAAAGTGAACTAATCTCCAGTTTATAAACGTATGGCGATCCTGAAAGAACAAATGCTTCAGCAAGCAACTTTAAAGAGATATTGGGGTGTGGAGTTTCTGAAGGAAAGAAGTTGGAGGTGACAGAGTACAATACAGCCTGAGCACAATGACACACTGAGTAGAGAAATTTAATTATATAAAGAAGGATAATAGATGAATCAACTAGAAAAACAGACACTGGAGAGAGCAGGGAGAAAAGAAAAAGAAAAGAACTATTTGACCATAGGAAAATAAAATGAAGAGAACTTTGCAGTGTCCTACTAGCCAGCCTTTGAAACTGAAGAGAGTATATGAAATTTTTAAAAACTCATTTGTTTCTTAGACTGCCAGGGAAAGGAGACTACAAGGGAAGAAGTGACTCTGCTATCTTACAGCTTAAACTGCTTCAAAGGCCTGCCTGATGTGATAAATAGTGCAAAGCCCTTTGTGATCTCTGGATGAAAGTCACGATAGTAAGTCCAAAAAATTGTTCAAAGGCCAAGTCCAGCAATCCTCAGCCTTGATTCAGGCAAAACTGCCATTGTTTCACACATAAGTGTCTGGAAAACTGAGGATACCGGGGCACTGAGCCAACTGGGTTTTTTTTTTCTCCTTTTTAAAAAATTTATTGTAGAAAAAAATATGAACAGCTTTTCATAATGGAGGAAACTGTGAGAAAGGGAAGGGGCCACCCACTTGTAATTCAAGGCTGAGCAGATCTTCCACTACTCTCTTTCCACCTGCCCCCAATTTGTCTTCTACTTTGCATCATTCCTTTGAGGCCACTCTTTCAGCTTTGCAGAAAGTTAGAGGCAAATGGTTTGAATGAAAACTGTTCTGCAATCTCAACATTTACAGTTAAATGCAAAGCAGTGGGAGTAGCTTCGTGTTCAGCAGAGAGGCCAGGTACAAATGCTTTGATAGTTAGATGGATCAGAATTGGAATTAAACAACTTTTTAGCATCTTAAAAGAGAGTCTCACCTCAGTATTCTGTCTTACCTCTGGTTAAGGATGTATTCTGTCTTTTTTTTTTCCCCTGTTTTTTTTTTTTTCCCCTTGCCTATGTGTACAATGAAATCATAGTCAAAGCAAAACAAGCAACTATGTTTGGTTCTCCTCAGGGCTGTATATTGAAATCAATGAAGCGTCTTCATGATCTATTGTTCTTAAAAATGTACATGCTGAGTCACTCCCTCAGCATCTTCTTGCAGTGCAGGGTAGAATTTCACCTCAGGTTTCAGTGATTGTTTGGGAGTCTGGGGGAGAATTGTGGCTGCTTTCCTTTTCCTTGGGAGTAAGCTTTCCTAGTGGTGGTAACCTTTGCAATTACTGCCTAATAAGAAATGCATTTATTTGAGTGCCATTCCTTTCAAGCGTTGAAGCCACTGAAAGTTTGGAAGAGCTCAGCGGAACGCTTTTACACGTTGTGGAGACAAGCTTTATGCTATGCTTCACAGGCAGTCATAACTCAGGCAAACTCACACTGAAGTCAGCTGAGGTTTTCCCTGAGTGAGAAATGAGTTAAAAACTAAGGCAAGATCCTGATCTTTTACCCAGGCTCAACTCCAACAACTTTAGAAGAGTTGCTTTTGACTTACAGCATTGTAACAGAGATCAGAATCTGGGCTTCAATAAGGACTTTGGTATTTGGCCCCACTCCTGTGAGGACATTATTAATTTATTTATTTTCTGAAACGGACAATTGCCTTGACTTTAATAACCCTTACCTCAAAGTTCAGTTGAAAGAAAACTAATAAGACTTTTTATTTAAAGGAAAAAAAAAAACACCTAAAAATAAAAGTTTAGCTATGGTCAGCCAGGGTGGGAAATTCCATTGTGGCTGCAAGCCCATGGCAGGTAGAGTGGAATTTAATGAAGGAAACTGCTGTGTTTTTGTGTCTTTCTGTATGTTTTTCCTTTAAAACCAAGAGCTGGGCAGGCTTCCCATTTGACCTGATGTGACCCAAGCAAATTGCTTCTTATATAAAAACAACTGCAGACTTGGAGAATGTGAAAATGCACTGTATCCTTTTTCCAACTCAGGGAAAATGAAAGCCTGAGAAACAGGACGGCTCTGTCAATACTCGTTGAGCAAAACTATCACTCAACCCTGATAAAGAGAGATTAGAACAGGCTTCCTTATGCCAGAGGGATTCATTATAAGTTAGATCTCTGAATGTTTTTTTTTCAAGCAGACACACTTACCATCAGTAAGAGAAAAATCCATTTTTCAGATAATGTTTTTTTTTTTGTGAAGGAAGGAGAAAAAAGTGTCTGTAAAAGAGAGAGAAAGAGAGCGGAAGGGGGGGGAAGGTTTTAAGTAATGCACCCAAATGAAAAGAAATAAATTGATAATTGTTAAAATGTAGGCAAAAAGCCCAGTTTTTAGCTTTTGCTGTAACTTGGGAGAGCATAGGCGCAGGGATTCAGGGTGTGTCTGCTGATATTGTATTCAGATGTGTTGTCTTGGCATGTGTACTGACGGATTTATTTAAAAAACAAAGCAAAAAAAAAAAGCATTGTGTGCTTGTGAAATGACTTCATAAAATCCTTCCCTTTATGAATTATTTTGATCACAAGGCTTGTTGTTTAAATTTCTAAAGTACTGTGCTTTTTTTTTTTAATTGCCTTCTTTTCAGAACTGTCTGTTCTCAAGTTGGCACCTTCCGCATAGCAGCATGCAGAGATTAAAGGAGAGGGGAGGGAGAGGAGATGCGGACGCTTTCATCAGACCAAGGGAGTGATACAGTGCAAACTTATATCTTCTTGGGTCACCCCTGAGATGAGTCTTAAAGCTCTCAGCCACTCTTCTCCCCTACAGGCATGTCTAATCTGCAGCACCTACTCCAAGAAGAGACAAGCAAACACTTGAAACGTCGCATGCTGCCATGTCATAGGAGACAGAATAGACTTTTGTTTTGTTTGCCATCTCTTGCTTAAAATGGAGGCGAAGGGCTTTCTTCTCAGTAAAGCAAGATGCTGTAATACTTTCCAGGTTCAGTGAGGCCTGCCTTTCCAAACACAGGTTTTTCTTATGTTCTCTGGGCTTCTTACTGCTTCGTGAGGTTCTTTTCCTGCTCTGGCTCATGAGTGCAGCTAATAGACACCGCGATCATTCCAGGCATTGAGCACTAAAGGGGCAACCTGAAAGAGGAAGCAATCACTTTGCACCAGACATTATGTTAAGGACCTGCAAACTCAGTCACTTCCCCAAGCTCAGCACCCACCATCATGATCATATAGATCCTGTATTTATCCTGAATTATGATGGTATTTTCAGACTAGACATGAAGCCTAGAATGTTTTACTGGATGAAAATATGGTATTGAAGACCAGGAGAGTGGGAGTTCAGTTTCTCCTTCTTTTTATTTTCTGGGGAACGTTCACAAGGTCTTTATTATTTTTTTTTTTTTAATTGCTGGAGTCTGAAGTAAGGTAGTACTTGTGACAACCCTCCAAGACTGTTTTTGCTTGTGTAAAGGAGGAAGTCAGAATAGTGCTGACCTCAAAAGGACTGTAAACTTTTCATTGTAAGGTTGTATTTAGAGCATTAGGATTTCCAAAAGCAGGTGGTACTTCTGACAGGAATGCCTGTCTTTTCAGAAGGTGGTACATAGATTCATGAGCCTGGCACTGATTTCAGAATAGGATTAACAGTTTTATGTTATGTGTATTGATTTATTTGAGGCTCTTCTTATTGCTCTGTCTGCTGAACAAACAGATGACAGCTGTATATATAAGGCAAACAGTAATTCAGGGTTCTGGATTATGGTGAAGAAGATGTTAATTCCCATAGTAGCAAATAATTGTCATTTGTCTGACTGCATGCAATGTTAGAGTTTTGCTTCAGTCTTTAATGGTAAGACCGGTTGTTCTCAGAGTACCCAGGCTTTGAGCTAGAAGACAGGGAGCAGAATGAAGCCCCCATGCTCCCAAGGGAAATGGTTAGACACATCACTTAGACACAGTCTGTGGGGCTGAATGAGATCCACTTGAGAGTACTGAGGGAGCTGAGGGAAGTGCACACCAAGCCTTTCTATCATCTACCAACAATCCTGGCTAACGGGGCAGGTCCCTGAGGACTGGAGGTTGGCAAATGTGACACCTATCTACAAGAAGGGTTGGACAGAGAATCCAGGGAATTACAGGCCTGTCAGTCATACTTCAATGCTGAGAAAGGCTATGGAGCAGATCATCTTGAGTGTTGTCATGTGACATGTGTGGGACAACGAGGTGATCAGACTCAGTCACCATGGCTTTATGAAAGGCAAGTCCTGCTTGACTGACTTGATCTCCTTCTATGCCAAGGTGACCTACTTAGTGGATGAGAGAAAGGCTGTGGATATTGAAAACATGCACTTTACTGAAGTCTTTGACACTGTTTCCCACAGCATCCTCCTGGAGAAACTGACTGGATGACCGGGTCCAGAGAGTGGTGGCGAACTGAGTTAAATTCGGTTCGCAGCCAGTCACTAGTGGTGTTCCCCAGGGCTATGTTGGGGCCTGTTCTGTCTAACATCTTTATCAATGATCTGGATGAGGGAATCAAGTGCACCCTCAGTAAGCTTGCAGACAACACCAAGTTGGGCAGGAGCACTTGTCTGCCTGAGGGTAAGAAGATTCTTCAGAGGGACCTGGACAGGCTGGATTGATGGGCTGAGGTCAATTGTATGAGGTTTAGCAAAGCCAAGTGCCAGGTCCTGAACTTGGGCCGCAATAACCCATGCAATGCTACAGGCTTGGGGCAGACTGGCTGGAAAACTGCCTGGTGTAAAAGGACCTGGGGCTGTTCACCAACAGCAGGCTGAAGGTGAGCCAGCAGTGTGCACAGGTGGCCAAGAAGGCCAATGGCATCCTGGCTTGTATCAGAAACAGTGTGACCAGTAAGACCAGGGAAGTGACTGTTCCCCTGCACTGGGTGCTGACGAGACTGCACCTCAAATACTGTGTCCAGTTCTGGGCCCTTCACTGCAAGAAGGACATTGAGGTGTTACAGTGTGTCCAGAGACAGGCAACAAAGCTGGTGAACAGTCTAGTCTGATGAGGAGTGACTGAGGGAACTGGGATTCTTTTGTCTGGAGAAAAGAAGGCTGAGGGGAGAAATGATCAGTCTCTACAACTACCTGAAAGGAGGTTGTAGCAAGATGGGGGTCAGGATCTTCTCCCAAGTAATATGCAACCGGACAAGAGGAAACATCCTCAAGTTGCTACAGGGGAGACTTAGATTGGATATTAGGGAGAATGTATTCACTTAAAGGGTTGTCAAGCATTGGAACGGACTGCCTAGGGAAACAGTGGAGTTACCATCCCTGGAGGTACTTAAAAGATGTGCAGATGTGACACTTAGGGACATGATTTAGTGGTGAATGTGGCACTGCCAGGTTACTGGTTGAACTCAATGGTCTTAAAGGCCTTTTCCAACCTAAATGATTATGTAATTCTTTGCTGCATGGAATTTTTCTGTGGGTAGCGTAGCTTCCAGGTCCTGGTAGACTTGCTTTACTGTACACTGGAAAACTCCAAAGAGACAAATAGTGGAAACCCTATTATCTTATTATAGAGGATTTGCTTCACAGTTTAGAGATACTTTGTTCCCAGAAACTCTTTTCCATAGCCTAATACATCTTCATTATAGAGAAATAAGACGGTATGTAGACATTTTCTGTTTGTCAGGCCCCTTCTCTTTGGAAATTAGACATAATTAGACACTCTAATCTTCAGAACTGTACTTTTGGCAAAAGGAGATGAGTGCCATTCAATGAGCTTTTCTTGATGGCAGCTCTTCTCATCTTTTGCAGGGAGAGTGTATTATGTTTGGTATTATAAAGTTTACATAGAACTATACTGAATGCAAATGTGCTTTGTTACTTCGTATGTGTAAACACTAGTATCTTGTTGTGCATGCTGCATCATGGGCTAGAGACTAAGCCAACTAATTTTTCAGTATATATATAAGTCGATTAATCCGGTAACAGCTGATTGTATACCTAGTGTGAATTGTTGTAAACATGATTTTCTGTTGCTCATGTAATTTGTTTTATTGGTCTGTTAATAGGTATAAACTAGCCACATGAATGTTTTTCATCCTGGGCTGTTTCTGTGGCTTCTAATGAAGAGTGCAGTATACACATGAACAAACATTCTGATGTTCTGGGGAGAATTCCTACTTCAAAAGCTTTTTGAGACCTACACACATTTCTATGAAATATACCTATTCTTAAATAAAAGACTTGTTGGGCAAGCTTAATGCTCATAAGTCAGTGGTACCTGATGGGATGCATCCAAGAGTGCTGAGGGAACTGGCTGATGTCTTTGCTAAGCCACTCTTCATCATTTTTGAACAATCATGGAGGACAGGCAAAGTGCCTGTATTAGTATTGGTAGGTTTTTTTACCTGAAAAGGTTCTAACAGAATATAAACTTGGGTCTTACTCTTGTGAATACTTATCACTACTTACTAAGTGTGCAACTAGTCCTGTAGGACTAAAAATTCAGGGGAAAAGCTAACCAGCTGTAAGCTCAGTATACGAGTGCATGTTTTCATAATCAGGGTTTTAAATTTTTAAAGGGACTACACAGGAATCTTATAATCTATTTAAAAAAACAGGACTACTTTTGGAATAAGAAAGAAGATTATTCAGTAGCTTGAACTGGAGAGGGAGAAAAATTAAACTGTTGAAACTGCAAAATGGACTGAAATGAGAAAATTGTGTTTACCCAGTTTGGAATCTGGCAAGCACACTTTAAATACTTTTTTTCTTTCTTTCTTTCTTATTCATGAGGAGTTGCAGGATTTGAGTTAGGTTTAAAGTCAAAATAAATATGATACCTCACTCAAGAAGAACTTACCTCCTTTATTTAGGAATTCATATAAAGCATTCAGCGGGGTTGAGTGGTATTTTATTTGTTTAAGTTAGGGTTTGAGGTTTGTAAAGTTTAAACTTGGTCCTCTTTTGAGAATGATTTAAGACAGGAATGCTATAATCATCTAGTTATATGAGGCTGAAGCAGGTGCAGAATATGGAAAAATGTTCTTTCCTCCTTCCATTTGTTCGCTGAAGAACTATTTAATTCTTCTTGCAGGAATCTGCTAAAAGCTTTCCTAATGTTTCCCTGTAGGCAGACAATTCACTGCAGAGCCCCACAGGTAGTACCTTTGGATGCATTGGGAGTAACTTGTGCACAGACTTTTTTTCCTTCTCCAGGTGGAAAAACAGGAAACTATGCTCAGGGATCCTCTTTGTACCTTTGTTCTAAGTACAGTAGAAGCTGAGCTGGCTGAAGAGAAGCATGAAGATCTTTTCCTGCTAATGGGAATAACATTGCTTTCTGTTGTATTTAGAACAATTGATGGAATTGAATCGCCTTCCCTCCTCTATGAGTATCTCTCACTTGTTGCAGTTTTGGTTTTTGAATATCCAAAGAAAAGATAAGCGAAAGTGAAACCACCTTGAAAATGTTTATTTGTAATAGTTTCTGCTTCTGAATCAAGGCAACTTAAGTTTATCAGGCTAAATGTCCTACTGGGGAAATAAGCTGTACTACACTCCTTACATCTTTCTCATTGTGACAGGAGTCCCCAGGTATCTGAGCTTTGCATTTTTTTCAAATCGGGATCATATTCTCTTCTTAGTACAAATTTCTTCACGACATTTCTGCCAATATTCATGGGATTCATAGATAAATCTCTTTTGTAGGTATAGAGGAAGGGATCCTCAATGTTTTATTCTTCCCATTGGTATAATGCAAATGCCACCAGATAAGAAGGAAGAATACCAGTTTAAAACAGAAAAGTATTAGAGGAAATCTTCCAATGCACGCTTCCCCTGCAGCAAAACAGAAGCATACAGGAAAGATCTGTCAAGTTTGTTGTGAGCTGAGATTTAAACTTCCTCCAAGCTTTGACATGCTGGAATCCAGCATTTGAGTCCAATCCATGGCTACTTTGTGAGCCGAGAGTCGAAGTCATAGCTAAGGGTAAAAATCCTTCCTGGTTAACCTTGGAAATCTGAAAGTTAGAATTTTAGATTTTTCTTTAAAATAACTGAAATGTGCCCTTCCAGAGCATGAATTATTTTCCTCCTTTCATTGACCTGTTATGATAGGATGAATTTCTCCTTACACATTCCTGTCTCTATCCACTGATTAGCAAGGGTACCTGGCTAAATGTAGACTGTACAGATAGCTAAAATAAGTGAGCTGAATTCTATGCAACATTGCCACTCTTGATTGTGTTCAGAAAAAAAGAAAAAACAAAAAAAAACCCCAAGATGGCAGATCTTCTTAATTTCTAGTCAGAGCTTTCCTGCTGGATTTTGCATGAGCTGATGTTGATTGACTGAAATGGACCTTTAACATAGACAGCAATCGACAGGATGATTTTGAATGCAGGAAGATCCTTTATATTTCCAGGATGTCTTGATTTTTTTTTTTTTTCACTCCTTATTCTGAAAAGCCTTGGTATCTCAGAAGATGTTTAAGCAAAAGATACCAGACTGCAGAAATGCATATGCATGTTGTCATTAGATATTACAATACTGATCTCATCCTGCTATTGGGGAAGTTAGTCCAGGAGAAATTAGAAAACTAGGTACGTGATGATTCTCATGGATCCCTTCCAACTTGAGATATTCTATGATTCTATGATATGATGACATTTGTCTTAAAGAAATCTAGGTGATCGAAGCAGTTACTTCTGTGATAGTGAAAGCACGTTTCAGATACAAGAAAGAGTTCTGCTAATCCTGGTTTCCAATAGTGCTGTCTCTGACAATATTTTCCTTTTATAGCCTCGAGTAGATCATATCACTTTTTGCCACTGTTTACTCATCTCAAAGAGCCAGTGTGAGCCTTGAGTAAGTAGCATTTGGAAGGATTTTAGCAACTGAGTGAGCAGCCCCAAGTTAAGTGATGTGTTTGGGGCTGCTTCTTGGCATGAAAGCACAACAGGACAAAATATTTCCCTTTTCCAGTGTTTGCATTGTGACCTGACTTTTATGTATATTGCTTAAAGCCAATTCTGAGCACTGCATCTTCATTGACTTGGGAACCAACAAATATTTTTTTGTCCCTTTTACTTGTTTACTTCTCATTTTCTGAGAAGTTAAATGTAGTGTACTATTCAGCTCTTTCGAGAGAGCACAGAAAGGCTTGGTCGTAGACTTTAGATGAGGCTGCGCCGTAACTGTTTGTTCATGTCCAGCTTTTCAATACAAAAATATTGTGTACCTGAGTTCATCCAAAATGGTTGTGTCTGCCTGATTATATCATCTATATAAGCCAAATAATCCAAAGTATGTGTGGTTTGATAGACTAAGCATCCAACAAAAGCTTCCTTAAAATAAGTAATATCTTTGATGCAAGAGTCACATTAGTTGAAATGAGTCATTCTTCCCCTTGCTGGCACACTGGGAAATTTAAGAAGAAAAGCAAAAGAATTGCTGCAGCATAACAATGCCATCCATTGTAAGGCAGTTGCCAGCCAGGGATACCAGGCAGCAACCGGTCAGGCTAAATCAGCACTTATTTGTTAATTCCAGGAATGTCTCAAATATTTGAGGGCAACTTCTGGACAGAGCAGTGATGGTGGGGGGATCTGGCTTACAGTTTGTCAAGGCATAATGGAAGTGTTCACATTAGGACACTCATTTCATTACACTTGAAGTAATTGTCCTTCACATTGTTCCAACAGGAATGGCAAAAAGATGCATGGACAACTAAAGCAAACAGCCCTTCTTTCAGCATCCTGTCTGCAGAGCAAGTTAATTTTTCCTTTCTCTGTTTTTGAAAGTTAGTTTTACATGGAGCAAGAGGTCAACGTTCAAGCATGATAGTTCAGGTGTGCTCACATAACAAGTATGTATTACAGTTGATCATTTTTAGGCATAAAGGGAATTTCTCTTTCCTTATTCCTTTGCTGCCTTAGTGCTGTCTTCTCTGTATTTGTGTTACAGATTTATCAGGTCTTTGGCAAGCACCTCCACTTAGTGTACAGATACCTATCCCTTCAAGTGTTTCTCTCCCTACATTACATCTCTTCATCTGGCAGTTATTCTCCCGTTCCAGGTCAACCTCTCATTTCCTTGATCTCTCTCATCTACTTTTTTTCCTTCTGTTCTCACAATTCAAAGAAGTCACTCACCTTATGGATTGAATGCAGACATACCCAAATGAAATTCTATGGCTTACCATGCTACTTGAACAGACTGTTCAAGCCACAAATCTTTTACTTTATGCATTTTAATTCTATGGACAAGTGTTTCCTTCTGAACTCTGTAGTTGTATCCAGACTTTTGCATGAGCAATATTTTAGATTTCTTTGTGTAAACAAGATGCATGCACATCAGTCAGTTCCAACCTTTGTAGCATAAATTCACACTGAAAAAAAAAAAAATTAATCTAAAGAACAGTAAAAAAAAAAAGGGAAAAAAAAACATGCCTAGAAAGGAAAATATTAAATTCTATTTTATAGATTATCATTCCACTGTTGGAGTACTTTAACATGTCACAAAAGTTCATTAAGCAATGCAGCTAATATCTAACATGAATTTACAATCTTATTTGGCTTTTGGTTTGCCTTATCCAGCAATACAATATGGTACTCAACTTATACTCTGCATTTTTGTCACCATGCCTTTCCCAATTCTGTTTCTGATCTCTCCTGTTTACTTACTTCTCATCTATTTGTCCTAGTTTAGTGAATATAGATCTATAATGTTTTCTAGAGACAGTTCTCAGTTTCTTTAAAGCAACCTTACCGCTCTGGTATAAGCAATATTCTTCTCCTCTACTTCTCATGTTTTCAGGCCTGGTATTAGGCCAGACCCGTTGTTCTTCAGAACTGAAAAAATAATGCTTATTGTAGCCCACTTGGCTGCTTAAATATGGCCTCAATTTTTTTCTAAAGACTGCTGGAATTAATGGAGTTCCTGGTTTTGCACCCTGCTCCAAATATTGGTCGAGGATGACTGTTTCCCACTTAACACTAGCCTGGTCTTGTCAGCTATACTTCTCTCTCAAGTGCAAAACAAGGTTAAGAGTAACTGCTTACCCAACAGCAATCTACATTGCCAAGCAAGATACCTGAGATAAAGAGTTTCCTGCAAGTTCAGAAACTGACTTGAGATTGGAGCAATGCAAGTTTACTGGGATCAGTTTGGAGAGTGAAGAAAAATGCAGAAATGCAGCATGGCTGTAGAGCAAGAAAATACCCAGGTGATTACAGTCTGACATGGAAAATAGTCCCAAGAAAAAACAGTTAAAATTGAGACCATCCATTTTGGGAGTGGTGGGGAAACAACGGCTATTCTTCATTGGGAAACTACTGTCTCAATAAAATGTAGAGATTCTTTTTGAATGTATACACAGGTCTCAGATCGGGCAAGCTGTCCTGTTTTTTTTAATGTATTAACCAAATGCCTAAAAAATTGAAACCACACAACGAGCAGCATTTTGTCTCTGCAAACTTGCAGTGCAGTAGCTGTGAGAGCGTATGTGTTCCTGGGAATATGCCGTTTTTATAATCTTTTCTGACTAGCACCATATAGTTACATCTTCAGTCAGTAAATGTGTTTTTAATATATATACACAGACATGCACATATATATAATTTAAATAAATAGCTGTGGAAAGGAGGAGAAATAGTTGTAAAAATAAGCATCCTGAACAACAAACAAACAAGCTAGTGTACGACCATAGGAAACTTTGAAGAAACAGACCTTCATGAAGGAATAACATTGTTGAAGCCATATGTTTTCCATGTACCAGGAGACTTATTTCAATAGTTTACAAATGTATTTAACCGCAGAAAGACTAAAATTAGTCAGTGTTTTAAAGGGCTAAAGGTTGATACAAGTCATTCCACTTAGTAAAGGACTGCTTTTCATCCAGATCCAGTGAATAAGCCTATGTGACTGAGCAGGAGGAGATGTCTAGGGGGACTGGTGTGTCTACAGCTGCTGATTAGAGCTGTACAAAACTTTGCTGCTAATTTGCAGTACCCATTTTCTTCAGGCATCGTATCTGGTAGGAAGTCCAGTGGCCTAGACCACAAGTAACCCAAGTTCTGTCCCTGCTCTGGCACTGGTGTGTTAAATGATCTTGAGCAAGGAATTCTTCCTTGTTGTACTAGTTTTGCCCTTATAAAATAGGAAATTCCTTTGTAAACTGCTTTGAGAACTGCTGATGAAAGGTGCAGACTAGGAGCTTTGCCAGCCTTCTCTCCCAAAGTTTGCTTGAATTTAGTAGCCTAAAGCAAATCTCAGGTAAGTTTTCTTTGTACTGAAATTGTACAAAACCTTGAATATGACATGTTGTCATTTTAAGAGCTCCAGGGTTAGTTTACGCTGGGACCCCCTCATCATTAACAGGGTTTGTGAAGCTCAGGAAATCCTCAATCATCTGAACAGAATTACAAATTGGCAATGAAATCAACATCTTCTGTTGAGCAGCAAAGGTTTTATGAGTCTCAACAGATGCCTAGTTCTCTTTCAGCAATGCTCAAACGCCAGCTCTGCTCAGTTTCATACCCTGTTCATTCTCCTTTTCATCCTTAGATGAACTTCATCCCAGATGGCTTCATCTTAATAACTAATTCCAAACTCTGTATGACCACAAGTGAGGCATACATCATGATGTCACTCTCTTCTATGATATCCAAGGCCTAGGATTAACATGATCGGGATTCCTGAATTGATGTTACGACATTTCTCAAAAGCAATAGAACTTTGCCTTTGAATCCAACTGGGCATCTTCCTCATCACAGCAACTATTTTCATTGTAGTTTGAACTACTTACAGAGAGAATTAAGCCACAGAACTACCTGACAATGCCAGAGTCATTTAATAGTGCGTAAGCGTGCTTGCTAGGTAGCTATGTAGTAGGACTATGCTTGCTTGACAGGTTTTCATCCCAGTTGCTCCTGTGCACCAGTACTGGCTGGGAGTTGACCTGCTCCAGTTCTGGGCTCACCAGCTCAAGGCTCACCAGCTCAAGAGTGATAGGGAACTTGTAGAGAGACTCCAGCTCAGGGACACCAAGATGATCAGGGGACTGGAGCATGTGTTTTTTGGGGTTTTTGTTTTGTTTTTGGGTTTTTTTTCCATAGTGAAAAGACACTAATGCAAACAAACATGCAGGCAGAAAAATCTTACTAGACTTTCTGCATTACTAGAAATCCTGTCCAGGTCCTTTATTTAAAACATGCCACAAAAAAGATCTGTATTATCTTCTTTAATAAAATATTCCTTTCAATGTCTGTCAAAAATAGTCACACAGTAAACATTGAACAAAAATTTGAAATGTTAAAGAAATAAAATTCTTCAGGGAATAAGTTATTTTTACAACTGACCAATATAAAATAATACAGTACAAGTCTCTTAAAGTAGTAATTGATAAAGGAATAAAACTGCTGAAAGAGTATAGTTTTTAATTTGCAGGAGCTAACTGTGTAATGGCAGTCAGCTGTATTTAATCTCTAGGGGCCTACAGAACAGGCACAAAAATGAACATAACTTAAAATTGACATGAGTGATCCTTCATGAGATCTGCTCTACCTGCTGCCTTACTATCAACAGCCACGTGACTGCAGCAAGCCTACTAACTCAGCCCCACAGTACTTTGCCATTCTGAGCCTTTCTTTTATCTGGACGTTAAGTAGATAATTCCTAAGGCATCCTTCTTAAATGCAAAAGAATGACTCTTCCAGGATTGCAACTGTGTTGGAACCAGATTCTTTGGCTTCTTACAGCTAGCACCTGAATCTCAGTATGGAAACCAAGTAGTAGTTTTATGTTAGTGACTGCTTAATTAAAGAGCTCTTGCAGTATATTATAGAGCTAAGTGAGTGTGCTTCAAAGGCTGACCTCACATGGGCAAAAAGAGATCATCTCAAGAGGGAGAAAATTCTCCCGCTCTGACTATAGTGTCATTCTTCCTTGCCTTAGAAACAGGTCTGTCCCAGAAACTTTTTAAACTTTCATTAAGGAAAAGAATATAAATTTTTCATTAGATACATACATTCTTGGTTGAAGAGAGTGGAAGGAAAGTGCAGACATAGAAGAATGCATACAAATGATATTTAATTTATCCTTCTTATGTCTTGGTGGGTCTTTGAGAGGCGAAGTGATTTCTAGCTCATGCAGGCTTCTCCCAGAGACGTTCTCTCCCTGAGGTCTTTTCCTGTTTTGACATCCACTGTTCAGACCGTCAGTACAAGCAGAATTAGTTTGTTCATCTTGAGATCAGTCACACTGAAGCAATTGTTTAGAATTAGGTTTTTTAACTATGTCTGTCAACTAGTTTTGTGTTTGTTGGTGCTTCTCTCCCACTGCCTGCAAGCTCATTCTCCAATATTTCAGTCAGAAGAAAAACCAAGAGGTCTTATCTAAAGAGTCTTAAATTCAGGGTACATTTTCAAACCAAATCCATTTATTTAAGTTACAAAACTACTTTCTTTTCATAGCACTCCCTTATAAAGTTATTGACCCAATTGTATTAAATTCTAAAGACAGCTGAAATTTAGAAATGGATCTGCATTTTACAGCATTTTGGTAACTCCTGAAAAAGGAAATAACTGGCTTTTTAATTTTCTTGCACTGTTTACTTGGTTTAGTTCTAGAGGTGAATATGCAAGAAACTTTGATGAGTAGGTAAAAATGCTAGAAGGTAAAGGCACTTTTGTAGAGCTCTACCCCATGGCAAAACCTGTTCCCTTGCATCATAGAGTATACTCTCCCAGCTTGTTCATTGTAAACTGACTGCATTAATGGAGGAATAGTAGCATGCTGTTATCAATAATATAGAGATAATTTTCCTTTATAATCCCCAGTATCGGTTACAGTTTTCTCTCACTAATTATTTTAGGGTATGCTTTGAGACCTGGGGGGATGAAATTTTTGTAATAAAAAGCTAGAAAAAAAACTTCAGTTAAAAAAAAAGCAAACTCTTTTTTTTAATCGTAATTTTAAGCATATAGAAAGAAGTGAGGAGAGAGAGAATGAGAATAAATTGCAGTATTCCTGACATACCAAATAATATATTTTGTTTCTGCCTCACTTCAAAATGACCCAAATGAATGTTGTTTAAACTTGGTTTATTTTGTAGATACCCTTGAGAGCCTGGTAATAAATCAAATGCCAAACCAGTAGTTTCAAAGTGGTGTGTATACATAACATACGTAGCCTGAATATCACTTGTGCCTGAACCTCACTATTTTTCTCAGTTGAGATCTGTCTTCATTCTCATGGAAACCAACCACTGATTGACAGTAATGCTGTGAACTTCCACTTATTAGCTAATGCATTTTCACTGACTTTTCATGAAAACAGGAGCTGAGCGGAGCATTATGGAATATTCATGGCACAAAATTCCAGAGAGAGAGGTCTCAGGGTCAGGAGGAGGGAGGGAATGGGAGACAGATGCCAGATTGCCTGTAGAGAGTCCAAGCATGTGTTTTTGTTTGTAACAATGATGCACATGCCTTTTGTGGGTGCAATTATTGCTTCTGCCTTTGAAAGTTTCACCATAAATGTGTTTCTCAATCTCTCTTCATTTTTGACCCAAATTAACCTCTTCTCCATACTCTTCTGTTACATAACCTCAGTTTCTCTTGGGAATATCCATGCGCCACCATGCTGTAGGTGTTCTGAATTTGAGTGATCACTCTGAATTCACATCTGTTTCTGGACAGATTTAATTCATTAAGTATTTCTGTCTTTTTATGATCTTCATCCACTGGATTTTATGTTTCACTGAGTCATTGCAATGAACAACACCACATGAGTGAAAACAATAATTCGCCCTTTATTTTAGGTCTCTGCCTACCATCCAGCTTTAAGCAAAGGCATACGATCTGTAAGTAGCTGAAAACTGAGACCTAAAGTATTTGAATATCCATTTAACATATCGTGACACTTTCCTTTTAATCTATCAAATGCTTAAAAATCTGATTTCTCTTGTTCTAGCAATAGCTTGTCTTATTTGAATGACACCTCAGGTCTAATGAAGCTGACTGCAGGTGACTCACAGCTAACTGTGCAACAGATGTGAGGTGAAAGCTTTTAGCAGCCATGCACCTCCAAGTGGGAATTCCCAGCCCGTAGTACTTGTGACATTGATACTGTGCTGTTTTCCCATGTCAGACTCAGGCTTTATTGTGGACCTGACAGGTTCAAAGTCTACATAAGCTACATCTTGTTGTGGAGTGTTTCAGAGAAGAGGGATTTAAGTGTATTAGCATCTATTAATTTTATTTAGGAAATGGACAATAAATTGCATCTTCGTATCCTTTGTACCCTTAGAGAGCTTTGAACCTTCTGAGAATTTTCTAACTTGGGCCTAATCCCCAGGCTCACATGCTAGCAAACATATTTCAGCTTGCTCGGTAAATCGATTGCCATTAAATTCAACTGCTGGTTGTGCAGTTAGTTATTGGATTGAACAGATTATATGCTGGTGTTAAATGTGGTCTAAGTTACCAAGAAGAGCTAAGTATTAGAACACAGAGTCATATCATACTATGTAGAAAGGTCATGAACTTTCTGTGCCTTCTCTTGGAAAGAGCGGCTCGTCGATAGCTTAGGAGCTTCTTTTGGGGAGAAAAGGCATGTTGCCTTCATTTTCCCCCACAGGTACATCTCCGGTGGTACATTCTGTATTGTGCAGGACTGATGCTGGGACAGTAAGAGCTGAGGAATAGCTCACAAATGTGAGCCTTGCAGAGTCAAAGAAGGTCCGACTGATTGGCAGAGTTTCGTGATTTCTGGTGTACCACCCACAGTGGTTTGAAGTAACTGCAGCTTGTACCACTTCTGTCAAAGCTGAGTGGTAGACATCATCCCATGTGGGATGCAACCACCTAAATAGGGTCAATCACTTGGGATAGCTGTTGTATATAGATGCCCATTGTCCTAAAGGTACCGTGAGCTTAGCGGATTCCAGCCAAAAGCTCTCTGCAATGCTGTTTATCAAAAAAGCCATTCTTTTGAGCTAGCAGTGTATATCTGGGCCCTCAAAATCGGAGTAATTTAAATGCATCTATATGTGTTTTTATTTATTTTATTTTATATGGGGTAAATTTGCCTGAAGCCTGTTTATTAGTTAATAACCCCCTCCAGGTTACCGTCTCTAATCTTGTAATGAAATTGAGTTAATAAATCCAAGATATTATTAAATAAAGTAAGTATTTAATATTACTTGTCCTCTTTGAATCCAAGTTGCAATACAACAGAATTTCATTTTATAAATAACACCTTTCGTGCTAGCACCACAGGGCATGATTCAAAAGAATCTAAATAGAACATGAATGCTGTAATCAAATGCAGACCCTGGGAAGGCAGATTAAAAAGGCATGTTGCTGGTTAGCACAGCAGACAGGGTAAGTATAGCGGGTCACAGCAGAAAAGCTAGTTACAAAAACAAGGGCACAATCAAATGAAAATTGTTTGCTTGCCCACTCCAAACCGTGACTGGCTGCTTCTGTGTCCGTGACCTATTTTTTTTAATAAAGGAAGATTTTGAGAGGTTGTTACATTTTAATTGCTTTGTACTAAACAAGAAAACAACAAAAATCTCAACTCTGTGTTTGCATCTGGAGGACACTAGGAGAATCTTTATTTATAGACAGAGACACTACATCTGGAGAAGACTTTTCCACCGGGTTTATCTCATCTCTCTCTGTTTATCTCATCTGTTTGCACCCACTGCCAAAGGCTGTGTATCTCCTGCTATATAGAGGATCATACAGCAGAGGGGAAAGCTGCAGGGAACTGCCGTGGAGTTTACCTTTCAGAGATCCTGCAAATGTTCAGTGCTGAGGCCAGGACTGGCAGGAGCAAAGAAAACTAGTCTCCAAATCCTGAGAAGCCCAGGATCCAGAGGCAGGTCTGTGATGGTATGACTCCCCTTGTAGTGCTGTCTGGCCTGCTGCACACGCCTGGCTCTCCCACCCACACCGTCTTGCTATCTTTCCTCCTCGAGGGTGTCACAAATGTGGAGAAGAGGTTAATGGAGCAAAAAACAGAATTAACCTCCATGTGCTTATCTGCAGCTGCTCCTGAGGTCCTTCCTCTAAATGCAGAGCCTTAGCTGTGTGGAGGGATGCTTGGAAGGAGAGAAAAGTCAGGGGTCTCCAAGCACTCTCCTGCGTCTGCTGGGTTTCTTCTCCCTTTCTTTGCTGAGATGGGGGAGAGCATCAGCATTTTTGAGGCTTCTTCCCTCTAGACTGATACAGGGCAGGCAGAGAAACTCTTAGGTTGTACTGTTACTTTTAAAAGGATTCTGTTTAGCTCTGTATTTTGTGTGTGTGCGTGTACGCAGAATTGCAGCCAAATGCATTCAGTCTTCTAGTTCAAGGTCTAAGAGCCAAGTCAGGAGGTAGAAGTAAAACTCTGATGATTTTATTTGTATTTTTGTGTGTGTGTACAGATGTACGCATTTATATTTGTGTGTTAACGCTGTTATGAATATTAACAAAATATTACACAGAGAAAGCATGTGTTTTACTTAGGTACCACCTCTGAGACTCCCAGTTATTTGAATATAGGTCTGGAGAAGAAGGAACGTTAGTACAGTTGCCTCACCAGGCTACATAAACACTGAAAATATTTCTGTCGACAGTCTATTGGTTTTACTTTAACAGGTAGGATCAAACCAACCTAATGCGAAGAATGAATTGCAAAAACTAGCCTGTAAATTGTATTGTGGAAAGAAAAAAACCCCCTCAAAACAAAAACCTTCCAGAGTGATCTACTGTGCTCAAGGTAAATGAAATATTCAGTGGTGGCAGCAGCAAAAAATGAAATATGAGATCTTGCATCCCAAGTTATTAGTGACCTGTTAAAAGACAGGCTGAAAAGTGCCTTTACCAAATTAAAACTTTGAAAAAGGGCACAAATGGGAAATGTCAAAATAAAAAATCGGAGTAAAATGATTGTCCTCCTGGCTCTTATTATTTTGCAGTTCTGAGGCTGCGGCCACTGTTAACGGTAGTGAAACAAGAACAGCACAATTCAGTCTCCTGAAATGTGTAATGGAAATAGTCTGTACTGACAGGGAGACAGTTGGAATTTGCTGAGATTTTGATCGCAATTGTGTGATCTGTTCACTGCATGTGTTTTTCTTGTTTAGCCTAATTTTCAGAAACTTTGTAGGCTTAAAAAAAAATAGAAGATTTCGTTTAGTTTTCTGCTCCTCATTTTTATAGTACAACCATTCCTAATGCTTAATGATACTAAAAACTAAGAATGACAGAGTGCTTAATTTAATGTCTGCTATTGATCTCTGGACTGTTTAGCAAATGACTTATTAAACACAGAGGACCATATATTGCCCTCACTTCCATCTACGTAAATCCCCTAAAGGCAGCTGAGATACGGGGGAACCTAAGGTCAGTTGATCAGCCTGCTAATCGTGGTGCACGCTTAGAAATGTTGAAGGTTTTCCTTGGCAGGGACAGGAATTATTTTTTCAAATTCTGTTCCATTATCCTTTGTGCGCCACTTTGCTCTCTGAGCACCTGGCTTTCTGGACACCTCTCAGTAATAAGGTTTCACTTGAAAAGAGCTCAAATTTGTCTCAATTTTCTTAAGTATTTCTGGCAATGCTAGTACACACACAAGTAGTGAGGGGTGAACGATGAGCTAATCTATAAATGAGCAAAGCAGTTCTTTGGGAGGTCAAATCAGCTTCTCTCTGTTGCCCAAAGTCCTTTCAGGCTTAGGACCTCTTTGGTATCAGCATGTATGAGCTAGATGGTCAGATTTACAATTTGCTGATTAGTCTCCTTCCCACAGCTTCCCCAGTGCTGTGTCGGTGAGGTCACTTCTACTGCTGTATCTTACAAAGTGTCTTGAAAATGCTTCCTTCATTATATTAAGATTACCTTGGTATTATAGATCTAGAAATGCTTTAACAATAGCTTCCCCAAAAGATCTGAGCCTGAAGGAGCTGTGATTTACTATAAATTTTGCATTAAAGGCTCCCAGCTTTTATTTTCAACCAGACTTCAATCTTAGGCTTGTCTCAGCCTTATCCACCTGCATTGTAGACCGATTGTTGCTAACAAGAGTCTATGACAGCATTGCTTTGCCAGCAAGAACACACAGATGTAAAACTAATTAGTTTAAATAACATGTTTCTATTTGTGTCTGGCGAATACAGTAGTCCTCAGGAATTCAACAGATTAGGCCATTTTTCTGAGATTTGGGAAACTGAGTGTTGGGGTGGGCACTATACACATTTGACATTGCAGCTCTGTCTCAAATGGAAGAGTCCCCAGTAAACAAAGTGCAGATGGAGACAACTAGGACATTTTTGGTTGTCTCGTGATCTTTTAGTCTTTTGCCCCACTTGTCTTCTGAAGTAGGTCCTCACCTTCGGTACTCTCTGCCTTCCTAGTCATGACCCACAACGTAGCAGTGCCAAGAACCTCAGTTCTCATCAGCAATCTGTGATCTTCTAATGCTGTACATGCGAGGCAGGTTTATGAAGCTCCCTGATGATGACTTGTAGCGTACTGGTATCTCATAGACTTGGGCCGTCCCCCATTCTAGGTCTCCAAATGTGCTTGATAAATTATTTGAATTACTCTTTCAATTGCCATCTGTAGTTCCTCATAAAGTGACTGCTATTTGCCATGTGTTGTGCCAAATCTTGCAATAGTTTTTTTTTTTTTTTGCAAAGCTAGGGACTGTACTGAAATCACCAAAGTCATGTCCCTTGTGAGCAGCAGCAGAGTTAGCTATAAGTAGACTACAGTTGCAGTCTTGTGAGATGAGAACGAAGGCATTGGAAGTCCAGCCCATAAATCTCGAAGATAATGGGAGGTACGAGAGAAGTTTATGTACCTCGGGTTTTAATATACATGTAGAAAAATGTTCTGATAAATATACATCACAAATTGATCATATTAAGCAGAAATAAATATACTCGTGTATCCATACATATCTATACACGCCTGTGTGTATATATATGTAGTGAGTGACCTTCTCCTCCTTCCCCTTGCCATGAACTTCCTCCCCGAATGTGTCCTAACGGCAGAGCGATGATCAGATCTAAGGAAATTTAGCACTGCGTGAAACCTCAGAATAGTGACATCTGTTGAATTTGGACAGTTTCGTTTGTCTACTGGGAAATGGCACGAACTTCCCATTTTTTTTAAATTCTTTTTAAGATTGTGTAGCCTTCCTCCTCCGTCCTGCCCCCTCAGCCCCCACCCCCCCTTCCCCCCAATAAGGGAGGGTAGCTTTGGGAGACATGGCTGCTTTCTTGCTTTCTGGTGTGGTGTAAAGTTTTCCGTCGAGAGACAATAATGTACATTCCTCTGGCAGGACGGGATGGATTTTTTTGTTTCTCTTGCTGTTGTTTATTTATAAGACATTTCCTCTTGCTTAGTGGAAGTTTGATCGTAAGAGGCTCCAGTGATTTTCCTTCCCACCTCTCCCCTCCCTAATTTCTCTGCCTCGGCACTCGCTCTGGAACAGAGCGAACTCAAAAAGCCCATCGGCGCAGGGCGCGCTTCGCAGCCAAGCCCTGCCACTCTCCAGAGACTGTGAGGTGATTCTCCTTCGTCACCGCTTGGACCAGGAACCACAGCCCTGGTGAGTGGTGAGCTCCCAGAATTTGATGTGTCAAGGCTTCTATTCTCGGGGCCGCCGCGGCAAAGCAGGAAATAAAGGTTGTTTGGGGTGGTGGTTTTTTTTGTTGTTGTTGTGTTTTGCCTTTTTTTTTTCCTTTTTGCCTTTCCCCCCCCCCCTCCTTTTTCTTTCTTTTTCTTTTTTTTCTTTTTTTTTTTTTTTTAGTACAAACAAAAATCAGCGACAAGCGCAGAGAGACCTGGAGGTTAGGAGCAGAGGCAGCCGCCGAGGCGAGCGCAGGAGCTGCGCGCCGCCTGGGCAAGGGGCTGCGGCCCGGCCTCTCCGCCGCCTCCGGCCGCGCGGAGCGGGAGGGGACCGCCGCGCCCGGGCCGCCGGCGGGGAGGAGCGAGGGGGGAGCCGGCCCGGGGGAGGGGGAAAGGAGGCAAGAGGGGGCCGAGGGAGGCGGGGGCGGGCGGTAGGGCACGGGGCGGGGGAGTGTGTGTTGGGGGAAAATGTTAATCCTTCGCTTGGAGTTTCTGTCTGGCAAGTTTTCATGCCCCTGTGTTCTGAGCATTTACATTATGCTCTGAATACCTGATTGCCCAGCCAAGCAGAAAAGAAACTCTACAGCGGTTGCATAGTAAAAGAAAATGCTGCTTTGGAAGCCACCTCTGGGAATAGGAAGAACTAGTTGGTTTATAGGCTCCTGGTCTATTTGAGGGGGAGGGAAGTGCTGGATTTATTTTTTTTTAAAAAAAATCATTATTATTTCTTTAACCCTCTCACCTCCCTTCTGTTGTCTTTGTGTCTGTATGGGGAACTGGCAATTTGGGGGGAAAAAAATGTGCTTTGGAGAACTTCTAAGACAAAATCTTGGTTGCTAAAGAATTGGGCATCTCAGCCAACATCAAGATACTTCTGCAGAGTTAATTTCAACTGTTGGATAGGGAAGCTGAGGCATAGAAGGCTGCAGCGATTTGCTCATGGCTGCGTGGGAAAACCTGTGAAAGCAAAAGGAGTAGGGTGTGCATCTCTGTAGTTCCAGGCCCAGATTGCTCAGGGTCTCCTTTGTCCTCTCCTGCCCTGCTGGATGTATCACTACTGTTAATCTTTCACTGCTGTAGTGCCAGTAGAGGCCAGGGTAGTGTGTGGGTTGTTCCATTCATCCTTCATCATCTCCCGTGTTATCTGACTCGAAGAAATGAATCATTTCTTGACTAACATTTCCTACTCTTAACAAAGTAGGCACATAAGAAACACAGGGTTGCAGTCAAAATATTTGTATTTTGAGGTATTACCCTGTTCTTTGAAACATGTCCTTGGCAAAAAAACAAGATTGTTAATGGCACCAGTGTATCTCACATGGGATATTAACTAGGAAGCATTCTTCTCACCCTTGCCTTGCTTTTGAGTTGCAGTCATTCGGCAGATGTATCAACAAGCATAGACAAATGCTACCCCTGTCTCGAAATGCTGCTGGTCACCAGTGACGTGCAGAGAAGTCCAGTCACCTTTTCCTAGTGTAAGTGCTGAGGACAGCGTGTAATAGCTGCTACTGAATGGCCTTTCACTGGAGTTAGTAGAGGCTTTGACACTGACTTCAGAACAGACCTCAGTATCAAATCACATCTAAACCAAGTTAAAGTACTTGCTATTTCTGATGGCCAATAAGTAAAGCCATGCTAGATTTGGTGGTTTTACTGCTTGGCAAGTTTTGCAAATGCTCTTGTTGGTTGCAGTCCGTGCGGGGTTGGTTCTTAGTCCTTCCTCCTGCTTCAGTTTCAGCCTAAAGTTTGACTAAGCCTGAAAACTTCAAGTGGAAGATAGATCATCTCATTTGAGTTTCATCTGGGTTTGCCTTAGAATCCTAAAGACCTGTGATCTCCTCTTCCCCCCCCCCATACAAAACCGTAAATTGATCTCAGACCTTTTTCAGCACCAATCAGAGGGTTAGCTCTTTCTCTACATTCCCTGGTGCTGTGGAACCTCTCTCTGAACCTAAACTAAATCACCAGCTTTTAACAAAACCCGCAATTATGTTGGCTGATCCCCTCAGTAAAGGGTCTTATGTACGCGTAGAAATAACCTTTGCATACATGAAAGCCCCTATCCAAATGGTCCCAGCTTTTGACTAAATTGATGTTAAGATGCCGGCTTGACTGTTGCATCACCTTTCTGCAGTGTACTCAAAGCAGCTGACAGATCAGAACATCCCAAACTTTTCAAGCAGTTCACATCACAGATAGAAACGTAATGGATTTTTTTTCTTTTCTCTAAATGGGCTATACTGAACGCCCACACACACTTTTGGGTCTGATCTTTGAAGCTTATCTCTGATTTACTTTCTCCCTCCAGGCAGTGTAAGTCTGAAAGACATAAGTACTTCTGAAATGGAAAGTTCTCAAAGCACAGTGCTAAATGTCTGAAACTTCAAACTTCTGCCTGTGTAACACTTGTTCTCTGGATATAGTGAAGTCAAGGGCTGTCACTGCAAACTTTCACCAAGAAGGCAAAACAATGTTTAATCTCTTTTTAAAGAGTCTCTATGTTGCTCTAAACCTCTCAATGTTTAAATTATTTAATTAATGTATTTATTCTGCAAGTCTCTGCAGTAACAAGGGAGCTTGTCTGTGCTGGTATTTATGTACAGCAACATGGAGAAAATCGTCAAGTCTTTCTTACTATGGTATAAGCTGTTTATTGACTGTAGTCCAAGTTTATAATGGTTTGCATGTGATGTAAAAAAAAAATCTGCAATTTCAAATCATGTTTTTACCGTTGTTTAAGCACCCTGGGATGGTACTGTAATAAATTGTCTCATTAATAGTAGTTTCTTTGTCTATGGTGTAATAGTTTACCATAGTTGTTTCAAAAAATGGAAATGATGACATATGATCACTCTTCTGCAGATGCACCGTTTGCTTCCAGCAGAAGCCATTTGAGTTACAGCATCCCTTCCAACTAGTAATCTCCAAGTGCTTTACATGCACTGCTGAATTAAATCTTCTTCTTTTACCCATAGATAAAGTGGGAAAGGTATCATCTCTTGCCTGACACAAGCAAATGGAAAGTGGTAGTCTTTTGCTCATATTCAAACCACCAGTTTATACTTTAGGGAAGAGAATATACATTTATGTAGTAGAATCAAAACCACCGTTTTCTGTGCAACAATTTTGTTTGATGTGATATGCTTGTTGTTTTGTGACTGTTAACTGCATCAGACGAGAACAAAGCACAGAAAAGGATGTAATGATAAAGGTACACAGACTTATAGGTACTGGGACGCTTCAGAAGTACAAGAACTTAAGCTATATCCAGAGACAATTTTTGCAGTAAAAGTACATAAAAGGCAGTGTCTCATTTTGATTACATTGCCAGTTTTAAAGTATTCTATATTTGTTTTCTTACTTTGTATTCTAAGACTGTCTCTTCTAGAAGTTGAACAACAGCCTTTTTTCCAGGGTCAGAACATTGAAACAGCACTAATTTCTCTTCCTGTAAATCAGAAAAGAAAGCGAAACTTGGTTTTGAATTAAGTTATGTGACAGGAAAAGTTATGAAAGTAAAGGGATCTGCAGTTACTGAGGTAAAGCAGCCACTAACTGCAGATTACTAATTATCAACTGCAAAGTTTTGTTGTGACATGAAACATTTGAACAATTAAGCTATGTCCTCAGCTAAAGGATAAAGAAATAGCAAAGTGTATGAACAATAAAATGAAGGTTTTTCTTGCTGTCCCGGGCTGGGGAGAGGGATGGATGAATAATATAATGAGAATGGAGGGAAACGTAATAGGGTCTGGGTGACCCGAATCTGTATCCGAGACCCATCGCTGTGTGATCTTTACCTCTCTCTATGTCTCACCCACTTATAAAATGGAAATACTTTTTCCTGCCCTCACAAGGCTACTGGAAAGGAAAACTTCATCAGATTTAGCCAGGCCCAGGCATACTTAAAAAAAAATGCCTGTAAATACAGCATGTAGATTACCCCCGTTGCTGCCTTGTTTGTTTTTCCCCCTCTGTGCGTGCTTTGAGTTCCTGGAACCGAGGCGAGTTGCAGAGCTAGCGTGGGTCTGTGCTGCTGGCAAAACAAAGCAGGTGCAAATTATGGTGGAAATGAAATAGCTGATGCTTTGAGGCGATGGAGTGCCCAGTTCACCTCAGGGTATATGTCTGCGTTCACAAAACATGGCTATCATGCACACCCTGATTCATTAGATGTGTTATCCGGCAAACAAGAAGCCTAATCATATTTTATCGGGAACATTCTTACGATAAACTCTGCTTTAGTGAAACTCCACGTATAGTACAATTTCTCCCGGCCGCGTATATTACACGGTGAAGAAAAGCTACCCCGCTGCGTATCAGAAGGCTGTAATTTCATTTAGGGGTTCTATTGACATCATAAACTGCAAGAGCAGAGCTCAAGTGGCTATTTAAGTCATAGAAACTTCAGGCTGAAATTACTGCCTGGCAGTAGCCGTCCCTCCCCCCACAGGCCCCCACATACATACTTTGTGTTTTCATCGTTCTGCCTATAAATAAGAAATCTCTTCGGTGACTTCAGAAGAGCATGGTTCCAAAATACTGGTGTTAGCTGTCACCCTCTCTCTCCATTGGTGGTACCTTCCTGACAGGCAGGGGAAGGAGCAGCAGCCTCAAGCCAAGGTGTGAGACAGCCCGTGCTCCAGGGCTGCTGACTCGCTCTGGCTCAGGAGGCATCCGGTGAGCACGAGCAGAGAAAGGTGAATGAATACACCCGTGCTCCCTAGTGAGGCTGTTTGTTGCCATCATAGCTGACATACCTGACCTTTCCCACTCGTAAGCTGTAGATATCTACCCTCGGTGCATGTGAAGATAAATGCAGTGTTGCCACCTGCGATCCACAAGACTACAGTGCATCTCCTATTTATACCGTGTTTGGCTGAAGTTGCTCCCTGCGTCCCCAGTTTTGCCCCCTTGCAGGGAGAGCAGGAGAGAGGACGCATGTGGGGAGAAGGCTCAGCGCTGCACCAGGTCCGTGCCTGGTAGAGCAAAGCCAAACTTCCCCACGGTGGGACCTGATGCACCTGAGCAGGAAAGAAAATTCCCTATTTTTTATTTTAACATTTAAGTGGTGCACAGTCATATGAGCAGCAGTCATATTGACAGAAATTCATATATTTCATCTGTATAGACTTGTTTCAAGAAAAGAGTGAAGTCAGGGAGCATTTGCTTTTTATCAGGAAAGTGAGGTTAACCATTCATTAGAGCTTGTCAGGAAACCTCAAATTTAATCCAGGCGCAGGAAGAGACTTTCAGTAGGACAATGGACAAGAATCGTTAGTTTTGTGTACCATAGATACCCACCGTAGGCATTTTAATTTGGCTCTCTCAAAATCAAAGCATCTCAAGCTCATGTAAATGTTAATCTTTGTTTCCCTTATCCTCATTTTTTTTTTCCAGATAGTGGGAAAGGAGTACTTTTTGTTCTCAGTGTTTCCAAGACCTTGGAGTGCAAGATAGGTGTTAAATTACCAGTGGGAACAGAATTAATATTTATTTATTTTCTCTGAACTGGTTTGTCCCTTTTTAACATTTCATTTAACAGAATGATGGCTCACCATGTGGAAGTCAAAAAAGCAGTCAGTTATATTATTAGTATTTCCATTCTTTTTATAAAGGAGACTTTATTTTGCTTTTGGACCTAGCTTTTTCCTGGGAAATCAATTAAATCGTTGCTGCTCCTTCTTAAATGTCACCGTTCTGTGATTCCTGAGACTGTGGTATGGCTTAAATGAAACAGCAGCTTTGAAAATAAATAAACAAGGTTTATATAGTTATTAGACATGGCGGTCTGCACTAGCAGGGCAGACTTTTCTGGTCTGAAGGTAAACTGTTCACACTCGCATTTCTCATGACTTTGAGCAATAAGCTAGATTTCAGAGTCTGGATAGGCAGTTATCCTAGAGAATATGCTTTCAGTGTTCTCCATGCATGTGTGAGAGCAGCTTACACAAGTGCATGGAGCATAAAGGGAAGAAGTGGATTTCAAACACTGTTGCTTACTATGGGAGCTACGAATGCAGATATCAGGAGCACTTCTGCTCTTTCTGCTTTTGTCCTAAAAAGATCTAGCCAGGTCTTTTTGTGCCATTTTTTACCTGCTTCCCTCTGCTTTATGCATTTCTGAACCTTGTTATGACTAAAGTTACTATGCTGGCTCTGTGCATACTGCAAGTGAGAAAAAAAAAATGAGGTCCACAAACTGTGGATAACAGCAGATCCCACAGTACAGTGAAATCAAAATAGGATGTTGTATGCCAAGACTCAGAGTTCTCATGGTCCTTATCTCTGTATGGAATAACTGGAAGTGGTTACAGTTTCCTTCATTTAGCGTAACTGAATGTATCAGGGGCTGAGTATCTTCAGCGAGATATTGACTGCCTGATGGCATGTGTCCTGCTTTCAGGACGAGATGTCCTGGCATGAAGATAGGGTAACCTTTTGTCCCACTGAGTCTTGAGTGCCTGAAATCTAAAGCTATGTTACTGTATTGGTGTCTGTCCAACAAAGATGTGTGTTCTACTTGTACCATGTGGAAAAATGAATAAAATATCTAAAGTTAAAAAACAATTCATAAACACCATATGCACATACATACTGCATGCACAACTTCTCTTTGAAAATATTACAATGGGACATCCTTCCAGAATCTGGTTGTAAAAGCCTGTAACTTAATTTCTTCTACAGGTTTTTAGTCAAAAAATACTGCAACAGAGTCTGTTTCCCTTCCAATCAGCAAAAGTATAGTAGAATAGAGAGTGTTCTGTAAAATGAAATATCGATCTGTCTGTCTAACATGCAGTGCTTCTGAAGCTACCGACCTCTTAACTTGTAGGTGAAAAAAACTAATTCACATTTGGGGATACTTGAGGCAGGAACTGGTAAGGTGTCTAATCTAACACCATGCCCTGATTGAATCTGTCTGACTCCGAGTCCTCTGCCATAGGTGCTTTGATTAACTTGCCAGAAGGGCTGATGTAGCCTGGATGTGGATGTGGGGAGTAGAAGGTTCTGTAGGTCACCGAGTCACGTTCTAGGAGTGAACCTTGCTTCTTGGGAGAGAGAGCCCCATAAAGCCTCACCCTAGGTGAGAAAAGGGACTGTTGCCAGCTGTGAAGCACCAAACTTCCTTTGAAATGTACCTTCTAGGGGAGGCATCATCATTCCTGCTGAGTGCTTGACTCACCAAAGAAAACACAAGGAGAGACCTGAGTGGTCTTTAGGTCTCGTCTCCTCTTCACTACAGCAGTACCATCACTTGTTTTGTGGGCACAGTACGTCAGTGCCTTTGTAAAACCGGAGAGAAGTTGTGGCACTGGGTTAGAAAAGAAATGGATGACATGGCTGCAGCAGGGAAAGAACAGAGAATATCTGACACTCTCTTTCTTCCTATCCCTGAGATCTGCATCTGGGTTTAATATTAGGATCACTGAGGATAATTGTGGTTGGCAATTTTTACTTTTTAATGACTGAAAACAACCTGTGATTATTAGGCTCAGCAGTGGTGCTCTGTAGCATGGCTTCATTGTGAGACTTCCTGCCTCCACTAGAATGAGGGGTGCCAATGGTACCACCTTCATCCATATTGCTGCTTTCAGCTTATGGTGCCCTGCCGTGTAGGGAATGCTACAGCTGTTTTTACTTTAGAAATATTAGTAGTCTGTGATATTCTACCAATGGGACTTGCTGCTCCATAAAATTGACTTCTCTGTAGAGCAAAGACACAAGTACAAGGGCAGCTGAGTCATTGACTGTGTTTGGATGTGTTTTCGCATACTTTTGTGGGGAAGAGACGTATACTTGACAGGAGGAAGGATAATTCTTCTCTGTCAGTCAGTGGAAGGCAGAAGGTTTAGTGAGAAGAGATCAGATGGGCTTGAATGAATTTTATAATTCTGAACGTATCTAGGAAATAGAGCTGAATGATGTATAGAGAACTCCTCTGTCAGTGTGGAAAATTAGAGATTTGAACAAGATGAGTTTCATACTGAAATGAAACGAGAAGAAGTTTGTGATTAATAGGGTCTGGCAGAGACAGCATACTTAAATATAGTTTTGGAGGCTTAGGAAATGATCCCTGGGTAGACGTGGGTTTGAGGGCTTAAGGGGAGAGAGGTTGGCCCCACAGGGAACTCCAGCTGGCTGGTCTCTTTTCAATGAAAGACCCAACCATTTTACGTAACGGGCATAAAATGGAAGAGGTAAATCTTCAATTTCAGAGTTTACAAGGTCAAAAAGATAAATTAGGAATAAAGTATTTGTTGAGCTGGAACAGGCTTTTTGTTTGTCTCTTTGGTCCTGCATCTGAGGCAACTACCATCAGTTTTTTCAGGGCAAGATGTTTTTCTTCTGATTACTGAGCAATACAGAATGCTGGATGAGGAGGCCAGGTTTTCTGACCTCTGCAACGAACAACCTGCATCCTGAAACATCAGTTTGTTATATTAACTTATGAATGGCAAAATATGCAGATAGAGGAAATTTTCCTTATCTTACATGGCTACAGATGCAGCTCATAATCATTAAAACTACTCATTGGCCTGTGAGGAAAACATAAAGAAAATTATTTTGTAGAAACTAACAGAAAAGGGTAAGATTCACAGCTCACTTGTTATCTTTATTCTAGGCAAATAATTAGCTGGTTTATTATATTCTAAGGAACTTTAGAAACTTAGCTTGTATTCTCCCCTCAGGACATTGTGAGGTTCTATATATTTTGCCTTGCGCACTCATATTTTGAAATTTTCCTTCAGAGTCAAAATTATTTCTCCTTTGAACACCTTTATATTTTTTCCTCATGTAAGATAAAAGCCATGTTCCCATACCGATGTTTTCTGACTTATAATTATCCGTGTAAAGTCAGCAAACACAGAGTAATTACTTCTAATGCAGAATTTGCAATAAGCGAGTTTTATTAGAAATGGGGAAAGTGCAACTCTGGTCTTTGCCTGCCTCTCTCCTGAGTCCCATCCTAGTGCACTTTCCTTTAGGTGGCACTCTCTCATTCACTTGCATATGACCTAACAGCTGTTTGTGATCTGTCATCTGTGTCTTGAAATATGATGGAGAGACTTAGAAATTATATTAATTGCGCTGTCCACATCCTCTCTTCATTAAAAGTTGAAAATTGCTGTTCAAATATTTCATAATCAAAAATTAATCCCAGTCTACCTGTTCCAAATCATATATTCACGCCCTCTGGGAATGAATCCCAAATCCCTGTTACAATTTGGATGCTCTCTCCTCTGGGTATTGATTACAAGTTCTGGTTATTGTTCACATACTTTGTCATAGGGGGAATTAATCTCAAGTTCCCATCTACTGTTCTGGGACTTAAAGCTATCTATAATTAAGATTTTTTTCTATTAAATGGATATTGATGATGAGCCTTTCCATACATATTTTGGGGGTTATCTTTTGGCAGGGAAACTCTGCCTCAGCTGAGGAGAGATTTTTCATGCTGAGCATTCTGACCACCAATTTTCAGGCCACCATGAGTGCAGACATTTTGCAGGATCTGGTGGCATATCTGGGATGTTCACTGATATTGTGTAAGAAGACGTGAATGTTTTCACAAGGACTCAGCAGAGTGGGGCAAATAGGATGGCTGAATAAAATCAGAGGCATTGCATCAGAAATGTAGAGGGAGATGCGAGTGTGCAGTTTAGCAATTGTGAAGTGCCCTACAATTGCAAACCAGTTCCCATACAAAATCGTAGTGATCTTAGTTGTGTGGAAAGGAGAAATAATTTATCTTTCTTTTTGGTGGTGGATAGAATAAGAATGAAGTGCTGTGGTGAGAGGTAGCAGTATAAAAGCACCAGAGAGATGATGTATTTTTGATGTATGAATCTGTGTTCTGTCTGATTAGTTTCAGCAACTTGGACTACAAAAACAACTGCCATTATTTCCATGTAGATACAATCCTTTTATATATAATCATGCAAAGCACAGAGAATATAAGTCTTCATTTCCATACCTATGGCTGTCCCTGTTTCTTCACGGGCAGAAAATCGGATCAGAACAGCTCTGAATTTTGTAGAAGCCGGAATCCGGACCTAGGTTTTCGTGTTTCAGACCCACCGCTGCTAGTAATAGACATGGTGTTTCCAGTGGCAACAGTTGGCTCACGCATTCTTTCACACTTCAGAAGAGATCCCCGTTTCCTTTCTTTTCCCCTCTTCTTTAGCAGTGGGCAGCCCTGCAACCTTTTGATCATGCCGACTTTGTACGTTACATGACTGAACTCGGCTATGCCAAACATCCTTTTAGAAAGTTTGACATTTGTGCCATTTGAAAGAAGAGAGACAGAGAGAAGGAGAGAGGGGGAGGAATGAATCCTGTCGGCTTCCTCCTGCCCTTTTGATTAAGAGTGCAGTAAGTCAGCAGAAGAGGTGGGACTTCTAACAAGCAGGGGAGTATGCAAGCAAGTTTGTGATCTGATGTATGCACACACATGCCCATGGAAGAAGGAAAAGAAAAAGATGGAAGGTAGACAACAGTAACTAGAAATTACTACAGTAAATGAGTTAATTGATGGAGGGTATACAGTGACAATCAAAGAGACTAGATGAAACAAAGAGGATGACCTTTGATACTGTCTTAAACCAGGTGAGGGAAGTTGAACTTAGGAACTTCCAAGGTCTCTTTCAGACATAATAATTTTAATTCTCTGATAAGTTTGTTTCTATTCATTCCCTTGCAATTGCTATTCTGTGTGCATATTCTATTTTATGCTATTCTGTGGTAAATTTTATGCAACCGTTAATACTTCCTGCTGTTCCAAATTTTTGCCCAGCTCTGTTATCCCAGTCTTGGAGATGATGCAGAATTTATGGAACCGAAATGGCTGTTGTAACGTTGGCATGCAAAGAGAACAGAGACAAAACTTAGCTATTCTAGTATTTGCGAAAGAAGACAGAGAGAGAAGGCTGTTGCGTAACTTTGGACAAAGTCATAAGACTCGGTTGTGTCTTCTAACTCAGTCCTTTCATTTAGTTAAAATGCCAAAGGCTCATTGGAAAAAAAGAAAAAAAAAAAAAAGAGTCGTAGCTTTGCAGTGAGTTAGAAAATCACCCAGCTTGCTCCCTTCTCAACATGCTCATTTAGAGTTTTGCTATGTTTTAGAAATTTTCCTTTTTCTCTCCATCCAGAGAAGAGACAAATCTTCCAAGAAATTTTTATTACTGGCTACCATGTGAGGTGATCTTAGAGGAGACAGTGTTTGCATTTCCCTGGGGATACACACCATGCACCTGGGGAGAGATGTGTCAGGCAAGCTCTGTGACACACCTGCCATGCCCTAGCACCTACTCAGGACATGAAGTGACCCAAAGGGACATCATCATGTCAGTGTTGCAGAGAGTCTGGGTAATCAGTCCTTGTGGTGGGCAACTTATAGCTTGGGCACATGGGCTTCTCTGTGGGCTTCAGGGATCATCCCACCTGGCGCTCCAGTGTCTAGACTGAAGCTGATCTCTACTGTGAGGTATGGAGGAATACTGAGACTTTCCACGTCTTTCTTTGGTACAGTCAGTACTGCCTTTTGCTGAAGATGTACTACTGGACTGAATGAAGTGCTGAGTTAGTGTTTTGAGATAGCTTCTCAATAACTGTCTTTTTAAAAGAGAAAAAGGAAGGAGAAAGGAAGAGGTGTGTGAGCAGAGATAGCAGGCCAGAAGGGACAGCAATATTAAAAGTCTTTAATAGGCTCTTTTAAAGTCCTAAAGGAAAAGTACTAAGTGTTTTAAAGTAAGTTTGCAATGATGTGTAAAATAGTTCCTTGTGTGAAAAAGCTATATTGATTTTTTTTTGTTTGTATAGAGATTGTTCTCAGAATAGAAAGGCTTTGACATTTTGCCGTTTCATGTTCTTAATCAGTCATTTATGTCATCCATTCTTACATGCATGTGTGCTCTGTCTTCTCTCTGTCAGCAGAGGAAGTCTACTTGCTCCTTCCTGCAGCTCATTTGTAGAGCTAAAGGTAATGGATAATGGTGTTGGAGCCCTTGGTGCAATTTGAGTGGCTGTGGGGTGCGTGGTGGTAGGAAAGACATGCTTTGGGTGGTGACACGAGTGGATAACAGAAATGTCTGACTTGTAATCCGTGGTACAGTTGATTGCTGCATTGCTAGCCTACAGAAACGTGTTGGCTTTTGAAAACTAATGACTTCTATGTCATAAGGAGCTGGAGATTACCATCAGAGTCCTTACTCTTGTTTCCACTTGGCTTTGTAATCAGAAAGGTAGCTTCATCTTTTGAAAAAAAAAAAAAGTTTGTTTTGGCAAAGGTAGTCACAAATAACCTGACTGACAAGATGATGTGAAAACAAGCCCCTCTTGAACACTGTTAATACTACTCCTCATTCTTATAGTGATATTTTGTAGCTGCTGTGGTCAGCGAAGCGTCATGTGGCCAGAGACAGAGAGAACTTAGGAACTGTTTTTAGTGAAGAATGTTGATTTTTCTGCAGGAAAAATCATAGAAACATAGAATCATAAAATTGTTTGGATTGGATGGGACATTAAAGGTCATCTAGTTCCAACTCTCTTCCGTGGGTAGAGGCACCTTTCTTTTGACCAGGATGCTCAAAATCCCCCTCCAACCTGGCCTTGAGCACTGCCAGGAATGGGGCACCCACAGCCTCTCTGGGCGATCTATGCCAGTGCCTCACCACTGTCACAGTAAAGAATTTCTTTCTAATGTGTCATCTAATTCTACCCTTGAAGCCATTGTGCCTTTCCCAGTTACTAACTTGCCCTTGTAAAAAAAAATCCCTCTTGAGCTTTCTTGTAGACCCTTTTTGGGTACTTGAAGGCTCTAAGATCTCCCCAAAGCCTTCTGTTCTCCAGTGTGAACAGCCCCAACTCTCAGCCTGTCTTCACAGGAGAGATGCTTCAGCCCTCCAGTCACCTTTATGCCCTTCCCCTGGACTTGCTGCAATGAAATGGAGAACCAAAGGATCTTGTGCCACCAACAGAGTCTGGCTGCTTAGCTTTTTGTACAGCATTCCCTTTGCTTCTCAGGATGCTCTCAGTTCCTCCAGATTTTTCTGCTGTCTATCCCAGCCTTCGTGGTGGCAGCAGCTTCCCTTTCTGTGTCAGCATTGTCAAACAGCTGTGCTTTTGAGAGGGAAGGAGGCAGCCGACCAGGAGCTGGGTATGTTGCTGCTCACCCCACTCTATGTCATTGGATTGAAGAGAAATCCTGTGGGACAGCCCGGATGAGATGGGGACAGTTGAACATTGTGGAAACCAGTGCCTGTGCCTCTGGGAACAACGGAGCAAATGACTTGTGTAGCCCCGCTTCTGACTGTGTGCAGAGGGGCTCACTGAAGCCATATTTTTAACACAGTTGGCTATAAATGGCCCATTTTTACCTCTGCATACATCATCTACATCATCCCTTCACTTCCTTCCTCTTTAAGTGATGTCTTATGCATAGATTTGTCATTTACGCTCCAACTGCATTTTGCATTATTACATTTTAATGATATTTGAAGTTCTTTCATACATATTTGAGTTCACTGATATAAATGAAAAAAGAGAAATAATCAGCATACTTGGTTTATCTGATGGCATAAAAATGTTATATCATAACTTTGGCAATTTCTTGGATAAGATCAAGCACAACCATCAAATACTAAGAGAGGGTCCAAGTATAGCAGTCTACCTGAATGGCTCTACAGTTAGGGTCGTTCAAAATCAATAGCTGAACTCTGCAATTTGGCTCTATTTGTACCTCATATAAATCCCATTTAACCAGTTCTGCCCTGTTTGCTTTGTAACTTGTGGGTTTGGTTAAAATGGAACTGAGAGCTGAGTGGCCTTTGAGCCTCATTGTTTTTTGTAAAAATGAACATCTCACGTATTGGCTTTGTTTGAGAATGCTCTGCCATGATCTAGAGAGTCTAACCTCTTCCACCTCGCATCTCCTGTTGACTTACGATCTGTTATAATCTGTTAGGAATCTTGAGGCTTGGGGGCAGAATTTTGTGTAGGGATAAAAGGTGCTTTCATGTTGGTGCTGTGGGATTTTTCATTTTTTTTTAATTCTTGCTCTCATTCTCTGTTTCATGAAAATTCATTAATCTGTGACATTTAAAGACTCTGTCTGAGAGGTGTCTGGAGCAGCGGCCGGCTGCATACATCAATAGTTTCTCAGAGTCTGGCACTCTGTCAATATTTGGGGGCCTCAGTAACAGCACTTAAATGCACTGCCTGCCAGCCGTCACGCTCTTAGCATGTCTGTAAGAGTCTGAATGAGCGGATATTAGCACGTCAAGTCCTTTCACAACTGGCAACACTTTAGAGACAAACTGCTTGGTAGGTATCTCTCCTCTTCCCTCCCCTCCTGTTTTCTGGCATGTCTTCTTTGTTTATCTGATGTGATTTATGTATTTACACACAAATATGCATCCTGTGAGGAGGCAGGCATAAATCCTGAGGCTAGAGGTGGTATTATGGAATAATCTATATAACAATAGAAATGGGATGAAGCTGGATGTGGACCCAGAACCAGATTAAGCTTGGGTTGACTCCTGGGCCAGTTGAATCAGGAACGGAGTTTTGTTTGGATTTCACGGTGCCAAAATCTTTAGAGTTTAGTTCCAAATAATGAGAATCTTGGACAAAAAATTTACAGGAAGTGCTACTGTGGCAATATTTCAACCAGCTCCAAACCAGAAGTGGAAAACAAGCCATTTGAAGACTTGGGTTGTATTCAAATCAAAACTGTTAGAGCAGGTTCAGAATCCAGACCTTCTGTTCCCTTTTTAATCCTGTCCCACTGCATAAATTGGATTTGCAGCTGAATATTACTCTAGATTACCCGTGAAACCTTCCTTTTCGGTGGAAAAAAAAATCAGGCAAGCAAAATACAACTTTTTGTTCCTTCCCCTAGTGGAATAGGAAGTGGAGTAGAAGAAATTTGGATTTGCAGATATTTGTTACTGCATTGTCCCCCTGCCGTGTGTCGTGTGTGTGTGTCCCCTTTTATTTCATTAAAATGTTATGAACAGAGAGCAATCTGTGTGTTTTATCATGCAGTCATGTTTATTTTCTCTTTACCTGTTGTGCTTCACCTCTTGCTTACTATATTGCTGGCTCTACAGCTCTGAAATCAGGTTGTCTGGAGAAGTGAATGGCCACACTGTCAGAAAGTTTGGATTGGCTTTTTAGAGCTGAATTGTGGGCAGAAAGCAGGCCATGCAAGTCCGTCTGAATGTCTCCCTACGTCTCCTTAGTATATTCTACTTTCTGTCCTATTTCCTGCCATATATATCAACAGGAGGTGAAGGGATGGGTGCAGAGTGAGCCCTCCATTAGGAACATTTTCCCAACTGAATTTTGGGAACAAATTCTTAGGAAAATAAATTTGAACTCAGAGGGTCTCTGAAGCTACTCCCTTATCATTCCTACTTCACGAATCCAGTAACATCAGCCAGTACCCCTCAGCTGTGACCTGCAGCACATCCTTCAGTGCTAGCTTGAGTCAACGACTTCATAATCCTTTTCCAATAATGTCCAGAAACCTTCTTTTTCAAGAAAATTCAAACCCCTGGTAACAACTGCAAAAACGAGACATGATAACAAAACAGACATTATTATGGTAGAGCTACCTTGCGAGAGCAAGTTGGCAACAAAAATAACTAACTACCCCTTCTCAATCATTTCCTTTCTCTTTTTAGCACTCTCTTATCTGCTGCTTTTATCTTGATTTTTCCCTTACTCCAACTACAGCTGCTTCCAATCTCCATTTTCCTGTTTGTGTCCCCAGAGCACCTGCAGTTATACAGTATTTTGTCACCTGTTGGGAAAAAAAAGGAAAACCCTGTGAAAGTTTACAAATGTCTCCACAGAGGCAGCAAGCAACAAGGGATGCATTAATCCCAGCTTCAGGCCACGCAGCAAAGGAAAAACAAACAGGCTCAAGGCTCCTGTGAATATTGGAGATGCGTCTGGCTAGATGGCAGCAATGGCCAATAAGTACAGACAATCGGCAGGGAGGAGGATTTCTTTTTAATTATAATAATTGCTCCTTTAGCATGGTATGGAGGCATTCATACGCAGAGGGGAATGGCTGCCTGCAAATGCTACCCTCAGACAGAGCATGATGGCCTTGGCAGCGGCCTGTGCGGTCTGTCCCCTCCAGCAAGTCACCTCGCAGGAGGCCACCCGCAGGTGAGGCGCCAGCCACAGGGGCTGTAACATGGCAGTGATCTCTCCTAGAGCTGAGCAGCAGCCCCAAGGATGGAGACAAGTAGTGTGGCCTTAAAGCAGTGGTGGGACTCCAGGACACCTGAGGCACCAAGGATCAGGCCTGTACAGTGAGAGTAATCACCCCTTATACCCTGGGGTTGCCCTTTCTCAGTCTATATTTTGTGCAAGCCTTTTACAGTCTCAGCAAAGTAACACATGAGCTTACTTTAACCCACGCACCTTTTGTACCTGGGGAGTACATCTCAAGACATAATGGGGCACATTTGCAACTCTGTTCTCAGTGTTTTAAAAACGTGACTGACTTTATTGTCAGTGACAGCCATGTGTGCTCTGAGAAACCTACCCACCTCCAGCCCCAAGTGCTGCACATCAAAGTTGAAGAGTTCATAATGTTGCATTCATTTCTGTTTCTGTGTTGTTGATTTTCTAACGAGCTCTAAAGTTGTCTTTTGATTAAGCAAGTTAGCCTTGCAGAGATACAAGGAGTCTTCAAAACAGAGGCAGGCAGACCTCCTCCCTTCAGCCTCATAGGCTGTTTCCACCTCTGTGAAGACATTAAACTTTCATTTTCCCATTCCCACTGGTGGTAGTTCTGTGCCTAAAGCCCTGCACAGAGAATTTGGAGGTTGCCAGCAAGGCTTTCTACTAAGCAGCTCTTTCAGTCCGGCTACCTTCCCATCCCTGGAGGGATGAGAGGATTTGTCCCCAAATAATGGGGGTACAAAAGTGCTGAGGGAGTTCTAGGTTTCAGGCTTCCTTCACTACATCTCCCTGTTGGTTCCTGGTAGCTGTAAACGAGATGCTTTCTTTGAGTGCTGAAATTGATGAGGTAGGAGAAATCTAGACTTGTCATCCATTCATCTTTTACCTCTATTAATAAGTAATTAATTAAAAAAGAAGCTGATTTTCCCATGATGGGACACTAAATAAATGCAAGTGAAACTGTTGGCATTAAAAAGAGATTTGACTGCAGTTGAGCAGTTACTTATGCTATAGTAAATCATATAGGCCCCAGCTGAGATGAGCAATCTATTGAATTAGGCACTGTACAGACACGCCGTGGGAGGTGCATCTAACCCTGATGAGCATAAAGATGGCAGAGACAAAGTGTGGACAAAGAGACAACCATAAAGAAACAAAATAATAACTCATCTTGGATGTAAAGACAGGGGCTGAACCAAGCAGGGAATGCAGATCACCTGCCACCGTGATCTTTTTTCATTAAGTTGAGATCTGATCGACTCACAATCCTGCCCTTAGGTTTAAATCTGGGTAAAACTGTTGAGTTAAATGTTTTATTTGCTGAAAATTGCTTGCCTCAGATAGAGGTTAGCCAAAACTGTGGAAAAAAAATGCACTGAGAAGGAATTTAAAAGAAATGTGTTGGTTAGCCAAAAGGCTTTGTTTTGATATTTCTAAACAAGGTTTCTGCTTTTGTTTTGAAACAAAGTCAATTTTAATTGAAAAAAAAAAATCAAACACAAACAAAAACTAGTCCATTAGGTGATTTTGTTTTGGTTTGTTGTTTTTTGGGGTTTTTTTTTCCCTTTATGTGTTCTCAGTTTGGTCAGCTAGTCAAATAAATCAGTTATTTGCACAACTGTAATTCTAATTAGAATGTTGAACCCTAGGGACTTGGGCTATATATTTCAATACAGTTCATATTTATATTACCAGGTATACTGCCTGGTACTCCGTATATAATAATAGCAAACAGTCCAGTGCACAGGGGATATGAGGGCACTGGGGAAGACCCAGTGCCTTTTAGCTCTTAACATTTTTATTTTCAGTTGTAGTAGTATTTTGGAGCGTATTGCTTACAAGATAAAATTTGCATTTATTTGAGAAACTCACAAATGGGATTCACTGCAAAGCTATCATTAAAGGGAAATAAAGCAGAAGAAGGAACAAAAGATACACTCTTGGCAAAGTCTGACATGTAGACACTTTCAAAGATCCTTGTCGCCACAGGAAAAATGCCATCTTCTCACTCTACTACCACCCCCTAGAATCCTGAAAAACAAGCGGATAAGTACAGGGGCTGTTCGTAAAGTGCTGTTCAGCTCTATTGTTGTCTGTTTCCAGTGTTTCTACCTTACAAACAATTTAGTCGTTTCTACGTGATCATTTCTATCTCAAAGCTGTTTCCTCTCATTCCATTTCAAAACCACAGTGCCCATTTACTGTGAGAGACTTCCAAGGAGGAGGTTACCCTGGCATTAGGAATTTCTGATGTGCTGCTTGCTTGTGTAAGTGTTGCCAAACTTTGTAGGTAGCTAGTCGGAACTGAAGAAGTCACTTTAAGTTTGTCTGTATATTACTCTTCCTCTTCTTGTTTTAGTCTGTATTATTGTTTTCTCCATTTTCATATGTCCATGAGAAATAAACCCATGATGTTAGTCAACCTTATGACCTTGGTAGAGACACACTTATAGGAAAGGATGAGACTGTGCTTTCTTCACAGCATAGTCAGTGTGGTATTCAATCTGCTCCTTTCTCACAGAGGAGGCCTATAGCCTGAGCTCTGATACTCAGAGCACTCTGCCACTCACTCTACAGTTCCACAGCCTGCAAATTGTACACGGCACTAGTGAGGCTGCACCTCAATTACTGCATTCAGTTTTGGATCCCTACAAGAAAGATGTGGGTGCTGGAGGATGTCCAGAGACAGGCAATGAAGCTGATGAAGGATCTAGAGCACAAGTTTGATGAGTTGTGGCTGAGGGAGCTGGGTATGTTTAGCCTGGACAGAAGGAGACTGAGGAGAGACATGATCACTCTCTACGACTGCCTGACAGGAGGTTGTAGCGAGGTGGAGATTGGTCTCTTCTCCCAAGTAACAAGGATAGGGCAAGAGGAAATGGCCTTGAGTTGCACCAGGGGAGGTTTGGATTGGATATTAGGAAATTCACCAAAAATATTGTCAAGCTTTGGAATAGGCTTCCCAGGAAAGCAGTTGTGTTGTCATCCCTGGATATTTAAAAGCTGTATAGATGAAATGCTGAGGAACATGGTTTAGTGATACTCTTGTAGTGAGGTTAATAGCTGGACTCCATGATCTTAAGAGTCTTTTCCAGCCTATACGATTCAATGATTCTATGTCTTGGCAGTTGTGGTGCACCCTGCAGGTGATGTTCTCTGCAGTGTCCAGGGCTGATGCTGTTTTTGGTTCTTTCCCAGTCCCAAATGAAAGCCTCAGGTGTACATCTTGTGATCCTTCCACAGAGAAATGGTCTTCTGACTTTGAACCTAACTGTCTTAGTGAGTTAGTGGTGGAGAAAGATGTTTGTAGGCTTGCTAGGCTTTGACTGCTAAATCTTTGAAGATTAGGACCACTCTTCCTCTGGCATTTATTTCCTGTGACTGAAGAATCGTTAAGTGTAGGAAGTACTAATACCAGTCTTAATCTTTTCTATCTGCAGAATGACAACCAAATGGGGAACCATTAATAAAATGTATGAAATTAGTCTTGACCAAGCCCTCTCTGACTCCCTACGGCTATTGTTTGATGAGGTTAGCTTTGTTTTTGGAAATTTATCTTGACATCTATGAAGGCTTCGTATCCCCGTGTCCTTACCTCTGGAAGTGTGGGGCATCACTGAACAAAGCTGGACAGCTCCAAACTATCAGTATTCTTTCTCCCTTCTGTTACAACCACCTTGATTAATACTGTCTGATGGTGGGTGCCAGGGGATTCAGGATAAGTGGAAATGTGGTAGGAAAAAAGAGTAGATAAGATGGGTGTGACTGAAGGGGAGCTGAAGGTGTGCTGTAGTATATAGGAGAATGAGCAATAAGTTTTTGCTGAGTACATATACAGGTAGGGAGGGGAAAGCAGCTTTCATTGGTCTTCATTTGCTCAGGATTTCTGCTGTTACATTTTGCCAGTCCCAGTACTCAGCTCTAGCACAGAGAATATTCTCATGAGATTAGTTGGTGCCTGTGAGACTTGCAGCCCCAACAAGAGAGGTGCAGGAATACAGATCCTCCTGCTGTTGCCTCCAGTGCCCTGGTGTAGAAATTTGTGGAAAAGAGAAATTTTTACCTCTGGCAGTTGCTGTTTTCTTTGTGTACTGACTGGTACTCTACCAAGCAAAGGCTTGTCTAGACCAGAGCTCAGGGTTACTTATTATCCTCATAATCCATTTCCTTTTCCCAACAGCAGTGACTTGTGTGGATAAGTCAGAAGAGACTGCTCACATCACGGGTAGCCTCTTTTCTATGATCTTCATTAAGCTTTGGACCATTAGCTCAAGATGTGTGATTATTTTGTTTGTTCAAACAGACAAGCAGAGTCTCCTCTGAGTGTTTCTTTCAAGCAAACCAGCATGACTGAAAACTGGGAGCTTGCCAGAAAATGTTACGTGAAAGAGTAGTGGCAGGTTCATCTTAGTGTGGGCGGAGAGAGAGCTGTACCCTCTATTTTACTACTTCAAACATGCAGTGTCCATATGCCATAGTTGAGCTGCTTTATGGATGGAGTATGAAGGCTACTACTTGTTCTGCTTTGTGCAAACGTTGTGTGAATGTTGTAGGTACACAGTCTTACGGATATGAGTATCAGCTGTTGTTGCAGTTGAAACACACAGCATCAATATTCAGTGTGCTATAGACAGTCACGTTTTTCTCCTTTATATTTAGTGTTAGTACACAGAGCCAAATACTAAAAGGGGGGTGGGGGCGAGGGTCACATGATTAGATTAATACCATTAATTATTTAGAAACAATCAAAGGAAATACAAGACATCTGGCTTTAAGCCCTAACAACTCATGGCACTGCTGTTGCCTTGTAACCTCATCAGCTCTTAGTCCAGTCATCTCTCTTCTTTCATTATGAATACAGGAGATCACACACACACTCGTACCCTCCCCCCTGCCTCCCCCACCTCCCCCCACATACCCCCCATTCTTCCTGCCTTTTTTCTGGCAGTTTGGAACATAGATCGTAAGACTGGGCTGTAGAGTTGTCTGTTTTTGTGGGTATGAACTCTGATTAGTTCTGCGATGAAAAGTCATGCCCCTACCACATCCCCATGATATACAGTAGTGTTTAATCAGCAATGTGTTGCAGCCATAGGTTGCATGTTTTCTCTTACTCTCGGTATTGGGAACTAGCTGCTGTAGAAGGGAAAATATCTGTTGTTGCTGCAGTGCTGAAAATCATTAAACACACATATTACAGAGGCTGCATACAACATTCAGTAAGAGACAGTTCCTGCCCTGATGAGTGGACGGTCTATGTAGGCAGAAAGGCTGGAGGAGAAATAGCATCAGGGAGAATGGAAGTGCTTTGCCTGTGGCTGTGCAAAAAGACTGGTGGCAGACTCAGGCCATTGACCTTGGCATTTGCCATGCCCTGGCTGAAGCCAGTAGTCCTATCCTTTGTAGCCATAGCCAGACATTTTTCTTTGGAAAGATTTTTTAGTGGAAAGGCTTTTTTTCTTGAAATTTTCCTTGGGAATAACTGTTTCCAAAAAAAGTCAAAACAGATTATTTCCCAACTGTGGTTCTCGAATGCTCTTTGCTTTTTTTTTTTTCCCCCCCCTTCCTTTTCTTAGCTAGCTGGTGGAAAAATTTCATTTTGGTTATCTGAGAGGTGAATTTTTGTGGAAACACCTTCTCATGAAGAAAAACTACACCTTGTCTGGGTTTTTTAGTGCAACTCAGGAATAGAACATTTTGATGACCCTTTACCCCTAAATGATTGTCTTCACGATAAGGTAGCTTAATTTTCTCTTCAGCGTAGTCTCTATTAGTAGTGATGATTTAATACCATCTAATCATGCAGTTCTCATCTTCTCTGTTTAAATTAGTACATACAACTGCCTGAAATGGTTTTACAGTTATTGGGGCAAAACAAAGTTTCTCACTGATCATTAGAATTCCACTTTTCTGTGCACTGGTGAATGTGGACTTATTTTGATTACTAGCAGATGTATTGAAGTCATTCTCATTATGTCTGTGTCTACGGAGAAGCACTGACTTTCATTTTCTTACTTTAATCCGAAAGGCGTAGTTTTGCTGGCAGTTCTCTTAATCGTTGCTGAGAGTTGCTTTGAAGAACTCTTATTTTATGAAAAAGACATTGAGACTTCTGTCACGATGAGGATCTCTAGACAGTCTTTACCTACTCTGGACTACTATTTTGAAGATACACAGTCCCAATTATCTGTGAAAAAGTAGCGAACTATGCTTCCTTGGTTCTGAAAAGCTTACTTTAGACTACTGCTGTCTATTATTTGTAGTATTCCATAGCCTACACTTGTCCTCAGAGAACGATGGCATCAGTTGAACATATTGGGTGTGATTTTTCAAAGTATGCAGTTATCCACATTTGGTTCCCACCGCATTCGATGTGTGTTAACACTACCTTCAACAATGGCAGAGTTAGGCCCATGCAGGAAGCTTTAAAAAACAAAAAATGAACCCCACCTCTTGCACCCTGGGCTATTTGCAGGCAAGAACATATGTTGTAAGTGTTTCTGCTGCTTTGCAGGGTGTTTGTTGAAGGCATTTAGTCTGCACTCTTGAGTAATGGTGTAGCTCATTTTCGTGCTATGTTAGGTTTGTTTCTTTAAGGCTGTCCCTTTATCACGTGTTTTCGAAGCATTATATCTCTTGGAACTAAATTTAACGAACGTTCTCTGTATCCAATAAACTAAAAAAAACCCCCACTTTTAGATTAAGCTGTTCCAAGGTTTTGTTTATTTGTTTCCTTATACTAAAGCCAGTACTTTTTACTTTGTTGTCCTCAGATGTAGTCATTATGTATAATTTGTTGTTTATGTAAAACTTATTCTTTTCTTTTTTTCTTCTCTCCCTTTACTTTGTCTTTTTGCAACATCTGCATTGCGTGTTGATGGCAAGAGCAGCAGTGGTTGACAGTTTTCCTCCACTTTGTGAGAGAGAGAGAGATTTGGTTGGAATGAAACCTTGTTCTCTGCACAGCTTGCTTGAGATGCAGCATTGAAAGGTATTGTCTCATTTTCTGTCTTGAAACCAAAGGTGAAAAACCACAAACAGGTAGAAACCTCAGTGCCAAACCACCTGTTGATTCACAGCCAAAAAGCCCTTGGCAATACATTTCTCACTGTATCCGGCTGGAGCGGTTGCATGGCTGGTACCTGCACTATCTGTCTGTACCTGCAAGTTTGGTAAAGAGGCTAATTTATGTGAGAAGATTTGGATTGAAATTTAGGTAAAGTTAGCAGGGCAAAGAATTTTCCAGTCTTAGTCTTGCCTTTTTGCCTAGAGTGGCATGCATCACTCTCACAACTTGAT